>NW_026695939.1:1200000-1854665 GCF_030347475.1 Cadophora gregata | reverse complement strand
TGAGATGACCTCATCTGGTATTCCGTGGCTTGCGAAGATTGTTCTGAGGAATACCTGCGCCATCATGGGCGCGTCCTGTGTTCCAAGTACTGGTACCATGTACGCGTACTTTGTGAACCTATCCGTTATCACACAGATCGAGTCGTATACGATTCCTGTGACTGGGTCTTTCGAGGGTGGTAGCTCGACCACGAAATCCAAAGCGATTGATTTCCATGGGCGAGGTGGTGTTGTTGGTGACTTCATGAGCCCATACGGAGCATGGTGTGATGCCTTGTTCCGGATGCATGTGTCGCACGACGCTACCACGTCTTTGACTACCTTCCTCATTCCTGGGAAGTAGTATTCCCTGGATAGCCTAGACAGCGTCTTAGCTACCCCCTGGTGTCCATGAGCGGGCAGCCCATGCCAGTGCGTGACGAATTTAATCCTGTCCCCAGTGGGTATATAGATTCGTCCTTGGTACAGAAGCGTGCCGTCTGAGGTGAAGGAGAATCCTTCGCCCAGCTGCTTCTTCTGTTCGGCTATGACCGGGTCGTTGGCATAGCCCCTCCAGACTTTCTCGGCGACCTGGCCCGTTGAGGCCAGCTGTCGGTGATTGACTATTAGCGAATCACCATCCTTCCGCAGTACGGTGTGGGATTCGTGAGTTTTGTTTGCGAGATATTCTGGTTTCCTGCTCAGAGCGTCGGCTCTGGCGTTTTCCGTTCCCTTGACATAAGAAATTCGAAGTTTAACGGTAGAGAGTGTTTCATACCATCGAACCTGGCGTCGGTTCAATTCTTTGGTCGTTGTAAAGTAAATGAGATTCTTGTGGTCCGTTAGGATCTGTACTTCGTGGGCGGCGCCCTCGAGGTAGACCTTCCATTCGCGTACTGCGTCCACAATTGCCAGCAACTCTTTGTCGTATATGTCGTAGTTGAGTTCTGCTGGTGATAGTTTCCGCGAATGGTAAGCGACTGGTTGCTATCTTCCGTCCTCGCCCGGCTGGCTGAGCACGGCTCCAATAGCGTAGTCCGAAGAATCTGTCTCTATGCGTATTTCTTTGTCGGGGGTGAAGGAAGTGAGTACTGGTTCCGCGATGAAAGCCGCTTTGAGTGCCTCAAACGCTTTTCGTGCGCTGTCGGACCAGTGGAATTCCTTGTCCTTGTGGGTCAACTCCGTGAGTGGCCCGGCGATTTTCGAGTAGTCCTTGATGAATCGCCTGTAGAAGTTGGCAAACCCGAGGAATGATTGTACTTCCTTGACATTCGTGGGCCCCGTCCACTCGATGATTGCTTTGATCTTTTTGGGATCCATAGCCAATCCTGCGGTGGTGACCACATAGCCTAGAAAGACAACCTCGTCCACGTGGAAGTTGCACTTCTCTGGTTTGAGTAACAGGCAGGCGTCCTCCAGCCTCTGGAGAATGGCTGTGACGTCCTTCACATGTTGCTCCTCTGATTTGGAGTAGACCAGTATGTCGTCCAAATAGCATATGCACGTTACGTCTAAGTAAGGCCGCAAAACATTGTTGATCAGACGCTGAAATGTGGCTGGTGCGTTAGTCAAGCCGAAGGGCATGACCGTGTACTCGTAGTGACCGAAACGGGTGCGAAATGCTGTTTTCTCTTCTTCACCCTCAGCCATCCTAACGAGGTTGTATGCTCCTCTTAGGTCAAGCTGAGTGAAGATCTTGGCTCCAACGAGTCTGTCCCGCAGCTCCTTGGCCAATGGTAGTGCATAACGATCCTTCTTTGTGGCATCGTTCAATCGACGGTAGTCGATGCACATTCGTCGTCCACCGTCTTTCTTCTCTGCGAATAAGACGTTACTTCCCCATGGGGATTTGGACTCTCGGATGAATCCCTTCGCTAGGTTTTCATCGATGTATTGCTTGATCGTCATCAAGTCTGTCGCCGAATATTCCCTAAGTGGTTGGAATATCGGTTTGGTACCTGGTTCTAACTCGATCCGATGATCGTAGTCCTGGTGTTTCGGCAAGGCCTCGATGCCTCGTTCTTCTTTGAACAGTGCCGCAAACTTCTTGTATGCTGATGGTATATCCTTCATCAGTGGACCCTTGTCTTGGTGTCCGAGCTCTTCCTTGGAGGTGGCGCTAACCTCTCGAATGCTCACTGCTTCTGTTCCCGGTGGATAACAGCAGTCTTGGCAACGACTAAACTCAAGTTTTCCTGTCTGCCAATCGACAACAGGATTATGCTTTTCCATCCATGGCAACCCCAGGATGATGTCGTGCCTTCCAATCCTGACGACGTCGAATTGGATTATTTCGGAGTGTCCGGCGATGCCCATATGGACTGGAGCGGTCTGGACCTCGATCAGTCCATCGGAGGCGACCTTGCCATCCGCCAGTACCAGGTGGTATCCCTTATCCTTTACTTCGGTTGACAGGTAGTGCTCGAGCACAACAGTAGGAGACATGAAGTTCCCTTGTGCCCCAGAGTCTACCATCGCCTGAAGCTTGACTCCCTTGATTTTAACCTCCAACGTGAGATGTTTATCCCCAATGGCGGCAAGTTGCCGCACACAGAAATATTCCCAATGTACGCTATGGTCGAGGACACTTTCCCATACCCTTCGATTGCCATAGCTTAGGCTGACCTTGTATACGAGCCCTATTCCGAGTTCGGTGTATGTTACTGGGTTGTACATCTCGTAATAGTACCGGCCGTCATCATTGACGTGGACCCATGTCCTATTATGTCGGTTCTCAGCCATGATTTCCCATTCCTCGCCCACCCCTGGTGGCGCGCTGGTGTTAAGAATGACGGTATTCTGGAGTGGCAAGTGCTGCATAAAGGTCGTCGGTCCTTCCCAGCTGCCGGCCATTCTCCATCCGATACGCTTATAGTCCCGGTAGACTACTTCGTACCTTGCCCCCCACGGTGGACCCCCCAAGCCGACAAGGCCTGGTTCCTGATAAGTAACCCCGGTGGCTACATTGGTCCAGTGGCGAGTGTTACAGCTAACCTGATACAGGCTCTCTTCTCTTTGGGTAACTTCCCAAGTTTCACCCACTCCTGGTCCTGAGAGTTCAGGTTGAGGTGGCCCTGGTTCTGGAGTCCACTCTGGCTCCTGGGCTTCTTCCTCGCTGTCACTTGGCATTAACTCTGTGTCATCGTCTGGCCCAGAGCTGTCGTTGTCTCGATACACATAGTCCTCAGGGGGCGTGCTGACGACGGTTTGCTCGAGCTGATCCACGACGCTCGCGGAATCTCGCTCGCTGTCGTCAGAATCGCCCAACTGGGTGTGGATGTGATTCTCCTCGAGCTCGTCTGTAGTCATGTGTCGATACGTCGCGGCGAGTTGTCGTGTTGGTTCATTGTAAGAGCCACGTCCCATTGCGTTGGCATGTTTCTTGTCTGTCCACGACTTCTTTTGTCGATGAGAGCTGGCCATGTGACCAGGGAGGCCACACTCGAAGCACAGCTTCTTTTCTCGTCGCTCGCTCATGACTTTCTTAGATAGCCCGCCGTTGCGCGGCTTTCCTTGATGACTTGGCTTCCGGAACGTCGCATCGAGTTCCATTTCCCGAGGGTAGAATGGTTTCTTGTTATTGCCCCCTCTTCCTTGGTGCATGTGCGTTCCGGAGCGGTATTGGCCTTTCTTCTCGAGTGCCCTCTCGTAGTTTCGGTTGTCAATCTTGACAGCCATTTCGATGAGTTCTTGCAAGTCGGTAGGCGCGTCCGATCTTGCTATCTCATCTTTCACTCCGTCTTTCAACCCTTTGTAGTACTGTGCCCGAAGGGCGTCGTCATTCCAGCTGGTCTGATTCGCGAATTGCTGGAAGGCGGCAGTATACGTGGTCGCTGACCCGACCTGCTTTAGGTTCTGGATGTTCCGTTCGGCGGTACGGTTCTGATCAATGTCGCCGAAGACGCGGTTGATCCTATGCTCGAAACCTTCGAAGGTCATAAAGATCTTCTGGGATTCCTTGGTCATTGCCGTGGAGACTCTCCCATCCTTGGTTCGGTTCTGAATGTAGTCCGAGAGGAAGGTCTCGATCCAGTTGAAGGCAGATCCCCGGAGGAAGGACGAAGCCCAAAGGACTTTGTCAGTCTCCGTGGCGAACTGGTGACCGTTGAAGCCCGTATAGAGCTTAACCTGCGTGAGGTATGCTCTGAGCTTGGATCGGTCTCCGTTGTAGAGATCCGGGGCGGCGATCTTGGGTATGTTCTTTGGGTCGAAGACCTTGGCGGGAGCCGAGTGGTCGTTCGACGATCCTTTGACGGAGGACATGTTGTCTTCGTGAGTCGGTACCTCTGACGAGAAGGTGCTCAAAGTGTAACTGTCCGGTATTTACTCGCTGTAAATACAGAAGGCTGCAGTTGATCTCTGATGATCGAGAGGTAGGTGTATCACGTAGACGGGAAGACAGTTACTAAGTATCAGAATACTATTTGAAGTTGAGCACGAAGCTCCTATCTAATGGCAGACGTGCCAGTCTTATATAGAACCTTCGTTCTCCTTGGATCCCACAGGTCCCTTGGGATCCTTCACGACATAGTCGTACTGGATCCCTTGGGATCCCCTGGGATCCGTCACGTGACCCGACCGCGGAAGGCCGCTGCCAGATCACCGTGACCTGCAATACTACTATAATGTAATGCTATGTGATACATGTTCCTTAGACCTTATTGGTTCCTGTGAGCTTTACTCCTAGGAGCCGTCCGACTCCCAGGAGTACGCCTGCTCTGAGGATATTTCCTCCTGGGACCCAGCGGGCTCCCAGGAGCGTCCGTAACACCCTAAAAGCGATCCTTATCAGCTCCTTCAAGCCGTCTATGCTTCTACCCTGCCAATTAGGCGTTAGCACCCCAGGTGGTGTAGAGCCTATAATCTTCCTCCTTGACGACGCTATTACCGGCCCAAATACCCTAAAAACTCAGCAAATCGCCTCCTTAGACCTTATCAACGCTTATAACCGAATCGGACGAACCTCAATAGCAGCTGCAGTCGCTAAATACGCCCCTACTCTCTATCGGACCGCTAAATGGGCCTATAACCAGCCTTCAGTGCTAGTAACAAACGAAGGCCACACGCTAGCAAGCGCTGAAGGAGTACGCCAAGGAGACCCTATTGCCCCCCTCTTATTCTCTCTAGCGATCCGCCCCCTGCTAGAGCACCTCCAAAAGACCCTACCGAAGGCTACAATTATAGCTTATTTGGACGATATCTATATCCTTAGCCCTGAAACTACAGCACTACTCCCTGTAGTTATAGAAGCCTTCAGGGACTCTCCAGTAGCTCTTAACCGCTAAAAGAGCACCGAAAGCCCTATTTCCCAGTTACAAACCACTGGACTTAAGGCCTTAGGGACCTTTATAGGCCCTGTAGCACACCGCCGAACGTTTCTCCAGGGGAAAATCGACACTCTCGCTACAGCGCTATATACCCTACGAGACCTCCCTAAACAACACGCTACCCTACTCTTACGGGGTAGTATACACCTACTCCTACGACACTTACAGCGCTAATTGTACTCGGAAGACCTACTAGACCTCTGGAGGTTAGCGGACTTACGAATCAAGTACGCTGTACAAGCCCTAATCGCTAGGGAGCCAGGGGAGAAGACTACCCTAATTCGCCAGGCTTTACTCTCTCTTCCAGTGAGAGAGGGAGGCTTAGGGCTTCCTATACACGCCTTATTAGCCCCAGGGCTCTATAGGGCAGCTAAGGAAGCCTCTCGATCGATTCTAGTGGCTATATGCCCTAATCTCTACCCGGAACCCCCTGGACGCCCTGTACCGACAGCCCAAGAGGTCTTCTCTAGCGTTAACCAAGACCTAGAAGAGAAGATTCTACCTACCCTATTAAAACAAGCGCTAAAATCGAAGCTTGAGAACGCTAGCTACCTCGGACGATACTGGCTTAGAACCCTGCCCATGCAAAAACACCACCTTTTAGCGGATTCTACAGTTACCGAAGCACTACGGACTAGGCTCTTACTCCCTGTAAAGCCCCCTATTTCGCCCTGTACCGCCTGTGGAGCCTACCCTCAAATAGGCCACGAAGACACCTGTAGAGGTGCTGAACGACGCTGGATTATACGCTATAACCAGGTTACCCGTGCATTTATTACTACCCTTTCTAGCCGGGAAGACCTTAAAGTGGAATCGGAGCCTACGCCAGCTAGAACGCCTATAGCCCTAGAAAACAGCCAACGACCGGATTTTTCAGTGCTTATAGGTACTTCTAGGCACTATTACGACGTTCAAATAGTAGCAATTAACAAGGATTCAGCACGCGAAGAAGCCTATGCTACGCTATCAGAGGCAGCAAACGCTAAACGGCTTAAATACAGCGACTTAGGCCCTGTATTTCACCCCCTGATCTTCTCGGCAGGAGGCCTAATGGAAGCCGAAACAGCGAAGACCTATAAGGCCCTACAGGGCCTATTAGGGCACTCTAGGGCTAAGTGGTTAGACGGGTATATCGCTAGCACCCTAACTCAGGCTCGAGGAATCGCTGCAACCTCGATTCTAGCACGTAGGTAGCTTATAACACACGCTATACCTACCCTACAGCACACACTACACCTACCCTATAACACACACTACACCTACCCTACGGCACACACGACACCTACCCTACGGCACACACTTCACCTACCCTAAGTAACTCACACTTCACCTACCCTGTGATACATACTCTATCTACCCTATAGTACACACTCTACCGACCCTGCGACTCACACTCTACCTACCCTTTGGTACACACCTTACCTACCTTGCAATACACACTTCACCTACCCTGCGACTTACACTTTACCTACCCTTTGGTACATACTCTGCCTACCCTATGGTACACACTCTACCTACCCTGCGACTCACACTACACCTACCCTTTGGTACACACTCTACCTACCCTGTGGTACATACTCTGCCTACCCTATGGTACACACTCTACCTACCCTGCGACTCACACTACACCTACCCTTTGGTACACACTTTACCTACCCTTTGGCACACACTCTACCTACCCTTTGGCAAAGGGTACACACTACGCCTACCCTCTGATACACACTTTACTTACCCTTTGGTACACACTCCACTTACCCTGCTCTTACCCTCTGTATTATTAGTATAGTCCTTCTGTATTTCAAGACTATTAGAGAGAGATAAAAACACTCGTCGCAAGCTAGCGTAGTTAGAAACAAATATAACCCAAACCTCAAACCCTAACTCACACTACACCTACCCTGTGGTACACACTCTACCTACCCTGTGGTACATACTCTGCCTACCCTATGGTACACACTCTACCTACCCTGCGACTCACACTACACCTACCCTTTGGTACACACTTTACCTACCCTTTAGCACACACTCTACCTACCCTATGGTACACACTACGCCTACCCTCTGATACACACTTTACTTACCCTTTGGTACACACTCCACGGGCAGGGGGGTGGAATCAGGGCGTGCCGAGGCTTGGCCCTCACGAAAAAAAATAAAATTTAAAACATAACGCTACCGTATTTTTAATAATACTATATTATAGAGAATCGTCTTACGAATCAAACGCTGTAAAGATCACTAAAATCAGGGGCGGTTTACCTAAGATAAGTTAATCATGAAGATTTTTTCTCCTTTAGAGTGATTTTTCTAGGCACTAAGTAGAATCAGGGCGCGTTTTAGTATCCTCTTATAAAATTAAGTTTTTTTTATTATAATAGGCTTATTAGACTTAAATAACTTAGACTATAGCTTACTAGCCTTAAATCCCTTTATAAATACTCTATTTCTCTTAAGTGTTGATTTTCCCTTAGTATTAGGTGGAAAAAGGGCGCGTTTTTGTACTCTCTTATAAAATAAAGTTTTTTTTATTATAATAAGCTTATTAGACCTAAATAACTTGGAATATAGTTTACTAGCCTTAAATCCCTTTATAAATACTTTATTTCTCTTAAGTGTCGATTTTCCCTTAGTATTAGGTAGAAAAAGAGCGCGTTTTTATACTCTTTTATAAAATAGAGTTTTTTTTATTATAATAGGCTTATTAGACCTAAACAACTTAGATTATAGCTTACTAGCCTTAAATCCCTTTATAAACTCTTTTTTTAAAAAAGTATTAGGGTTTGAGGTTTGGGTTATATTTGTTTCTAACTACGCTAGCTTACGACGAGTGTTTTTATCTCTCTCTAATAGTCTTGAAATACAGAAGGACTATACTAATAATACAGAGGGTAAGAGCCTGAAGGTGTCAGGGGTACAGAAGGTAGAGTACTAAGACAGAAGGAGATAATACAGGGCACTTCCCGCGTCAACTTCGCGCGCGTGCATCGTAGCACGTCTCTTATAGAAACTTATAAAAATTAGCGCGTTTAAAAGCCTGAAGCGCGCTGATTTAACTAGTTAAAAAATTATCAAAATCGGCCTAGGAACGCGCGCGCAATCGCCGATCCGCGCCCTGATTCCGCCGCGCGGCGCGCGCGCCCTGATTCCACCGCGTGCCCCTTTAGGGAAGACACCTACTGTTAAGACAGGGTAGCCTGCACAACGCGGGTTGAGATGTTAAGGCGACTACCCCTCTGCACCGGATCTCCCGGGTGGCTATCGCCATTTGAGTCTGCTGTTATCAGAAACCACCTCTAGTGGCTGTACTTAGGGTGGCTATTCATTCGGTGGCACACTTTGTAAACTCGGGCCTTTCAGGGTTCCCCGCTCCAGATCCACTAATATCCACTTACTAAGAACACCCTTCTAAAGGCCAGGTCAGGCTGACTGTCCCTTCAATTGCCGAAAACACACTTTTCCAGAGTACCGCGATTAAGCGAGGCGCTACAGCTGCCTGAACGAAAGTACAACAATACAGCATTCGAATTTCGGTGTTCTTCGTTGAATTACAGGGTCTCGCTACGAGCTAAGTACTTCCGGTAAGATGTGTTTTTGACGCGGCATTTGAAAGGATAGCGAGCTCTAATAGGTGCTCGCTCCAGGGCACGATCGCCTGAATCCTCATCAGTTCCGGTTCAGCAGCACATGCAGGGAGGCCCATCTGTACTCCCCGTTTGCCGGTGGCGTACCAAGCCACCGGTCGGAAGAGATTCCCTTACACTTACAGAGCGAAGAGAAAGAAAGGAGGTGCTTGTTTATTTAAGAGCAGCGACGCATATCTCACTCGCTAGATTTATATTCACGATTCTCTTCTGCTCAATACTCTTGCGCGTCAAGATGGCTTTCAGTATTTTTGCTGTCCTTGTGGTCACAATCTTGGCCCTTATTGCTTTCCAAGTTGTCTACAACCTTTTTCTACACCCTCTTCGGAGCATTCCAGGCCCGAGAATGGCGGCAGCTACTTGGCTTTGGCTGTTCAAGTACGAACTCAGCGGCCACTGCCACGAGGCTTTTATGAAGTTGCATGAAAGTTATGGTTTGTCAGCCATTATCAGGTGCGAAACAATTGCTAATATCTCTAGGTCCCCTCATAAGAGTCTCTCCTGGCGAAGTATCGATCAACGACATTGAGGTGTACAACAATGTTATTTACGCACAAAATACCAAATTCATGAAGGCGCAATATTTCTACCAGGCTTTTGATACTCCAGGAGGCAGTGTCTTTTCCCAAAGGGACAAGCAAGAACACGCCGCAGAAAAGAGGTTGATGTCCCACGCATTCTCGCGTTCCAATATTCTTGGACTACAAAACTTGCTCTATGACCATACCAGACTTTGGATCAGTCAGCTCAAACAATTTGCAGAAGCAAACAAGCCAATTCCACTTTGGCACGCAACTCAATGTTTGACCCTCGATACTGTGGCGAGATTTAGCTACGGGTCTGGCTGTGATGCGCTTCACTCAAAAGACCTATACTCTCCTTTATTCGACTTTATGGAAAGAGTTACTCCTGCAGCTGCACTATTTATGCACGTTCCAATAATGCGCCATGTTGCTCATTGGGCTGAACGATTTGTTTCAAGTGGCTTTGATGGAGTGGGCAAGGTAAATCTTGAGGTACTTTCGAAAAGGTAACTGTACTGACAACGGCAAAGAGGGCCTTGGAAGGGCTCAATAGGCTAAAAGACCAAAAAGTGTTTGAGGACAAGGTAGGGACGATTATGTTCGAGAGTATGATCAGACAAGCTGCTCAACGAGAAGTGACACTTGACAATGACAGAATGATCACAAATGGAAATCTCATGCTCTCCGCAGGTACACCTGTCACTATCATGGAATATTCACGCGCTGACTCTGCATATGCACCGGAACTACCGCTATAAGTTTGACCACCGCTATATATCATCTTGTAGCTCGGCCAGTTCTATATAAAGAGCTCCAAAATTTGCTATTGAGCCGATTTCCTGAGCCCAGCACACAACCCGATCTGAACATGTTGGAGACGATTCCCTTGCTAGAAGCATGTGTTAAGGAGGCACTGCGAGTTGCCGCACCGGCAAGAGGGAGACATCCTCGGGTTGTGCCCCCAGGGGGGTGGACTTACAAAGGTCGATATCTCCCGGAAGGTGTAAGTCACTGTACCATAGCCATTGTTTCGACTGCACTGACAGGTCCTGCATCTAAAGACAATCATCAGTGGATCTACCATGTTCCATTGCCTTGACCCAGCTGTTTATCTTGAACCTTTAGAATTCAGGCCAGAACGTTGGCTCGTTCAAGATTCCAAGTCAATGCAACAAAGTCTCGTACCATTCTCTCATGGCTCAAGATCATGCATTGGGCAAAAGTAAATGATTGACCCATCCTTTGTTAGGCGGATCACTAACTTGATGTTAGCCTCGCGAAAGCTGAGCTTTTCATCGGTATAAGCCAAGTTGTCATGAATCTGGACCCTGGAGAGTGCCTCGACTCAAGTTTAGACTATAGCGAGTACTCAGGAATAACCTTCCCAACGACACTTGTAAAAGTTACTCTGAGGCCGCGAAAAAAGGACCCTGATGAATTGCAATGAAAGGGACTGCCCCGGTGTAAGATTGCAGATGTCAGGTGCAGACGGGACAAGAAGCTAGCAAGGTACAGTTCAGCCAGCATAGGTTAGACCTGACAATGACATTGCATTCTGCTTTCCAAGTGGTCTAATAACGCTTCTGGAAGTTCCGTGTCGTCGAAATCGCGAGATGAGTAATGCAGAAGCCAAATTATGCTCCTGTGAGGCTCCTTGAGGACACCTGGTGGATCCCAAACGCAGCCGGAGTGAGCTCGATCCTGACCCAAAGGTGTAGCACAATTGCTCCCACCGAAGAATTCTGCTGAGATGGTTTGATACGGTTTGCTAGATATGGACTCTGATCGCCACTGATATTTAGGATTCTATGTGATTCTCGGTCACGTGAATATCAAGGGCTCTTCTATCCCCCCCCCCTAAACAAACGTTAAACAAGGAGTTTTACAGGCTTCTAAGCCAGTGAGCTACGTAGGGGCCTGTAGCCAATCAAATCGTTGTAGAACCCTTTAGATTAGCCCCCACGTTCTACTCATATAACCTTTTACTAGCAGAAAAAGCAAAGCTCTTACCTTTACACTTTAACTTAACTTTATCTTTATAATATAACTACTATTGTAATACTTTTTACAGATAATATTATAGATATTTAAAGCTTCCTTTGCACTTTAAAGACTTTATAAGTCAAATATATCTATAAAGTACCTAATTTACAGGCCTTTAATAGTAATTCCCTCTTACCTTTGCTTATTTTATTCTCTTAAGCCTTAACACAGTCCTAAGACTTTTAAAATAACTCTTGCCCTTTATAGACGCTTATTTAAAAAGTGTATACTCTTTTTACCTTTTAAACAAACTAAATCTATATTAAAACAACTCTTGAATTTAGCTATAACCTTTAAGAGATACAATTAAAACTAGGTTATACTCTTTAGTAAATCTAATAGGCTAAAGAACACAGAATTACTGTAATAGCACGGTTTAGCGTTAGCTAGCACGTGAGCGAAATAACCACGGATCAGGTGATAACCTCTCTATTAGCGCGAATATCAAGCTAAGGAGCTCTCGATTCCGTGGAGGGCGCTCGAGCCTATATAGACAAATTCACCGGGCTATTCCCGATTAGGCCTAATTACATTTGACGTAAAGCTTAATGTAGACTCTTATAGTAGCGTAGAGCTATTTCCGCTTGCGTATAACTAAGTGAGTAACTGTCGGTAAACCCCTTCCAAGTTAACCGAGCTCTACCGAGTCTTACCGAGCTCTAGACTTTTCCTAATCGGGTATAGTAAAGAAGTGGTTACTACTACCTTTACAATTACCCCTTAAAAGCACTAAACTAGACGTTTTTAAAAGCTAGGGATAAATACACTTACTTAAACAAGGCTCTATGATTAGCTCCTTTAGTCTCCTTTTTACTAATATATTATATTAAAGCATATTCTGTCTTTTGTTTTTAAGTTTAATATATATAAAGAACAGGCTATTTAGACTAGTTTTAAGCTTATAGGTTATAAAAGATAAGTCTCTATAAAGAAAGGCTTTTCAGATAATCTTAAGGTTTGTAAAAAACGTCTTAAGTTTATAAAAAAAAAAAGGCAAATACTAGTCTTTTAAATAAGTTCTTTAATAAATATTCTCAGATAAAGTATAGGCTTTTAAAGAAGTATATTCACAGTCTTATATTACCTACAAAGAGGATAGTTTTAATTAATACTAGCTTAAGTGTTTATAGTATAAATTTAAAAAAAGACCTACTTAAATATTTTATAATACAATTACACTTAAAAATAAGAGACTAGTTGTTTTTAAGAGAAAAAAATAGAGTTTAATAAATTCTACTAAGTATAATATAATTATACTAAATAACATATATATATTTATCTAAATAGAGAAGAATTAAAGAAATTACCTTATTTAGATATAAGATAACACCTCTTGCTACTAATTAAAAGCTATATATATAAACTTTAAGAGATATTATATATAATATCTTAAGTTTTTATACTACTCTCTAGACTTTAATTTAATTAAGCACATATAAAATTAGATAAAAAATTAAATCTAACGTTATTATTATATGACGTATTATAACACGGTAAGAATACCTCTTTAAAAGCTTTGTTAAATTATATAAGAGGCGTCAAAGGCTGTTTTAGAGGATTTTATCAGGGGGCTTTATAATTCTTAATAGAAGAGATGTCAAACTGTAATTGATACATAAGGCAGCCTTATAAAATACTAGGAAATCAATGATATTTACATTATCCTGTATTTAGAAGCGGTGAGCCGAAATTAGGAGCAGTAAGCTGATTTTCTAGAGGGTTCCACACCCCCTGTTTAACGTTGGTTTAAAGGAGGGATAGTAGGATAGAGCTTGATTTGTAAAGCATAGAGAGCTCTAGAAGTTCTTCCCTATGTATGTAAACCTACTCTTAACCTACCTTTAGAGGGATGAGGAGTGCGAAATACAAGAATTCAATACTTTCGTCCTTCGATAATCGATTACAATGCAGCTTATACCTCAATTTTCAAGCCTAAAAAAGTCCGGGCGACAATCCCAACAAATATGATCTGGCATGCTTTAGGAGTTGCTCTCGTTTTGGCCCTCGGCCAGTTACTGCTCAGTGCCTTTTCCCCGGGAGCATCAAATTTTCCAGGACCATGACTAGCAAAGCTCACAGGGCTTTGGCGCATTGACGTCTCCTATCAAATCCGCGAGCCCGGTATTGTCAGAATGCTGCATGGAAAATATGGATCTTTTGTTCAAATGAGTCCCGAATTTATCCTTCTCTGTGACCCTTCCCTGATCGAACCAATCTACGCAGCTAGAATCAACTTCTTCCAGGGCGCGTGGTATAGAGGCCCGCCCCTGCGTTTCTATGATTTGGTAATGTTCAGAACGCAATCCCTTGCGCAGGTGCGTTGTGGTCAAAATGTGAATTGGAGGAGCCTACCTACCTAAGTAGAGGGCGTTGCTTGAGTACTGTAGACCTTACCTCGTGCTTCAGCGTGTTTACTTAGACTGACATAAGTGATCTTAATCCCAGTGCAGCACAAAAGTGATTGACACTCCAACTTTTTTCATCGAGAACATTGAAGAATGTATTGCGATCCTCAAAGGTAAGGGAGGACGTCTGGAAAGGAATTGGGAATACGGCATACCGAAGAAGCCACCGGCAAAGACGAAAACATCTTCGAAGACATCACATCAGACGGGACAAGAGAACACGAGATGATAATAGCATAGATCGGCCTCAAGACCAAATAATAGAGCTGATTACAGAAATTCCGCACTTCTTCTCGATATCGTACTTCGTCTGCTTTCTCATCCATTAAGCTCCACTACTAACACCAATGGGCTCCCCAGTCTTATCTGCATCCTGGTCAAAATCCCGAGTATACTGATCCCACATTTTGTCAATAACCTTGAAGTGTAGTTCGAGATCGACCTTATCCTCATCCTTATGCATTGGCTGCTTAAGTGGTCGGCATGAGGCTCCCTCTCTACCGCCCTTTTTATTATGGCAAGTCCAGTTGCCATCCTTGGTTTCAGGAGACTTTTTCGGCACTGGCCCTGGATGAGCGATCAGTTCCCCCTTGAACGAATCCCATTTCGCACGCTGTTTAGTTAAGAAATCGACCAGTCCGGCGAGCCTAGCGACAGTATTTTCATTGGCTGACATGATTTTGGATATGCTGAGTGTCTTGTCAAGGTAGGTCTGCTTGTTTGAAAGTGCCTTCTCCGGTTTTGTGCTATGCAGTGGGATGCGATAATTCGAATCAAACCAGCTGCGAACGGGAGAAAAATGCATAGCGAAGTTATTCCTTGTCCACCAGGCTCTTGTCCAGAACCACTGCTCCTCCAGATGCACTACCTGTGCGCTCTCAACTTTCAGTAGCGCCTCTCGAAGGTCGTCGAGGCGGTTATTGATAAATTTAATAGAAAGTATAAGGCTCTCGATATGCTTGATCAAAATCGTGATTGCGCTGATCATTGCTTCGCATTGATGCGCATAGTCCTCGATGAGTTTTCGGGCGGCCTTTCCGCGACCCTGGCCTGAAATGAACCGGAAAAATCTGGACGGAAACCAAGTTTCCTTCGCCTCGGCAGCTTGTAGGATGAGCTTCGAACGAAAGTAACCGAGTGTTACTGTGACTTTGGATTTGGCACTGACAAACTGGCTTTCCATGAGAAATAGCTGGCTTGCCGCTATGTCGATGGCTTCAATAACACCTGCGAGTGGTTTGATAGCTGGTGACTGTCTGTCTCTTTGAACGGGGTCGAGATTGTATTTCCACCTGCCGTGTAACCGCTGGTAGGGGACACGGAGCTCCGTGAATGAACTACCAAGCTCAGCGTATTCATTGGAGATTCGAAAACATTCAGTCCAGAAGGCCGAATCAGATAGGCTAGTAAATGTATGAAGTACTTCGGTAGTGTTTCGTTTAGGCTTCGGGATGTTGTATGCCTTGTAGATTGGGGGACAGAGTTTAAATCCCAGTGGATCAACGTGTCGAACGCCAGGAACATGACAGGTAATTGTTGCGAATGGAATGCTTGCTACATGTGCAACTAATCCAACCCCAGGAAATGTCTGCAAGAAGATGCGATATGTGCCGATGCAACCGTAGAAAACCGCAACGCAAACATAGAAGTAAAACCCGTAGCGAATGATAGTCTTACAGATGCGTTGAAAAAACCAAATAGACCAGGACGAGGTGAAAAGAGCGACGAAACGTGCGTCAGCAGCGTTAAAAGAGCGGCAAATTGCGGAAATGAGCTCCCGACACAGTGACCGTACACCAGAAGAGATGCTAATCATTATAGCGTGTAGTCTGCGACCTGTGTTGGTCACCAACAACTCGAATCCGGCGTCCCACGCTGTCTCGCGCAAATATCCTGGCCCCAGTGGGCTGAGCCAACTTGAGGCAGATGTACCCCCATACCTCATCATTTCTTCTAAATTATGTAGACTCAAGTTGACATTCGGGTTGAGAACTGGGTGACGACTCGGGACTGGGGATGAAGATATGGCTCGCAAGCGGGATGGACTGTTTCCCGGGGTGTCACTGTCGGATGATGTTTGCGAAACACGCTTGGAGCGCTCCATTCTTTAAACGTTGATTAAGTCTTGTTGAGATAGAACGAAAGTCTGCTTTTTGAGAATCCACGAGTCAGCAGAAGGCAATAAAACTGACATATCAATACCAGACACCCGGGCAGGGGAGGATATCACTCCACAATAGAGCAGATGTAGGAAAAAGAGAAGAATAACAGACGCCTACATTAGTGATTATAACAGCAAAAGTAGGAGATATCTTACAAAAGTGGCGTTACGCTGTCCCTCACCATTCGTGTTCGATTTCATGGCACGCGCCTGATCTCGGTCTGCTAATTCTTCTCACCTGCCTGCCGGTGCTGTTCCAGCTGATACTGAACTTCCTTGAGCTTTGCTTTGACATTTAATGTACTTGCTATCGCAGGCACAGGCATACGGTTCAGTATATTGACTGAGGTCTAGATGTTCGACGCTGAACGAGCACTCCCAGGTGTCTTGGAGGACAATCCCGGGTCGACTGCGGACGAGGAATGTCAGCAATAGTGGCGTGTCCACAGGGAGGACGGGGATACCGAAGAGAACAGAGAATGTAATCGAGTCATTTCCGGAGAGATGTGAAGAAAACGGATGTGGACTAACAAATTGGTCATCTCCGTTGTTTGTTTGTTTGTTTCATCGACTGGTTGCAGGAGACCCAACCCAAGTGGGCTCGCTTGTGCTTGGCCTCAGGACCTTAGGCATGTTACCCAGTGTATGATGTGCGAGGACCGGTTTGGAATCCGGTGAAAACTGTAGGAATGTAAGAAGAGAGGTGAATAGGAGTACGCAGAGAGGGAGGACAGCATTTGTGCGGCAGAATTTGAAGAAGTGGGGAGGGAAGGTATGCCATGTGCTGGGGCTGATTATGCATACTTTTCTGGATTTCTGATGCCACGATAGCTTGCGGCTCATACTCTTGTGTTTGCTTGCCATGTCTTGCGTTTTGCGCCTCTGCCGCTTTTTTTCTGCCAGCTCTCTGCTCGTTGTCCAGAGCTCCAAGCATCTGTCCCTCCTCCGTGTTTACCATGAATCATATTCAATGTCCCAAAACGAACAGCGTACATTTTCTCCTTCCCTAATATACGTCAGTAATAATAGGCCTTTCTAATCACGGTAGGAGCAAGGCAGACGTGTTTTTCGTCGTCCTCTCTCTCCCCCTGCGGGAGCAGCCCCCGGAGGGCCAGCGGAGCGTCACCACACTCTGGAATAAAAATATTATATAGGAGTCACACGCATAAGCAGAAGGATAAGTAGGAAAGTACTTTTCCCATTAACGCTTAGCCAACGAACGTTTTAATACAGATTGAGAGGTAGATGGAGAGATACAACAAAGTCAAATGTATGTGGGTGGGAGAGTCGCTACGTCCTTCCTTCCCGATGTGGAAAGAAGTCAACAAATCACATGACTGTCCACCTTCCTTAAGAGTGCAAGATTCTTTCTGTTTCTCTGTTTCTTTCTTTACCAACAACAACACTCCTCTCCTCCCTCAATTCAACGTCAACTGTCTGTCTTACTCTTCGCATCTGCCGTCTTCCCAATCGACGCAGCCGATTCCTGTCAGAGGGCGTCTGAAGCTGCCTTTCGCAAGCAGCGTCGCCGCAGCGCACTCCTTCATTATGGAGGCTCTCGCAGCTCAACGCCTCTACATTCCCGATGGCTACAACTCTGACGATGAGCTCCCAGAACCAGAGCCTCAGCCTGCCTATCAACATGTGTGTATGCACTAGCATTTCTGGCCTTGTACCTGCTAACTACTGCTTAGGGCCTTCGCACAATTGAAGATATCTTCAAGAATGCGATTGAGAACCGTGCTCGATCGAAGCAGGCTCTCAGAGACCATCGTAAGGTTGCTGCCGCTCCAGGCACGCAAGTCAAGCATCAGAGGTGGGAAAACATCTTTGTGGCGTTCATGTACACCTTGGGATTTTCGTAAGTTACATCAACACATTAAAGTTCCTCATTGTTACGGAGCTCTAATCGACGCTGCCGATTTAGTGCCCTCGACACACCCAACGGCGACCACATCTACCGCTTCGTCGAAACTATTTCCAGGACGATCAAGTCGAGCTTCGGAGACAAGGCTGTACCGTCTTTGGTTACTGTCAAGTCAGCTTTAGCCTGTCTTGGTGCAGTATTCGTTGAAAAGTACAAAGACTTCAAGATGACCACCCACGAAGCTTCCAAGATTGAGTCTCTCCTCGCTCGCCTTGTACACGATGGTGTGCTATACAAAGGAAAATGGAAGAAGTATAACCGCGTCGGCTTCCGCACTGTGCTGGTTCTAGCTGATGCATGGTTGGTGGCTGGTCTGACCGATGGGGTTCGTTCGTGGGACACTCACATCTCGAAACTGCTTAGTATTGTTCTGGTCTCTGCGTTTGCGTCTCGCTGTGGAGATGTCGCTCGGTCAGAGCTGTATAAGGGTATGGAAGCTCTTACTTTTGCGGACCTTACCATCAAGTATCACGGAGGTACAGAGATGCGACACCTCACAATGCAGGCCTGTCTACGCTTCGTCAAAGGTTTTAAGTACGTCAATCCGACGCCGTCCGAGTTTGGAGAGAGAAGAGATGTCGTCGCTAACGTCTTGTAGGGATCTGAAAAACGAGGACCGATACGTCACCGTCGACGTTCTGGAAAATGATAACCACAACAGCGTGTGCGCTGTAAAGTTGCTCGTCATACACGCCCTACGCATCGGCGCCGTGTCTGCCAATTCCTGGACAGCTCTACGAGCACAAATCCTCAGTCGTGCTGACCAGACATTGCAATGGGTCACTCCGAACAAACCCGTTGTCGCAGCCATTGTCCCTGGACATTGCTCGTTCCTGGACGTCAACAAACCTGCAACCACTTCTCAAATGCGATCGACTATCCACGCAATGAGCTTGAAAGCCAGGGTCGCCGTTTCGATGACTCCACACGATCTCCGGCGAGGTGCTGTGGCCGATCTAGCCCACCTTCCAGCCGGCTCTCTCAATGGCAACGCTACTGCTGATGTTGCGATGCACGTCGGACATAAGATGACGACGTTTAAGAGAGACGTGACTACCGCATATGCTGGCCCGTCTGATATTTCGACATGGAATTTGCGAGCGCAGAGTACGTGGGTAGATAGGTGCGCGCCGCGAGTTGCTGCTACTCCTTTCATTCCCACGCCGATGACAAAGGAGGATGTTTCTGCTTATGCTGAAGCTCGGGGACTCGATGCTTCTGATCGACTGGTGATCAACAACGCTCGCAAACACGTCAGGAAGCAACAAGAAGCAGCTTGGAGAGAAATGGCGAGGAACGAGCCTGCAAACACCGTCTCCTCTACCGAAATACCAAGTAAGTCTCTTCAGACGGCGTCTGAACTGCAGCTGCTAATATAAAGCTTGATCCAGACATTCGTCGAGTTCTTGGGCCTGCCGCCTCTGCTAAAGTCAACGCCGCATTGGGTCCAAAAGCAGTCGATATTCCGATCGATCCGCAGGTGCTCGGAACGTCGAAGACGACCGTCGCCAGCGTCTCAGCCGACGAATCGGTAGCGTCGATTCCCACAGAATCAAGCTCCGATGACATCTCTATGGAGTTGACCGATGAGCAGTCCGAGAACGCTCAATTCATTTTGCAGGTCTTGACAGGCACGCAGGTAGAGTCCGAGGCGGTGCCTGATGAGTCTGACGAAGCGCAACAAGAACAGTTACTTGAGGCGCTGGAAGACCTTAACCTCGGCGCCAATGACCCCCCTCATCCGATCTTTTGCTCGCCGGAGAAATTTATCGAAAATTTCTCCAAGATCAACATCATTCGGAACACCGCCGCCGGCAATCTCGGCAAAGAGAAGTTTGCGAAGCAGATGGGAACCTTTGTCGCTCAAGGTTGCAGCAGAGATGCACCCACGCAATATATCTACTACTGCGCAAACGACACCTGGGGCTGCAGCTTTCAGACCACATACAAGGAGAGCTTCGATTACCACGCTCTATCGTGCAAGATCTCTCAAGACAATCCAGTTGAGCCGGAGATCTACAAATGTCGCAAAGCGAATTGCGACGCCAGGTTCAAGACCAACGGCGTTCGGATTATGCACGAGTTAAACCATGACTTCAAAGCCAGGGAGTGTCATCTTGGATGCACGGATAAGAAGTTGTTCACGACCAATCAGCAATGGGCAGTGCATAAGAGTCGTTACCATGATACCGAATGGGACACTTCTATGACCTGCCAGGTTCCACAGTGCTCTCGTACAAGCTTCCCGAACAGAGATGCCTACAGCAAACACTTAGCAGCAACTCACAAGCTTCGCGGTGCAGATCTGAAGCAGTATGTCCCCCAGAGAACGCACAGGGATCCTGTCTTTGGTAAACGTTCTTGTCCATTCCCAGACTGCGCACGAGCAGCTCCAGGGAAAGAGTTTGAGGCGAAGAAGAAGTTGGAAGGACATCTACGAAGTAAGATAGGAGGCCACGAGTGTACGGACGATGAGATTGAAAAACTCATCAGTGACATGTTGGCATCGGGCAGACAGCTTTAAATCGTCGACAGTATTGTCGTCGAACCACAGAGTCTGCTCAGTATTGTTACGAAGCAGCGGCGCCGAATATTGCAGAGACATGTACTAGGGATGAAGAGATTAGACGCTGTCGGAACAATAATGACACCAACAGCAATTGCAGAAGTATGTTTTAGATCTCAAGGTATGGAAAGTTCTGATATTTGCTAGGTTGGAGGTGCTTTACATAGCTATTGAAGAGAATTAGATGAGCAGATAAGATTAGCATAGCATAGTATAGAATAGCACAAGTGGAATAAAGCAGCAATTCGGCACTGCCGATATATCTTTCTATTAGTTGACGTTGAGACTTCGCTCTATGTCGTAGCTGACGGACGAGTTTCCACACTTCATTCATATCCAGAAGCGCGATCCTTCAACCCATCTCACTCAAGCTGATGACTCGACGATGTTCTGGGACAATCTCTCCCAAAACCCAGAGTCCGTCCACCAAGTCATGGTCCTCATGGGTGATCGTGGTATTCCTCATGGATACAGACACATGCACGGTTATCTGGGTCACACCGTCAAGCTTATCAATAAGAAGGGCGAATAGGTGTACTGCCGATTCCACATGCAGTCCCAACAAGGCATCAAATTCATTACCCAGGAAGATTCCGCGACTTATCCTCTCGATTATTCCCAAGATGACCTTGACGAATCCATTGCTAGAGGCGATTTCCCCAAGTGGAGCCTTGAAGTTCAGACCATGACACCTAGGCAAGCCGAGGAGTTTGTGGGAGACCGACAAGATCAACGTATTCGACCTCACGCATATCTGGCCACACGCCAACTTCCCTCTACGCAAGGTTGGAGAGTTTGGATTGAACGAGAATGCAACAAACTATTTTGACGAAATCGAACAGGTCTGCTTCAACCGGGCTCATATGATCCTTGGCATTGAGCCGTCCGCGGATCCAGTCTTGCAGAGCAGATTGTACTCGTACCCTGACACGCACCGCCACTGCGTGGGCGTGAATTATCAGCAGTTGCCTGTCAATGCCCCCCGAGTGAACTACCGTATGGGTAATCCAGCGGGATTGTGCTATGGCATTTATGAACGATCGAATTACATTTCCAGCATTGAGCCAATTGAGTTTAAGGAAAGACAGGTAGAACTCGATAGAATGCATGCGCATTTCGCGAGTAATGCCGTAACATTCCTCTCTGAGATTCGCCATGAGGATTTCAGTGCCCCGAGGAAGCTGTGGGAGAAGGTATTTGATGATAAGGCCAAGGAGAGGGTCACCTCGAATATGTCCGGACATATGGAGAATTGTAAGGAGAAGGAGATTATCAAGCGACAGATTAGCATTTTCCGCGAGATGAGTAAGAATGTCGTGAGTAGATTGGAAAAGGCCACGGGCGTGAAGGATTATGATGGGATTAAGGATTTGAAGCTTACTGGGACGCATAATGGGATGGCAAGGAAGAGGAAGGAGGAGGATAAGGTTGCGAATGGAATGGGTGATAAGAATGTCCAGTTGAGTAGAGTGGAGGCCAGTGGTGCCTGCCGGGACTGCTCCCGCAGGGGGAGGTGGGGCTCTTACGCTGCCAAGGCCATCTCCAAAAATACTAATCGCGCAAGAAGAAAACAGGAGTGCTGTTAGCTACAAGGTCCCAGTTCCCTTCATCTGTTCTGAATTTGACAGAGAACCCTCTTGGGTCGCGGGCGCAGTCGTGAGATCCAGACTCGCCACCGACAGTTGAGAAGCGCACCGTGACGGGACATTCTTTGCCTGCCTGGAACATATCTGCGAGACAGAGATCCTCAAGCGTATCCGTTGTGCGATAGACACCATGAGCACCGCTGCCTTTGGCGTGAACGACTCGCTCGGGGATCCTCTCTCTGTCAAAGTGAGAGAGGAGGTCGATCAAGTGGAAGTCTTGGAGTAGGAGAGGTCCATTCTCTCCTGCTCTTTGAGCCTCATATGGATGAGGAACGGGAGCGCCATTGGATGCTGTGTAGATTGTATCTTGAGCTTTGGCAGATCTGTCGTCTTGGTAATTGCGAAATGATCGCCGGAAGTGTGAATTGAACCCATTTTGATTGTAGATGTTGAAAATGCGTGATGAAGGAAGAGAAGAGAGAGGGACGATTGATATACTGCTGCCACCACCCTTGCCACGGGATGACTTCATGACTGCATGATGAAATGCCTCGTGTCTCATTCGTCGGACCAGATGGAGAACCACATTTCGGAGGTCAGGCTCCTACTTCCAGCCTTGACAGCGGCAGTTTGAGAAGTGAAGTGCCTTTCGAAAACTAACTAGCTTGCGACTAGTTCGACATATCTGTAGGCATATTCAGTGGCTGATTGAGGATGCTTCAACGTCTATCAAATGTTACATCGACTTCTGATTTGCTGCTTCAAAGTCGAGGCTCTTCCGATGCATATCCAACCTCGTTCCGGTCCAATGATATGGGGTAACACAAGCATGGGAAAATTGAAATCTCGATCCCCCTTGAGAAGAAATATCGATATCGTCATAGGGTTCATGGATGGTGGGGAATTGTGGGGTTCATCCCTAGGCTTAAGCTTCGATCGAGATCTAATACGGCATCGGGATTTAGAGCCGCGAGTTTGGTATCGATTATTCGTGTCTCATCTGCCGTTTCTTTTCTCCTCACGTGAAAGACTGAGGAAATCTGAGCTCATACCGATCTTGCAGCTGAAAGTTGTACACAGAGAAGAATGGAAGACGTCAGCGAAGCTGCGGCTGTAAGCGAGGTGGCGAGATCCCGTTCTGATCATAATTCCCACGTGGTTATCAGGTACAAGTAGAAAGGGGCAGATGTCAATATTGGCTTTGTATATTCTCCGGTCACTTGATTGGCTATTAGGATGGTTTATTCTTGCATTTACGAGCAGATACATATTTGGAGAGGTCTTGTAATATCACGTGACTATGTACTAAGCATGACTTTGTGCTCTCCAGCAAACCTCCTGAATCGAATGAAGTCCTCGCTGGTACCGATGCCCAATACATTGCAGAGTGGATGTTGCAGCTTTTTCCCCATAGCATTTTTCTCTGATGATCCTCCATGTCCAAGGCTTCTCCTTGATGTTAGGCTTCTTCGCCAAACATATATATTTTGGTTGCACGTCATTAACAGCCACTTTGTGAAAATAGTGCAGTTCATATGAGATATGTAGAATTGGAAAATAGAGTCTGACTACAGAATAAAAATCGCTTATTAGGAACCCTCAGTAAATAAAGGTCCGGTTCAGCCTCCTCGGCTGATGATGTAGCGTGGCCTGAACAGGAACATAGCCGGGATGATAGAGAATAAATGATTGGCTGGGCCTGGCGACGGGAGCTTGACTTTGTGGACTTTGACTTCATACTTCTTTATGAAGTCGAAATAATTTTTGAATTACTAGCATGGCATCAGACATATAGTACTTGTTGTCTTTCTCTCCTACGTGTAATTGTAGTACATTTTGGTGTTCTGTAGTATTCTTGGAAGCATGATTGAATTGTTTGACCAATCCCTGACGTAAAGTAAACAAGGCGCTGCTGCGCTGCCTGATCAATGCCACCTATGCTGAATAATAGCCGTTGGTATACCAGTCGGAAAGCTTGACTGACTAGAATCTGAGGATCACGACACCCTGAGATAATAATTGAATAGGACAAATTGACAGGAACTATTGCTGACATGAAATTCTGGAGCTCGCTTTGAGGTGGTCAGAAGGTGACATCGGCAGTTAGTGACTGAATTTCCGGTATTGGCATTTTTGCATAGAACTTCATGACCCTAAGGAAACGATAAATTGACAAGTTCGAGCTATCGTTTCTGCTCGTGAATTTCAACGATATAGATATCAGAAATGATGTACCCCGAACTGCGGCAAACCCTCGTCATTTGGCAAGTCAACACTCGGCCAGGGTCGGCAATTAACGAAATCAGATAAGCGTCGATTCTGCCCAATTTCTTCACCGCCCGCCGCCAGCCAAACCAAGCCAGCACCCAGCTCAATCACCCGTACACTCTCCTCCTCTCCTCACTCTTCCACCATTCAATACACGCTTCCACGAGTTCGCAGTGGCTTCCTCTACTCCAAATCAATTCTCAATGTTCTTCACGAGCTAACAAACCACTGTCATCGCCTTTAGCCACTCTTTTTGCGTGTCGCACACTCCCACACACCTCCTCCACTTCATCATACCTCCCTGATATACGAAAACCCTCCACCAACCATGAAGACTGCCAAACAACCTCCAGTCGATCTGGCATCGAGTCGCAGAGCCCAGCCTCTTCGACAGACACGAAACAATCCTCCTAGATCCTCAATCTCTGGCACTCGCAACTTTGGTTCCAGAAGCTCACTTGGTGGAGGCATGGAAGAAGCGCCCATGGACATCTTCCCCGCGATCACACATTTCGCCGACGCCATAACTGCACTACCCAAGGAGCTTGTTCGACACTTCACACTCCTCAAAGAAGTCGATGCGAAGATCTTTGCGCCAGAGGAGGAACTTGGAAAGCTCGTCGAAGCTGCGTTGAGCGCCCCTCCCCCTCGACCCCAACAAGCCGAACGACATCTTGCTCTCGGTCCAACATCTGCTCCTATGAGCGCACACGGAAGTCTCAATGGCTCTGTCATAAACGGAAATGCTGGGTCAGTAAACTCTCCTGCTGAGGCCGAGGCTATGAATGTGTGGGATCCGGAAAATATTCCCCGACGACAACTCTTCCAGCATTGCGCGTACACGATGCAAAATATGCTGGTATCGCTGGATGAGAAGAACCATGTCATATCCACGGCTAGCGAAGCTTTGAATAAACAACTCGCGCGCATTGACGAATGTTTCCCTTATATTGAGCTCGAGATTAGTGAGGAGGCACGGTATGGCAGCGCTACACATTGGGCATATCCTGAGAATCGACAACCGAAAGCGCCTGCTGGTGTATCAAGAAGAGAAATCGCTGCGGCGAATAGCTTGTCTGCGGCTGCTCAGCAGATCGCAGAGGAAGCCGCCGCGAGGAGCGACGCGCGAAAGCAAGCTATCCTCGAGAGAAGGAAGGGTAAGAACCAACAAGCCGAATCCGACTTTGATGAGGAGAGGTATAAGGAGAAGAAGGTCCACGGAAATACCAAGGGCCGGAAAGTTACTGACTCGGTTGGGCTGGGAATTGCAAATGGGGCCAGCAATCCTCCTAAGCGTCGCAAAGTCGAGAAAGGACCAGCTGGCGGTGTAGTCATGGAGAAATCACTCAGTGCAGTGTTTGGTAATGGCACAGCGAAAGGAAAGGCAGCAAGTCCTAGAGAGACGCCGGTACCTGAAGCCAAAAAGAGATCGAGAGCTACAGCTACGAATGGACAGTCAAGAAAGAGGTATGCTTCCGTAGCGGGGAGCAAATCAATTGCTAACAATCCTAGAAATAATACCGTTACCTCTGCGATGTCTCCCTCTTTGGCCTCTTCTCCGATACGAAGCACGTTCCCAGAACTCAAGACGAAGGGTTCTCCACCACCTCCAAATGGCAGGCCTGCGGCGAGAGGAAGACAGAACTCTGCACAGTCAACGATAGAGAAGAGACCACAATCATCTGCGTCTAACAAACCGAATGGAACGAATACGCCAGATCTGGTGACAGCCGCTGCGATTACAGGGCGAACTGTTCCCGAAGTGAAGGCTACAATGAAAGAAACGGCAAACAACTCCAAGGAACATCTCCTCGAAGACATCGAACGAGAGGAGCCCGGTTTAATAGGTGGGGTCGTCGTGGGAAATCGCAAAGACAGCGTTGCTAAAGAAGAGAATCCGGAGCCCATGCAAGGCATACAATTAACAACCATCACGACGAAGAGCGGCAGAGCCAGCAAGCCCTCCACACCAGCTATACCACAATTTCCCGAGCCAGTCCAAAGATCTCGTTCCTCTCGCGCAGTCGAAACTTCGAGTTCGAAACGCAGCCACAAGAAAGGCGCCGGTCAAGCAGCTCAACTCGCGGCGCAGCAAACGCAGAACGGAGACGACGAGCGGACGCCGGATGTTGTGGACGAGGATGAGGAGATGGAGGTTGGAGAAGATGAACCCACATATTGTTATTGTAATAATGTAAGCTACGGTGAGATGGTTGGCTGTGACTCGGATACTTGCGAGCGTGAATGGTTTCATCTCGAGTGTGTTGGTTTGAAGGTTGCGCCTGTTGGGAAGGGTAAGTTCTTTCTCCCCTTTCTCATGCAGAGAAAAGCAGCTAAAATGAAGCAGCGAAATGGTATTGCGACGACTGCAAAGAGAAAATGAAGCAGAAGCGTTTCAGTACTCGTTAGAGATTGCATGTTGCAGGTACATGCCTAACGAAACGGGATAAACATTGCTCAGCATGGCGTACAGTACATACAGGAAGGCGAACGGAATGGCCAGGACACAAACGGATCGGATATCTGACATACACATGGAATGGGACTTGGATGATAGGAGTTTTTGGTCCGGGAAGCCTGGCCGGTGGAGTAATGAAAATGGCATGCATACATCTACCTATCTTTGTACCAGTCGGCGACATGTCAAGTCAAGTCACGCATACTTGCATTTGTACGAAGTTCAATGGACGGACGGGATTTCTCTTGGAGCTTGGCTGGACTGAACTAGGTTGGGCCGGTAGTCCTGGAGTTCCAGGCAGGCGAGCATGGATGGTTATGGATTTGCATTCTGTTTCTGTCGAGATCTTCGTTTTTCATCTGGAGTAGCGTTCTGGAGGAGCTCTCTCTTCCTTGTTTTGCGTGGTGTTTCTTCCTTCTCCATCTGAGGTCACAGATCCGGATCTTGATTGATAGGAAGAGGTCTAGATATCTAGACAATGAAATGCAATGGATCTGTCTAATCATCGCCTACCTGGACCCACACTTGTGGCGATCCGAATCAATTTGATGACGGGAAATGTTAGGGAAGATATGAGGTGAGAAGTCGATAGAATACCACCTGTGCATGTGGCTGGATAGCCATAGCCTGACTCAGCACAACAAGATTGCCTACCTAGGTAGTCGAGGGGAGACACATGTGATAGAGATCACCTCCGTAGGTACCTTAGGTAGCTTCCATATCTTGGTTCTCATATCAATACGATCTCGAGCTGATGTACAAATACCTGGTCACCACACACGGAACAAAAGTCAAAATGCGCCTGCTCTCGCCTTTCCCAGCACCACCGTCGAGTACAAGTGCCACGTCCACATGTCCGCCCAATCCCAGCACACCCCCGTCGCCCGACTGATGAGGCTGCTGGGACCGAGTATGACACGACCAATCTATCCATCAATCAGCCTACTTCCAGTGCTGAAGACTTGCCTTCAGTTCCACACTGAATAATTTTATCTTTGCCCATATTTGAACCATTATATTCGCCCTGTGAGCGGAGAATTAGCTCCTGCTTTTGGATTAAGAATTCTGGTACATGCCTACGAGCTTACAAGCTACTCACAAATCGCCTAGTTAACTAAGGGCACGAGGCTACTCGAAACGTGTCATCCACGTTTTGCTTCCGTTCTATAAGACATCATTCTTGTTGCTACATGCATCTTCTGCATTGGGAAGTCCTGGATGGACACGAGGATAAGCTCAAAATCCGGCTCGAACGAGACGCCAATGTCATCGACTACGCTATTCTCTCGCATCGATGGGGCACCCTGAAGACGAGGTGTCTTTTGAGGACATGTTGAACGGACGGCAGGAGGGCAAAAGGGGTTATACGAAGCTTGTAGGCTGTTGCAAGCAAGCCCGGAAAGATGGACTGCACTATGTTTGGATAGACACCTGGTGCATTAACAAGGCTAGCAGCGCAGAGCTTTCCGAAGCGATTACCTCCATGTTGAAATAATTGTCCGTGAAGTTTTACGGTGGCTATCCGACTTTGACCAGTATGGAAACATCCTAAGCGGCAGCAACGCCCCTTCAGCCAAATGGTTACTGGTTTTTGATGACGTCGAAGATACCTCCTTGCTTCGCCACTTCTTACCGTCAAGTGGGCCTGGCTGCGTGCTCGTTACCAGCAAAGATCTCAATGCGTGGTTTAACTTGGGTTTCGAGAACATTGCTCTGGATGAGCTCACAATCTAAGAATCATCAGAGCTATTCAGGCACCTGACAAGAACAGAATAGGATTTTGCAGCATTGAGTGAACAGCTTGGCGGACTCCCATTAGCAATCGTGCAGGCTGCTCGCTATATGGTAAAGACGCATACGTCGGTGAACGAATATGTCGGTCTGTTTGATGAGAGTCATGCATATGTACAAAGCAGGGAATATCGCAGCCGGTACTACAAAGAGAGTCTAGACACCGTCTGGTCCTTGACTTTGAACCAATTATCTCCTCCAAGCGGCGGAACTTTACAAGTCCTATCATTCCTAGACCCCGACTATATCCAGGATTCAATTTTAAATTCATCCCGAACAGTGGCATTAGAGGACCATCCATGGAATGAATCTGACCTGTTAGAGAGTCAGGCGGAGCTCCTGCAAGCCGCATTGATTGCGAGATCTTCTGGAGGCGATGGACTGCAAGTTCACAGACTCGTCCAAGCTGTCGTAAGGGAAAGAATGGATCCTGATGAGTTTCGGAAAGCATTGTCAAGTGCGGTAACTTTGGTATCCTCTGCTTGGATTGATGCAGATTCCAGTGAGCAGGGCAGACTACCGAACCCGAAGATCCGCGATGACCTTCTACCTCATGTGAATCACCTCAAGGAATTCGAGGCGAATATGACGGACTCAGAAAGCGGTATCTGCACGAAAACTGACTTTGATAAGCTTTTGAGCTACGTTGAAGAGTAAGTCTTCCTGAATTATGTCCTCTTCACTTATACCTAACGAGAGAATCCCAGTCACGTCAGTGGGAAGGGAAACTCTGGTGGTATAGTGGATCCTCTGAAGGCATCCTAGCAACAGCCTGACAAGTCACACATGTTGTGCTCAGCAAGTAGGGCCAGTTCGCTAAGAGGAGTGTTGTTGACGTTGGGGCTCGCTGCGAATTCAGAAAATCTTAGTACCCGGGCACATGCCTAATCTGAAGAGCTTTCTGTGTGAACTTTTCTCCTAATCTGTGTTTGAATTTATGCAAGGTTCACAGAGTTCAGCTGTAAATATTTCTGGCTGAATGCGATGAAGTGATGAGCAGTCCTGGCAAAATGCGACTCAAACACCCATTAATTGGTGGTCATGGGATTTTTCCTTCACTTTTTGCTGAAAGACGACAGTTCAAATATCGATATCGAATAATGTTCTAGATTTAGGGTTCGAACGATATCTAACTCGTTCTTCGTCAAAATGGCTTGAGGCCCTGCAAGCGCTGAAAGTTCACGAATCCAAGGCAAATTTCCCAATCATCCTGTGTCGCTTCTCCAAGGGCGTGGTATTGACCTCTTTCTACCTTATGACAGAAGACGAATTCGTACTGCTCCTCATTTGTACAACTCACGTACACCTTTCAATTTTTCCATCTCGCCATGTCGTACCCGAAGTTATTCTCGTATTCATCTACCGTGGACTGGCCGGCGATACACCTGTTGGATCTCAGCGGGTGCAAAGGCTTCATCGATTGATGGCTCGCGCAATTTTTGGCCCTGACGCTTTTCGCCCTCATCCACGCCAAGATTTCCCAAATACTCGCAATATCCTTATGTGCAGAGCGAAGGGCTACGTCATTCGGTAGTGAGTACCCAAGCTGCATATCGTGGGCCAAACATGTATCACGACCCAAATCAAGTTGAAGTCGTGGAATTTCTGGCACTCGAGGTCCACGAGCTCCATGGCGTGTGCAGCCTTCTACCAGTATACATGGTGGCCAATATATCTTAGCTTGAGCCCGTCTTGGTAACAACGATGAAAGCATCGGCATGTGTAGAGTTGGAACATCGCATATGACATCTCATGCAGCTGTTAAATATGACAAAGGTCATGTGCAAGCTGAGACTAGCTTCTGCACTTATGTATATATAGAGGGCTTCCCCCCGACTTCATTCTGCAAGGCAATCAATCATTTACTTACCCCTTTTCAAGGTCTACTCCCGTGTACCGTTCAACAGCAGCAAAGTCTCGAGATTTTCCTTGAGCAGTTCCTTTCTGTCGGTCCCGCAAATCTCCCATTCTTCGTGCCTGTTTATGGTGATCAATTACCATGGGTTTTCAATTCTAAATCGAGGATCTCGTTCGGTACCTGGAACGGTCGTGAAGCAACATCCTGCACTGGGTCCACGGAGACGTCACTGCATGATGAATTGCGAGACGATCTCAACTTTACATATCTCAGTGAGCAGTCCGTTGAAGAAAACGTCGTTAAAGATATTGAAAAACTTATTGAGATCTTCTAGCTGCTCGTCGGGATCCTCACTCAAAACACCTCGATGCCATGAATCTCGATTGCGAAAACGCTGAATGGCCTTGTCTCGTCTCGATCAAGTGGAACCTTGGTGTGCTGTTCTGAGGAGAGCAAGTACTCTTGGGGGCTGAACGATACAGAGGTGTGAGGAACTCGACGATCGCATCTGAGATGGCCTGGATATTGTATGAAGCGGCTTGAGACCACTGATCTGGAATTCATCTTTAGCGACAGGACCAGGTGTATGGATTTTGGAAGTGTCCATGATTGTGGAAGTGCGATATGGGTGTAGATGTCGAACTTAGTACTCGACATGGTCCAGGGGAGTTATATGCAAAGACTTGAGGTCTATCCAAGCCAGTCAACTAGGACGCTGTGAATCAACACCAATAATCCAAGAAGATTCTTGAATCACCACTCAAGACGACGCTATACCACACTGGTATTCACTAAGGGCTGACTTCTCCAAACCCATCAGAAAGTGAGAGTATGGTTCCTAAACGGAATCAAAGCCATCACAACAGCAGGAACATAAGCCGTCTCCCTAGATACAGCATTTCCAGTCAACAACCCCACATTCCCATCCCCCTGCTTCGAATTCGTCTGCCCAAAAACCAAATCATCCGCAGGTCCTAACTCCATCCCACCTCTCACCAACCTCGCTATCTCCTCAGGCAAATAATACGATCCCGTTCTCGCCTTTCCAATCTTTCCTCCCTTCCCAATGACCGCGATCCAGGCAAACAGCTCCAGCGATCCCGCTGTCTTCTCAGGCGTGTCTTCGACTCCACCCTCGAGTCCAATCCAGTAATCGGCCTCTGGTTCTTGTTCCCGCGCGTTTTGAGCACGATTGAGTGCGCCTTGGAGGGTTTCTTGGCTGGTGAAGGGTTGGTCGGCGACGCCTGAGGGGACACTGATGCCTTTGGCGGTGTAGGTGTTGGTTGGGAACATGGCTTGGAAACCTTTGAGAGTTGCTGAGATCTTGATGGGATTTTTGGATGCTACGATTATTTGCTCGACTTTCGAGCTTATGAGATTAGGTTCTTCCATGATTGACAGTGTGGATGTGGTAGAGATAAGAAGTGTTGTTGTTGAAGGTGCGGCTGGAGTGATTAGTCAGGGTTTAGTAATCCCACATTCTCTCCACTCCAAACCGCGGATTAGGACTTCCTTAACCTTGCAATGCCTTTGGCATCTCAAGGTCTGCACATAAGAAGCTCATATCTCGTCTCACAGATTAAACAAACGTTTAAAATTTTCCATTCTCTAAACTCTCTACTCAAATATACATACAGTCTTCCCCTGAATACATGACCGATGGGCGTAATTAGGAACCTAAAGATCCAATGCTTGTCTCCCAATTCAACACGACAAAGACAGACCAGAGACAATTACATATTGTGAGTTGCAAATCCTTTGCTGGCCAGCAGCCCAACTCCAGACTCTTGACCTCATTCTCGGCTACGAATTGCCACTTCACTGAGTAGCGGCTGCGCCTCCAGTGGAGCCAACTGTGAGTGGGAACGTGACTGCAGTCATTGATGTGACACCGGCATTGTCCAAAGCAGCCTGGGAAAGCTGGGTGATGCTAGGAAGAATGTTGGGGTTTCTGTGTCAGGTCAGCAAATGTCTGGTTGCAGGGAACAAGAAACATACCTGGCTTGCTCAATGGCTGGAAGTGCCGCGGCGGCAGTCTCTGGAGTAGGGTCGTTTTGGATCTTCATGAGACCATCAAGGACAGCTGGGGTGTTCTTAACGATCAAGGCGTTGCTCTTGGCTCCAGCGCTTCCTGCGGCTGTGGCAAGGACATTACGTCTTTGGTCCTCATCGGACTCGGCCTGGAAGGCAGTGGTGGCGATCTGTCTGATCTTCTCGGGGTCGGTCTGGCAAAGTCAGTAAGAAAGCAGGAAGTGGATATGAGTGCCATTTACCTCCGTTCCGAGAGTGTTCAAAGATGCGGAAACAGTCATGGCATCGTTGGCAAAGGCACCGGCGGCATACATGACCATGGCGGCGTTGGAGTTGCCCTGGATAGTTGCTGGAGCATCGGTCGCGGGTGGATTGTTTGCAGCAGTAGCAGGTGCAGAGGCTTTGGCAGCAGGAGCTGAAGTCTTAGCAGCGGCGCCAGGGGTTGTGGTTGATGGTTTCTTTGGTGCTGTACTAGCCCGAGGGTTCAATGGCATGGCGACGGAAGTGCCAATCAAGGCGAGGAGGGCGACTGAGAGGAACTTCATTTTGCTGGTTAATTTGGACTTGAGAGTGACGAAAGAAAGATGAAGTGCTATTAGTGAATTATAAAGACGAATTCGACCGGCGAATGAGATTAGAGAAGTAGACTGTTGGATTGAGCTGGAATGTTGTACTGAAGAATATTAGATGGGTTGGAACCTACACAGAAGTTATATATTGAAGGGGGACAAAGTTTGTGCTCGTATCGCAAGATTGGTCTCTCTTTAGATCACTTGGCAGTTTTGTTACACCTCCATCAAAACGAGGTGTCTAGAATTTGTTTGACAGGTGTTTAAACGTGTACCGTTGTTCGCAACCTGATGTTCTAGGTTTGGAAACTTAGCTTGACAGCCACTGACGTAAAGCACGCGAGATCTCGAGTCGTCAAAAGATGGAAAATACCGATCTCAGGGTCAGGAGTGCAACAAGGATATGAATACGGAATTTTGCGAAGCGAAACTTTCTGATGCGATTGGCCAGGTTCGTCTCGCTTATGAAGTTGAATCAAAATACCGTCAGCCTCAAACAAAATGCGCACAGATGGGGGTAAGAATAGGCACTAAAGTCCGTGGTTCATCGGGTGGCGATCTTTCGATTTGTTCTAAACTTTCCGTCCCGACATCCTTGGCAATGCTTGAAACGCCATCGGTGTTGTAGTTTGCCCTTCATGCGATGGAAACGCCAAGGCCTTAATGACCCTGCCTCCCGTTGCTTGTGTTGCTTGTTCCTGGATTGCAATCATGCGAAGGCCCCGAAATCCCGACGTTGATCTTCGTAATCAATGGGCTTGGCTGGGAGCCGTCGCTGTTCTCGGAAAGCTTGTCTCCCGGGTGCACTCAGCTCTTGTGGTGTACTTTGTCTTTCTGATACTCTATCAACACCTTCCGCTCTTCAACTTGCTGGTCTAGGTCATCCAATTCACTATCTTTGTGTTCTTGTTGATCTTACTGCTTTTGTTCTGTTGTTGAATTGTTTGGATACCTCAAGGGTCAAGCTGGTCTTGAAAATAATACCTTCTCACCAAAATCGAGGCTCCTAATACCCACGATGCCGTCGAGTTCTGTCTTTGTCGTTGCTGCTTTGAGCTTTGGATCCCTGGTGGCCGCTCTACCAACTACTAGCTCATCGAGATACCAAGAAGCCGATATTTACAAGAGACAGAATGCAACAGCACCAGCGTCCGGCCTAACAGATGTTGATATTCTTCAATTGTAGGCCGCACATATTTCTTTCGAAGCTCATCTCCTAACTTGATGTAGTGCCCTGACTTTGGAGAATCTGGAGGGTGCATTCTATGCTCAAGGATTCAGCAAATTTCCCGATTCGGACTTCATGGCTTTAGGTCTCTCAGCGCCCGACGTCACCAATCTCAAATCTATCGCAACAACAGAACAAACGCATGTTACAACATTGACTGGAGCTATCGCTGTAGCTGGATTCAAGCCCGTGCAGCCGTGTACATACAACTTTGGCTTCACGACGGCAGCTGCCATGGTAGCCACGGCGGGGAATTTAGAAAACATTGGTGTTTCTGCGTAGGTTGCCACATGATGGAGATTGAATCACAGCTAACATAGTCAGGTATCTTGGAGCAGCACCTTTAGTTAAAATGCCTGCGATTCTTACCGTCGCAGCTGAGATCTTGACGGTCGAATCCAGACATCAGACATTGATTCGGACGCTCGCGAAGACAGCCGCAATTCCTTCAGCATTCGACACCCCACTCGGAGTACGATCTGTCTTCTCTCTCGCTGCTCCTCTGATCTCGTCCTGCCCCGATGGGTCCAATCTCAAGATTGCGCCATTCCCAGCACTTGCCTTGATGCCAATGCCTGCGATGGCAAATTCGACTTCAATGCCTGTGGGAACAAGATTGACGGTGATGGGAACACCCGCAGGGGCCACAAATTGTGCATTTTCGAACGGAGGCGCCCCAGGAGGGACAATCTATGTCACGTTCGAAAACAGCGGGTGTGCGGTTCCTCAGGGAGTGTCGGGCATCACATACATGCACTTGACGTCTTCTGTGCCACAAGGAAACATTTTGACGGATGACGTTGTTGTTGCTGGAGTGCAGGTTTTGAATGTTTCCTAAAAGCAAGGAGCTGGAAGATTGAGGAGATGGAATTTTACAGACTGGGTTAGAATCATGGGACAGGACATCAATCATAATAGCAAATGTATATTTCTACTCGTTTGATTTCTGTTCATAAATTGCATATAGGAAAATACCATCGAGAATACCAAGATCGTCAAAATTGCGATATTTGAATTTCTCAGTTGCCACTGTGTTCTCGATGAAAGGTGAAAGAGTCTCCAGTCTCGCATCCGTTGCCCAAAGCGGCTAGCCTCGTTTCGAGATCTTCGTCCGATCTTTGGATAACCTCATTCAGCAGGGATGTTTTCTGCGGATATTCGCCTACGATCTTGTTTGACGTTTCAAAACACCCTCCTTGTAACAATCTTGGCATGGGCATTGAAAATGTGTTGTGGCGTCTGTTTCAGTGTACTGCGTTGCTGACACACCGGATAGAGGAACTTCCCTCTCGACTGCATGTCGGACGCAGCGAAACTAGCTGGGGACCATGGACGGTTTTTCGTACCACGGTCTGGAGCTGAAGTCTCTTCCATTTCTTCCTCATCCTATACACATTGTTTGCCCTCTCGATCATACTTTCTCAAGCATCAACAGAAACTATCAAGATGAAGGCATCCACTTTTGCATTCCTGTTGGAATTATTTGCCGCAGCACAGGTGAGATCAAGAAACACTCTCACTGATCATCTGCTAACAATCAATCCAGGCTCAAACTGCGATCATTAGCGAGTCACCTCTGATGACGGCACCAATAATCGCACCTCCAGCTGCGCCAGGAGGAGCAAATCCAGCGCCTCCACAGGGCCCAGCGATGCCAGCACCGGTGGTGCCTCTAGCAACAGGATCTCCACAAGTACCCGGCGGTGATCCCATAATCGACCTGCGGCCTCTGATGACAGCTGGAATCATTGCTGGTTCAATGAATCTGAATGGAGCGGCCGGAATCCCACAACCACCAAATGCGCCAGCGCCATCGATCAATTCAGGTTCACTCGCGCAGGCTGGAATTGTTGGTGGACCAGCAGCAGGCCCTCAAGCTACTTCACCACCAGCAGCTATGAATCCAGGAGCGCCCGGGCCTGCAGCTCCTCCACTACCACCAGGAATCAACTCTGCGACCTTGATGACAGCGGGTATCGTGGCAAATTCTCAACCGACATCAGGAGTGACGGCCGGAATCCCTCAACCCGCTGCAGCAAATCCAAGTGCGATTCAGTCAGCAACACTTACACCAGCGGGGATTGTTCAAGGAGGAAACACAACGACGACGAATCCGACGGGAGGTCTTCAAGGGTTACAACCTGCTGCAGGGAACTCAAGTATATCTGTCCCTGCCCCAGCAACCAACTCTGGACGTTTAAGCATTGGAACTTCGTATCTAGCGAGTTGGATGGGATGTATTATGACAAGTGTATACCTTTTGATTTAGTTGAGATCAGTTTCGGTTTTGAGTTTATCAGCTTAAGTTTGTTTATCACACTGCACTGAAAGACTGCGTCTTGAGAGCAATAATCTGTACATAAGACCAGAAAGTAGTAATATTACGAGATATCAGATCAAAGTTCCCTTTACCCTGTGATGTGTTTGTGGGGCGATTCGACCCAGAACCTTGGATACACCAAAGAGATCTCCCCGGCCGTTTAGGCTCTGCCGCCTGAAGCGAAGGGGCTACGCGGAGGATCGTCACAGGGGGCAGGACGCTGCAGCCACACTAATGCAAGCCTTGCTCTAGACCAAGCCACAGCGGATTCAGGCTGTTCTGAGCTTGAGGGGATACAGAATTACCTTCCTCGAAAATGATGTCGCAAAAGCCTCCGGAATATCCATATATTTTTCCGTACGCTGGAGGCTATGGGCAAGAATTGAAAGATCTCGCAACAATACAGAAAGTGATACAATTCCGATGAGAAAAATTGGCAATCACAATCATGAAATATGGCTCGTCGTCACTGATCTCGCTTGCACACGGTCCCAGTTGATGAACAAACAACTTCGCAAGATTCATCTCCCACAGACAGGATCGTGTTGTTCCGGCTTCAATGCTGCCCGGTGACGGTATTTGACGGGGCCTGAGCCTGGTACGTGATCTACGAACGCATGCCCCTACTCACTCCATGCTCCTCAAGTTTCAAACGCGAATCACTCTGAGGGACTGCCAAGAACTGAAGGGAAAGCCCAGAAAGCCCGTAGTTCCCAAGTGACAAGGCCATCCATGCCCAGCAGTATGCCGGAGATAATCTCGAAGTTTGTCGTCCGTCCAAAGCTTATTTCGAAGCTTAAAACAAAGTTGCGAGGATATGTATATTTATCTTTTCTCCTGCAGGCGTGAAAAGCTGTCTATCATGTGAAACAGTTCAGCCTCCATATCTTGGTAGACCATGTTCATACGGATGCGCTTCGCAAACATGAGCAGTACAGTGAACTTCGGACGCTTAGTTATCCGTCGAAATCATGCGGCTGTTTGCTCAGCTTTCCATAGAAAGCCGTCATCTTGCCAGATCCCCGGGTCCATCGTCCTTTTCTACTTTAGTCGGCTGGTCTCGGCCAAGTTTAACATTTCTACGATACTTTTCTCGTTCATTCATTCTGCTTCCTTCCCAAGAGTGTCATTTAGTACAGCCCCGGTGGCCCTTTAATAATGCTTCATTTTAATGCTCGTTTTCCTGTTCTGCTGGTCAGCTCGATTTTCCTGGGCTCAGTCGCCTGCCAGGATCAAAATGTTGGGTGGAATCAAGTGGTAAATTTGAACGGAAATGTAGGAGCAACGCACAACTCTGGATGAACATTACTAATCCTATTAGATGCAACTCACTCGAGTGATTTTGCCAGATAATTCCGTTGTTGAGACTTTCTCCCAGACCCAGCGCCAGCTTATCGTCAATCAAAATCCGGCACCACTCTCTGCGAATCATGTTGTCGGCTCGACAGGACAACCATTCGTCCAGCTACAGCAAAACTCGATGACAATTGCCACGAATGGAGCAATCGATCTCGTCGGTGCGCAAATCGAACTTCCTATGGACCCAACTATGCTTCAACAGGCAGGCAACATCACACCCGACAACACATTCGTGGCGAAACTTTCACCCGATAAACAAGCATGGATGGTCATGGAGGGTATCAAGAGTGTCAACACGTAAGTTTCTCGGGAAGGTTAAAGCACTGTTCTCACCAATTTCAGAACCGACAACACAGTCCGCATCGTCAAGATGACAAACATCGATGGAGAATACATGGCAATTGGACGTATGACAGTCGAGACAAGCAACGTGTTGAGTCCGTTCGGCCAAAATGTGAACGTTACTGGATCTGGAATTCAAGAGATAGAGTTCAATGATGGGTTCCGCATGTCGATCAAGGCGACTCAGCAGATGTCTGTCAGCACAAACGTGATCAACGGTGTCAGTACATCGATGACTTCTCAAGTTGGCACACCTATCAGTGAGTACTGAATCTTTTATTGAACGAATGCCAGCTAATTCTTGTAGATAACTATCGCTACCTCGTCACCACAAATCTGGGCGGAGTTCAGCCAAACCTCAACCAGGTGCAAGCCGTCGTGCAACTTCCTCGTGAGTATAGCTTCACACAATTTTTCTGATTTGACTAATGCAAGCAGTCAACACCGACCGCGTGATGCAAATGGCCACCGCCATGGGTGTAGAAGCAAACGGTGCAATCACTCTCGGAGTCGCCCAACGATCCATTCTCCTAAACCCAGGCGGAGCAACCAACCTCCAACCCAACAAAGTGAAGAGACAAGATCAAACTCCCACGCAAAACAACCCCGTTGCAACTCAATTACTCCTCTCACCAACATTCACACCCATCGCCGCAAGAGCCGCCATCGACCAAGTCAACGGCCGCATCGCCATCCCGATAAACAACATCAACGGCGAATTCATTGTGACTATGACAAAGGCGACTGGACAAACAGCCCCACAACCAGCTGTAGCAGCCGAGCCTGGAATCAACGGTACCACGACAACTGGAGAAGTTGGAGGAGCTGGAGTTGCTGAGCCTGCTGGAAGTGTCACGATGAGCATGAGTGAGCTGAGATCGATGATGGAGAGACAGGCGAATGGAGGGGTTTTCTTGGCTGAAGCCATGTTTTCGGGAGGCAGTTCGCAAGGAACTGCTGCTGCTGCGTCCGGGATAAAGATTTCCACGAGACGGAATAAAGTTCAGGGTCCTACCAAGCCGCTTCCGTTTGTTGGTTGATTAGGAGGGAGAAGTTATGTGGACTTGCGGACTTGTTGACTTCGGGTTTTTCGAATGGTGGTAATGTGGAGATTGAGAAATGCAGGACATCAAATTGTATAAATATGGGTACATCTCTCACTAGAATAAAATACCAACTATGATTACCTTCGTTTAAAACCCATCGACTTGACCTGGAGAATTCACCTTCTGTTTGTTGACATGCAGCTCAACCACGGCTGTTGAACATACCTAGCCGACACTTGGCAAGAACTTCGCGCGACACTGCACTTAGAGAAAACTGGTTGAGAATGATACCAACGAATAAACTGCCACAAACGAATGCTATCCATCTCCGGACTACCTTGCGAATTTCCCGCTGTAACCAGCAGCCCTCATGTGATCTCTGTCTCACCAGGGCACGCTCTCGGCCTCTCTCGCTTCCCGAGTCAAGTGGCAAGGGAAAAGCACAACAGGAAACACTGAAACATGCCAGGCCAACATGAAGCAGCATGTTTGGCAGCTGTTTACAAAGTCTGTTTCCACCTTGGGACGGGTAAGGATCACGGAGCGGAGATTAGAGGCGGTTTCCGAGATGTGCTGCGGATCTGGCCTAGATATGGAAGATCTTGAAGTTTATCTTGAAGAAGATTGCTTGGCTTGGGGGATCATAATACATTTTGATATTGGATTTTATTATTGAGGCTCTGGCGGCAAGCAATGACGGACAATCTTGCGAGGAGACTGACGGCTGAATTTGTCCTCCTTCCCTTACGCCGCTGAAAGGTTGCAGCCAACACTTCGCGACTATTCGACATCTGTCGAATCTGTTGCTCCCTGCTTGTCTCCAGGAAACATTAAGAGTGTTAAGTCTTACAAAAATTTACTTTGACAAGAATGGTAAGAAAAACAAGATCTCGTGACGATTTTGGAATGACCCCACGAAGCAGAAGAAGCAAAAGCTACAGCGTGCTACGGAGTGATCGATAGCCTAGAGTTTAGCGAGTGTGCCCTGTAATCTCAAAGAGCACACCCCCAGACCCGCCCGACACAACGTAGCGAAGGGCCCGACATCGAATCTCGCTTGGATAATGGTTGAACAGCCCCGCATTAAGCCCCCCACCTTTCACCTTCGAGCCTTCAAGCCTTCAAGCCTTCAAGCCTTTCTTGAGTACCAGCTTCCCCAATCTCAAAATGACCTCCCTATTCTCAAACGATCTCATCTCCCCAAAGGTCCTGGAGTCACTACCCGAAGGATATATCTGTCGGCCCCTGCAACGCGGCGATTTCAAGCTCGGTCATCTAGATGTTCTTCGCGGCCTTACCCACGTTGGCGAGATCACCGAAGAGGAATGGACCGAGCGATTTGATGCGCTGAAGGAATCAAATGGCACTTACTACATCGTAGTGCTTGTTCAGAAGGAAGGAGATGTCGAGAAGAGGATTGTGGGGACGGGAACTCTAGTCGTAGAGAAGAAATTGTGAGTTGATGCTGAAGTCATGAGATGTTTTGCTGACAGGCTAGTCTGTATAAACTGGGAATTCAGGGACATATTGAGGACATCGCCATTGTTGAAGATCAGCAGGGGAAGAGGTTGGGTTTGATGCTTCTGCAGTTTTTAAGCTATGTTGCTGAGAAGACTGGATGCTATAAGGTATGATTTGTAACCGAGAGGAGAATGCTCATGCTGACTTGGAGCAGACAATCCTGGACTGCAGTCCAGAAAAGGAGGGGTTCTATGTCAAGTGCGGATATGAGAAAGCTGGATTGGAAATGCACTGCTACTACGATGCCGATGCTCAGAAGCACAGAGTATAGACTTGCTTGATGGATTCTCCACTACCACACTACACCTATTTCTCATCATTGGAAGAAACACATAGAAGCATTTGCTGGGACCTCCCACAATCGAAGAATCTTCGCTTCGTGTGGCATCACTTCCACAGTGTACGGCACATCGTACATTCCTTCCTTGTGTTTCCACAGATCTCGCACACGATATGTATCCCATTCCATGGTCAAGTCTCGACGTGGACTCACACTCATCTCAGCTGTGAAGCTCCCACGATTCAACAGAGCAACAGCATAACTTCCATCTGACATCTCCTTCGCGTATACTTGCAAGTTTTCATCTTTACCAATCCCAACAGTCTCGGCTGAAATCCCAAGTGAATCCTGATTGATTGCGATTACTTCATTGTTTGAAAGCGTTTCCAGATCGTACGCATCAAGAGTTCGAACATCGGATCCAATAAGAAGTGGTGAAGCCACCATCGCCCACATACTGAAATGCGTTCTGTACTCAATATTCGACGCTCCTGTCCCCACAAGCTGAGAACTATTCCCATTCAACCCCACAATCAACATGTCGTAATCATTCCAATGCCCAGGCCCAGAGTACTGCACAAGATTGTTCCCACGATCCAGCATATCTAGCACATCGAAATAGTACTTCTCGCGATTTCCAGGATAGTTGAAGTCGTCTGAGATATCCTGGCCAATGCGCCATTGATTCGCTCCTTCGCTTGCAGCCCATTCCCAGACGTCTGCCCATCCACAATGGCAGAAATGGTAGACGGTGGGATGTGACTGCGCGAGGAGTGATTTCGACATCTTTGAAGCAATCTCCTCCATTTCAGACCTGGGTGCATCTTCCCCGCTCGAGCAACAGCTGTCGTATTTCAAGTGATCGATTCCCCACGATGCGAACATCGCTGCATCCTCGTCTTCATGTCCTTCGCTTCCAGTATACCCCGCACAAGTCATCTGGCCAGGACCAGAATATATACCCAGCTTGAACCCATTCGCGTGAGCATAATCAGCGAGGGATTTCATGCCACCGGGAAACTTGACGGGGTCCACTTCCAGGGGATGATCGGATCTGTTTCCTTTGTAGCGTTGCCAACCATCATCGAGGTTGATGAAGACATATCCGGCATCTCTTAATCCATTTGAGGCCATTGCGTTCATGGTGTTCTTGATGAGCTCTTCGTCGATCTGATCGCCGAATTGGTTCCAGCTGCTCCATCCCATAGGGGGTGTCAAGGCGAGACCATTGCTCATTCCGGGGTTCTCTGATGGAGTGGGCTCTGGGATAGATGAGGTAGTACATGGCGATATTGAAGGAGAAATGGTAGTCTTGCACATTCCGCAGTGGAAGAGGGTGGCTACCACAACGACCAGATTTCGTGAGAAATACATTGAGATTGAAGTTTTGGCAGTGATACTTCCAACTTCTGAAGTCCTGAAAACTATACAGACCTCGTCCCGGGCGAGATTTACTCTCATAAAAACTCTTGGAACTCGAACCATGCAATTGATCAATCGAATACAAGAATTCCTTTCAGCTTCAAAAGCCACCTCTCCTATTCCTCCAATGAAACATAGAAATTTCAAATACCCCTGAGGAGGATAAACTCAAAGTCACGCCCATATCTGCTGTGTAACCCTAGATGTTGTCAGCAATGTGCAATTATCCTTTCCATCATGCCGAGCTACAGCACTGCTGCAAGTGCCGCACGCAAGCGATATTCAGCTCATCTTGGCAAGAGAATGTATTGCATATTATCATGCACTTACAGGGTTATCTTGCTGTGACGTTACTTTTTGGAATCAGAGATGGGAATACGAAGAGCGGGGTAATGGGGTAGAACGTGAAGATGTTCACCTGTGGGTGTCCCAGACGGGAAATCAGGAGATCTTGATGCTCATTGGAAATTCTTGCTCAATGATGGATAATATCCATATCCCATGCATCCACTCGGAACATTGAAGATAAAGTTTCTGAGACTTCTCTTCGACACTTGCAAATGTTTGAAAAGATCAGATCAATACAGACACCTCACAAGAGGAGGAACTGTGCAGAATGGAGGCTCCCGAATCTCATACGCCACCAAAAACAGCAGACGAGAAAACTTCCATCAACAATGTCTCCCACAAAGAAATAGGCTCTGAAGCCCGCCGCGCCACTGAAATCGAGCACGAAATGACCTTTCTAGACGGAGTAAAACTCTACCCCTCCGCCATCCTCTGGTCAGCCTTTTTCTCACTCGGAGTAATCATGACAGCGTTCGATCCACAGCTTCTCGGCAGTCTGTATGCCACCCCAGCATTCCAGATAGACTTCGGCTATCTCTACAACGGATCATATATCATCAGTGCTCCATGGCAGACCGCTTTAGGGATGGGGAATCCGATCGGGCAGTTTGTTGGTGCGTTGGCGGCTAGTTATCCGATGGAAAGGTTTGGGAGGAAATGGGTAGATCTCACCTTTGATGTCCTGAGTCACAGCTGATACATTGCAGACTTTTGCTTTATGTGTTGTTGGTACAGCAGGGTTCATATTTATGCAGTTCTTTGCTCGTTCGATCGAAGTCCTTCTCGTGGGAGAGCTGATCGGTGGTCTTATCCTGGGGATGTACACCACCATTGCTCCAACTTATGCGTCAGAAGTTTGTCCAATTGCTCTTCGAGGACATCTTACGGCTTATATCAATTTGTGTTTTGTTACGGGTCAGCTACTTGCAAATGGAGTCATTGCAGGTTCCTCGCAGTTGGACAACCACTGGGCTTACAGTACTCCATTCGCCATTCAATGGTTGTGGCCTATTATTATTCTCTGTGGAATTCCATTTGCGCCGGAATCCCCATGGTGGTTGATCAGACAGAATCGGATCGAGGAGGCTGAGCACTCCTTGAATCGCTTGTCGTCCTCGGCGGTCAATAACAAACTCGTGCTAGCGATGATGATAGAAACAGACATGCTGGAGTTTGAAATGCAAACGGGTGTAACTTACTGGGATGTTTTCAACAAAGTCAATATTCGTCGGACCGAGATCTCCATTGCAGTCTTTACTACTCAGGTATTTAGCGGGATCTACATGGTGGGGTATGCGGCGCTGTTCTTCCAGCGTGAGTGCCTTTTGGTTGACTGGAATATGTACTTACTTCAACAGTCGCGGGCCTTGATGGTCAGAAATCATTCAACATGAGCGTTGGATATCTCGCTCTAGGATGGATTTGCACGTGTATCTCTTGGATCTTCATTTCGAAGTGGGGGCGTAGGCGAATCTACAACATCGGACTCGCCTTCCTCACACTGATCATGTTCATCATAGGGATTTTAGATTGCGCTCCAAATTACGAGAATAGACCCGGCGTAATCTGGGCGCAATCGACCCTCATGGTGAGCCGGCATGTCTAATCCAACGCATCGAGCTGACCAAATCAGATCATCTGGAATGGGGTCTTCGATCTCAGCATCGGGCCAGTCTGCTATACCATCTTCTGCGAAGTATCCGCCACCAAAGTGCGGACAAAAACCATCGCTGTAGCGACTGCAGCACAAGCACTCGTGGGAATAGTCATGACTGTCGCGATTCCTTATATGATCAATCCTGATCAAGCCAACATGCGAGGGAAGATGGGATTTTTCTTTGGTGAGTCGTGAGATTCCTCCTGGAATTAAGCGAGCTCGCTAACCGAGAAACAAAGGGGGTCTTTCCATTTTGTGCTTGATTTGGTGTTGGCTCAGGGTTCCGGAAACGAAGGGACGCACCTTCGAGGAGCTGGATTTAATGTTTGCGAGAGGTGTGAAGACAAGGGAGTTTAAGGATTATAAGATTGATTGAAGCTTTGGTAGGGTATATGGTGAAGTACGCTAACTTCTCAACCTCATCGTAGCAAACACTCGGTAGCTGTGACAAAATCAACACAAAACTGAGCAGATGAAAAGAAGGAAAGAAATGCATTGGACTATTTACAATTAAGGGTATTTGTTCCGTGCACTACAATAGCTCCTGGCGCTACATACACGGATGGGCGAGAAGATACATTCCGCAGAAGATCCATCTCGAATTGAATAAGCGAAAAGTTACTTCTTTGCGCAGCATGGTGTTCAAAAGTAAACACTACCTTAGTGAGTATTTGCAGGGGCGTGCTCCCTACGGTAGCTACCTATCTTCGGGCAAACACGCATCAAGTTCACCAATCCTCGGCCTTCACAGTCAGTTTCGGCAGCTTTGAGAGTCGCTAAAACTGCACAGGATTACGAGACCCAATTCCCACCACGCGTTCCGGTCCCGCTCCAGCTCAACGACGTCACGAATCTGCGTTCTCTATCGAGCAGACGCGCTCACGCATAAAAATCTTTCATATCGCCTGCGAGACCGCTACAATCGATATGCAGTCTTCGATTTCACACTACATTGTGTTATGTATAAGTTCGCCCTCAACCTCGCTTCCGTTTCCTCCAACTTCCTATATACAAGTTCATGATCGCATCCCTCACTTCTTCTCCGTCAAACCTATGTACAAGCTCCCTTCCATCCCTTCATCATTCATTTACAAGCACTGCGAGTAGTAGTCGTTCTGGTACTTACAAACAGTACCGGCGACACAAGTTGTCGAACCAGTGTAAGTCAACCCACCACACTGTCCCCACTTCCCAACAGCCGCTACAGTCGCCGAGCTGGTGGGTGCAGTAGATGTGGTCGTTCCCGTCGTTGTCGTCGCGCTCGAAGTCGTTATAGCTCTCGAAGTAGAAGTCAAAGTCGAAGACGCTTTCGAAGTCGACGTCGACGTCGCAGTCACAGTACTTGTAGACAAACCCACACTCCCACCCAAAACATTCACCACGGCCGTATACGCCGGCTTCTTCACCAGATTCGCATTCCACAGCAGCGCATCTCCCTGTCCCGAGAACGTCGACGGGATCCACGAGTACTTGTCCGTAAAGTCCCAGATAGTGATACCGACACAATTCGGCGTCGCAACACATGCGGAGACGGTGTTGGCGTAGTCGGTGGATTGTTGGGCGACTCCGCTGGCAGTTGATGGGAGGGAAGTGAAGCGGATATCGAGCTCGGTATAGGCGACTTCGACGCCTTGTGCGGTGAAAGATCCCAGATTGGCGGTTTGGGCAGAGAGACTGGGTGTGGAGCCGACGATGAAATGGGCTTGCATTCCGACGCCGTCAATTTTGATTCCGCGGGATTTGAGACTCTTCACAAGGTTCAGGGCGGCAGTGGCTTTGTTGCCTGCGGATTCGATGTTGTAGTCGTTGTAGTAGAGCTTCACGTCTGGATCATATTCTGCAGCGGTGGCGAATGCGATGGGGATGTATTCAGCGCCAATCTGCCAAGTTAGGATTTTGACGATCCTGGAAGTGGGAAACTCACGGTGTTGTAGAAAATGCTGGTTCGATATGTACCGTCTTCATTGAACGCCTCGTTAACAACATCCCATGCGTAGCACTGTCCTTTGAAGTGTGTGACCTCATTCGCGATGTGATTCTTCAAGGCAGCAATGAGCGTCTCATTCGTCCATGTCCCAGAAGTGACTATCCTGTCAGCAGATCCCTCAACATCTAAAGGGAGACCCACGCCAGTTTGGAAGCTGTTGGTGCCAGACAAGAGTATGGCATCTCAAAAGCTGGCCATTCGTCCTCGAAAGGTTGGCAATCGTATCCGCCTGCGTCCAGCTGAATGTTCCCTGAGTTGGTTCCGTGTACTGCCACTTCTGCGCATTCCCAGGCGTTATCTGTCCGAATTCCTTCACATCAGATAGGATCGCCAGATACGGCGCATCCGAAAGTTCAGGATTGTCTGTCGCAGAGCCGAAATATTTGAGTCCTTTCGCCGTGGCCAGCTGGTTAAGTTGGCCTAATGCTGCGGGCAGCGCCACGAGAGGGAGGAGAGCTGAGAAATGCATGCTGCCTGGTTCTTGGCCACGTAGAGTACCAAAACATGGGAATGGAATCTTTATATCATTTGTATCTGGCGCCTGTGGACGGAATATCTTCCAGGCCGAAATTTGGTCCGGAGGCTATCCGAACGATTAAGCTTCCCTCTTCCCCTCCTCATTGAAATGCTGTTTTGGCTGAAATGGATAAATGGAAGATGGTTTCTTGTTTGATCCTGGGTATAAAAGTCGCGAATATATTCGGAGCGCTCATTGATGCAGTAGCGGATGTCGTGAACCGCATTTGTTTTGGATCGAATGCCGACGATAGTACCTGCAAGTGTGGGGATTCCACCAATAGGAGTTTTGACCCGAACAGACCCCTCGGTCCGGTCCGCCTGAATTCTACCTCGCCTGTCAATTATCGGGACGACGGGCGAGGCTTGAAGGGTCGTTTCGGATATCTAGGGTTCGGACCCGAAGTGGAGAATTTAGAGTTGTGGGTTGGGTTGGTAAGTAAGGGGGAATAAAAAGTCAGATTGGAAACTTTCTGATATCATCTGACAGATCTTAGCCTCTGTAGCTCAATGTAAGTTCTCCCAATTTCCGTTTGGGAAGGATCTATATCTAACAATTAACAGGGTAGAGCGCGTCACTAGTACTCAGAAATGATATGACGAGGCTGCCGGTTCGATTCCGTCCAGAGGCACATATCAACAATCCAAATCTTTTGTTGTTTTTCGACCCAGACTCAGTGTTTCATACTTTTTGCTGTCTGCGAAAATTTTTGGTGGGAGATCCACCTGTATCATGGCCCACTCCCGAAACGATTGGCTCGTGAACATGGTGATAGTGGTGGATCTGTGGAGCGGATCTTTCGAAAACACCTCTGAGGTCTTAAAAAGGAAGAGAAGACGATATCATAGATAGGGTTAAAATTGAGGAACCAGGGCTAAGAGACAGCAGCATGGCAAAATTGAGTTTGATAACATGGACATGGTCGTGTAGACCTAGTCATCCTTGGCGGCAAATTATTTTATGCACCAGCTTTGATCTGAACGGATTCTGCAGTTACTTCGATCACAGATAATTTTGGCATGGCAGCCAATAAATTACCAGATTGATTATTTTGAAGGGGCCTGCAATCCAAAAGATTGAATGGGGAGACCCTCAATGGAATGCAAAACTTGTAAAGTTCCTACTTTGCTGCTGCTGCTGCTGCCACAAAGCGCAAACATTTCCGCAAACAGGGTACACGAAATATTTGTGGAGCACTGTCGTTGAATTGTTCGGCGACTTGGAACCGCTCAGTAGGTATGGGCAGCGACGTACAATACATATCTTGGCATCTGATAACAGCATCGTTCCTTGGCTTATTCTTGCGTCGATTCAAATGGTGCAATGCGAAATCATAGGACACCAAACATTTATTTAACTCCGGTTAAGCTCGCTGCGTGTTTCTCTTTACATGACATCTGGACCTAGTCCCTGAAGTCTCCACGAGAAAGCCGCTTCCTTCTGTCTTCAGACCTCAGCGAGATCGAGCCGAGCATGTCCTTCATAGCATCGGTTGTCTTGAAGCATGCGCAGGCATTTTGCAATAAACGCCAGCTGGCCGCATCCTGGAGAGCCTTTCCTTGCCCCTCTGCCTTTCTTCTAAATCTTTATTTTATTTAATTTTCTCCTGTCCGACAGACATCCAGGGCTCTTGCAGGCGGTTTTGGTGCCAAGAAGCACGAGATGTAGGTCTCAGCACTACACGAACCGCGGCCTCGAAGAGTTGGACATCATTCCTATCCTCGGCAGATGCTTCTATGTCTGGAAAGCTATGTCAAAGCTCGATGGAGTCTTTCATTTCAAAAGGTTACAATATGACACGGATTGGACCAAGGCATCATTTCTTGATGGCCTTGTCGAATTGCATTACGCCAGCTACAGCGAAATGAGGCCTTTTGGAACTATGGGTAGTACCCATCGAACAGCAAATACAAGACCCGCTCCCCAAAACAGGACTGTGGTCAAGAACACTAAGAAGAACACCAACTCAACAAGCCTGAACAACTTCCTTATCCCCCCAATCTCGCCAAGATCCACCTCCTTCCCGAACTTGGTGTTGAGCTGGGGAACAAATTTGAAGTCAAAAGGACCCTTGCCTCCCGAGAGGTACGCATGGTCCGTGACCGCGTTGTACAATGTTTTCCGGAAGAACTACTGGGGTCAGTTCTGCACAATCTGTGTGTGGGAGGCGACATACATTGATGACCAACCGATCGAAGGAAGGGATGAGTCTCTGCGAGTATGCCAAGAAAGATACGAGGATATTGTGTCCCGCAAACACAGCATAGTAGTATGGTCCCGGTCGTCCCAAGCCGAGTGCATCACACATCTCAGGACCATTCATCCACCTGCATCCAGCTTCGAGGAACCCTCGCGAGAGATATGGAGGAGGTTGATCCTCAATCCACTTGACGAAGTTGTGAGCTAGGATCTTCGAAGTCCCATTCGGAGCAAGCTCGTACAGCAGCATTGTCTCCATGACTGCTTTGGCCTTTTCTGGGGTCTCCCAGTATGATGTCGGAGTTCCGGTGAGGTAAGCAATGTATCGGAAGAGAGCGATGAAATCAACGATCTCTTGTTGGGTGGGGTAAATTCCCATTTTGGGAAAGCTATCCCACATGGGACTGCAGCAGAAGAGAGAGATAGCATTCATGGAATCGAGGTCGTTGACTGGGGCACCAAACTTCTCGACTGAGAAGTACTCAGGCCTAGAACTCGCCAGCTTCAAGATCCTCTGTCTGACAGCAGCATGCAAAAGCCGGACACGGATCGTTGAAGTGTGTCCTTCTCCACCTGGCTGAATGGATTCCAGGGAATTGGTAACGTGGATGAGCCAAGTGAAGGTTTCGATGACTCGAGAGAGCAGATTTTTGATCGCGAAACCTCCCGTCCTGGCGAAGACTTCAGCAATACCCGGAGATGCCTAAGAATATAAGCGAAAGCGTCACAACACAGGCATAGATCTTACTGAGTTCTCGCGGATGAAACCTTGCAGAGCAAAGGCAGTACTATTTGCGAGCGCATGTCTTGCAAAGAACCTCTGAGCACGTTCAATCTGGGTCCAATCTACCCAGTCGGGTACCGAATGAAGTTCTTGCCAAAATGCTTCAAGTGTCTCGTCTTCTTGATGGTGGTCTCGAAGGACAGCGTATAGTTCTGGTCTGATAGGGCATTTTTTGTCTCCTCCACCAGCAAGAGCCTGAAGCTTTTCGAACGCAGCAGATCCGAGCTCATCAACATGAGACCGGAGTGCTGCGATTTCCTCTGCCGGGAGGTGATTGTCAGTCCACTCGAACGAGTAGCCCCATCGTTCACGATGATTGTCGCTTGTTGTATCCATGATGGTAATGCTTGGGTACATTTACTCAGTCGGCGCGAGATCGCCGGTCAGTTAAATAGCTCGATACCCCAGATCCAGTGATTCGAATCACAACCAGATAAGGCAACCCATATTCCCAAAGTGGGCTTTGGATATGCCCTCAATTGGAGTCTGGGCGATGCACAATTTAGCCGATGGTTGCACAAACCTGCCACGGAATGCAAGATGGTGGAGTCCAATATGCGTCGTCCCCAAGTTTCCAGCCACAGTTCCCCAATCTCAGGACAGGAATGCAAGTATTTCCGATGTATGCGTTGTCCAATCGATGTATAATCAAGGCGCAGTGCATCGTAATCGAAGATCTCCATGCATATCGCGAACTTCTTCAACAGTGAGCCAACCATGTGTAACATATACAATTTATTTCCTGCAGCCAATATAGATTCCTGGGAGCACATGGCAAAAATGGAAAATGATTGATGATGTATGCGCTGTTCAATCTGTGGAGACAGACACGGGGGATTCGAACAGATGATACCAACAGAAGCTTGTAGGAACTGAGAGGAGCCCGCGAGAAGTCGAGGACCAATGGGACTTGGGGTGATTGCTTTCTTGTGGGGAGATATATAAACGTTTGCCCGGTTCCTGGAATTACAGGGTTGGTGTCGAGATCGGCTTTCATACTCTGGCTGCATCTTCAAGTTCTGAGTTCCAGGGAAAATATCACATCCAGACTGACTTCAAGATATCAACATGGCCGCTCAAGTCCTCTTATCGACCGTGTTCCCAGCCTTGAAGCTTAGAAGTCTGCAAGAAGTACCATGTGGAGCCTCCCCGCACCTCAAGGCTCCACCAGGGAAGATGGTCATCAAGATACCCGATATGTTCAAGTCCTTCATGTCAGCTACACCGAAGGTCAATCCATTCTATGAGGAGGTGAAACTCGAAGCAGATACCTGGATTACAGAGTAAGTTCTATGAAAGCAAAGACACCGGGCATGGAAGCTGACGATGAAGGAAACTCGACGCAAATGAAAAGATGAAAAAGACAATCACCAAGACAGACTTTGCTTGATTCTGTGCTGTTGCAGTTCCGGATGCAGGAAAGGATGAGTTAAGGACTTTGTGCGATTGGGGTAACTGGGTAAGCTTCAAGCAAGTTCAAGCTGAAGGGAGAAATTTGACTAACTTCTCAGGTCTTTCCGTTCGATGACAGTGGGGTTCTTCATGATTCAAGACACAATTGAAATGTGACTGACAAATATAGTATTCGACAATGGGAACTTGAAAGATGATCCCGCTGCAGCCAAGAAAGTTTTGGATGATCTACTTCTGGTCATGAGAGGAGGAACTCGTGTGGGGGAAGTTTCGGCTTTTATTGAAATCCATGACACAGTCTGGGATCGTGTCAGAAAGGTTGGCTTGCTATCCTTTTCTAGGAATTTACTAACGGCTCAAGACATCTGCCACAGGTACAACTGAGACTTTCTGGTTATGAACAAGCTGACCGATCTCTTCAGCCGTCCAGAGCCAGTTCTTAGATGCGATGACCGAATACTGTCTTGGTGCGCTCGAACACGTCGGCCACCACTCAGAATCCAGAAGTCCCTGCTTATCAGAGTATATGGAAGTGCGGCGGCGAGGTGTCGGTGTGACGCCCGTGATTGCTTTGATGGAGTGAGCCTTCACTGTCCATATAGAATGTTTGTGGTGGTGCTGATAGGTCAGATACGCGCTTCAACTCGAGATTCCAGATCATGTATACCAGCAGGAGTGTTTCGGGAAACTCAAACAAGTTGTGATTGATGTGATCTTGATGTAGTTAGCCTCGTCTGAAACTCTCAAAAATTCTCTGACTGAAATCTGAACAGCCAGAACGATATCATATCCTACAAGAAAGAACAGGTACGTGAGCGGAGCAGACCCAGCCCCCTGTCAACAATTCTGACACATTTTTCAGGCTGACGGCGTCCCTCACAATCTGATCACAGTCCTTCGAAACGGTGGGATGACCACCCAAGAAGCATTCAACCACGCTGGAGAGATGCTGAATAAATGCTACCAAGAGTGGTTGGATGTGAAAGCAGAATTCCCAGCAGGCGAAGATTTAGCGAAGTTCGTTGAAGGCACGAGAACGATCATGCTAGCGAGCCTGCATTGGCAGTAAGTCATAAATCCAACACAACACCGAGTGCTTGGTTCATAAGAATTAGTTTTCGTTCTGATAGGTATTTTGGTGAGATGAAGGATATTGTACGGCAACACAAGATCGTCTGTTTGGAACAGGAGTCTAGAATGGTGGTACCAAGTGGATTGAAGCTAGTTGTGTCGGCTTTTCAGGACTGGATGAACACGTTCAAGAAGCATGTTGAGGTACTTACTTCTTATATGCAAAGTGGGCAGGTGCCGAAGAGTTAGAAAGCCATGTCAAATGGATCATTTACTATCTAGATAAATTCCTAAACTGCTCACGTCGCCTTTCCTCGTCACCACCCATCCACACCATCAGTGGCCAGCGAGTCGCAACTCCCTCAAATTCATGCCCCCGCTACCACTGGTCAGCACTGTGAGAGGCCTGATTCCCAGTCCTCGGCCTCGATCACTATCTCCTCTCCTCCTTCCACCTCCACCCTCACTCCTCGGCCCCCCGCCTATGCCAAAACCAACACCAATGCCTCCCATCCCATCCCCTCCAACCCCACCTTGTCCGCGGATCTTCAACCCCATCGGCACACCAACATTCTCAATCAGCGTGGGTCGACGAGTCCTCAGCCCAACAGGGCGAGAGTGGTCGCTCTCCGCACTCCCTCGAGAACTTGCTCTTGATCGGGACCTGGTCTCATCGACACTGGAATGTGGGACTCGTCGAAGATCCGCAGGAGAGAATTCCCTTCTCTGCGTATCACGAGGAGAATGGATATTACTTGGTGTGAGACTCAGATTAACATCCGAAGGACGTTGACGACGATGATGGAGAGTAGTATTCTTAGGTAGCGGCGATGCGTTCTGTACTGTCTTGATATCTTTCGGTAGAGGAGGTAGAGGAGGGAGTGGACTATCTCTCCCTGTTTTCGCGCCTCCGTAGGTATTCAAAATGGCTTGGTAACTAACGCCTTCAAGTCCAGGCATCTGTGACAGGCGTTTGATATTCTGTGTATTCTTGTCCATGAACACGCTGATTCTGTTCAGTGCACTGCGCCGCTCGTGAACTTCGAAACTGGAAGGAGATTTGAGGTTCGGCTGAGCACGTAGAGTATGCTCCGCTGCTAGTCCGCGTCGCTCTATGGATTGCTCCTGTCTACCAGAATCAGCATCCCCTGCACGCCCAAAGCTTTGTGGTGGAAGATCATCATTATCAGACAGAGCAGCGCGGACTTGTTTGACCACGGCATCGAAATCGACATCTTGCTGTTCGTGACGTGTTGCTCGATATGGGTTTTGGTAGTCTCTTGACTGGGCATCGAAGTCGGAATCATGTACGAGTATGAAGAACGACCCGTCAAATATCTTGCGCCGGAGGGTATTCCAGCGTGTTCGTGCTGGGTTGGCTTCGAGAGAGGGGGTATAGATTGTGTGAGTTGACAAGCGGGAATAGAATATTTCAAGTCGCTGAGCAATACGCTCGAGGATTGTGAGGAGATAGGCGGATATTTTCAGAGTTGCCTATCAATGAAATGTCAGTCTCTGCAGGACACGATCCCATAGCTGGAAGAGAGTAAAGATCCACAAACCTGTTTTCCACGACCATCTTGAAGTCGCTTGATCCCTTCGAAAGACTCCATCCCCTTGCACACCTCCCCAAGAATATCCTCTAGGAACTCCACATCCAATGCCGTCACTGTCTGAGCATATTTCAAGATACCATTTTCCTGGAACTGCGCCCCTTGACTGTTGCACACAAATTGTCCAATCTGAGCAATTTCATTGCTGGCTTGCGCACTTGCAGGGCTCGATTGCGCCCTCGTGACGATACCGATGATGTCTGGAAATCTAGAGGTGGACGAACCTGACTTGAGTGAAGCCAATGCATAGCTTAACTTGAGATGCAACTCCTGCATCTTGACGCCGAAAATCATAGAGAAGCCGTTCTGCATCAGGCGAGATTGGAATTGGTAGAATTTCCTGACACCACCCATGTTGAAAAGACCGTTCTGGAACCAGACTTTGGAATCTTTCATGATGTGGTCAACCTCGAGATGGAGGGTGGTCAATGACTCAACGCAGGTGCGAAGGTAAACGTGCCATGTGTCGTAGAGTTCTGACAACTCGGGAGAGTGGAAACTCGGCTTGGGTGCAAGGTGACCAATGAAGTATTTGGACAAGAGGGAGCTGACTTCGGGATTGGAGGTGTGGGCAAGCTCATCGAATGTCTTTGTGGCATCAAGCCCAGCTGAGGCGCGGACAATTAGTGTTCCTCCTGGGTGCATTGGAAGAAAGTCGGTAACATCATAAACACCGCCATGAACAGCGAGCCACATACGAGAGTTAGGCTTATGACCTGTGTGTTGTGCCAAGTGCGCCAGGGTAATGATGGGGCTGTTGTACGAGATCGGCTGGGGAGTCATGAAAATGTCCAGCATGAATCTTCGTTCAGCAAAGGCGACAGCTAGGAGGTTCTCCGCAGATTCTTTGGTTGATGCCCAATTGTTGTAAATTGCCTGTCTAATTCCAGAGATGATTGTTTCGTAGACAGAGATCGACCCACAGATATAGATGTATCCACCAAGGCCACCTTGGCTCTTAGAGATGACCAGATTACAGACCGTCTGGCCTTGCTCGATGATCGTGGTATCAATATACCGAGACTCCATTTCCTTCTCCACGAGGTCCTTGGATATCGGATCGTATACCAGGCCATTCTTGTCCCGAGAAAACGCTGTATGAACCTCTAACATGTCATGACGAACGTAGCTCCGAATCTCGTCTTCGTACAAGAACTTATCCCGCGATTGAGTTCCAAGAAAGAGGATGTTTCGACCAAAGCCTGATTGTGTTCTGCTCTGCCAAAAACCACGGAACGGTGCAATTCCACTGCCTCCAGCGAACATGGCAATTGGAACGGTGACGGACACAGGAAGCTGGAAGTTGAGTGGTCTTGAAACTCCGATGAGGAGAGGCTCCTCGTCCTCCGTGCAGTTACTTTCAGAGAGGTCGAAGTTTAGGTAGCCACTGCTGACACCATGTCTTAGCGTGGGCTGCCCTGGAATCTGCAGGACTGGTGAAATGTGGTAGTTGCTTCGAGAAACCGTCAAGTCTACGCTGTCGGGCAAAAGTCCATTCGAGTAATTTGATATGCTGTAAGTTCTTGGAACTTCGATTGGGATCAGTTTTGGCAGCCACGACAAATCTTGCAGATCGAATGCTTGATCCCAGGTGGAAGATGGGACTTCCTCGACAGCGAATTGTAGAAGATCACCCACTGTTCCTGGGACAGGCCATTCTTCACAAGCAAGGAGCTTCAAAGTGGTACTTGAAGCAGCACGGAGAAGTGTGTGAAATGCCATGACGAGATCTTTTGTCAAAGGAGCCAGGTGACCTCTTCGTAAGATATCTCGGACTGTCAAGTCTGGAATCGCAGTATTTCTGGTTACCGAAGCAATATGCTTGGCGAATCTTCCCCATTCAGGCGCTTGAGCTGTTGAGACGGGTTGATCAAGCATTTCCTCGAGACCGAGAGCTGCTGCGACTTTAGCGACTTCGTTCCAGGTATTTAGAGGCATGACGGCCAATCTGTCACCTGGCATGAAGGTGATGCCAGTATTATGTAGATCGAAGGTAACCATTGCAGTAGACCGTGAAGGATCGGAATCGATGAATTGGCGATTGATAATTGGAGCTCTGAATCGACACTCTTCAAATGACCCACGCATTTCATGGGGTTGTTGAGAGATCGCACCGCGGTAGGGATCTAATCGCTCTTTCATAGACTCTGACAGTGATTTATGTACCATCTCCCAGGGTCGTCCAGCATTGTCGCCAGCTCCAGCATTTCCATTCGTTTCGCTTCGGCCAGTCTTTGCGACGACTTCGAGAAAACCATATACCTTGTCTAGCGTATTGTTTAGTAGTGATTGCACAGAGAGAAGATAACCTACATCTGTGAGTTCCCATCCAACCTCGCTCGCCCATATACGATTCGACGAGGCCCTCCAGGACGCCTTTCAATCGAGGGTTATTGCTAGCGTTCACAAACTCTGGCACCTTGTAATTATACTCCACCGCAGCAATGAATGCACGGATGTTCAATGGGAGCCACGCCTTGAGGTGCAAGGCTTCCAATCCGAGGAAACTATCGTACTTGGTCCGGCCCAAGAAAGCATCCATCAGCAAGAATAGTGGTAGTGCGAGTCCTGATAGTGCTGGAACTCGTCGAGAAAGTGGTGCAGAGAATTTGGCATATCGTTGGCCCCACTAAACTTTGTCAAATACCTCAATGCGAAAGATCAGGTCGGAAGAACATACCTCAACGGGATTTGCAAAGTTCTCACCCGAGTTTGGATTTACACTGATCTTGTGGAACACGTGAGGAAGTTGGTCAACAACCTGCTTCAGCTTCACCAACTCGAGTAAAAGACCTTCTTCATCTTTCAACATTACACATTCCTGGCATCGAGTAACAAGCTCAACGCCTGGGATAAAGCATCCGTGGCTTTCGGCCATGCAAAGAAGGAACATAGCCTCGCCACGATCATTAAATACCTGTCGAACGTTAACAGGGAATTCAAGTGCAAGATCCCGTCACTTACCGGCCACCTCAAGTCCATGTTTTCGCAACGAGGGAGATATGGATGAATACTGGTGTGGTCCCTGATCTTGTAGTTGTAAATACTGACATCGAATTGTGTGAGATGCGGTAAGACTCTTCCCATTCGTGTGCATATCTGACGAAGGGGAATCGCGACGTTTCTGGGAATTCCCTTGGTTTCTTCTTCCTCGTCATCGGCGTCTCCGGTCAAGTTGCGGAAAGCTCCAGGCGGGGCAGCAACACTGATACCTTCACTTCCATCGTTTGCTTCTTCATATCGATATATGCTTGCCAGAATACCTGGGAGTCGTTAGGTCTTATTCAGAAAGAAGCAGATGGAGACAGACCTAGACAAACGGTCGCAGCCCATAATGCCTCATCAGGGATAGTATCTGGTGTCCCGAAAACTAGTGGAAGCGCGAGAATTGACTCCCTTACTTTTCCTCTAGCAACGATGCCAGGCATACGCTCGCACAAATCAGACCATACTCGACCCGGAGATAAGCTGAGAGCCACAGGAGCCGCCGATGGATCTGGAGGACAAAAGCCCCATTGTGAAGAGAGGTATCCATCTTTCCATCCTGTTCTTGGTCCAAGTTCCATTGCCCTTGTAAGAACACGCCGAGCAGGAGCACCCAAAGCCATTGCCAGTACATCGGTATCAACTGGGTTGAGAGCATCGGCATTCTTTAATCCCTTGGTGACTTCTTTTGGTGGTGCTTCGGGCAATAATAACTCGTTCATTGTCTTGCGTTCTTGGGATCGTAGAAACTGCTCTGACTGGGCATCTTGAGGAGTCTATCACAAGTTAGCCACTGAGATACAATGAGAGGGTAATAGCTTACCCCATAGGGAGTATACGATGACGGAGCTGTCATCTGGTATGCAGAAAAGGCACACCCACGAGGGCCAACTCTTCCAACTGGGCAGGAAGAGCTACTACGTGATCCGCGGTCGGAACCACCCATTGGACATGAGGCTACTGACATGTTTCTGGTGTGTTTATACTCTGTCGGTGGTCTCAGCAGAGCATGATCTGATCATAAATTATCGAAAGCAAACAATTTAGCAAAACTCTAATCAAACGAAGTGGTACAAATGAGCGCCAGCGCAAGAAGGAAAGTATTGAGCTCTGCAAAAGAAACAAAACCGAGCCGCAAACAGATGGAAAGAGTTTTGCTGAACAGGAAAGGAAATGACAGTGAAGATGTCGGTCGATCTTCACTGCCAGGAAACTGATGGAACGTGGCGTGCTCCACACTGAAGAGAAACAACTTCATTCCTACTCGGAGGAGCCTCCTTACATACCTTAATCCCTATGATGCCACGCTCACCAAGCTTTTTCTGTGCCTCGTCGGGTCCTTGACCTGGTTGAGGCATATCGGACATTTCCGCTTCCCCGTCTTGATGGACTGTTTGTCCACCCAGAGCATCCCAGATGGCCTAATCGTCCAGCCGCAAGCGACCTGGGGATTGCTGGGACTGCCGATAGAAGGGATGAGCATTGCCAGGTCAAGCACTTCAGAGCAGTGAAGATGTTGTCGCTGGGGCCAAGTCCCAGCTGAGGCCGAACTAGAAGCTTGGCTTCAGTCTGAGGTTTGGCAGCGCTTTGTACGCGTCACCTAAAGACTTGGCTTAAAGCTTCTCATTTGGCAGCCGTCCTTGAAGTTCAAGGTCTCTAAAGCACGTGTTGCACCATGATGCGGAAACTTCCATGTTAGGCTCTGGGCATCTGCCATTGTGAGAGTGGAAGGTGTTGAGCCTCATCTCAGAGTGTAGTTGAGTTCTGACCTGCTTCTGCGTTAGGTAGATCAACGGATGTTCCATGTCGGATTACCTAAGGTTGCAGCACTTGTAATAAGCTTAAAATTAGGCATGATTAACCGAGCTGCCCTAGACTATCCTGAGCATGCTGTTATGGGGGAACAGTTCTTTTTCCATTCCTGAGCCTGACTGACTTCAAATTGTAGTAAAATCCACAACGATGCAAGTTTAAAAAGAGGCGAGGATTTGTTCTTCCAGCCAAGAAACCCCCCTTGGTATTCTGGTTTCAAAACAGAACTTTAATAAGCCGCGCGAAACACTTCGGATGAGAATGAAACGAGTTGGCTTGACTTCAGACGATAATTTGATAATAGAAACTGAGAGCATGGCCGTCAGTCTGATGAAGGATGCCGACTCTTCTTGTATTTTATGGTAAGGAGAACCAAAACTCCTTACCATAAAATACGACAATTCCTGGGGAACGAATGACCCAGTGCTCGAAACGACTCTGGTCCGGGCATTACTTCAATCAGAAGGCAGCGGGATAAGGTACCAAAGCATGCAGGTGGATATGGACGAGAGGATGACGCATCAGTCCGATGAGATAGGGGCGTGGTAAGCGAACCTATCAAGAGCCTTCCCTACTAGTAAACATAGGGCTATCTCCTGTCTCGGACAGACTTCGGAGGTGAAAAAATTCAACCCGAACGCAGTATCCACAAGGTCTGCGCAACCAACTCCAATTGTTTGTTAATCACGCAGAATTAGATAGAGGCATTGGCTCTTAATTGTGGTGCAAAAGCAGGCCAGCAGTATTCGGTTGTATGCCCACTATACTAGCTAGGCATAGTGGAGACACCCACAATTTGCTTCTTATTTTTCGATACCAAAGATAGGATTCTCGTGTGTGCACTTCTTGAATAACAGTATTTACATGCCTACTTTCCCGGAGTATCCCCGAGCACAAATGCCCACCTGGGCAATTGTTTCTGCCGGCCAATCGCTGAAAAGCGGAGCGGGGCGGGGTGGAGCGAGGGGTTCTGGCCTGTGCTGGCGTCGTGCGACCTTCACCTGCACGATAGCATCAACAAAGTCACCCCACCCCGCCTTGCTCAACACTCAACACTCCCTTCTATAGTGCTCCCCTCTACCTACTCAATCATTTGTTCGCCTTCTTCCACCACCAATCTAAAGTCTACCATAAGAACATCTCTAGTATATCCTCATTTGACCACCCACATCCAATTGTCAAGAGACGACGGCACCATCCACAATCCAAACCCCCAACAACACTTCTGCGGTCCCATCCATCCACCCATACAAACTCAAGCTACACGAGTCGAGTGACCCCGAGTCGCAGCTTCGATTCCAGCTATTCGGACGACTTGTGCCAGTCTGCTTCTGAACAACCTTCGGCCAACAGTGCAAGGGGGTGGTCATCACCAAAGACTTCATTCGACAAATCACATCTGCGACTCCACCCACGAATAAGCAAGCTTAACGTAGTCCTGGGAGGCTTCTTCGGATTATCCCAGGATTTGCTCTCTGCGACCACGAGGCAAAAGGGTTGGGCAATTAGGTGGGATAGCATTTGACATCAGAATACCTGCTGCTGAAGAAGCACACGACAAGTTCCGCCAGGATCATACAGTCAACTTTTACATTGGTATAAAGCTGCCAGGAGTACGAGACGCTCGGACCTGGTCAAACGCATATCTTGGTATAATCCGATTTACAAAATTGGAAGCGTCAGTCTGCGATTGGAGGAGGAACTGACCGGGCCCTGACCGGACCCCCCTCTGCCCGCCCAATATGGCGCCCACCCCCAGCGTCGTTCATCTACCCAATGGGCAGAATCTAACCGTGACAGCTGTCTTTGGTGGCTACTTCTTCAAGTCCAATGAGCTCAATCTTCACACAAACGTCTTCCCAGCAGGCTGGACTGTCATCATCCAATCCGAAGACTACGCAGATGATCACAATGTGGAGGAATCGGCACAGGTCGAGCTCGCTGGCATGCCAAAGGAGAAGAAACGGCATATACATCCCTTCAAGCGACCTACTTTGAAGAACGACAACCTTTTCATATCGTCAATATCGAATCCTTCTAGCAATGACTTTAAGGCTCCTACGAGTCCTACCCGACAAATTGCCATGATGCTCTGGGCTTCATTATACTGGTACTTTCACTTGCAACAACCATCTCCCTACATCGTAACCGAGGCTTCTAAGAACACACCAGACTCAGGAAAGCCGAGAGGGGAATGGCGCATCAACATTAAGAGGGAAGGGGTTTTCCGAGGCCGAAATTTGATACAGAAGCTGGAAAGGATGGGATTGATCACATCGGAAGATTCGAGTGTCGGTGTTCACCCAGACGAGAATACTGCGGAAGGTTGGTCAGAGATGTTCATTTCGCAAAGGACTTTCTGGCAGCTGTCAGCAAAATTATTCCTGTTCACTCTGACACCAACGACTGGATCGACACTCATGGGCTCTCCATACACCAGCCGACCAAGTTCTCCAGTGCGGGGTGGTGATAGAAATTCCTCTCCAGGTCAAAAGGAAGTTGGAAATTCGGATTCTGGATTGTGGTCACCATCAACGTCGGGGCCATTTTCGTCTGGAAGTCATCTGCCGACTTATTTCCCACCTCCGCCACTTCAGTATGCCATTACCAATGGAATTCGCCATCCAATGCGTCCAAAGCCAGCTAGACAAGGCGAAATTTTCTACACCAGATATATTCCTAGCGTTGGGCAATATCTGGCTTTTCGAACTGCTTCTCTGTCTGCGCGACCTGTTGCCTATAATGGACCAACAACATTGCTATCTATTCCAAAACACCAGACAGCCACATCTATCTCTTCACTTCCTACCCATCTCTCCATTTCATCTGTTGCAGATCTAACAACACCACCTTCGGAGACGAATGATACTACTCTGATGACGGATCTCCAGCTGCTGAACAAGTGGATGAATGTTCCTCGAGTTTCGAAGTTTTGGGGGTGTTCAGGTCCGCAAGAGACTCAAGAGGCGTTCCTCAGAGGCAACTTGAAGTCCAATCACTCTTTTCCGGTAATTGGTCTATGGGATGGAAAGCCGTTTGGATATTTTGAATTATATTGGGTCAAGGAGGATATTCTAGGAAAGCATCTGGGTGATCGTGCTGATGATTATGACCGTGGTGTCCACGTGCTGGTTGGAGAAGAGGAATTCAGAGGGAAGCATCGGGTGAATGCTTGGATCACATCCCTTGCGCACTGGGCATTTATTCAGGATTACAGAACCAATGCTGTCGTTCTGGAGCCAAGAGTAGATAACGAAAGGTATGCCTTCATTTCAAGCATTGGAACGTTGACTTACAGACGCAGGTTCATTTCTCATCTCAACGATTCGGGTTTCCTGAAAGAAGGGGAGGTCACATTCCCTCACAAACAGAGTGCTTTCGTGAAGTTACGAAGAGAAAACTTCGAAGCTCCAGCAATATGATCTCAGATAAGCTTGGAATTATCTAGATCATTTCCACAATTGCCTCCCGCCAGAGAGCCCACATCATGCAGGAGCATTCGCCATACAAATCGCAAGCCAAGTCTATCAGAAATTCTGTCTGCAAATTCGCGAGTCGCGACTGGTGGGGAAATGTTACCCAAGATAAAAATCGATAGACATGCTCTTGTCCCTTGCATCAATTTCCCAAACTCCGGATTAGGGATCCGAATCGCAAGGATGAGGCTGAAATGGCGATAACGGGCGTGTTAAGCCTACTTCTACCCCAGTATTCAACAGGGCTCGTGCGGCACAGGTGGACGCGACCCTTCCAGAAGACGCCCCCTGATTTCGGCTTGAGCGGATAGACGGTTCGCTAATCCTTGTTTCTCCTGAATTCCAACGAGTGGCAATCTAGATTTGGATATATGCGATTGCAGGCGAGTATTGATAATGAATGACAACGTGGGGGACTTACCAAACTTTGAAAGGTACAAATAAATTCTATGGAACCCGAAATCGTTTGACTTAGGGGCCGACTTTTCGTTCCTTCAGAGTCACCCCATATTGTTCCCATCATGCTTTTGCTCACTACTTTGATATTGGCCATCACGGCAAATGCAGCTGTGATCAGACGTGATAATTCGACCGTGACGGTAGCATCTCTTCCTCAATTTTCGAACAGCACAGCTCGATTAGAAGCCATCAATACCAAACGGGAAGGATGGCTTTACGGCCCCTCACTCCTAGGGAATGCATCTTTCTTTCCCACTGGAAGCCTGGGAACAGCAAGGATGCAAACAGATATGGCATTATTCGCCGCTGAGTCCGCCTACATCAGTCCAAAAGCACAAGCGGATCTAGCAGCCGTGCAATCAGCAGTTCTTGCCGTAAGTCACTCTTGAAGTGTCAGAATATGATCTGACAGCCTCAGAATAGCGGTCTCAAAAGTCTAGACGACTACGCACGTGTCTTATATGATGGCCAATGGCTGAATTCCGTGCCAGGCGGAATCGGTAAAGGCATCTTACAGAATTATACGCAAGATCTCCTCTTTTCCATGGAACGTCTCTCCCTAAACTGCTACCCTCTTCGTCGTCTCAAGCCTACCGATTCCCTCCCATTCACCCTCGACCTCAACACCTCCATTGCAATCACCACACTTTCTCTCCCCGCTCTCCTCACTTCCGGTCGCCTCTTCATCGCAGACCACAGCTACCAACTCAATTACCCAAAAGGAGCAGGGAAATACGGCGCCGCAACCACAGCGCTATTCTTCATCCATCCTATCTCAGGCGACTTTCTACCACTAGCTATCAAGACGAATGTCGGATCTGATCTGATCTACACGTCACTTGACGAGCCGAATGATTGGCTACTGGCCAAGATCCTGTTCAACGAGAATGATATCTTCCATGGCCAGATGTACCATCTTGTTGCTTCGCATGACGTAGCCGAGATTGTGCATCAGGCTGCAATGAGGACTTTGAGTGATGACCATCCGGTGATGATACTTCTGGACAGATGTGAGCTTACTACCATATTTACTCGAAAACCATACTGACGAGGACTTCGCAGTGATGTACCAAGCCTACGCCGTTCGACCGTACGTCTTCCCCATGCTGACACGACTCGACACCAGCTAACATCAAAGCAGAGTAGGCAACGCAGTACTTTTCAACGATGGCGGGTACCTCGATCGAGCATTCTACGTCAACCACCTCGGAGCCGCTGAGTTCGTCGCTGATTTCTACCCAATTGCTGGATCTTTCCAAGCCAATTACTTGTCTACCGATCTCAAGAACAGGGGATTGATCAATTCGACTTTTGGGCCGGAGTTGAAACACTTTCCGTTCTACGAGGATGCTAAGCTTATCCGAGATGGGATATTTGAATTGTAGGTCTATTTTCTCTCTCTCTTCAGCCTGTTTCACCTCTCAAAGCCAATGAGATGTATCATCAGAAGAAACTCAGCTAACACCTCCCCTCCCAGCATATCAACCTTCGTCAACACCTACTACCCCACCCCCAATCTCTTCACCACTGACACAGAACTAACCTCCTTCTTCCACGAAGCCAGCACCCTCGCCCAAGTAATCGACTTCCCCTGCTCCTCCTCTTCCTCCTCCCAATCCACACCCTGCAATCCCACCACCCTAATCTCCATCCTAACCCACATGGCCTACCTAACCGGCGTCCAACACCACGCCCTCAACACAGGCGACCCAGTCTACTCCTCCGGAACGCTCCCCTTCCACCCCACAGCACTCTACTCCCCCCTCCCCACAGCTAAAAACATATCCTCGTCTCAACTCCTGGGACTGCTTCCCCCGGTGTCGGATGCGCTGTTTCAGATTTATCTGCTGGCGGTGTTCAATCGGCCGCATTATGAGGCGCAGAATAAGACGCTGGTGTGGGAGTTTTCGGATGAGGGGTTTCTTGGGAAGTTTGGAGGAGGTGGTGGAGGGGGTGAGGGGAGGGGGAGGGGGAGGGGGAATAAGATGGGGAAAGAGGTGGAAGGTGCGGCGGAGGTGTTTAAGAAGAGGATGGAGGGGATTAGTGCAGAGATTAGGGGGAGGGGGTTCGATGAGAGGGGATTGAGCCAGGGGATGCCGTTTGTGTATAGGAGTTTGGATCCTGGGACTATTCCGTTTTATTTGGCTGTTTAGCTGGATCGACAGGTGACGCGTCATTGGGATGGGACTTTTTGGCGTATCGTGCAGGGTGAGGCGAAGGTGTTGGGCGTCAGGAAGGCGAATAAAGGCACATGCATTGGGCTTGACGTGGCGTGACGTGTTGGGAGAGTACTGGGTTCGATTCTTGTTGATATTATTCTTCCTCCTACATTTTTATTTCTCGAGGTTGGAGTGGGAGTTTGGTTTGAAGTCGAGAGCGAGTTGAGTAGGCGATGTGGAAGCTCTTTTCACAGATAGATGATACATCTCACGAATAGACGATTGGATTGGATCTAGACTAAGCAAAGAGAAGGGTTGGGATAAAATACAACATACAAGAGGCGTTTTTCGTTTTTGTTTCTTAGCCCATGTACATATATTTTGAAACATATCCAAATACCTTTAGCTTCAACATTTTCCTTTATCGTGAGAGAAAGAGTTGAAGCAGGTGAGAGACGCCTACTTTTTTATCTTGATCTTAACCAAATAAATTCCATCAGGTCCTAATTTCGCTATTCCATTCGTATTTAGGGAGAGCTGGCCTTTGGTCTGATGCAGTCCGTTCGGATGTAATGAGGACCAGGGGAGATGTAAATTGCCTTTTCCCCTCACCTTTTTCCTTGACCAAGTATAAATGCGGCGGGTGCGTTATAGTATCCACACATTTTCCGTTCTCGACATCTACCTAAATTTCTTTTCGCCCCACCTAAGAGACTATCGAGGAAGCAAGTAAGCACAAAAGAAAAGAAGAAAGAAAGGGAGCGAAAGAGAGAATGTTTACAATGGAAACGAGGAAGCAGAAGCAGAAGCAGAAGCAGACCAGGAACTATCACCTCAACTCAACTCAACTCCACTCCAATCAACAGTCAAGAAACCCCCTCTGTTTATTTCACTTTCGATACTCCCATCCAATTCGGGCTGGGTTGCGCTGAGCCGTTCCGTTAATTCATATCACAAGTCGCTGCATCCAAAGTAGATTCAAACCAAGTCAAGGAAAAAGAAAAATGCATATTCTCCAAGGTCACTACAACTAGTCCTGCTCATTCATATCAAACAGAGCAGAACTGAAGTAATCCCAGCAATTCTGTACAATAATACAATCCAGCATGCACGCATCCATCCATGCATTCATCTAATGCACCTTCCCCATCTCATCCCGTACCGATATTACACTCCACTCTACTCACCCTTCAGCTTATCCTGCGTAACCGAGAACGCCGTCTCCAACAACTTCGCCTCCTCCTTCGTATGACTAGCCTTCAATCCCGTCGCCACACTAGCGCTGGGGTCACGTCCCGCATACATAACATGCTTACGATCATGGAACTCCGTCTGGTTAAGCAGGGTCTCGATTCTAGGCTGGGTGAAGCTCCACGCGCCGGCATTGAGAGGCTCCTCCTGGCACCAGACGATGGTTTTCGCGTTCTTGTAGCCGTCGAGGTTCTCCTTGAGTTGTTGCCATGGGAAGGGGTTGAGCTGCTCGATGCGGGTGATGGCGGTGTTCTTGAGGTTGTTGTCGGCGCGGTACTTGTAGAGGGCGGCGTAGACTTGGCCGGAGCAGAGGATGACGCGGTCGATGTCTTCAGGCTCGGCGATGGATTTGCCGTGTTCGGGGTCGGGGATGATCCATTTGAATTGGGAGTCGCCGGTGAATTCCTCAATTGGAGAGCGGGCGAGAGGGTGGCGGAGAAGAGACTTGGAGAAGAAGATAATGAGGGCTGTGAGATGTTAGCTGGGCACCATGATTAGAGGAGGAAGACTTACGCTTGCGGAATTGTCTATTCATCTGTCTTCTCAAGATGTGGAACAAGTTGGATGGTGTAGTCATGTATGCGATCTGCATGTTGCAGTCCTGGTGTTGACGCTCAAGCTTTTCTGGCGAAGGGAAAATACGAGGATCCTCATTACAGAGTTGAAGGTATCTCTCCATACGTCCCGAAGAATGCTCGGGTCCTTGTCCGTCATAACCGTGAGGTAACGACATAACGAGACCAGATCTCTGCATCCACTTGACTTCACCAGATGCCACGAATTGATCAATGATACATTGAGCGTTGTTGGCGAAATCACCGAACTGGGCTTCCCACATAACGAGGGCGTTCGGTGAGGAGAGAGAGTATCCGTACTCGAATCCAAGACAACCGAATTCACTCAACGAGGAGTTGGAGATGACGAATTTGCCCTGGTCCTTGCTGATGTGCTGGAGAGGAGTGTAAGTCTTCTCATTCTCTTGGTCATGGAAGACGGCGTGTCTCTGAGAGAAAGTACCACGCTCAACATCTTGACCGGAAACACGGACATGGTGACCTTCCTGAACAAGGGATCCGAAAGCAAGGGCCTCAGCAGTTGACCAATCGATGTTAGTTCCCTCAGTGACGGTCTTGACACGGTTGGCAAGAATACGCTTCAAGTTACGGTGGACATTGAAATCTTCTGGCGCCGTTCCAATGGTCGTGCCAATGTGCTCCAGAGTGCTGACAGGTACACCGGTAGGGTTGTGGGGCAGAACTTCAGAAGCCAATTCCTTAGGCGACTTGAATCCGTTCCAGGCCGAAGTGGTCCACTCCTTGGATGTTGGTTGGTAATCCTTGCTCTTAGCAAAGCTCTCCTCCAACATACCCCAAACCCACTTTCTGTGCTCATCAATATCTTCCTTGGTGAAGCTTCCATCTTTCAGGAGCTGGTCAATGTAGATATCAATTTGAGGCTCGTGTGCTTGGATACGCTTGTACATGAGTGGTTGAGTGAACGATGGCTGATCAGTCTCGTTGTGACCATGTTTACGGTAGCAAACAAGATCGATAACAACATCCTTGCGGAACTCAGCGCGCCAGTCAGCAGCCAATTGGCACACGTAGTTGACAGCCTCAACGTCGTCAGCATTCACGTGGAATACTGGGGCATCGATAGACTTGGCAATATCGGTACAGTAGGCAGTTGAACGAGCGAAACGAGGATCGGTAGTGAAACCAATCTGGTTGTTGACGACCAAATGGATGGTACCACCGGTTGAGTAGGCAGGCAGAGAGTGGAAACCAAGACATTCGTAGACAACACCCTGGGCAGCGAAAGCAGCGTCACCGTGGAGAAGAACCCCCATAGCAGTGTTGTGTGCCTTCTCATCGTTGTTGTAGTGTTGAATGGCTCTGGTTTTGCCCAACACAACTGGATCCTCGGCTTCCAAATGGGAAGGATTGGCGACAAGGGACAGCTGAACACGCTTTCCAGAAGGAGTGGGTCTCTCGAAGTTCATTCCCAAGTGGTATTTGACATCACCGGATCCCTCATCCTCAGCAGCAGCACTTCCTCCGAATTCACTGAAGATGGACTCATTCGGCTTTCGGACGACGTTGGAAAGGACGTTAAGACGTCCACGATGAGGCATACCAATGACAATATCCTTGACGCCATAGTCAACACTTCGGTCGATCAGGGCCTTCATTCCAGGTACCAATGTTTCGCAGCCCTCCAAACCGAAACGCTTGTCGTTGGGGTACTTTGTTGCCAAGAAGCTTTCGAAACTGGAACTCCAGATGAGACGGTCCAGGATTCGGCGCTTCTCATCGACAGAGTACTTGAATGGTTGTGGCACTTCGATACGCTCACGGAGCCAGTCGCACTGTTCTCTGTCTGGGATGTGGATGTATTCGACACCGTATGAGCCGCAGTAGATGCGTTCGCAGGCGGCAATGATCTCTCGCAGAGTCATCTTCTCACGGCCCTCTTTCTTGAATCGTGGCAGGATACCAGGGCCCAGAGTATATTCGGTATCGAGGTCCTTCTCGGTGAACTGGTAGTGCTCCAATCGTAGCTCCTTAGGGTTGCTGTATCCAAACTCCTGAGCCTCGCGGCGAATACCCAAGGGGTCGATGTTGGCCTTGTGATGGCCACGAGCTTGGTAGGCTCGCACAAGTAATTGTACCTTCAAGTGATTTGTGACATCTGAGCCCTCTCCAGCACTCATGCCCACGCCAGGCGAAAATGTCGCAACGCCTCCAGATGGCGTAGGGACGAGGTTGGGCGGAGGAGTAAATGCCTGGGACATTGGCATATCACCGCTCTCCATATTCCTGAAATATACCTGCCATGAGATATGGACGCTCTTGGGGTCTTCCTTCCACTGCATGTACATCTCATCGATATAGTTGGCGGTATTGCCGGAGAGGAAGCTATCGTTTGGGTCCGGGGCGTTCGCGACGGCAGCAGCATAGCGCTTTTGGGTGATGGGAGTATATCGTTTCGAGGTCGACTTCAGTGTGCTGGAAGCTTTTGAGGACATTCGAAGTGGTGTTTGGGAGGAGGTCGTACAGAGGGATCTGCTGCCAGCTTTCAGGAGCTGGCAGCTCTTTTGCCGCAGGGAGCTTCGAAGCATCGTGGCGGCCAATGCAGAGAACAGATATTAAGAACGAGAATAAGTAGATGTATCCAGTACAATCAACGCTAGCGGTGATTGTCTGAATTGACTTGAATGGGGGACAAGACAATTGAGGCAAAAGGGACAATGAGAGGCGGAGTAAGTCAAGTGCAGCAACAGAGCAGATGTAGTTTTTCGATGGTAACAGGAATTCGCTGGGTCGCTCGGCCGCTCCACTCTGGGCTGCTCCTTGACGGCTGGCCTTCCGGCTTCTGGCTACACAGCGGACCAATCCGCTAGCAGCAGCCGGGGACCGGCCAATCAGGCAGAGGCAAGGGATGAATCAAATTCCGTCACGTGTGTGTGGCTGAGTCATCACTTTTCGAGACAAGCATCACCATTTGAACTCAACTTACCTATGGCTTGCGCAGAGCACATTTACAGGCAAGACAAAGAAAGAACAATACACCTGCACGCGCCAATTTTCACTGCGTGATATTCAGCTGCTTTAACACTAGAACATAATCTTCAAGTCCTTGTGTTAACCTCCTTGCTCAAACATCCAGCAAAGAAACCAAAGTCTTCAAACTGTGAATCTACATTGTCTAGGCTGCAGTACGCCTTGATATCAACGTCCTTGGGGCGGCTTGGCCTAGATGCAGCGACAACATCATCAACGACCTTGACATGGCCCCCATCACCGGAGCTGCGGCTTACAAAAAGAAGGACGGCACTCTTACCATTTCAAAGGATCAAAAGTCTATTGTATGGCTGCCTCACGGCTCAGACAAGGGACTGACCATTCAGGTGGCAAATATCACAAGTACGTCTTCTTCTCAATCTCAACTTCAATATTTTGACCATATCTAGATCTTCAACAAACCCCCGAGACTGCAGCAAAGGTGATGCTGAAGATTTTCGACAAGTCACCTGATGCCCCTGAAGCCGTAACCCATACATTTCTTTTCAACTCGCCCTCGAATCCTCGTGCAGAGGCCAATGCCATCAAGGAAATTCTCACTACCTTGATTGCAGCTCTCAAAGCGGAAGATGCGAGTATCCCCAAACCAAATGGAGGGTCGGCGTCTGGATCTATGACTATGGCCCATACAATTGTTTCACAACCAGGCAGTGCATCGTCTGCATGGTACGATGATGCGCAATTAAAGGTTGATTACCAGCTGCAAGAATCGTTGTTGAAAAAAGACCTGAGTCTTAACCGAACCTACATGGAATCAAGGCGGACGAAACCGGAAACGATCACAGATTCTCAGTTTAACAGACAGTTCTGGTCCACCCGATTGAATCTACTAAGAGCTTTTGCGGTGGAGTCCAACCAGAAAAAAGGGTCTTACAATGTCTTGTCTGCTGTCAAACCGCGCCAGGTCGATGGAGAGCTGAAGTTGAACATCAGTGCTGAGCAAGTCCAGTTGATCTTCAGTCAGCACCCATTAGTCAGACGCGTTTACGATGAGAATGTACCGAAACTCAAGGAAGCGGATTTTTGGTCAAGATTCTTCGTCAGCCGACTGTTCAAGAAGCTCAAGGGGGAAAGGATCACAGAAGCAGATGCTACAGACCCGACATTCGACAGATACCTGGATATCTCTACTGATGATGGCTTGGATAAGAGATTGCTCTCAACTCATATCCCAAACATCATCGATTTGGAGGGAAACGAGGAAAATCAAGGTGGGAGCAGAAGCGGAAACCGGAAGGATATCACCATGTGGCCTGACGCGAGAACGAAAGTACCAATCATCAGAACGCTGAATAGTCTCAGTGAGAAGATTATGTCCCAAGTCGCACCTTCGGATATTGATCCAGCAGCCCCTATTGGTATGGACGAGGCGACTTACAACCAATTGGTACTGCGGGATTTGCAGGGTGATCCGGAGGAAAATCGCATCATGCTTAACATCAAAGAGCAGAGTCGATTCTTTTCAAGTGAGAAATCGGAACTTTCAGCTGAGGCTGCTATGTATGCCAAGCAGGTTCCTCCGGACATATTGTTTGACCTTCAGATGGATGTCGACCCTGAAATGATGGATCACGACGCTGCCGGAGGGTTGGACTTGCGGGCTGCAATAGGAGTGCAAGAAGACAGCGATAGTGAGGACGAAGACAAGACGAAGGGTCATGTCGGAAGCAAGGCCAGCATTGCAGACGCTCAGAGACACATACTGGAAGGTATTGTCGCTCGGCGGGCTGCACTTGAAGGCTCAGCCGCACAATCTCTGTCTGGATTATCGCAGCATATATTTGATAGATTGGTCCTGACTCATACAACGACCACCGAGTTTCTCCATCACTTCTGGCTAGTCTTCTTGTCTGGCGATGCCGATAAGGCGAATGAACTTGCGCAGCACGCCACCAGCTTGGAAAGAGCCATGGATCGGATTAATGCTGTGGCAGCTGATGCCGAGAAGGAAAGAGAGGATGTGATCCGGATCAAGAAGGAACATATCAAGACGGTGTACGAAAAGACGAATAAAAGGATTCATTGGAAAGCTGAGTCTGTAGGAGGTGGTCAAAAGGTCGTGATGGAGATGATGGACCCGACCATCAGAACGCTGCAAAAAGCAACAAAAGAATACAAAAGGGCTCTGGCAGCTGAGGGCATGGATATCTCATGAGGCGAACTCGGATGGATGGGTTCGCTGTCATATCCGAAGGCGTTATAGGAAGGAACGAGGGTATTGCCTGTACATCACCACCATCAAAATCAACAAACACTGAACCTCCCTTACCTTCCGCTTTTCCTTTTCCCCCCACCCCCACCTCAATCATTCCCACCCTCCCATATATTTGCGCATCTGCGCGCAGAGGCCCGACACCCTTTTTGTTATTGCCTCCAACTTTGGATATCAATCACGATGGCAGCTACAATAGGCATACTCCCTGCAGATCTAGGATCCTCCACGTCGAGAATCCCATTACGACCGAAAGCTGTTACTCCTACACCTACAAATACCATACGTCGGAAGGGCTCGTTTATCCGGCTTGCCGACTCGTCGGAAGAATTGCCAAGTTCACATGAATCCATATTCGAGGCCTTTTGTTTCTCTGCTAGTGAAGCAAGTAGTCACCATGTAGGTTTTGTAAAAGAAGTGTTTCCGTTGGATCTTGGCGGTGTTGTTCCTAGTCATAAGACCTTTCCAAGATCCGGGCATCTCCTACAATATTGACAAGTATTAACTAACACCATGGTCCTTCTAGGCCGAGCTCGTCGACATCCCCTCTCGCATTCCAAGACCAGTCAAGAAGAACGACGAGAATAGCAGAGATGTATCACCATCTAACTTCATCGATACGATTCATTTTCGCTACGGCAATGGTACAGTTCTGGATACGATTACTGAGCAAAAGAGCTATACAACCATCAGCAGCAAAGCGAGGACGAAGTCGGCGGATAATAGCCCAAGTATTCCTTTTCTGGGTCACCGAGATAGTTTTATCATTTCCAAGACCCCGAGACGACAGATATCGTTCAGTCTGGATGATATTGAGGAGATCAAGAGGTCGTATCATGATGCCTGTGTTGTGATCGAGGTGGGTTCCATTTACCTAATTCCTTTTGATGGCAATCCGAGTATCTTGTCGTCTGGTTTCGCACTCCCTTTGCTTCATGAGCCCTGTCAGGAAATTATGCTGATGTGCCTCAAGCAGGAATTATGTAAACCATTACTTGTCCAAGAAATATATGCTGAACCCAAAGTACCCATCCAAGCACCACCCGACAGACCTCCAACACCGGAAGGAATGCCCTCTTGGACCGAAGCACAAGTCCTCGCGATTCCACGTCGCCGTCAATCAAACCTACCCCAAGCATCACATCAAAGTCGAGTTCGCAGATTCTTCAATCTCTCCAGTGCCCCAACGTTAAGCTCCTGCCAGGTTTCGGACGAGAGAAACAGAACTGTTTCTGCACCAGTTCCGGGAAGAACAGCACCACGATTCCGGCCCCCCAAAAGTGTTTATGGAGCAATAGATCAACATCCATTCGCCAAAGCTCCGATTGTGAAAACCCAGTCAGTTGCTCCTTCGGCCATACCAAGACCTAAAGGTAAACGTCTACAAAAGCAACAGCGAGTACGATTCACACCATCCGCGACCGCACGAGATTCTGAAGCAAACATGCTTCAAGCTGCAATAGAATCAACGACAGCTACAGCACCTCATCCATTTCAACCATTTCCAACTACCGAAACCCCTCCACCGAAGAAAGTCTGCCCGCATCGAAAAACAAGCGGCTCCATAGCGGCTCAGGACAATCCCAGGACTACCACAGCCACTGAATACTCAACCATCCACTCCCCGGTACCATACCATCGAGACGAAGACACCACTTTGCCATCCCCAAATCCAGGAACAGCACTTCCAGACTCCCCCTTACCACAAACCCAAGCCGAGTTAGACTCCCTCTGCGTTCTCGAATCTCCACAAGAGCGCCCAGCCTCCGTATCCTCAACAACCTACCTCATGACAGGCGCTCTTCGAGCACCTACACCACCGCCTCCATCTGTAGCTCTTGAGCCAGAACTGGCCAAGGAAAACTGGTGCTGGAGATGTACGTTGCGATCTGCTGTTGGCAAGCTCGATGATTGGTGGATGAAGAGTGCGAGGTGTATTTGTTTTGTTTGTTGTGGGTTTGATATTGAGGATGACATGGATGGGGAAAGGGAGAGGGGCGATGGGAGGGGGAATGGAAGTGGAAGTGGGACTGGAAGTGGGAGAGGGAGTGGGTATAGGTCTCGGTATAGTGAGATGGAGGGACCGAGGAGAGTTGTTGTGGGGAAGACGCTGGCGGGGAGTTTGTGATGGATGTGAAGGGTGTGAGATGGCTTGACGAGACAAGACATGATGTGTGGAATGATGGATGATAAATGGTATGAGAAATGAGGAACGAGGAATGGTTTGAGCGAGGCGTTGGGCCGTGCCGGGCTGGGCTGCTTAGAGTGTACAGTACATTAGATTGGCATGGCGTTTGACTTGACTTGGTTGTATTGAATCGAATACCAATATTCTGTTTTGTTTTGTTTTGATTGCCTTCGCTTCGAGAGATTCGCTCTTGACAAATCGCGCTGGTAAAATGAAGCTGTTCTGAAAACTCGCATGCGTGAGTGATCGACTTTCGTGCTGAATGATGAAATTACTGTAAACCTAATCTCAGGATAGGTATCAATATCCATCTCTGGATAAGACATGACATGAGCCTGCTGCGCATATATATGGTCTTGACTGAAGGATAATAAGGCTTTTATTTACTCTCGTCTTATTTTATTTTGCTTTATTTTTTTTATTTCATTATAAGAGTGTTTTCTATCCATCTATTTATTTATCTCCTCGCCTCTGGCCTTAGCAGGTACTTACGTATCTTTTTGCTTGATTACACACGCTCGATCGCTCGCTAAAGACTCACATTTCAGACAAACAAGTAAAGGAGTAAACGAGTAAACAAGCGCTGTTCCGTTCTTTCATTCCATCCCGAGGTCTTTTTCATTCTCATTTTCATTTCCGTTCCCTATTCTCATTCTTATTTATACATTCTCTCTCTCCCCTAACCCGTCCGAATCCACATTCTTAATATTTTCCTCGCCCTCATTCTCACTCTGATTCTTCCTCGTAGCCTCGCTCTCCCTCAACGGACGAAAGCGAGACCAAGACCAAGATCGAAACTAAACAAAGATTCTTTGCCTCGGTGAAAAGTATAACATGATATAAAATCAACAGCAACAATCCCACCACCACCCAAACAGAATAGAATAGAACAATTTTGAACAAGAAAGAAAGAAAGAAAGAAAGAAAGAAACAAAAAATCTACCCAAAACAAGAAAATCGTATCATGTGCATCATCATAATCATACAAATATACAGCTTTGCCCCACTCCCCTGAATCTCGACTGCAAATTCTACAGTCTCTCCCACTTCTCCATTTTCCTTCCATATCTTCACATTCACATTCATCTCCATCTCCATCTCCACCACATCAATTCCAACCCAACTCCAACACATACCACTCAACCCCATGATCCCCTCAGAGGAAAGAAGTGAGAAGGAAGAGGGGCTGTAAGTAAATACAATGAGAAAACGGCGGTGATCAATCACTCAATCAACCAATCAATCACTCATTCAAGCGCCATAACTCTGACTAAGACTTGATTTCCCCGGCCCTTGAGCCTTCTTCAGAGCGCGGAGTTCGTCTTCGAGACGGCGGCGTTCGGCTTGTTCGGCCTGTGGGTGTAGAAGTCAGTATCTAAAGAGGATACAAGAATAGAAAATGGGTGAACAAGGACAAGAACGAGAGATTGATGAAAGAAAAAGGGAGACGTAGAAAAACCATACCCTCAAAGCCTTCGTGCTCTCAGCCCTAGTATCCCTCATCATCTTCTTAAACTCATTCTTCAACACCGTCGTGCTCGTTGACCCCGGCGGAAGTCCCCCACCCCCACTCCCACTCCCCCTCCCATCAAACGCCGGACTCGACATGCCCAACCACCTAACCTTCTCATCACTCAACTGCGCCTCGAGATTCTCCCTCTCATCCCTCAACTTATCGATCGTGCCCTCGAGGCTCTCCCGCTCCTTCTCCCACTCAATGCTCGCCTTGGTCATCTGCTCGTACTCCTCGATCGTCTCCTCTAGCTCCTTCTTCAGCGTCGCCATCTTGGCGTCCGCGTCCGGTGAGGAGGTCGAGGAGGAGGCCTTCTCCTTGAGAGCTGCGATCTCGGCGGCGAGGGAGGAGTTGCTCTTGGTGAGGGTGTCGATTTCCTTTTGGATGGCTGGGTTGGCTGCTACTTCTGCGGCGCGCTGGGCGCGGGAGCCGTAGGCGCCGTCGAGCTCGGCGCGAGCGATGGTGACTTCGGTTTGGAGGCGGGCGATCTCCATGTTCATGTCTTCCATCTCTTTGTCTTTGGCGGCGAGGGCTTGGTCTTTCTCCTGGGTGCCCTTTTCGAAGGTGGTCTTCGCGGCTGCTGCGGCGGCTAGCTCTTGTGTTAAGGTTGCGATCTTGGATTCGGAGTCGGCCATTTTGCCTTGTAGTTCTGCATTGCCGATGGATTGGTCGTCCTTCATATCCTGTAACTCTTCTTCAAGAGCAGCGATAGTCTGGTTGCGAGCATTAAGCTCATTCTCAACTTCCTGAATCGTCTGATCTCGTGACTTGAGCTCGCTCTCAATCTGCTGGAACTGCTTATTCCTTGAACTGAGTTCACTCTCGATCTGTTGAATCTTCTGAGCCCGACTACTGAGCTCCTCTTGAGCCTGCTGAACGGCAGCTGATTCATCTTTCGACCGCGATTGATCACGCATGAGTTCTCGCTGATTGGTCTCATCGAGCTTTTCCATCATATCACTCAGCTGCTGTCGAACATTATCGGCATCTGCTTCGGTCCGAGTGAGGAGGTCTTGCATCCTCTGCAACTCCTCGCCTTTCTGCACCATTTCAGCATCCTTGGCTGCATCCGACTTGTTGTTGAGCTCCCGCTGTTGCTTGATCTGTCGCTGCAAGACCTTCTTCTGATCCTTTAGACGAGTAGCCTGGGAGTACAGCCATTGAACCTTCGTAGAGAATGCCTGTATAGAGAAATTCTCATTCGGATCATCCCCTTCATCAGGAGAGTCTTCCTCATCTTGCGGAAGATTTTGAGCTGTTCGAGTCTGGCGACGTTCTGCTTTCCTCTGCCGCTGGTCTTCCTCGCCAGATTGTATGATATCCCATAATCCCATCATGACTGTCTGCATCTGCTCCAAATTCTCCGAATTACCCGTACTCTTGTTTGCGGTACTAGATGCTCGAGACAATTCCACTGCCACAGCGCCAATAATCTCCTGGAAATATCCAAGTTGCTCGTTCAATCCACTTCCAGTAAGCTTTGGTGGCTCTGGTCGGTTGGGATCATATGGTAAAAGAAGATTCCGGACCTCTCCATTCAGTTCCCCCAGCGTCTGTTCCATAGCGGCCTCAGACTGTACCTGAACTCTTGTTGACTGACCAGCACTCTCCTGATCAATAGCAATAATGCCCTTTTCCAAATATTCCAGATGACTTTGCAACGTTGTCCCAGCTTCCGCAGATTTCCCATCCCGGTCAGTCCTACTGAAAGGAGTTCCAAAACTCCCCTCCCGCTCCGGATTGACCTTGATGATAACTTCCCGTAGCCGATTATTCAGACTCTCCAACTGCTGTTCCGTATTGGCAATCATCTGCATCTGCTCCTTTGACGGCCCTGTAGAAGGGATCAAGCTCTCCCTCCCACCAATATTGAAACCATCCAGACGATCTGCATCCTTGTAGAAACTCCTCTCATCGAAGAACATCTCGTCGTGAATAGGCTCCATACTACTCCTCGCATTCGAATACGTGTACATGCTCTCTGGACTCCCAGGAATGCCTTGCTGCTGCGACGCTCCCTGGCCCTTGGGCATCTTCTTTGGTCCTTTATGTGTCATCTGAAGTATTCCCGCAGTATGCTTCAGCAGTCTTGTCTGAGGCTCCATAAGCCGTTTCTCCAAAGACCATAACTCCAGCGCCAGATCCTCGCATTTCTTCTCGCTGGCTATCCGCTCCTGATCTGCCTCTTTGACCGAATCACTGCTGTTGCGGTTATGTCCAAAGATACTCCTCCTCCTCCCGCCGTCCTGGCCTTCTCTCTTGTCCGAGGGCGAGTACAGCTTCGCCATGGAGATGGCAGCATCGCGGTATTTGGATTGGATGGCGAGGTTCTGCCGCGTTTGTTCGATCCGCTGGGTGAGGACTTGACATTGCTTCTTGAGGTCGTCCACCTCTTCCTGGGACAAGAGTTCGTACTCCTTGCTGTCGCCCAGCGCAGTCTCAACCAGCAGATGTATTTGGATCGGATCATTGACATTCAAGAGCGTCGAGCTCTGCGGCCTCGTGGGATTCATCTACCGTATGCGGTCAGTCCCGACATTCTCTCTTCCTTCTCCCCTCGCGCCGATTCTCATCCCAACAAGCAGCTCCCTACTCACCGGATTGTATCTGGGCTTCTCCTCGAAGCCATTCATCACGTCCTTCCTGTAACCCTCGAGGACCGTCCTGCCGTTTGGTTCTGGAGGCGCTGGTACTGGCACTGGCAAAGGCGCTGCTCCCCTCCTCCCAGTATTCTGCTGCGCTACCTGCATGTTGGTCCTGGGATCCACATTCTCCTTCCTGCTGTACCCATTCTTCGGCGCATTCGCTCCATAATTCCTGGCCCCTTGACCGCCGCCAAAGCTCCAATCCTGGTTCGGCCGGGCTGGAAGCGCCTTGCCTCTAGCCGCAGCCCCATTCATTGTTGATTGCTGTCCCCTCTTAACTCCCCATTCATAGATTTGGCCAACTGTCTCTTTTCTCAGGCTCGCTTTTCGTGGGTATAGGTAGTGGTTATCGCATGGCTGAAGCCCTCGCAGGTTTATTGAACAGAGGGAGGATACATCTGAGGGATGGTCAAGATCCCTTGCCTTTCTCCTTCGTCAGGAATGTGATCTTCGCAGCAAGCAGATTTCGATAGCTGGATCGCCGTCTCCTTTCCGCCGGGTTCCTGTATGATCGACGTCGGCACCTGCCTTTCCCTCTAAAGCTTTGTTCGGGTTCACTACTCGTACTCCAGCCTAGCCTTGTCCTTCTCTGGATCCTGGTATTTTCTCTTCTCCCTGCCACGGAATGAAGTGAAAGACAAAGAGCAAATTGACTGCACGCGTACAGGTACTGTGGAACTTTTCAGATGGACAATAGAGAAGGGAGAGAGACCTTCTTCGCGTCGTTGAAGGGACGAAACGAATATTTTGGTGCTGCCGTCAGTCGAAACCGTCCCGCTGGGCTTCCGTTCCGCACCAGCTTTACCTCCGTAGGCAAGCAGCCCAGCCAGCCATCCAGCCGCTGGTGGTCGCTTGATTGGTGAATTTCAGGGGCTTGGGGCTAAGCCAGCCGCCACAACAATACCACGTCCTTACGTGCCTTCTCAGCAGAGAGAGATATATATATATATATGGTTCATCTCAGCTCCTACAGAGTTCAATTAACTTGACTTTTGATCATCTTATAGCGTATCACAAAGTCTCACTTCCCCATCATCATCAAGTGGTATGAGGGGCGCATAGACGGTGGGAGGAGCCTTAGTGGTGCGAGGCTTGTTGTTTGCATAACGGACGAGAGTCTGGGGGCAAGCGCCTTGGGTTTCAGTCGTCGTGGTTGTGAAACCCGAGATAGGACGAAAGCTTGCTCCGTCTGCTTCATGCGGGATTTGAATATATTGATATTGTTTGAAAATATCTAGTTGATTACTAAAAAATCCTGCTACTACCACGTGGCCCTGGTTATACCCGTTCGATCGAGGTTCAAAAAGTTAGGACATGGCATCAAATCCTAGCCCAGCTTCTACTCCTTTCATAAAAACAATAACAAGGTCGCTCTCTAACGTGGAGGCAGTGCTCTCAATTGAAGTCTGCTTGCTGAGCGAACTACTTGTATAGTCGTCGGCTCGTTCTACAGTATTCAGTTTCAAATAGTAGATGTTGAAACAGAAGCGGATACATCACATGTTTCCATGATACGTATACCATTTTTCACTTACTCTCAAATGAAGGTGTGCCTTCGAGCTGGCATTTTGACACATGTAGCTCAGCCGATTTTGATGAATAGCACTGTTTTGCATTTCTATCGATGTATCCTGAGATATTGAAACCAGCAATTCCAAGCACCGTCTCAGCTGTCATCCATGCCATCTTGCAATGTCCTGACTGCATTTCACAACCTATGGACCAAAGGCCCATCACATTCTCTCTAAGTATCCTCCTTCGCTGGTTCCTTGTATATCTTGTATAATTCGTCAATACGATCTTGGTCGGTAAGTGGTTTACGGTATCTCGATCGGAGGTATCGCCACCGGACCTGCCCCTTCCTTGAACTCTTGAGGAGACACAGTGTATAACTTTTCCAAGGCACATCCCACATTATGATATCTCTCTGCTGCTGCTGCTGCGCCAACACCTTAGCCATCTGGTACATAGGAAAGTCTCGTATTGGCATAATTTCATTGTCTGGTAGGCCGGCACCTCGCATTCGTGCCTCCACATCTCGCTGATCCGCGTCTGCACTGAGAAATTCAGCCTGGAAAGCTTCCCTGTATCTTTGCAAATGTCCTGTACACCAGACATCCCGAAACCAACGGCTGGTATTTCTGAGCATTCTGAACCATGCCAGTGTTCGTGGCAGTAGAGAGCTGTTGCTGTAGGAATCCCACAGGTCGGACCTTAGTGTTTGCAACTGTTCTATGGCTTCGTCAACTCTCTCAGCAGCAATGTAAAACCCAGCGAGCTTGCATCGTGCACACAATAACACATTCGATCGCAATGGTTTAGAAGAATGCCACGTGCCGTCCGTTGTCTGTAGCTCCACCATCTGCTTCGCAATAAGAATTGCATTCTCTAAATTTCCCCACAAAGCGAACCTGTCCGCCAGAAAGGAAGCAAAAAGAAATAATCGTGTCCTGGTATAACTTCTCGACGTGACAAACTCATTGTCTTTTCACTTGACCCAGGTTTCATGTATATCGTCGAGTTTCTTCTCATTCGGTTTGATTTGGAGTGCCTCGGAGTCAAGTATTTCAAGCACTGTGCAAGTGGCTGCATATTCTTCTTGGTCGAAAAGCTCCCATATATTCATCCAACGCCTCACGATGCCTGTGGTACAGTTATGATGATGAGCCTGAAATATGTCAATCCGACGCAAATAACGAGTTGGTGGGACAGTTGGCATACAATCACTGCAACATCCCGCTCTGATCCCATTTTCTCCCAAAGCCTTCCAAGTGAATTGAAGGCTACATCCTGGAAGTGCAGCCGTTTGGGTACCGTACTCTTGTCTTCGTATCTCCTAAATGGGAGTTCGACGAGGGAAAGAAGCCTTATGTACGCCTCTTCAAGGTACAATTCTTCCAGTGTGGTCTTCGTAGAATCTGCAAAGAGTCTGGTCTTCTGTGGGGCTAGAATACGAGAGGGTATTGTTGACCATCCAAATTGATTCCATTCATTGTCATCGTTTTGGTACCGAGTATACAAAAATGAACCAATCAAACCCCAGACACCCTCATGGTAGTGATTGAGAAATCTATGATGGAAGGTACAGCCCCAGGTATGGTCTACAATTTGTGTGCTTATGAGTGGTTGGATTTCTCTGAACAGGTCCAGATATGACTGTGGAGGGTGAGTTGAATTCCAGTACCTCCCGGACAGTTTGTTGGGAATGCTACGCATGAGCTTTTCCATCTGTTATGGATCAGTTCAAGCAGACACTCCCAGCTTTTGCTATTTCTGCTTACAAGATTATAACAAGCCTGTAAGTGCTGACCACAAAGATATTCGTAAGCGTAGATACTAATGATTCGTTGCATATGGATACCATAGACAATCGGAGCGTCCAATCTGATGCGCCTGAGAAGATCCAACAGGGCTGCTGGCGATTGCATCCTCCTGGCATCTTCCAGCGCAAGGCGGGAGACTACCTCACGGCCCATAGGAAGGGTGAGTGTTTTGTATACGGCTTTGCTCAACTTCGCGAGGCTGTTGTACGATACGAAATCCGGCACATGCTCGACGATAATACATTTCACCTCGTCCGGAAGCTTGTCCCATTTGAACCGACCATTCCATAAAGATGCCATGATGGTGTTGTGCCGTAACTATGCTGAGAGTGTAGAGATGTTGGTGAAGGAGGAATCATTTGGCTGGGACAAGAAGTGAGGTTAAGATTAGAAAGGAGGGACGCGCTTGCCGTTTGTTGTCAGTCAGTCTCGCTTAATGGGGAGGAGTCATCAAACCAGCGAGAGCAACCGGTCCTTGAATGAGAGTCGGACTGTCAGTTTAATACCTACTCCACAAGAACAACGAGCGCATGAGTACCTTCGTCCCAGCTTCTAGGGGTGGTTTCTGGGCGACGGAGTAGAAAGCCAGCCCGCCAATCACACTGACTACTCTCTCTATCCTCTTCATTTTTGTCATGTATCTAATAGGCTCGCATCGGAATGATATTATACGTTGAGTGGTGAGTAGGCCAGGAGCGGCAATTGCACTGTATGTTGAAAACATATGCTCAGCAAGGAAGATGGCGGAAACAGGAATTCAAAGACCGAAGGTAAGAGGACAAGGTATTTATGCAAATACTCACAGGCCTGTAAATGCAAACCCTATCTCCTTCACCAACCGATGTTCTATATAACAATGCAAGCACCACAACGCCCACCCCAACACATCACAACCCAACCAAGCCCTCCTCAACCATCTTAATCTGCAACGCAAGCAACCTACTGAAATACCTGCTCACAAAAAAGCTCCCCGCCGCAACCCAAAACCCCTCTTGTCCACTCCTCTTCCAAACCCCTCGCACCTCTCCCTCCTCATCATATCCCCAAACAGGCTCAATCGCATCCGCAACCTCATCCCCAAAGATCTTCCTAGTCCTCACCCTCCCATTCGAATACCCCGTCGCGAAAACCACAACATCAGCTTCGACCTCCTCGCCGTCCGGAAATACTATCCCCGAAGGCGTAAAATGGCTGATTGAAGGTGAGGATTTGACGCGAATAGCGCCAGAGGAAATAAGTGGCGAGCAGCCGACATCGATGTAAAACCCCCCCGCGCGCTGGATAGTGAGTGAGAGCAGACTCGGCAGTTCCTCTTCCTGCGGCCTAGATATCGTCTTGAATCCAACCTTCTCCAACCCATCCCACAAGTCTTGATTCAGCGGAGCCAGGAGAGACGAGGCGTCGGATCCGACATGTTTGAACAGTGCAGTTGGGAGGGAGAAGAATTTCATGTCTGCGTCGTCGACGTCGGTGGTTTCGTTGTAGGATTTGCGAACCATCTTGTGGACGGAGGAGAGGGAGAGTACGAATGTGGGGGAGCGTTGGACGATTGTTATGGAGGCGCCGTGGCGGTGGAGGCCTTGGGCTATGTCGTGGCCGGAGGTGCCGGATCCAATGACGATTACTCTTTTGTGGGCGAAGGTGGAAGCGTTGTTGAACTGACTGGAGTGGAGGGTTGTGCCTGTGAAGGTTGACATGCCTGGGATGGAAGGAATTTGTGGTTCACCGTTAAGACCAGTTGCTTGGACTATGTGGTGGGGATAGAATGTTCCTAACTGTGGTAAGCATTTAGAGAAAATCTGGAGACCAAGCTAGTAGTACTTCTCGAAATCCTGCCATCTTTGTTTCGCTCTAATACTACAGTCCACTGCTTTTTCACCTGATCCCACCTCGACTCCGCAACTTGCGTGCTATTCCAAACATTCAAATCCAGTGCCGTCTCATAATACGCCATGAAATCCGCCATTTTATCTTTAGGCGTCAAAATCTACCCGTTGTCAGCTCAGTTCTCGGAATATCTTGCTGAAAACTGAAGAAGCGAAGATCGACCTAGAAGTGCAGGCACAAAAACAAACAAAACAAGCGAAGCGAGAAACCACAGTCGCACAGCGAAAAAAAAAGAGAACGCAACTCACCGGCCACGAAGGAGGATACTTCAAGTACGGCAGCGCATTCATCCAACACGGATCATGCATCACCAAATCATGATACCTCTTCCTCCAACAATCACCGGTCCTCTCCCCCTTATCAACCACCAAACTCCTTATACCCAGCATCTTCAGTCTCGCCGCGGTCATCAAGCCACTATGCCCCGCTCCAACAATCAACACTGTCGGTTGGTCATCCTCCCCGTCCAGAAACTCACGCTGTCGTTCTCGCCATTCGTACCAATTCAATTCTTCAGGTGCAGACTCTGGTTTTGCGTTTTCGGGGCGGGACAAGCCGGTGTGGAAGGGAGTTTGGGTGAGGTCTGTGAGGGTGGTGAAGAGTGTGTAGACGCGCCATTGGTTGTGGCTTTCGACGTCGATGATCCAGCGGGCGATACCTTTACCTATTCCGTGAGTAGTGGTGAAGGAGAGGGTTGAGAAGATACATTTTACTGTTCCTCTTGGATCGAGATTGGTGAGTTCAGGTGCACTGGTTAAGGAGATGGATGTGATGTTGGATTTGTTTCCGTTTGCTTTTCCTTCCGAGTTTATCAAAGAGATGACTTGGTCTGCACCGTATAGTGTTGAGAATCTTGTGGGTGAGAAGCCGAGATGGTCGCGCCAGTAAGAGGTTTTGGCCATGAGGTTGTGAAAGGCTGCATAGTCGCGAGATTGAAATGTAGAGTTAAGTGCTGTGATGGATTGCTCTACTATGCCTTGTATTTCTTCGGATGAAGTGGGTAGAGGTAAATTGCTGACTTTGGGGTATGGAGCCGTAGGTATGTCGAAAGATGTGTCTTTGAGGTGAAGTTCCTCAACGGAAGGGAGTGCGATGGAGCCCATGGTTTCTCGTCCGCTCAATTCCACTATTCTTTCCTTTCAAACCCCAACGCCTCTGATTTTGCTCCCTCGAGCACTTGAATTGAACACCTTCAACCGATCCAAAAACAAGCGGTAATAAAATGTAGCCTCTCAGAAAATCCACAGCGCAGCCAAAATTCCAAATCAACAAGCTCAACGGTACCGCCAAGAGAATCCAGAAACCTCAAAGCCAAGTCGAGAGAAGCCCCTCCATCACACCTTATATACCTCCCAGTCTGCAAACCTAATCCTCGCCCCTCCATCACCTCCAGGGTATCCAAAAACCCTCCTGTTCAATCCCCAAATCAAGCTACGAAAGCCCAGCGCAACTCCACAATAAGCTTACTCTACGTAGCTACCTTCCTGACGAAGTTACTCTCTTCACCTCGACCCCCCCCCCCCCCTCCCCCACTCTTCCTCACTCATGGTGGCACAGCACATGAAAAAAAAAGTACAGGAAAGTGAAAAGATTTATGAAAGATGCCTACACGCCTTCCTATTACGTAGAGCAGGGTTAGTTCACCATAGAGTTTTGCAGAGGTTTTGGGTCTTATCGGATAAAAGTCAGTGAGGCCGACAAGAGGTGGGTAGGAAATGAGCCGGCCAATTGTGCAGTAGGAGGATCACAAAGGGTCCCGAGGTCTCGTAGCGCTTACCACACTTAATATCCATCATGAAGGCGAACTCAACAACAATTTATATTCAAGTAGATCGTACCGCAGAGGCGCCAGCATTACACAGACTACGGGGGTTAGGTGACATCTTATCGTTAGAGCTTAAATGCGGGTAAGTTCAACCTCTTTCCCCCATTATTATTGTGTTTTCGTGTGGATACTTTTCTGCGGCACAAAACTCCCGATAGGCATTCGGACAATGACGAGATCCGAAACCTAACTCAATTCCACGATGGAGACGAAGACGAGGTTAGGCAGGTAGGTTTGTATGTGATTCAATTGTACATCATACTCCGTTTCAAATTTAGATTCCATCGAACAGGAGATTGAAGAGACCCAACATGTAAAGGATGATGGATGGCAAAAATGCAAGTCGTCGTTATTTCATCATCGAAGTGTGTATGTCTATGAAGTGCGAGCGAATCGTGCTACATATCTACCAGGGAAGGAAACCCCAAAGATCTCTATCATCCTCAAAGCAGCTATGTACGACTTCCCTGAAAGGAGAGTGGATATAGGAGAAAGGAACTTTTACAGATCTCGCGATTCGATTATCAGATGTTCAGTGATTTGACGTAGGAGAGTTAGTCGACAGAGTGAGATTGGTGAGAAGAGCTTATTCAGAGTCGGATTCTATTTTTGGAGTCAGTACCCAATGATCAGAAGCCGTTGTGAAGCTGGGCTGCCTAGGTCGATTTCAAGAGAAGGCAAACTCACCAACGGTAGCATATTTCTTAATCACCCTCTCAATACCATCCAAGCCCATCTTCAACGTCTCCATCTTCGGTCCATACGAGAAGCGCACAAAGTGATGGCAAGGACTATCAAACAGATCTCTTCTCTTACTTGGGTTCAAGTCGAAGAAAATACCCGGGACAACGATGACGCGCTCTTCCAGACATGCTTGGAAGAAGTTCAGTCCGTCGGAGATCTGGTCAGGGAGGCATTCGAGGTCGAGCCACAGGTAGAAGGTACTGTCGGGGACATTGGTGATCTTAAATCCCATAGAGTTGAGACGGCCGACGACATAGTCGCGCTTCTCCTGGGGGAGCCGTTAGTGTCATCAGAATACGAGTGGATTGAGAGGATGTACTCTGAAGTGAGTCTGCAGGGCTTTCATCTCGGTGCGGACCTTTTCGGGTTCAAGCATGGGAATAGCAGCTTCTTGGAAAGGAACATTGGCTCCTCCATCGAGGTAAGAACCACATGATCCAATGGCTTGGATGAATTCCTACAGTTGTCAACATTGTAAACCCAATTAGATTAAAAAGAAGATGTACCTTTGGTCCAACAATCCACGCAATTCTCCAGCCAGGAAGTCTGAATCGCTTGGTCAAGCCATCAATGATCAACACATCATCCTCATCAACATCCTCGATATTCTCAGCGGCACTGATAGTGGTCCCATCACAGTTACTGGTGTAATTGTATCCACCATAGAACTCATCCATCACCAGTGTAGCGCGATCACGGCAGATGTCCTGGATCTTGGCCAGCTCGGGATTCTTGACTACTTTGCCAGTAGGGTTGCGTGGGTTAGATGTCAGGATGACACTTGTGCCGCGAGCGATCTCGTCAGCGATCTTTTCTGGGTTGATGTGGTATCCATCCTCTTCTGAGAGGGGAGACGGGATGGCTGCGAACTGTAGCGATAGTAATCAAGATCAGCTTATGTTTCTGAAAATACCAATAAATGCAAGACAAGACCCTTGCCAAGAAAGGGGGACGAAGCGCAGCCAAGATGACCTGACTGATCAACCCCTCCTTCTACCCCGCCATCATTTTCCTCCCTTCCCTCCACACCACGAACAACCAACACTCGAGTAAGGGAGGAACTCACATTCTTGAACAGACTCAACATCTCGTTGTACGCTGTGTAATCCGGAATGAAGAACCCCAAATACGCATTATTCAAAACGGCCGCAATGCGAATCAAGCCGGCTCTTCCTCCAGGCACAATACACACATTCTCCCAGCTGTACTGGCTCTTCTTGCCCTCTCGATGATGCACATTATACAGGTTCGCAACCGCAGCTCTCAGGCTCTTGATGCCAGCTGTAGGACCGTATTCGCGGCCTGCCATGGTAATGTCGATGTTGTGGGGACGCTCGAAGGAGCCTTCGATCTCGTCATCAACTTCTGGAGCTCCTTGTCCTAGATTGGCCCAGAGTTCTGGCTCTTCGAGGAAGCCGTGTTCGTAGGCTCGTTCAGTACACCAGATTACACCGGTGGAGGCACGGGTAGGATCGAGGCCTGCGTGCGGGCGGTGACCTTCGTGAGCATTGCGGAATTGCTTGTGGATATTAGAGTTGGTTTCTGTGTGTGGACGAGGCATGTCAGTCTTTCTTCTTCCCTGTGACTTCTCCTCCTGCTCCGCGGTCTATCTGCAGACTCTTCTCCTACAAAAGTACGCTGACTTCATTCAAGCTCTTCCCTCACAACGAAGTATCCTCTCGAATTTCCCCTCTCTACCCCGCCATCCTCTCGCTGCTCCCAACCCACAGCCTCTTCTACACACATCGAAACACACGCAAGCAAGAAACACAAGACATACCATTCGCACTCGGATCATGCGTACTGAACCTCCTCTGCGCCTTGGTCGAGACTCTCGGTGTCCCCGTATTACGGTTCATCGAGAACTTGCGGTTGGCAAGCGACATATTCTTGAGGATTTCTCGTGCGGATTCTGCCATCTTGACTTATTTTCCCTCGGGTAGGTGGTCTATGGCTTTGAGGGTCGGTAGGTTGTAGATATCGCGTCAAATAGAATGGTGCTGCGTAATGTTGGACAAGCTTGTGTTTGCGTAACTGCTTTGTTTCGACCACAATACTCTTTGCTGTAGAGACGAAACTTGGTACAAGGTCTGTCTGCACTATTTGTTGGCTGAAGTCGATTTATAAAATTCCCTGAGAGCTCAACTTTAGAATACGAATGACAAAGAAGGAGGTGTGAATGAACTGCAAGAGTGAAGTTCCAACACGTAAAATCTGCAAAACAGGAATGGAAGCCACTCCAATCCTTCCAGTCGAAAAGAGGGGTGCGTGGGTGTGGGTGCAGACAGTGCTTCCATTGTGTTGCTTTTTTGCCCCGCCAAACGCCTGCCCGCGTCTCCTCTGCCGTGAATCTGCCAGCGGCGGTGAAGACAGGAGGGATGCATCTCACTCCAGTCTACCTACCCACCTACCAACCTATGATCCTGGGGAGCACAACAGCGAGTCACGGCCAACCCATCCCAACCAAACCAATCCAGCGGCCAAGTACCTTAAGTATAGAATATTAATGGAATACCTACATTCTCTACCTCGAAAAGTACATACATAAGAGGGAGGAGGCAGAATACGTTCCCGAGTATGTACCTACCTATGGCATGGCATACCTCAGCATGGCAAAATCCCGGTTCATTGGAGATATCCCTTCCCTCCATCCTGGGAAAGCTCCGGATATGAACGAATCAAGATCGGAGGAAGGAAGTCGTGCTCATTATACCTACCTAAGTTCTCATACCTATCTACTATCTGTTGCTTTAACCCCCACTTTCCAATGGAACCAATCTTCATGTCGAACCGGGCAAGTTCGCACGCGGTGCGGGAAGGAAAAAGAAAAGAAACGATAATCGCACATGGGAGGAGGGGATTAGAATCTCTCCACAAGACAGACCAGATGATGTCTGGTCAGACCAAGCTTTGAAGCTTTGGTGATACAGCTCAGAAGGGACGCACATCTACAGCTGTGATAATGCATAATTCTACAAGAAGTCTACCACAGACTACCTAACAACAACAGTTTTACAAACGAAACACCTGCCCATCCTCAAAGAGGGCGTCCCAGCATAGTACAGCACAGCACAGCACAATCTACGATATATCCGCCGCGCTCTCATCCTCCTCCAGCATCGTCTTGAAGCTAAACGGCTCAAACGGAATCCCATCACCCATGAAATGCTTACTCATTGCCTCGACCCAATGCAAACGCAGCGAGTGCAACATGGCGCTCGTGCCCTCCATGACGACGAGGACTGCCACGGATAGGAAGAACCACACGTAGAAGGTGGCGACGATCATGAATACGCCGAGGGGGCCGGTGACGGCAAGACCGTTGGCGAGGGTCATGGTCCAGAGAACGACGGAGAGCTGTTGATGGGCGAGGGAGAGGGCCCAGAGTCTGAGGTAGGATGCGGTGTGGGAGACGCAGTTGAGGCAGAATTCTATTTTGTGTTAGCTGGTGTGATACACTCAAACTCAATAATCTGTCTGGGTACATACCGATAGTGTGGATAACTTGATGGATCATAACCTCACTGAACTCAAACTCCTCGTGCTCCTCATCGCCACCAAGATCCTGAGTGATCATTGCAACACCCTCACCATCACTGTTCATGCTAGCCCTTCCATCCAGGGTATTGCTATCGTCATCGTCTCCATCGAGAGCACTGACACGAGATGTCTCACCAAGTCCTCTGTATCCTCTTCCACGAGCCTTGTTGTGCTCATAGCGAAGATAGAATGGCTTGAGAAAGAGCAGGATCGGGACTTGGACAATAGCGATGAGTACCAGGAATATCTGAACTGGGGCTTGGCCTCTGTATAGTTGTCCTTCGATCGTTCCGGGAGACAAGAACATGTAAATCAACATGTTCAGCAGTCCAGGGGGAGATTGTCCGATTCCGTTCCAGTCAACGCACCATTTGAAGATAATCGTGAAAACAAGGTATCCGAAGATAGCCTGGAAGAAAATCATCCCAGGGACGAAGACACCCCAAATATCGATTGGGGATTTGAAGTGGCGAGCGTTGATGTAGGATAGACATAACGAGTAGGTCATATGACACCAACCCATAAGGATACTAAGTTTCATCTTGTAACTGTTGGAGAAGAGAAGATCGTTCTCAGTTCCATGCCACATCCAATCGAGGCCAAAAGGATATCTGTAATCGCTCTTCAAGGAACCAGTAACAACGGCTCCTTCCTTCCATCCCTCAGGCACATCCCATTGCCAGGCACTGGGGAAGATGGAGAGGGATTTCGAGAAGACATCGTTGTAGATCAGACCAGTGTACATGGAGAAGATACCCATCATCAACATGATATATCGTCCATAGTACGCCATAGAGAACAGTTCATCGCGGACCTTCTTGAGAGGTTTCTCCCAGTAGATCATAGCCGACGCAGCAGCAAACATGATGAATCCGTGACCGAAATCACCAAACATGACCGCGAACAGGAATGGGAAGGTAACAACCGTAGGCAGACCTGGGTTGACTTCCTGGTACTTCGCTGTTCCGTAGGCATTGATAATGGTCTGGAAACCTTCCGTAAACCTGTTTGTTTTCTGGTAGGTAGGAGGAGTCTTGTTTGTCCTGATCTCGTTGATGATTGAAGGAACCGAAAGTCCAGCCCGGTTATTGACATCGTGAAGAGTCGACTTGATCAAAGGCAAAGAATTTGTCGGACACCACGCCTCAGCAATCAACGTCTTCCTGGCATGATCGTACGAAAACAGATTCAGCGTCTGATAAACAGCCTTCTCCTTCTTGATAATGACCATCCAAGCAGCCAAGCTCTGCGCAATCTGGGTAAGCTCCGCATCGAGCGTGGTCTTCGTATTGCCCAGAACATTTCCCAAATCTCCCAGACGAGTATTGACCTCATGGATCTGATCCCTCCTCAAATCACTATTCTCATCAACACTGTACAGATCCGCACCCAACGATTCCGAGATCTTCCTAATCTTGGCAATGAGCTCCTTTCCGTGCGCGAAGATAACAAAGACATTCTTGTTGACAGGCTCGTTGTTCGTGGGGTCGACAAGAGGCTCAGGGATCTCGGATTGGTTCATGTAGAGGTTACCTCTCAGCGTTCTCCACAAGATGCGCTCAAAAGCAGCGACTCTATCTCTGGGGATAACACCCGCCACAAATCCAATGTTCATGACCGAGAACGACCGTTCCGCGTCGCCGTTCTGAGCAGGCTGCTCAACATCCTGCAGAAGCGGCGCATCGTCGTCATCGTTTGAAGCCCGAATCGCCTCCGTATTCCCATGTGCACGATCGAAGAATCCTCCCGCCTCCCTCAACACCCATCTCCACTCCGTCAATTCGACCTCTCTCTTCTTCAAGGTCTCATAACTGTCGTTCAGCGAAGCAACACGCTGTTCGAGGCTCTGGCTGCGGTCGGCCAGCTCGTCAATCTCCGAGGCGGATGGCGCTGCGAGGGTGTCGACATCGAGATCAATCTTGCGGAGGGGAATGCCAGCCTTTTCCATCTGCGTGTAGAAGAATCCTAATCTGCCATCAGTACCCATTGCTCTAACATGCTGACCACCACCTACGGAGCTGTCTCTCCACATTATCCAATCTCCTTATCTCCTGTGTAAAGGTTCGCTGGAAAGCCGTAACATCGGAATTGAGCTGTGCAAATCATCAGCCGGAAGCTCCAACACTCTTTTCTCTTCAAAGATACCTACATCGCGGAATTGGATCTGTCCGAGCTCGCCCAGGGCGTTGACTATCTCGCGGCCGATTTCGTTGGCGATGTAGAGCTGCACCATGCTCATGTCCGCGGAACGGAACATGGTATCCTCGTGGTACACCATGGCGAGGAAGATCTGGGGAGTGCCCTGCTCTTCTTGCGATGGTTGATGATAGCTTGGATAGCTTCTTGTAGGGTGGTGGATGGTTGTCGTCGTCGAAGGCAACGAGCTTTCCTTAGGTCGTCATCCACATAGCTTCAAGTCACGGGAGGCGCTAAGGACTTGGCACTCTTGAGCCTCGTTGATGTCAACACAGCGGTTACGGGCTAAACATATGGGGTATTTCCTTCACTATGTGATGCAGATAGATACGATAACTTGATAAATGCCATAGATATTGGTTCCACAAATAAATAATTGATGTGCAAATACCGGTGGACGTCAGGATAACATCAACAATCTCGAATCGATAAGTTTTCATTCACGCTATGGCATCTATCCTACACAGGACAGTCGACCTAATCCTCTGATCTGCCTTCCCTCTCTGGCTTCTCCTTGCCTTTCCCAACCCTCCTACTCATCTTGATACCACAAAAGAAAGGGCTGTGTTATGCTGAAGCAGTCCAATCGGCCACCTATCAAAAAGATGCTGCTGCTGCTGATTGATTTGCTCACTAATAGAACACAATTTTCAACTGCCTGTAACAAGAAGTATGACAGCATATATCGATCGTCGCCTAAACGCCTCCAATGAGCAGTGATTTTCCTCATCCACATCCACTTTCTTCCCTCATGCTACAGCTCCTCCAGTAGGCGGTCCCTTCTCAGCTGGCTTCTCAGGCTGGCTCCCCGGAATGGGAGGGATACTTGGAAGATCGCCCCCTGATATCGGTGTTCCGACCTCTGGGACTTTCATAGGGCCAGCTGGCATGATGAGCTTTCCTTCTAGCTTCTCCCCCTTGATGACCTTAAACGCCTCCTCCTTGTCAAGCGTTTCGTACTGGACAAGAGCTTTGGCGAGTAGATCGAGTTCCTTCCGCTTGCTGAGAAGTAGCTTCATGGCACGACTCCGTCCCTCGTCGATAAGATGGCGGACTTCTGATTCGATCAATTCCCGAGTACCAGCCGATAGTTGACCGTGGTTGGATGCAAGGTCTACATTGCCTAGTTTGTCCGACATGCCAAATTGGGTGACCATTGCATAGGCGACCTGTGTTGCCTTTTGAAGGTCCTATAAAATACGTTAGTACTGAAATCGGATAAGAAGTAAGATTACTCACACTGTAGGCACCACTGGTCACTTTCTCGGGGCCATATCTGATCTCCTCTGCAACTTTACCTCCCATGCAAACATCCAACTGAGCCAATAACTCATCACGACCCTCAGAATACTTATCCATCTTAGGCAGATGCATAGTCACGCCCAATGTCTGACCACGAGGCATGATCGTAATCTTATGAAGAGGAGCGAAACCAGGTGTGAACATGACAACCAGAGCATGGCCAGCTTCGTGATATGCAGTAGCTTCCTTTTCTGCCTGTGTGATGAACATGCCCTTCTTCTCTGCACCCCACATGACCTTATCTCTGGCCCACTCAAAGTCAAACATGGACACGGCTTGGGCCTTTGCCTTACTGGCATGGACTGCTGCTTGGTTGATGATGTTCTCCAACTCGGCTCCGGAGCAGCCGGGCGTTCCAGCAGCCAAAATCTCAAGGCTAACATCCTTGGAAGTGATAATGTTCTTCATGTGATGTTGAAGAATCGCCATTCTACCACGAACGTCAGGTAGGCCAACAACGACATTTCTGTCAAATCGACCAGGACGAGTCAGAGCCTTATCCAAAAGTTCCGGAAAGTTGGTTGCTGCAAGAATGATGACCCCGCTGTTCTGCTCAAATCCGTCAAGTTCAGTGAGCAACTGGTTGAGGGTTTGCTTAACATAAGCAGCATCACGAGAATTCCGCTTGCCTCCTATGGCGTCGAGTTCATCGATGAAGACGATAGCAGGTGATTTCCCTTTGGCAGCGGCGAAAAGCTCACGAACTCTCTTGGCTCCAACACCAACATACACCTCATCGAATTCAGAACCAGACATGAAGAAGAACGGTACGCCAGCTTCACCGGCAACAGCTCGCGCGAGGAGAGTCTTTCCAGTACCAGGAGGGCCAACGAGCAAGACACCCTTAGGAAGCTTGCCACCGAGAGTAGAGAACTTGTCAGGGTTCTTCAAGAAGTCAACTAATTCCTGGAGTTCTTCCTTTGCCTCGTCACAGCCGTGGACATCGGAAAATCGGACATTTTGGTGTTCCGCCTTAGCCTCGTTGTCATTCTTTCCCACTTTCTTGAAAGTTTGGAAAGTCTCGATGACCATTGCGACAATGATCAAGCTGAGATAAGTGAAGAGACCGAAATAGAGAATGAATTTGACCCATTTGAAGATAGTGCCGCCGATAGTTTCCTCAACCACAACATGGAGAGGCCCCTGGTTGGAACCATTGGCCACGTTCGAACCACGGGAAACAGCAACGTTGCCACCTCGAGAGTTTGCCGCGACTGCCTGTCCGATAGCCTGAAGTTGGGAGTTGTTGAGGCCAGCATTTTGTCCTCCAAAGTGATTCATATTTGCAGCATTTCCACCCTTGCCCATCATCCCCACAGCCCGATGGTACAAGTTCTCAGAAGCAGTATTAGATGCGAATTGGTTCGTCTCGTATCTCTCGACAACAATAGCTGGCATATCGGCACGTATCAAGGCTTGGTAGAAGGCATATTGCGAAGTGGCGCTATTCGGGTTCTTGTTGGCCGTCTCCTCCAAATGCGCAAGTGTACTTCGGGAGGAGTTGCTACCAAATATAGTCCTCTTTTGCAGGCTAGCAAATCGCATATCCGGTTTCTGAAAGTGACGTTGGAGCAGTCCGGTCGACATTTGGCGTGTCTGAGATGCAAAAAATACTCGGCGGGTAATGGGATTCGCAGCGGCGAACGGGCCTTTCGGCATCGCCGCAAGAGTGTGACGAATATTGAAGGACGTTTGCGAAGGTATTTGCGGAATCATTTTCGAAGAGAAGTTTGTTGGAAGATCTCGCAGACATTCTGGAAGTTCGATTCTGGATGTCTAGTTGAAGGTGGCGTCAGTAGGAAGACTTGAAATATGTAGTGGGGAACATACCAACGGCACCGCAGGCACATCCACAGCCTTCACTACAGACTCTCTTTGTTCACTTCGTCTTGATATCGGTGTACTTTGCTTCTGCTGACCAAAGACCCTCCATGGCGCGCCCATCGCATTCGACATCGCAGGCCACATCTCCGTAGTCGCCGCCGCCAGACCCTATAAACCTCATCAGCACAGTCCATCACTCCATCCATCATACCTCTCCCAAACCCCTTGCTCCCCCAGAATACCAAGAACCCTTACCGGCAAAGCAGACGATTGGAAAGCCATGACTGCAGCTGTTGATCCGAGGCAACTCAACACTTCCACCGCCTTCCACGACCTCTATTCGACCGTCCAAGACACACGCGCGTACGACTATAATCGGAAAAAATGCCAGATACAATGTAAAGAATAGCGGGGGAGTGATTGAAGAAAAAGGAGATGGCACGGCGTCGTGGCGATACCAGATGCTGAGGCCAGGCAAATGGATGATGCGGTCGCTGGCCTCGAGGCTGCGATAAAGTTGAGGTGATAGAGCGCTAGTACGCAAGCGCTTTAGCGCAGCCGACTTCGCCGACCCGGTACTTTGCCGGTCCCGTTGTTTGGTTCTCAATAACAGGAGACGAGATCACAGCAGATGGAGTAGAGTACGTTTTGTGGTACACTTGTGGTTAAGGTTATTCATACTTCGTTCCCATCATTTGGGTCGGCTTGATGGTGAGATATAGAGTACCGAGGTACATGTGGGGATTTCTTGAGGATGTGTGGGGGGAGTCGAAGCGCCTCCTGCTCCAGATGAGCGCGAATGGTCACGTTTCATTTGCATATCTCATTCTCAATGGGAAGTCGGACTCACGAGGACCTTCACGTTTTCAATTGGCACTCAGGAGATAAATTTTTACTGCTTTTTTATTTGGTGCTACAGATACATATCCAAGACCCTTATTTGCCAAAGAATTAACAAGCCGTTTTGCGCGACTAATAGTACATGGTGTGCATGAATTCCTATCCTCGTCTCCTCTTCTCTTCATCCACTGCTAGTCAAATAAACATTCATCGTTCCATTCCCCCCTTCTTCACGCCACGGCCCACCGTTTTGTTTCCCAATGCAAAAGCCGTAAATACACAAGATCCAGAAAAAAAAAAGATATAAGGAGAACGGGGCAAGTGACCACAAGTAAAAAAAAAGGGAATAACAATATTTGATAGGTAAATAGTTTTCTCGTCTTTCTCATTCATAAGCCCTCGTTAAAGGAAGCCCTTTCCTCATTACGCGTGCGTGGTTGTATGCTCAGTAAAAGTAGCATGAATTACATGGATGGGCAAGGGGGAAACGCAATCAATATCTGCAGCAAGAGAGAACCAAATTAAGCACAGAATGGACGAAAAATAGACAAAGCAAAAGCGAGACGCGAGCCAACCGACCAAAACACCCGAGAACGAATGACAGGATGAAGGAAATAAAGATTGTACGGAAGTAAATAGCGACGATGAACTGAAGGGATTTTTTTCGGTCAAGAAGGAGCAAAAGCCAGAACGCCCCAGTTGGGAATCAGTTTGAAGACAGAAAGCCGCCCCATTGGTACCCGTGAGGGATATGCGGCTCTGGAAGGAAAGAACAACAGAGGGCGTGATGTTAAGGAGTATGTGTGTCGTCGTCGAAGTCGTTTCGGTGTTTAATATAATAATTGCGTGCGTGTGCGTGTCGGGTATTTAGTAGTTATGTAGTGGGTATGTGATAGTATGTGCGATCGTGGCTCGTGATAGAATTACAAGGAATTCGAAACTTGCTCTGCGGAACGGTAACGGAATGGAAGGAAGCAACGCTTTTTGGACGTATTTGTTTTTGTTTGATGATGGTGATAATGGTTTGTTGTTGTTGTTAAAAGGATGCGCGGAAGGTGAGATAATGATGGTTCTGTGTAACCCGCTCTCTCTACGGGGTATAAGCTGGGCCGGTATAATGATACAGTCGCCAAAGGCGAGACAAATGAAAGGCTGCTGCTGATCCGATTAAACGGATGGTAATGTTGAATTATTCATGTGAAGAGAGACCGTTATAGGTTCTCAATTCGAGCACTGGGCATCTGCAACGATGGGTCGTCAAAGGTCTCGACCTTCCAAGGATCGTGGAAGACGTGGACTTGTGGGTAAGCTGGAATGTGGCTGACGACTTCGATGGGAGGTTGGTAGGCGCCTGGGTTCTCGTACCATTGTCCTTCTTGAGGTTGAGCTTGAGGGTATTGCTCGTGGCTCTGAGGTTGTTGGCTGATGGGTTGCGGCACGCCGTGGTGTTGCGTCAGATGTTGAGGCATTTGTTGCTGATACTGGATCATTGGCTGCTGCTCAACAGGAGACGAGTTCTGGAGTGCGTACGTAGCAGCCTGGGCGGCCGGGTGATGTGTATAGTATGGCTCTTGCGACACTGGGCTCGCCCTCGAGGCCGATGAGTAGCTGCTGGGGCTGCTTTGGAGGACCTCTTGTCTTTCCAACTGGCGAGGAATCTGGTATGTCTGGATTGGCGCAGGGTTGGTGTTCAGAGTTGCAACGCCTGGGTTGTTCTGTTCCGGCACGTAGTAAGAAGCGTGGGCTGGAAGACTTGGTGCTCGGTGCATGATCGGTTGTTGGTGGTGGTGAGGAGGCTGTTCCTGGATCGGGCCATTGTAGTGTTGTTGAGCTCCTCCAGACAAGCTGTGTCGGTGCCCTCCGTAGTTCTGAGCCATGGGATATCCATCAACCTGGTGGTGACCGAAGTCGGCAAACGAGTGTGCCCGGTGCATGTGGTGTCCATGAGGAAGTGCCTGCTGTGGAACGTGGATAGCTTGAGGCCATTGCATTGGGCCAGAATGTTGTGGGGTGGAAGGGGACTCTCCAGAATCAGAGTCGGAAGTGTCACCATCTTCAAGTTCTGAGGAGTGGATTCCTCTTTGGTGTGACCGTCTCTGGTGCTTCACCATGGTCGTCTTCCTGCAGAAGCTACGAGATGTAAGCATCAATTCAGCCTGTACACTCGGTGGTACAAACCTCTTTAGGCATCCGTCATGAGCACACTTGTAGGGACGCTTTCCCGTGTGGATACGTCGATGACGAGCGAGACTCGAAGACTAAATCATCTGTATCAGCAACCAGACGAATCCTTTCGAGCAAGAACATCTTACGTCGGAGAACCGCTTTCCACAGCCGATGTGTTGGCATTGGTGAGGCTTCTCGCCAGTATGGGTTCTGATGTGAACTGTCAAAGCACTTCTCTGGATGAAGCTCTTCCCACAATCAGGCTGCATGCAAGAGTATGGACGCTCATTGGTGTGGATTCGGTAATGTCTCTGGAGATCAGATTTTCTGTTGAAGCTCTGGGAGGATGTTAGTTGTCTGGTCCAATATGTCCTGCCACTTGTTGAGCCTTACTTTGCTGCATGTTTGCCAATCGCACTGGAAAGGTCGGGCATTCGGCTCGTTCTCTACCAACTCCATGACGTCCATTCTGATATCCTTTGCGGTATCTCTTGGGTAGGTTGGAAGACTGAGTCTTGGAAGACAAGTAAGGTTCCTTGGGGAATTAGGAATTAGGTCGACGATATAGAAGCTATGGATGCTTCAGGTAGCGAGTCGTGTTCCGGATAATCAATGTGATTATATAGATGCACAAAGACCGATGCTCTACTCGAGTGGAATGGACTCAAGCGGAGATATGTCGAGAGAAGTAGAGGCGTCCAGCGCAGTGCTGTTGGATGAAAGCTGGGAGTGAACAGGTACTGGACTGATGTTGAAGCTTGAGACAGTTGTATGAACAAGTCTTCAAGAAGTTGTCGAGCTTTGAACGTAACAAGATCTGAGGATGTCAGGAACCTGGTCTGATGGGGGCCATGTGTGAGGGGGGAAGCAGTCGTTTACATACTCTTGAGATGCCTGGGTATAATTGGAGTGAGCAGGGGTGCTACTCGAACAGGGTTTGGCGGGGCGCACGAGCAGTTCAGAAAAAGTTCCACTCAGGACAGCTCTTGAACTGTCTCTGACTAAGGGTACTTGGCCTAGGCTTTCAAGCTAAGGATGATGTTGCGAGTGGCTGAAGAAGCGTGGTGGTGGTGTTCGTTGAAGAAAAGAAAGGAAGACTTTCGGCAACAGTAACCGTGAGAGACTAAACGGTCAATCGCAAGCCAGACAGACCAGGTGGAGACCAGGAGAAGCCTAGCAGGTCTGCTTGTTTCGACGTCCAAGTGGCAACTGCAAGTGATCTTGGGCGATGGCGAACCAGTCCGGTACTGAGCGTGGTGGGTGTTAGGTTTCCGAAACAGGGACCATTCTTGGAGGCAGTTGAGTTCGTAGGAGAAAAGGCCAGTAGCTGGCGGGATCGTCGAGCGAGCGCAAGGACGTTGAGTGCTCGGATTTTGGGCTGGATGATGGGCCAATGGTGCTGATATGGAGCTTTTGGAAATAGACCAGATGCCAGATGCTAGTTTGCTGCAAGAGAGAGATTCTGGAATCGGACTTGTGATGGTGCGGCTGTTGAGGCTGTAACGACGATGGCTCCTGCTAGCGAGCAATGTGTACTACGCCTTGACTGACTGACAGACAGACAGACGGACGATGACAGTAGTACGGTAGTGGATGAAGAGAGAAGACGAAGGGGATTGGTCTGGGTCCGGTGCGGCCTGTTCGGTATATATGTTGAAGCTCGAGCGCGGCCGGAGATCAATCAAGTCTCAGAGGAATTAGATCAGCAAGAACTGAAGTGTGTGAACGATCCTGACTCGCAGAATATCGAATTAGAGCTTGAGGATGGAAGCTTGGAGCTTGTTGGAGTCTACGGAAGAGAAAGTGGGAGAGAGGAGCAGCTCCGGTAAGGTTTCTGATGGAGCCTATATGCGAGTGTAGTGTTCCTGAGAGGAGAGCAAGCCAGCAAGCAGGACAGGACAGGATGGATGGTGGATGGATGGATGGACGGATGGACAGATGGGGATTTTGGATTGGGATTGGGATTCCGGAGGCGTAGTGGAGTCCCGGTCTGAGGGTCTTTTTTTGTAAATAACGAGTGGAGAGGTTAGGATCGAAGAAAGGACAGCCCCACACTAGGTACTAACTCAGAATTGACCAGACCTGACCTGACCTGACTTGACTTGAGTTGAGTAGGTAGTAGTTGTCTGACTGACTGAGAGACTGAGAGAGCAAGGAGAAGAAGAGGAGCTTGAGCTGCAGCGGGCGTGCGTGCAGAGTGCATGGCAGAGGGTTGATGTTAGGTTAGGGTATGGCAGGGGGAGTAGACGTGGGAGGTAAATTTACTTCCTCTGTAGTAGTCAAGGGATGTCGTAGCAGTGAAGCTGGGAAGCTAGGGACCTAGGAAGCTAGGAACGGTAGTGCAGTTCTCGTCAATCAGGTACGGTTGAGAGGCTCCTGCAGTGCAGTGCAGTGCAGCGAGAGAGCAGCTGGAGTGCTGTTTCTGGCTATCGTGAAAGCGATACAGGCCTAGTGGGGACATGCAGCAGCCTTCTAGGGGGTGAGGACTAGGGGCACGAGCTAGGTAAGAGAACTAGAACGGCTAGAGACACAGCTACGGCTTAGTCCCGATCGAGGTCCTATCCCCAGATATCTGTGTTTAGCCGGGCCCAGCGAGGTAAGGTCGGGAGCAGCTAACTATGCCATTGGGCTGGTCCGGGATAGTCGGCTGGGATGATAATGCTGGGAGCTTACAGGGACATGGGCAGGGGACGGTAGTGTGCGGCAGGGGGAACAGGGATGCCAGTGAGGGATGCCAGGATACCAGGATGCCAGGAGGGGGGGCAGGGGCAGGGGAGGCTAGCCAGGGTGCAGGGGGCCCACACAGACAGGGACCAGCAAGCTAGCCCAGGAGCCAGCAGCCAGGAGCCAGGAGCCCAGCAACGGCAGACGGCAACAGGCACTAACCGTTGCTGAGCTAGTGTGCCGTAGGGGAGTGAGCAGTGAGCGATGAGCGACGACCGATGAGTGATGAGCGACGCTGGCCCTGGTATCGTGGGCTGTGGTGTGGTGTGGTGGTGCTGGTGCTGGTGCTGGTGCTGGTGTTGGTGCTGGTGCTGGTGTCTCTGGTGTGTGTCTGAATAGCGTAGCGTCTGGAGGCTTGCTGAGCGGGGGAATCCTGAGCGACAGCGGGTCGCTTGAGGTCTAGTGAGGGGCTTCAGGGCTTCAGGGCTTCAGGGTCGTGGGGTGTTGGCTCACAGCGCCTCTCAGCCCAGAAACATCCTGTTCTAGGCGTGCTCTAGGCCATCCTCCAGCGTCTGAAGTACACCCATCAAATACCGTGCTCTCAATCGTACTTACTCAGTCCTCGAGTGACTTCTGGTCATCAGCGGTGTCAATCCCGCCCACCAAGGAAGTACATCTGCAAATCCAATTATTCCATGTACGCTTCTGGCAGTACGAGTAAGTGATAGCTGCAGGCGAGTCCGTGTGTTGCGGCCAATTATTGTGAAGTAAAATTGTTCTTGCCGTACAGTGAGAAAGTGGCCTCGGTACGATGCTGTCTGTCTGTATTGAATCATGATCGCTGCGCCGACAAGGGACTGATGCAGCTATTTCCTTTGCTTTACTTTCTTTTGAGTGTGCGATTGATGCAATACAATGAGAGGGGAGCATTCAGCGAGTGATCAAAGAAGTGCTTTTGGCTATCCTACCCAATGGCACGCCCGAATTGAAAATGATGATGTATCCAGCCACTCAGAGCGCGCTATCTGCTCACCCTCAACACTGAAATCCAACAGCCAGACCAGAAGAGAAAGTGAGCAGGGACCCCTCCCAATATCGCCTATATCCTCTTGGTGTTGGAGAGACCTCGTCGTCCTCGTCCTCGTCCTCGTCTTCGTGATCCTCACATCCTGGTAGCCGGCAGGCCTCGTCCGTTACTTCCTCTCAGCACCCTTGCAATGTCTTTGTTTGGAGAGCTTCAACTTTGACTTCAAGCCTGTCAACAGCTTCAAAGTGGGATGGTCACGCTTCGATTGGTACCATCTGGCAAGGGGTAGCCCATGTCGCCACGGATCTCGCAACGGCACGCTGGTGAGGAGGTGACATGGTGGTATTGACAAGAGCAGAACAGAACAGAACCCCTCCACTCACAATATTCAGTCTCCGAGAATCTCCATACATGTCTCTCCGTGCTTGGAACATACAGCACATACAGCCTGGACTACCGTACGGATGTAACATCACAGAGACTTCGGCTGGACTCCGAGAACTGACAAAAAAATGCCGTGAAGCGAGAAAAAGTTGACGACACCCTCATCTTCTCTCACTCTTTGACCTCTTAAAACCCCCACCATAGGTCTCCGCCGCTACATTCGCCGAGGCCGATTTCGTGCCATGTCCCGTCCAGTATTCTCATGCCTGCACATCCTTATTCAACATCATCCAACCAGTTTCTTGCCCTGGCAGGTCTGGATCTGGATCTCAATATTTACCCCAACATTTTCAAGATCAGATGTTCCTGAGATTCGATGTTCCTGCCCTGGCACAGTCATTGGATATTTCGGACGGCAGCAACAGTGCGGACGGGTGCGGTGCGGTGCGTACGAGCCACCGTGCCTGAATCAGATCAGTGCAGTATTTTGCGCAAAGATACGCTCGTCCAAAGATGCGTGAATTAGAAATAGATCAGATAGATTCTCCCGAAAGTCTGAGCTGAAATGAAGCGCACAACCACTTGGCCCGGTCCAGGGCTGTACACGGCAGCCTCTGCGTCCCGATATCAAGATCAAGATAGGTACGGAGATAGAGGCATAGACCAGCGGCCGAGTCACGATACATTGCGAATACCGCGAGTGTGGTGGTAACGAGAATTGGCCGACAGGGGAACACCAGAGACGATCTTCCGTCTGTACTCGGCTGGCTTCTCCTTATTCGTAAACAGTCAACAGGACAAGACCTCAAGAAAATCCGTGCAAGCCCAGATAGAAGTTTATGTCATCAAGAAATGGCGTTGTTTTGGTCGGAAAGGGCAATGCTTAAAGACAACTCATTTCGCAGCCGGCTGGTTGGCCCGAAAGGTTTCGTTTCAACTATGCGACTTGTCGCCAAGTCGAAAGATTTGTGATGATTTGAGGGTCCGGAGCTGGATGGTGGTGCGAAAATAAACGGAACTCTACTAAGCCCTGCCCTGACTTTCGCTGCAGGTCACTTTGAAGTGTGATTAAAGTTATGCGATCCAGGATTGTTTGGACCAACAAGCTACGAATTGAAGCATGTCATTGGCTGCTTTTCGACGACCATGATCTCAGTGGTGATGATGTTTTAATGCGCACAACATGCTTGCGTGGGCGTAAAGTATCATTGCCACCTCGTGCCAATGCCTGCTGGTTGATTATCGTGATGCCGACCCCTCATTTCCCATCATGGGTTGGACCCCTATCTCACGATAACGTACGAAATTCCATCGTGGTCGCCACTTGGGCCATGACCAAATGCGAATCGATGTGATGTGCCCAGTCTGGCTTCACAGTTGATTCTCTCACCCGCTGTCACATCAATGGCTTCCAATAACCAAAAAAAGATGGTAAGTATGTAGTGGTGAAACAGCTGCAACCTCATTACCACAAGTTCGGGAAGCAGTTCTATTCTCGAGTACATGCGGGTTCTCAACGGCCAAACCAGCATTTGTTTTTATGGCTGGCTTTGGCTGTCTAGGACATCTGCAAGCCATGGCTGTCTCGTCTCGTCTTTCATTTCGGAATTCCCTACTATGAGTCACTACGAGGCACCGTTGTCTTGCACTCTCACGTATGGCAATCGATCAAACATCTTGATCACCGGTATTTCAAATAGTAACAAGGGCATGGTCGCCGCGGAAGCAGCAGGTAATATACAAACCCAGACGGTGCAGTAGCAGCAACAGTTCGTCGAGGCGAATGCCCTCAATTTTCTGGATCCAAACTCTTGAAGCTGATCCTAATCTGAGAGCTCAATGCAGACAGACAGACCAGATTCAGTCAACGCTTCATCTCATGATGCAGACTCGGGAGAAAGTGACGAGTGAAGTGACGAAGCGGGCACGATATCCAGGAAACTAGCTTTTTCGGAAGCCTCCCCCAAGCGAGCGAGTTAGGTCGAGCCCTGATGCCCTTGCTGCTCCACCCAACTGCACTCAGTCGGCTGCCCTGGCATGAGAGGCCCACCGAAACCAGACAGGCAGGGCAGGGCAGGACCAGGACAGGGCAGGCTCGCAGGGTAATACAGGGCAGGGCAGCCCAACACGGCACACAACCCATGCCCTGCTCTGCTCACAAATAATCCCAGCGGCCTCGAGACGGCCAGGATCATGTTCAGGATCAGCTTCGTCCAGGACGGATGAGAACTTGAGAAGAGAAAGAAAAGAGGAGCACAGCAGCCCAATACGGCCTAGAGCGGGTGGCGTCCAGCACGCTTTGGTAGCAAGCCGTTGTCATGTTCGGAACTGGATTGCCAGAAGCGTGCTGTTGCGATTTCCACCTCCTCCACCACGGCAGACAGACTCCTCTTTTTCTGTTCCCGTACGAGAAAGGTAAATTTACTGTTATGTATCAGGTATTCCGAGACTGAACTAGACTACGGCCAGGAGCAAAGCCACAACGGTGCGCGTGTGCCGAGGCAGGCTGGAAGCTGCCTGGGGATAGGCCAATTGTTTACCTTCATCACTTGCGGAGGATGTAACCGGACGCCACACTCTCGCTAAAGGCTTGAAGTCTTGGGTGGAAATACACATCCCTGACTTGAACTTGAGTATCTCTTCCCCGAACTTTGCCCCTCCAACAGCAGCCACTCCAGTACCTGAAGCCGATGAGCGCGGCGGCCCTCAACCACTCTATTGTGGAGTCAACCATGAAAAGAGAACCGAGTTGTCGGCGACGGTGGTGGGCTTCTCCCTTGTCTGTACTCTATTTTGCTGCGGGCACTACTCATTGGCTTCATCAACCTCAGATATTGCCAATTGACCTCTCACTCTATCTTGACGCAAAAGGAAGACTTAACAGGAAACTGTAGGAGAGAGAATTGATTAATTTCTCGCTGCACCGCCTCTGATTCTGGCCCTCGTTCATGACGGGCGACATCGTACGATAGCAAGCAGGTATGTACCTTGTACCCTTCCGTCTGTCTGTCTTGCTCTTCAACTGTGCGTGCGTGCCTCTGTTCGTCTGTGCTGCCATGGCCAGCATGCAGCTCATCATCGCCCGCACGCACGCACACACACTCGCACGCACATCTTCGCCATCTCTCTTCTCCTCGTCCTTCCCATCGCAGAAGAACGACAGGTCTCATGATCGGAAAAGTCGGAGAGATTGGGGATGTTGAGTCCGAGATCACGGCGTCGATATGCACTGTGACAGGCACCATCTGCAGCTTTCTGTCTCTTTATCTACGATGTGGGTGTGGGTGTGGGTGGTGCGGAAGACGGATGAGATGCGATGCGATACGATGCTGCAGGCTCGCCATTTCTCTCCTAGCGAGATGCAGCGAGGTCCGCAGGCACATCACATCCGCTGTCGGGCAATTCTCAGCACACAGGAGCAGCAGCAGCAGCAGTTCCTGCAGAAGAGAGGGCCCATTCTAACCATGCTCAGCGCAGTCTCCGGTGAAGGTGAGCTCAGCGTGCAGGAGGGTCGGGATGGGATTGTGCAGAACACCGGAAAGAAAGCCACTATCCCCCACGATGCTTACTCCTATTACCCAGGATAATGACATATTTGTTGTGCGGACCACTGGTTTGTGGCACATCCTATCATCTATCATCTATCACGCGCGCGCGCGCGCAGACGCAGCGTTCGTCGTTGCGATGATCCGAAGCGAGAATCGACGACAGACATGTTGCGGTGTTTGCGATGAGATGGGGCCGATGCGACGATGTTTGGGACGAGGTCATCACGATGAAACAAATGCTGGAAGCGAGATCAGATAGGGGGGTCACATCACCTCACATCACTGGGGCCGAACCGGATTGACAGCCAGCCCAGGCAACGTGGTTTCTATTCTTAGGGCACCGAAGCTTCCCAGATGGCGACTCTTCTTCGAGTCGTCGTGCTACGCCGTACCAGAAAAGAGCCAGGCCATGCCGTCCTCGTCTTGTCGAGCCGGTCGGTGGTGCAACTCTGAACCCTGGAGAAGTCCTCTTCGATGGTGAAACAGAATCGAAACGTCAAATTCTGCGCCCAAGCTCCTGATCTCCAGCAGGCCCTGTGTGGTCTTTTTCATCCGGAGCGGATGTTTATCCTGTTTCGGCTAGGTCACGCGAACCCAGTCCTCACATCACTCGGCCGTTCGAAAGCCTCACCGCACAGCCGTTGTTGGTAGCTCGAACGAGTTAAACGAGGCGAACGGCTTTGCAAAGAACTGCGACTTTTGTCACTGTCGTCCGAACATCGTACCTGAGATGAAATGTTGAAATGTTCCGCAGATGCTGCGCTGACGGACAGGCCAAGCCTGAAACGACCCGCTGAAGAAACAAGTGCTATGCTCGAGCGCTGAGACATTGAAGCTCGCGATTCTGCATTCAAACAGTAATCCTTTTCGGTCACCTCGAGTGATTCCGGCTCGAATGATTACTCTCTCGCTTACCTTTCAGTTCATTGGGAACTTGTATTGGTCATCTCACCGACTGTTGAGAAATTTCTTCCTCATCTCTTACCTAGCGATTACCAAGTGCAATGCATCTCACGAGGCGCAACTGGTTCTTGATCATGCAGACACTGGAACGCTGACAATTCTCCAATTATTCTCGAATATCTGCAACACAGAATTCCTGCATACTACATAACTCCACATGTTCCAAGTATCACTTCTCCACAGGGCACACTGCAATACCTTCTCACGGACCAAGAGTTCGCAGGATGGAAAATAAAGAAGACTGCAGCAACCCAATCCATCAAACGTCTGCCAGTGGGAACGACAGATTGTCAAACATAGATCAAACGTCAAGCATCGTCAACCGCGGGACCTACTTCTATGGTTGAAGTCTAAGTGGCTTGAATCTATCCTATCCGCGCCTTCAACACCACACCATGTCACGCCATGGCTGATTATCCCACTTCTCCTCACCATGCATCGTGTGCCCATGGTCAGTGTTGACCTGCATAGCCTGATTGCGGATCATTGCAATACCTCGTGGCTCCTGCGATCCTACCGTGCTTTATGGAACTCTGGGTTGAATGATCTGCTGCGACATGTCTTCCCAAACTCTGGACAGCTTGAGGCTCTACAGTAAGTTAAACTTCCGTCGGTACTTTCCACAAACAAGAAGCAGCGAGTCATAAGTGAAGTCTGATTATCAGAAATTGGTGACAGTCTTGAAATGCCTCAACCAAGTCCCGCAGCTGCTAAACGTACTAATTCATGCCGTTGAGCTGTCGACTAAATTGGCTTCTCTTCAACGGCCATCGAGGATCTTAAGTCCAATCAAACTTAAAGAGTAGCACAAAAACACTTCCAGAATATCAAACCCCCCACGTCTTCGTCCTCAAACACTTAGAAAATGAAATTCGAAATCGAAATGCGAAAAGACAAGCCTCATGCGGGGTGCTGCCATGTTCAATTTCGAGACAGGGAATAAATTCAACGGGAGCTGGACAGACAGATGAAGAGCTTGGGAAGAATTGACTTTTTTTCTCCGCTGAAGAAGATCTTCTGATGATCGATGCAAGCCTGCCTTGATCCCATGCCTTCTTCCCTCTTCCACCTCCACCAACATTCTCATGAGAAGAGCTGAGCAGGTACCTTAGTGACAGATATGTGAAGGAGCGGTGACGAAGGTCGTTCCCCTCCAAACGTCCGAGCGCAAACTCAAGAAATCGAGCGCTCGGACCTCTCCCTGCCACTGCCGACGCGGGGCACACACATACATACTCACACTCACAGTCTCACACTCACATCTCAGAGTAAATAAGCTAAGCGACGCATCAGCGCTGACTGATCTTTGCCAGATCTGGCCCGCCTATCTACCTAACAGGCAATAAAGGAGGAGCATCAAGTGCAGATAGATCACCGCTTCTTGCTCTACATAGTAATTCTTGCAGATTAAGATACTGTAGCTGTGTAGATAGATAAATGCCAGGCTAAGCAGAGCAAGGTATCTCCAATAAGCTTCATACCTCCGTTCGTTCCAAAAGGGAATCATCAACATGACGAAAGTACACCCCAGAGAAAATTAAAATACACAATAATGTCGCAAGAAATCGCAATTTCAAACGAATACAGTTTGAATAATAGGGATCTTTCAAATCTGTCTATTATGCTTTTCCTTGGGAGGGGCTTTTTTTACATTTTTTCCTCAGCGAGATCCCGAAAAGTAACGGGGAGGGGCGCGATGCGATTCAGACAAGAAAGAACCAAGCCCACGCCGTACACATCTACAACGGGAATCTGACAACCCACGTTTTGTGTCTTGCCTTGTCTGCTTTGGCTTTGGTTGCTTGCGCAACCCCGCCTCCCCTCCCGTCATCAGTCAATAATCAACCCCCATGAATTCAATTCAACTCAATTCAGATTAAAAAATCACAGTTACGTACCTCCATGTCCATGTCCAAGTCCAGGTCCAGGTCCAGGTCCAGGTAATTACAAGTCCATGTCCAAAACTCCCATCACAAAGAGACGAAATAAATACTTACCTATCTACATCCCAAGCCTGAGCATCCAGGCAGTCCGTCAGGACAGGCTTTCAAAGTGTGGTAACGAGTAAGGATGCCTGCCGCAGGAGGATAGAAAGCAAGCAAATAGTGAGGGCGAGGGAGCGAGGGTGAGGATGAAGTGGGGAACAGGAACCTTTTCCAGCCCTTTCCTTCCATTCGTCACTCCCACATACAGTAGTACTGGTACATATGCCGGAAGCGACCGACTGGCACCCGTCGCGTTTCCAGAGCCAGGATGCATGCATAACATCCCAGACCCTGTGCGAGCGAGCGAGCGAGCGAGCTTATGCAGCGGATGTATTTTGTGAAATAATCTGCTGCACTTCTGCACTAATTGCACTCTGCATGAACTGTTGCAGAGGCAAGTGCAAGTGCAAGGGGATGGGAGGGGAGGGGCATCATTAAGGTTAGGTTTAGGTAGTGGAGCGCAGCAACCGCAGCGTACTGTACTGTCTGTACCGCAGCGAAGACCTACCTACCTGATCATCATGCCTGAGGAAGGAGTCAGGTTTGGTTAGATATTGGAGACTGATTGGACTGGTTGCATGGGTTTGAGAGGAACCAGGCCAGGGAGGAGGAGACGGAGATGGAGACGGAGTCGGGTGGTGGCTGATCTACGGCTATTCCGAGCTTATCGGGGATTTTGAAGTCAAGTGAAGCTTCATGAATGAGTAATGATCAATAAATCCAGTTTCTTAATGTAGGGTTACATTTGGACTCTGATCCCAAGGACCAGAACGGCACGTAGAGAAGAGCCGAATGCGGTAAGGGGATTGGTGGGGTTTTGCGGGATGACTGAGAATTATATCTTCTGTTTGCGAGGAAGGTTGGTTGCACGATACTGTAACTCGCGTTCTAGAGAAAGGAGGTGTTCTGTTGTCTGTCAGTGAAGGAACGAAAGTGATGCATGAGTTCACGAGTCTCTAGAATTTTCTGGAGTGCGAAAGGGCAAAACTTTGCTGTTCCTTGCCTTGCTTGGTAATAATTAATCAGGCATGGGATTCATTTCGCTGTTCGGTTGTTCCATGTTCCAGAAGATAAGGTTGAGGGGGGAGAGTTGTCCGGCAAATGCTTATCGGTGTGCACCTTCTCGGGATTTACTGTCACACAATCCTTTGATTCGTTCCATACTCATGGATAGGGATTGATTGATGTGCCCTTCCAACAAGGATTGAGATTGTACCGTACCATGAAGTGATTGTGTAACCAACTGTACAGCATTGGTCGGTATCAATACTCTCACCTGATAACACGATTCACGTCGGCAGCCATCCAGCCAGCCAGCCAGCCCCGCCATCAACATCAACGTGGACCCTGAAAGGGCTGATAGGGGACGGGAAGCCAGATGCGGGGGCTTCTAGACCAACTTTGCCAGAGGTCCCCCCCCCCCCCCCCCCCCAGCCCAGCCTCCTCAACGAACTACCGAGTCGCTCAAAAACAAGTATCTCGAGGTCACTCGACTCACTAAAAAACGCAACTAAGTGAACCTCAAACACAGGAAGGATCTTGATCCTGGCCATGGCGCGCTGAAAAGAAACAGCCACAAGCAGGTTGATGTGTGAAATCTGATGCCGATAATCATTACTCACGTCAAATCATATCTCGTCACATCACATCAGATCACATCACAGGATCTCGGCAGATGAAGGTTCGTCGTAGATTTACCTTCTGTCACTTTTCGCACCCGGAACTCTACTTCGGTACTTTCTTTTGGCAAATAATAATGGCGTGCGGGGATTGGAGGGGTGGTCACGGAAAGGTTGTCAGAGTCAGGACAAGACATGTAACTATTCCCAACATCGACAATTCCTCCGGCTCTAGAAGTCAGGTACCGATGCTTGGTTGAAGTGTGCACTTCTTATCTTCGCTTTGTGGCTGCCTGCCTAGTCCCTGGACTACGTACATATGATTCAGGGATATACAACAGCGTTGTCAAAAACATGTTTTCGTGACTCGGGTGGCGTTCTGGCTTGTACCTATGTTCCCAGTCGATGATACAAGGACGCTGCTCCGGAAGTACATGACGGTTAGCTGCATTGTATCAATGTACCTAAGTACCTAGCTGACAATCCTACGGAGTCGAATGCTGTCTGTAAAGTCCGCGATGGTTTTTGGCAGCAGGTGGGTCATGACTCGTTCTGTAGCAAGATGTTTCCTTGCCCAACTACTTTCCATCAGGCACACACAGAAAACATGAAGTCATGATGCACCTTCCTCTTCTGAAATACAAGACCGGCATATTCCTTTCTCACAACAAAACTCGATCCTCCCACGAAGCAAACCAGACCCTGTAGATCGCAGAAAATCCTGAAGGACAACACCACTCTCCACCCCTCTTACCTCTCTCTGAAACATCTCCGGCCATGAACATCTTATCAGGCTTTGATATGGAATCCCCAAAACAAAAATGCAAATTCGTACGTACCACTTTGCCTTTTTCGTTCTTTGTAATTCTTTTGGTTCGATTGTTATGCTACTGATATGATATCTTCTTGATATGACGATCTCGGAGGTTTCGCGGCAAGCGGGCGCATCCTCAAGATCACATCCACAATCTGTCTGTCGGACAATTTCCTTCAGCCCCTCTCTTCTCTGCAAATTCCGATCCAGCCGACCCAACCCAACCCAACCCAACTCAAGTCAACCCGACCCGGCGACCAGCGACCGGCTAAGCTACCAGTTACCAGCTACCAGCCCCAAGATCCCGAATCTCTGATTCCCTTTCCCCACTGATTAGCACGTCGAAATATACATTATTTGGTACGGCATAATTGAACTTTATGGATGCTATAAAGGATATAGTAAAAGTATCAGGGTGTATACCGAGTCGTGCTGAGCAGATCGGATCGCATGCCGCGATGTTATTATTCCTTGACAATGTAAAGAAGTCCAACCGTATTGCCGACCTCTCCGTACCATAGACACAACGGAGAGAAAGCCGATGCGATGCCCTAATAAGCCAAACACCACTTCAGAGATTTTACAAGTTATTCTAAGCCATCAATCAACTGATAACTGACAATCTCCTTGACCAGCAGTTCGCATACTGTATGCGCCGGGAGATTTCCCCTCCCCTTCCCTCCCCTCCCCTCCCCTCCTTTCCTAAGACATTCCCTATTCTCCTTTTCTCCTCACTCGATGATCCATTATCCCATTCCATTCCATTCCATTCCCTCGTACTGATCCATCCTCTTTCCTAGTTCAGCAAGGTATCAAACAGGATCGTGGATACCTTGCCTTACCTGCACGCACGCATAGTTTGCAGCATAGGTACTCCATACAGGTACATATGCAATAACATGCACTTCAATATACCAGAACCCGTTTATGGTGGGCTCGCTTACCATTGCTAGCTAGCCCTGCCCTGCCCTGCCCTGACCTGCATCCTGTCTGTACCTACCTTATGCAGCTGGGTGGCGGCGGGCGGCCGCGAGTAGTGAGCGACAGGAGGGGAGGGGAAGGGGAAGGGGAGGCTCGTGGCTGCGATGCCCTGCAGCGTGCCTAGTGCCCACCCACCGGTTTTTGCTGCAATACTCCTGAGTATTAATCTCCGAGCCTGCACTGCGCTTCACAGCGCATGCATGCATGCATGCGTTTAGGAACATTTTTTCTTGGTCTTGTCGTTGATCTGTCAGTCAAGTACAATCTGTCACTTCGACGATTCTGTACCTCCTCGATTTCATACGAACCAGCAGGTGGGAAGTTGGAACAGGTGGGGTTGGGTTGGGTTGGGTTGGGTTGGGTTCGGTTCGGTCTGCCCTAATGCTGCGCTGCTATGCTACTCCTGCGCCTTCGCCTTCGCTTGGGTGGGTGTGCGTGCATGCTGGAAACTCAACCCCCTGGCTGCAGAATCGATGTATGAGAGTGGGAACATTATTCTTCTCCATTTTCTCTTCTTCTTTTCCTCCATGGGATGGATGGTTTCCATTTTATGTTTGAAAAAGAGAAAAAGGAGAGAAGAGAGTTTCGCTTCGACCCCTTTTCGATTCTTTTGACTTTTTTCTGTTTTCTTTTCTCTCTCCTTGTTCTCTCCTGGTTAAGGTTACTGCCTTGGTCTTCCCGTTTAAGTACCTGGTACCTACGGTAGGTATGCACGATTCGAATCGGTTGGTGACGAGAGGCGGCTTCAGGTGAAAAGTAAATAAACAAATAACTCACTCCTACTCGGCTCACACACACTCACTCACACACACAGGCGAGTCCGACCGACGGGACTGATCAGATCAGCCGAATCACATGTACCTCGTAGGTACAGGACATATCGGACAGAGACTTCCCATCCGAGAAGTCATCCCGAAACTGTGTGTGTGGGGTATACACACTGTTTTTCTTCACCGTCTCTTTCATCCCATCTCATCGTCAATCCAAGGCTCGTGTATCTCCCGATGAGGGATATCGCTGTGACATCTATTCACTTTTCTGAGGTCCTGCTTTGTGTGTATCGTCAATGTACCATGCACATACGCACGCTCGCCCTCCTTCCTCCTCCTCAACTCCACTCCGCTTCACCCTGTATTGTATCGACCTGCAAGCTGTGAACTCATCTCGTCGGATCAGTCACATCCTAGACGCACGCTCAAACCACCTAGCTGCCTGATCCTTTCAAGTTTTCCATCGAGGAGGATCCGTCTGTCATCCTGCCAGCCATCTTCTCCCCTCACCTTTCCTGCCCCTAAAATCCTCAAGTCCGAACCATCAGCGCATCGAAGCTGCACCGCATCGCAGGACCTAAAGTACGTGACATTACATTAACATCTCACCAAACTCTCCCCAATCTTCATCTCCTTCCTCCCTTCCCTATTCCCTTATCCTCCTATCCTCCGAAAATACTCCACACCGCACCCATCCGCATCGCGCCAGATCTGGGTTCTACCATTTCCACTCCCCGCCCACACAGTGAATAATGCGCCGCACTGCACTGCATTACATGAATTTAAATTATTTCCCTCGCTGGAAATGTCCTGCGTATTCGTAAAATTCTAATATATTATCCCGCTGCACTGCAATGCACAATGCAGCTTACGAACCGAACCGCTGCACATACAGGAGAGACATTATTTGATGATATCCAAGGAAAAGGTTGGTTCCTACATATGCAGGTGTTTACGCTGGTATGTCTGTTGGGGTTGGCACGTGCTGGTTGTGCAGGAGGGAGGCGGAGGCGTGGTGGTTTTGCCTTTGCCCTGCGTCGAAGCTGGATGGAGTTGGCGCCGGGAGGTCTGGGCCGGCGGGCTGGCTGGCTGGCCTGGGCGAGGGAGTCAAGTTTGTGAGACGTCTGTCTCTTGCTGCCTTTTTTCAATAGAAGGTATCTAATTGAAAGATACTCTCGTTCACTAAACCATGAAACAGATTTCATTGAGTAATACCTACGGAAGCTTTCGGTAGGTACCAGTGAAATAAACACTACCAAAATACTAATAGATGGCTTTATAAAAAATTTACCTCCTCTGCCAACTTTCGCAAATGGATAGATAAGTCATGCACCTTTCTCTACCTACCGCCTATCCTTTCCTTAAACCTTCAATTTCCGTGCAACCATCACAACCCGTACAAGCGGTGAAGAAGAAGAAGAAGAAGTGACAGGTCACCAGGTACCTATATCACAATACGGAGAGTAAATGTGATCCTCAACAAAGAGACACGGGAAGTAGGTTTCTCTTCTCGTGTAGGCAAGTGCTTGATAAGACATATATACTTCAGCAGCAGAACAATCCAGAAAAGAACGCAGAGTTCGTAGAAAAAGTATATTTCCAAAGTATGGTAACGTACCGCTTCCCCGTCCGTGGTTTTGGACATTATTCAACCGCGGGAGGTCCCCTAAAACTTCCCCCCCGCGTTTTTGCCTCGCTTCAGCCGGCCGGCGGGGTAACTGCACTGCGCTGTACTTGATATCAAGGGATAGGAGAAAACAACAATACACAGGAAGTAAATCCAGGAAGGGAGAGTCAAAGCAAGGGACGTGACGCAATGGGAAGGATTGAAAATCAATATGTTTTCGCACGGCAATTTGCACCATACACCCACATACGACGCTTCCTCACTCCCTGCCCACACACATATGACCTATTCACATGTCTGCCATCTCTATCCCCCCTCCCCATCACCCATCGAATTTTATGCGTGCTAGATGTACAGTACATTAGATCAGCTTGCGATATATGCGACCCAGTTAGCTGCCATCCCGTTCCTTTCTTTGCCTGGTTATGGTGTTCTTGTAGGGTTGAGGAGATAGATGCATACACAATAATATATGTGCTGCAACACCACAAAACCCCGCAGCATACCTAGGTACCGCGACAGATAGGTATGATGATCTATCTATCTATCTATCTGCAGATGCGGGAAAGGGAGGGAGAGAGGGACGGCTCGTGCATCGTCCATCTCCATCTCCCTTCCCAATACCAATTCTTCCAGCATCCATCTATCCATCCATCAATCGAGCTCTCCACGTTTCCCAGCTAGCCAGACAGGCAAGCAAGGCAAGCATCAAGGTTTTCCCGCAACAATATTTAATTATTTGCCTACCAGCCAGTATACATGCAGATTTCAATCTATCGACGAGCTATAATTTGGGAAGTTTTAAACAAACCTGACGTGGCATGTCATCATTTGGTCCCAGAGGTGAGTAAGAGTAAGATGCTTTCCCGTCTGGATTTTGACTTTCTCTCTGCGCATGAGTTGAGGATTCAGGATTGAGGATTGAGGGGAAGAAGAAGAGAGACGGGGGAGTTTGATGGGCTCGCCGGGGAAGACGAAGAAAAAAATCATAAATAAAAACAAGAAAAATGTCAGAATTCCTTGCGAAACCTTCGGCAGTACTGTATCGCATCGCATTGCATTGCATTTCATATCGAGAATTTGGATTTGCATTTGGATTTTGCATTTGGATTTTCAAAAATCAGGATTCTGCTGCCTTTTCCCATGTTACTTTCCTAGTGTTGTGTATGGTTTGAGCTTATGCTTCTATGCTTCTCTATTGTTTACTGTTTATCAAGGTTCGTCGTCTACTACCTTTGTTAACGAAAGGTTAAACGAGCAAACATGAACAATTGTTCTTCTCTCTCTCTTTTTTTTTGCGAGTCAAGTTTCGCGGCTCACACTTGTCTACAGAGTCAAGTAGGCTCGCTCTCCAAGCATCGTCTCGAAAAGCCTCAAGACGCCTCTCTGCTTGAAATTGCTTTTCCTCATTTTCCAAGAGTATCTATTTAGCTTGTCTGTGCTAAAGCCGTTCTAAACCCCGAGCTCCTTTCCTGCCTGCCTCTGACGTCAGTGAAAACTATCGAGGAAAGATGGCAGCAGACTACTACTCGTGGAGGAGGACATGACTCGAAAGTTCACTTCACTTTTACGCCTCCAAACTACCATGCCGTCGCTGTTTCGGTTCAAGCTTCGTACCGTGAACTCTATGCAATTTCCTGCAGAATCTAGTTCGAGTCTGTTCGACGCCCCCAGAAAGGCTGGATCGTCATGGTTTTTCTTTTCTTTTTGGCAAGATAGCGCGATAAGAGCGGGGTTTGTGGGTGAGTTTATGTTTCTGGGTTGTGCTCATTTCGCGGCTCTTTCTGTGTTTGTTAAGCGCAACGCTTTAAGGAACGGCTATTTCCATTTTTATTTTCTTTTCCTCCCCTCGAGGAGGGATATCACTTGGCTGCACACTAAGTCAGGAACACAGCGGGTTTATTCCCCGACGCAAGCGTGAGAGGGAAGGGGAAATGAGGTTTCAGACGGAGTTGAAACCATTACATGATAAAAGATGGAGTCTCGGGAGGATACCGAGAGATGCGATTGATCTTTTGCGGATAGTTTAGGGGAAGTCTGTTGAACTGTTGAACTCTGTTCTTGCTTATCTGCATTTGCACTTGCATTGCTCGCATGCCTTTCCTTTTCACATGACAAAGTATCTTCTCCCTCATACTCATTGGTTGACATGGTCCCCTCTGATCTTGACATGTTACAAGAGGAAGGCAAGGAGAGGAAACGCACGGAAATCCCCTCTTATCTGCATCACAGAGAAAGCATGTTGCTTACAGCTTTCCAGTTTCAGCCACTTTCGTGATGCTTCATTTCTAGCTTGATCGATGCTATGCTGCCACTGACTCAGTGTCTTCGAAAGCAAGTAAATTTAATTTAGATATTTGGGTGCTGTTGAATACCAAGTCCTTCCTATCTCTAGCTGGCACAGCTGTTGAGCTACAGAACTCAGAATAGCACTGTGGCGGCTCCAAGAGACGTGCGCACTGACTGGCGGCAAGTCGCTTCCTGGGACCCCGCGAGCCAGGCCATCCAGCGAGCCATGCCCTGGACGTGCCTAGAGGCAAAGCGCTGTAAGCAACAGCCCTGCTCAGCCCTCAGCGACGATCGGCCGCCTAAATTCCCTGGATGTATGATTGCCAGTTTGTAAGTAAGCGCTATCAAGCAATAAAATGAAGCGAAGCGCAACCAGGAAACCTCCGCCAGCTACCAAGATCCCGTTGCCAATCATTCGAACCCAGACCAGGAAAATCAAGGTACGGAACCGGTCGATCATATTGCCAATTATTCGAACAGGATAGAAATCAATAAAATGAGATGGCGGCCAGTAGCGACCTTGAGTTCCCGAATCCCCTCATGACTGGACCAGCCGGGCTGCAGGTAAAGTGGCCTGTCTGATGCAGTTGTTGGCTGGCTGGGCTTACGGACTTCAACCCTGCAGCACGTGTGTAGAGACAAGGTACATGCTCTTGGACGGTTTTCCGGCTTCCGAACGGCTTGTCCTGCAACTCCCCCAGAAATCTTATCATACTTTTAAAGTGCTTCCAACCGAATTGTATTATTTTTATTTGGGCTCTGGCGCATACTTTCGAGGACCCCTCATAAACCGATTATCCACGATCTCTGTTCCTAGTGCAGCCAAGCTATTCATAAAGTCAATCATAGAAACAGTTCAGAGAAGGGTTCCCTACTCGGAACGATGTGCCAACTCTATCCTGCAGCGTCCACATGTTCTTGTCTCAAATTCTCAACGCTCTGCACCAGTGCAGACAAGAAAGAAACAGGAAACGGAAAGATCAAGAGAGGAGAAACAAGCCTGCAGCCAGGTCTCCCCTACCTGTCTCGGGAGGGAGAGCCATTTGCCTTTTCCCCGCTCCAAACCTACCTGAAGTACGGAATGGAATGGGTGATCCCTTCTAAGTTCCAATCCCCCCTCTCTCTCCTCCCTTGAAAAACTCGCAAAGGTATTATCGTTTGTGCGTTACATGGAGAGTCAGAAGAATAAGGAAAGGACAAGGACAAGGACGAGAAAAAGGATACACTCGCTCGGGGGAGAAGAGAATATTTTTTTTTCGAAATCCTCGATGCATGCAAGTACGCTCGAGCATGCAGCGGTTGTCCCTGAATATCTCTCCTCATAGCTCGCCATCTACATGCATGTTGAGGGAAAAAAGCAAATAAAAAATCAAGGAACCTGCGGCGTTCGTCGTATGATTCTCACCACTAGAGGAGGAGACCCAACGAGAACGAGAACGCATAACGGAAACAGAAATTTTTGGAGAAGTGAGAAGCAAAGACCACGGCAGTGTTACCCGTACCCGTCTCGCATTGAAAGTTATCAAGTTTGTATTCTGCGAGGCTGCACTATTCTCTGCATTGCTCACCATTTTCTCGTGAAACACGCGGTGGGCATGCTGTCACTGACTCGAGCCTGCTTCGAAATTCTGCTTTGCTTTGCCTTCATCCCTATGGAGGGCTTCCGTGTTCCGGAGACCAACGCCTTGCGTGCGTGCTGCAGCGGAGCATTTATCTCAGGAGGGTTGATCTGCTTGCTGCATTGCTGCATCTTCTCCTCCTGCCTTCTACTGCACTGCACTGCGGTTGCGGAACTTTTCCTGCCTACCCTTTTCTACGAGCCATTCTCCGCGATGCCTGGCCCTGCTCGTGCTGCTGCTGCTGCTGCCGCCGCAGTGCCGTGTTGACTTTTGCGGGATCTTCGGTGGAGGAGAAGTGGGGACTTTTGTTATGGGGCAAGCGAGGCGAGGCGAGGCGAAGGCGAGGGCGAGCTTGAAAGTAACATGAGTAAGTGGTTATCGATGATCCATGATGCGAATATCGATGCCGGCCCTTGTGGGGGGATGCACAGGCATGCCGATGGACTGTGTCAATCTTGAGAAGTAAAGTTTTGCTCGGCAAAGTTTGTCGTAGTCGACGTCGACGACGATGCAAAGTTACCCGGTCAGGAACGACCTCAATGGACAGCACGAAAATGCTCCTAGTCAATTCAACCAGTTCGTCTTGAAGCAGACACATGTTCGTCTGGGCTCTGGTCAACAGAATACACGGCCTCTCGAGCAACTACTGTGAGGCAGAAAATTTCCGATGCGTTGCATCTCTCTCGACGTCGGTTGATCCGGCTTCCCCTCCCCGCGATGCAGCTATTTGACTCGGCAGGCACTGGACCGTGGCCTGAGCCGTTACAGAGTCGGAGGCGGTTTCTGCTGCCATGGGGCAGACTCTATTATTTCTGATCGAAAAAAGGGCACTAACTAAAGGGAACAATGAGGTAGTGGCGTTGGAATAAGATTATGCAGCCATGTCACTTCACCATCCCGGATTTATCCCAAGCCAGCCCATATCTGCTTTCATATGATTTTCAATTAGAGGGAAACCCTGGCTAGAGAGAGAAGGTATCATCGCGGACTATATACACAACAAGCCGGAACCATGCCTGTGTCAGATCCGGTTAAGTAGAAATACTGTATCCAGGCGGCTCAGGAAGGGAATAGCACGGTAGGCGGGAGGCAACGAGGAGTGTGATAGGCACGACATCCGCAGGCGATCCCTATGCTGATCCAACGGTAAGCGCGAGCCAGCAAGTGAGCTTGCGCTGAAAGCAAACAAAAAGCGGGGTCAGGGTTTTCTGTCTGCCTGCCTCTAGCCAACTCTAAAACGAATGATAATAATAAGATAATAATTTCAATCACTAGAAAATTGCCGTTGAGGACACATGTAGATCTGTGCTGTCTGCTGTCTAGCAGACGGTAGCGCGGTAGTCTCGTAGCCTCTGCAGCTAGACTCTAGTTTCGATTCTGCAGCAACGACTGCCTACTGCAGAGCCTTGACCACCGCTATGTCTAGAAGACTAGGCATCGTCACTTTTGCAGGTCTTTCAGTTCTTTCAAGTCCGTTCAGTGGCTGTTTTGGAGACAGGAAGATCGAATTAAGACGTTTCGAAGTCCAGGGTAGCCCAGTCGCACGGGTTTCGCTGGCGATGGCCAGTGGCAGTGGTGGCGGCGTATGGGTAGGTAGCCCCAGCGAGGTCGAAGCTGGATCTGGGAAGGAGGCTTAAACCTGTGACGAGCTCACCCCTGCGGCGATCTCATGGACATCCCTGTGGAGATCTCGATCCAGTAGTCAACCTCCCATCGCAGCGTCTGGTGCTTGCACAAGCCTTCAACTTGCTGGGGAACCCCTCCTGCGTTTTCGTTGAGCCGCCTTCCTCCCTTCCTGTCATGGGAGGGGCTTGTAATCTGCAGCAGTTCGACAGTAGCCGCTCTGTCTAATGTAGAGCACTGCCTGCGGTGCGTTCATGATCCTGATCTTCATCGGATCACGGAGTGTTCAGTAATTCAGATAACGGTCGTGGAGCGACCAAAGTACCGAGGATTTAGGGTCTCCATGCGTATCATTCAGTTCATGTCAATCAATTGTGGTATCATTCGTTCCCAAATAGCATGTGCTGCCATTATACATCGGGAAGGATTATCCGGAAGACAAAACTCTGTATCACGCTGGCGAAAGTATGTCCCCGCGTTCCAAAACTCTACTGACTACTTATCTATTCGGGTCGTAGGTTTAGGACATTAGGAACAATTCAGAGAACACGGAAGGGAGGGAATTAGGAACATTGATGATAGCCAAGTGGTAGAAAGCAGATGAACATGACAGTGCAAGTCCGAGAGCAGGACTCTGTATCATTCCAAAATACTCGAAACCAGCTAGGCCCGACGTGGTCGCACTCAACCCCGTTGAATGATGTGGCTGCTCCCTCGAGAATGGTTCCTTATGAGCGAACTGCGGGATACAGACCTAGATCACAGCCACCATACTCTTGCAGCTGGATGTCATGTCAATCACGAGTCAGCCAGCATACATCTTGGTGAAGTACTTGTCCCAATACAATTCTCCCTGCATATCTCTGGACGAGCCAGATGTAAAGTGCGACGTAGTGTTCTGTTTATCACTGGGCGCTTAGTTCACTGTACGGGCTGGGGAGCTCATCATCAAGGCATCATATGACCTGTGCCACCCGCCCCCGTTCTCCATCGCATCACCACATCACCACACTCAACTCTCCACCAAGATATCTTTGACAAATTCCCCGAGTCCAGATCCACGGTCAAGACGTACCGTTCAACCTCCTATCTAGATACGGCAGGCAGGATGTTCGTGGGATTACGATCTTACAGCAAATCCAGGTAGCGTAATCTACATCCCACAACTCGCCATCAAGCTGAGACGAACCGCCACAGTTCATTCGGAGTATATCTCCAAATCGCATCTTCCACCCGTCCCACAATCGCGAGGTATTCCCAAGAACACGTTAGTTAGCCCGCCGGCACTTCCACTTCCCCATCGAAATCCTCCCTCCCACTTCCCCCTCGGCGGATCTCCGCGAAGGAATCCCTCTCTCCCACACCCCCAAGCCCACCCCCAAACGGAGAATTCTCCGCACCAGCGAGTCGCCTCACCACCTCACAACCACTCGATTTCTCGCTTACCCCTACCCATCAGCCATCAGCCATCCCCCGCCCTCATCCAAATCCAGATCGACAACCCACGCACGGTTCAGAGCAAAGAATAATAGCACAGCCATAGGTAACGACCATTTACATCACGAAGAAAAAAAAACCCACAAGTAGAATGAATGCATCCCACATCGCGCATGTGGGACATTTCTTAAGGCCATCTAGCCGACCGACCATTTCCTTCTGGCGACGTTCTTCAGGCCGTCTGGCTCCTTGGCAAGGCGATCAATGATGGCGCAATGGGTCTTTTGACACACGCCGTCGCCATCCTAAAGGGATCCTACTCTAAAGTCGGCTGGCTCACTCGCTCACTCGCCTCCCTCCACCTTCTCTATCTCTACTACTTGAGGGCCCATAAACAGAAAGAAGTCTTGCCCCGCACACTTGTCATGCCTATACTACTACTTACTCCCCCACCGTCTCGAAGTTAAATTTCGACTTTACTTTAAGATAAGTTAAGTTAGCAAGACAGCGGGCGGCGAGGTTTTGACACTTGCGACAGCGGTTTGGGATAACGAAAGTGGCGACGATGGGCAACGACGGCGTCGTTCTCCGTCTCTTCTCTAGAGTAGGTGTCTGTCTGGTCTGGTTCTTGCGATTCCTTCCTTCCTTCCTACCTACCTAAACCCTGCTTGCTCTATTACCGGCTGGTGATACTAATCAGGGAACAACGATTATTGGGGCTGATCCTGCGACGACGGCGTCAACTGTCATTGACGAGCCAGCGCACTGATCATTGGAAGGGACTACTCTCCAGCTAGAAGGTGCTGGTGCTCAGTCTAGAAGGCACCTATCTACCTTAAAGGAACAGCAAGCCCTGGCTTGATGATGCGACGACGGTGTCTGCTGTCATGACAAGCCCCTCTAATGCTAGAAGGTGCTTGTGATCAGTCTAGAAGTACCATGGGTTTCTATCTGTCTATCTATCTTAGAGCAAACGGCTTTGACATCGATCGCTCGAAGGTACAGTAGTCCTTCTTACGCGCATGAACCATCTAGCTTGGTGCCGTGCATAAGTACGTAAGTTTACTTGATTAGTTTGTCTTTCCACGGCTTATGTTTACTGATGATTGATTTCCATGAGTAGCTTCGCTCGCTTCTTTTTCATACTATTCCTGTAGTTTTATGCGGAGGATGTCCTTCCGTATCTCTTAAGTTAGTACCTCACGATCTTCTCGACTGGGCAATTTGGTCGTAGCCTCATCGCCAATCTAAGCGATTGCAGATTATTGTTGTGCTTGACTTCATGGATAGATGGGTTCTTGCTGGTTCGGTGGCTAGGCACTCTCAACGAAACGAAACAGGAATTTCCGCGGGAATAGGCTCTGAGCATTACGTCCATCAATCGTATGAACGCAACTGCCGAGACTTCCAGACCAGCATTTTCATTTACGGCTTGTTTACTTGACTTTTACGTTCTGCACTTGGGAATGTGGCTGTCCCTTCTCCTCTGTCGAGAGACGCTCTTTCAGGGGCTGGCTAACCGACTTCGCTTGTCTGTTGGGGAGGTTCGTCGATCTGTTTCCCAGCCTGCACACTGCCAGGTCCCAGCACCGGCTTCATATTTCCCTGGTACGGGCAGGACGCATGAGTTGGTAAGAGAAAAGATCCATTCAGTGGAGTCACTGAATGGACGGATAGGAAAATTCCCACTCGCGTGTTGTGGTGAGCTTTCAAGGGGTGAGGTGCTGGTTTCGAACCCATCGAACCGCTGGCCAGAACTCATGAACTCGTGGACTCCACCACGCTGGAGACACGGGGACTCCGTAAGACACTGCGTGCGGGTCACTTGTTATATCAAACGTCTGTTAAGAAAGTGTCTTATGAAAACAGCCTCACTCTCCGAAAAGTTGGTGGTGCGAAGTTTCCTCTGCGTCGTCCGGCCTTCCGAAACCCCACGCAGGCTTGTTTTTTTGACTCGCATCACTGTGACTCCAGTGAGTCGTCAGCTACACCGGAGATGTCCTTGACATGAACTGATGGTTGCTTGAGTAAATGTAAATCTCATTCCAAATCCCGCGCCCATTTGACCAGGCCCATCACCCGTCCCTGGTTGATTGTCGTCGAGGATTTCCAGGGCCACTCCATGCCGCTTCTCAGTCCCCGAGTTGCTTGTCATTTCAATCATTATCAGGCAACGAGTGCCGCCGTTGAGACATGGCTCCATTTCTTGTCTCTTGTCCTTCTCTTTCTGTGCGGGTCGTTTTTCCTCGGAGCTGGCGATCTCACCTCACTCAGCCCCCTGAAGGAAAAGGAGTTTGGGAGCAGGAACAACGACCAAGCGCTGATATGATGATCGCAGTTAGCTGTATAGGCATGCCCTGCCCTGGCTGGCACTTGCTGCTGCCAGGCTGGCTGGTGGTCAAGCCTGCACTCGTAGAATTTACAAGACAGCACCAGAACACTTCTAGATGCGAGGAGCTCTTGGTTACGCCTACCGCTATGGTTCCTGCAACGGCCATGCCATGCATGCGAGATGCTGCTGCTGCATTCCTCGAGTCCGCAATCAATATTCCGTTCTTGTTATTGCCAAAACAATGGTTCCACGCACGCATGCACGCTCGCGCTGCACAGAGAGCGCTTTTCTGCAGGTATATTCTCCGATGTCTGACACCGGTTGTTAGGTCTACTGCACGCCTACAGCACTGGAGATCACCTAGACAGGTCCAGGGTGCAATACAAGTAGAACTCTTTGAATAATGACCGAAAGGGGAATTTGCCCAAAGGGGTCTTTTTGCTCAAATTTTCTTGAAATTCGCTGCTCCTTGTCGATTTGATTTGGCAGGCTCCGAGGAAGTATTTGATATCAACAAGGGTCCTATTTGATTATCTCCTGAGAATAATCAGCGAATGGGAATGGGAATGGGGGGTAAGACATGGGAAGTTCGTCGGAGGTCCTCTTGTTGCAACGTCTTTCTTCCTCAGGAGCCGTTGCACGGCCATTCGAACACCCATGTATCATCAAAGCGTTGACAGGATCCTGTCAGGAAGCCGGACCGGTCGACGTTGTTCCCTCTTTCTTTTTCGCGGAATACCCCTCCTTTCTTGCTCCAATTAATTAATACGTGCGTTGCGAAATGATTATCGTCCCATCCGTTTTCCCTTGTGCGTTTGATGCGAACGTGATAATCAGCGGGGCAGAAAGAGGGTTCGGAGTGCAGTGTCAGTCCAATTGAGTTTCCACTTGGCCGCGGCACAGGAATTGAAAAAGAAAAACTCTGCCGAGTCCTGTAAACTGACTTTGCGGGTGTGCATTTGGCGGTGACTTGTTTTGATCTTGACAGCCGCGGTCATCAGTCCGTGTTTCTCAAATGCGAAATCTGATATCTGATAGAACTCGTTCTTCCCGGAACACCGCGTTTCTTTTGTACAACACGACGTTGGAAAAAGCAACTTCTTGACTGTGTAATGCCCGCTCCCTGCTCCTGGCAATAATATTTGAGTGGTCGTTGGGTCGCCTATGCCGAGAAGACGAGCCACGGATGACCTTGTTCGAACAGATCGGGAACTGGCAGTGCAGGGCTTTGCAGCATCGTGGCGCGGCCTTGCATAAGCAGTTGCAGTTTGCCTCTTGCCAAGAATATCCAGCTGTAGCAGGCAGCCCACAACCAGTCAACCCACTTTGGGTCGATCATTAAATTGATTATTCTCAATATTTCTCACTCATTCGTCCGATTATGTCCCTTCTCGGCCAGCCAGGCTCTCCCGGCGGCGGCCCCAGGGCTCCCCATATTAAACCACGAGCTGCCGAAGCCCATGGCTGGGCCTGAAGAAGCCATATATTATCGCCTCATAAGAGGTTTCAGCTTAGGGTTTTTGTCGAGCCCATGGAGCCCATGTCTCGGTTCGGTGGTGGATGTGCTGTTTGGCCGACCCGTTGCGGCGCCCGCTCTGGCACTTCATCTCCATGTGCCACGAAATGCGAGGAGAACGGAAGACTGTGGAGGAAGGCGGGCGTGGAGGTGATGGGATGCTTGCTGGTGATGCTGCCCTGCTGCGCTCCTGGGTTGCTGCTTGGTGAGGCTGCAATCCACTCGCTGCATCATGCTGGATGCTTGCTTTGGCAGCGGGCAGATGCAGGAGACAGTCTCGGGACATTCCAGCAGTGGGATGGATCCATGGCCATGGATATTCTCATCGTATGGTAAGAGATAGGATAGACGTTGCATATTATCGAACCAGGACTGGGATTTGAGGTTTGCAGCTTTATTGCCCCGATTCCGAGGCAAGTGATGATGTCTTTCATGTTCGTGATGCCGGGTCGGATGCACGCTGAGCAGTTGGAGGAAGGTGGATGTGGGTTTGAATGCAATGCACGGATGTTGATGATTGATGTGTCGTGAGAAGTCAACGGTGAGTGGACAGGGGAAGGATGGGATGTTGTTAGGGCTTCGGGGCAGGAAGAGTTGCAGCCCGAATGAATGTATGAGCCTTGTTGCTCAGGATCTGATTCTGAACTCTCCCTCTCTTATCGCCACCATCAACAGACAGCCCACCATCCAGTAATCCAAGGCGCCGTCTACCTGGTTCATAGAGAGGCTGAAATATTGACCTGGGGTGATCAGTGACAGAGCCATTGGCTGTGGCATAGCGAAAGTCGGCCCTATCACGACAATCATCATCGTATTCATATCATTACCTACGTCCGACACAAGATTCTATCAGATTACTCCAAGAGTCTGGATTGGACTCCATGTCAACGGGTTGCCATTCAGGAACAAGGGATGTGGTGTGTGTGGAAAGATACGAGGGGTTTTGACAGGTGAGAACTGACAAGTGTCACCAAAAGCAACATATCATATGCAAGCCGCTGCACCAGTTCTCTGCATTGCAACGCTATAACCGCCGTACATGAACAAAATATACGATGGTTCTATACCCTCATTTCGTGGGAACAAGACACTGACATTTCCCCAAGGCGCCGCTGCCACAACCAAAGTCCGTGGTTTTCGTGTGGACATGATCTGCCGTACTTCTGGAGCGGCCGTTGAGAATTTCCTTCTTTTTTCTCTTTAGTTGCAGGCGCGGCGAAGCAGTTGCAAAACGTGCGGGCGTTTTCATTTGTCGCATCATCTCCTGCATGTCGTCTCTCTGCATCGGAGGAAGTCCTCCTCATGCTGAGGGTTGCATATCGGAATTGACAGACGGCAAGTTCTCGACTTTCTGTCATCACGTTTCTCGCAAGATTATCCGCAACCACCTTAGTCTTCGTGGATTTATCGTGGGGAAAAATTGAAGCAGTCAATCAAGTCGAGCTGATCATCTTTGACGGAGGGCTTTCGATGTGCCGCGTAATCTTACCCATGTTTCCGATGATAAGATAAATGCACCTCGTTTTCTTTGTTTACTTTTTGGCAATCCACATTTGCCATTGATTCGCATACCTAGTCTGGGTCTGGGAATCGCTCAGATTTTGGAACCTGCAAGCTGAAACTTATGATAGGATTTGATAGTAAAAGTGGCGTTCTGAACCCGGTGCATCCAATTGGTTGCATGTCGGCAAAAACAAATTCGCCTTGTCTAAGAGGACCGCGGAACTTTTCTGACAGGTTTAGAGTTCAGCCCATCACTTCCTCGAATGGAAGAAGATGCGACTGACGGCGGGTAACAATATATTTGCACCTGCGAAATAACATATCGGGAACGTCACAGAAGAAGAAAGCATTGAGTTTGAGAAACGGTGCAGCATCGCTAAGTCAGACAACAGGGTCTGATGCAGGTGTCGTTGCTCGCAGCAGGCCAGACAAAGGATATTCGAATTAATTTTATATTCGAATTTGAATTTATTCAGATTAAATATATTCAGAAAGTATTCGCAGCAGCATTATTTCTTAATTACTGTTCTGAGTAGATCTTGCGATCACGTATAACTGCTTTTTCTGCAGTCATTTCTGATTCTGTGATATCTCCCGTGAATTGCAGACAGGTGCATGTTGTCACATCTTGGTGATGTCATGGAAGTCTGGTGCTGGAGAGAGAAACGGCTTGCTCGTCTACCTGATGGTAAAGCACTTCAGACATCTGGGACTGAGGGAACGCTACATGTTGAGTGAATATTCGGGGCGATGTGTTCGAGTGGTGAAAAGCCTGAACTTCAGCGCTTGCTTGTTTACATTCGCTTCGAAGCCATCCGCCTTCTCAGGCCGCAATTCCGGCAAAACGCAGTGGTTGTGATGGAGTAGAGAAAGAATGTGTGTGAATGACATTGAATAATCAAATGAGTCTTTCAAACATCTAACTCCGTTCTCGTGTCCAATGTCAAAGCTCACAATGATATAGAAGAAATGACTTGTCTACACATTTGTCCTCGTTTGACTATTCCGGCGAGGGCATACATTCTGAGTTCGCAGCTGCACTGTACGAATAGACGCTGAATGTAAAGACAGACCCTCAACAAAATCCCGAAAAGCACAGTGATTAGAGGCTCCTATATTCAATGGACTTAAAGCTGCTTGTCGTGATGCGGATCCCCTCGGCTTCTGTGATCATACAAACAATCGAATACATTCTGGAAATCGCTGCATTCCATCTGATTGCCAGACCTAGTTTCAATAGTCCCGATCTATGGTAGAGCCGTGATATAAAATACCGTTTTTCTTACTGTCATAGATAGGATTGAAGGTGTGGTCTTGGGTTGCGATTGTTGCATCCTTTGGTGGACGTTGCTCAACATTCGTACCCACTCCCGATACCAGCACTTGACTCACATTACAACAACAGTAGATATACCATGGCACCATCTCTGATAGCTCAAAGTTGAATCATTTTAATTATTTTTACCAACCTGTCGGACCTAGGAAAAATTTTCTTGATTTTGATTCTGTGGGGGAGAGAACAATATTTATCAACTTATCACCCGAAGCTCGTCCTACAGTACGAAACTGGACTCTAATTACTTTCCCAAGACACAAAACTACGTATGATCAAGTAATAAAGCATTAAATGCATCAGAAGAGTTGTTTGGGTAAAGGTTGCTCAATTACTCAAGTGTCTGCGGTTTGGGGAACGAAGCGAGGGGGAAAGTGGCCTGTAAGAAGTCCCCAAATCCCATCCTCCCCTTTCACCACTGATCTCAGCACTCAATAAATCCTCAAAATAAGAAACACTAGTGATGTGTCTGTGTATATTTTTTATTATGTAGAAGCATTCCTGTCAGTACCACATACATGTTGTTGGGCTCGGAGAAGGATACAAGGGAAATCTTCCAACTCTACGCTTACCTCACTTTACAAATAGCTGCACGCATACAACGGCATTGAAAAATAAGTGAGAAACACACCCTCCACTTAAATGTCGGTCATGTCATAATGGAGCTGAAACCTTTTGTCGGAATTATGGGAAGTGATGTTATTGACATGAATCACATCTCAAGACAAGCGACGCAAGTAGCAGAATACCCAACTGCTATACAGCCCTGAATTTATGTGTAAAAGTAAAGTTGCATATTCGAGATAATCACAATACTCTCGCCGAACTTCGGGAAACACATCGCGGTCTTCTTGATTTCCACACCTGTCAATTTCAGTAACCCCAATACCTATCACCAGAACGCTCACCTCGAGTGTCTTGTTGCAGGCAGGATACATTAGCGTAGTTTACACCACAGAGATATCGATATCTAAAATACCATGATCTGTCAAGTACTCTTTTTAAAACGTGTTGTTAGCATCAATGCCACCAATTTGACGGTATTGTCAGACCTCGATTCCCAACCTCCATCGCAGCCAAATTCCTTTCAACGTTATTTATCTAAAGCTAAACATATAAACATATGTATCAAACTTGTATTGCGTACTAGACAGATATCTTGGAGGAGATCCCACTTGCTGGATACGCATAGAAAGTTTGTGAGCCTTTTGTTGACATTTCACTGGGTTACTTTAAACAACTACGACAGTATCAGGGTCGAAGACCTGCATATTGGATAATGCTCTGGGAATTGCTTTCGATGAATAGATATTAGTTCTACCCTAGACAGTCTACAGTACAAATAAATAAATATGTAGGACTACTCACCTAATTTGCTATCCATGTGTGCTGGGCTTGGAGGTAAGATGAAGCTCATATCAAAACTCCACGAAGCTTTCTAATACAGGCAAGCAAATGATATAACATCTTTTACAAGAACCAGTACCGCACATTTTATCAATAGTTCAATATCATGTCGTCGCTTGGGCAGCTTCTAGACACTTTCCCAAGCACAGAGACGTACTCGCAGCAAGCGTCATCATCCAGACTCGAAATCGACGATTTGTTATGTATAAATATGCTCAACCAACTTCTCAACTTAAAACAAATCCCGAGACAGTACTCACATAAACGCAATGGAATGGGAAAATGAAATGATATTTTGATTAGGAAGAGCTCTGCCCAGATAGAAGATCATCTGAGGCCTAAACCACAAGAGCTATCCCTCTCACTAACCACTTGTCGCGAGATACTCTACCTTTCAAACGCTTTTACTACAAGATATACCCAGGACGTTAATCTAAATGGCAGAGAGGATCACAAACAGATATACCTGAATCTATATCAAAACCCCTCCCCAAAATCCTCAAATAGGCTTCTCTAGCCTAGCATATCTCCTCTTCAAACATTCTACTCTCCTCTATCTTCACTAAATAAAAAAAAAGAACCCCCCAAGTACTCATCTCCTCATCTCATAAAACCTTCCAATACGCCAAATAAGAAGATCATGAGCATGCAAGTACGAGTACCAATACCCTGATGTGTTCAGCGATGATTATCCACGAAGCTGCCCTGACTCGCTAAGCCACCTCCCTAGAAAATAGGCCAAGCTCGCTAAATTTTCAGGCTCTTCAGTGCTGTGAGTGGAGGTTTTCAGGTAAGTGCGGGGTAGACTTACCCCGCTAAATGGGATGTGGTGAATGGAATCTTGATGGATGGAATTTTGTGGCAGGATGGAGATGAGTCGATTGGGAGGCGATAAAATGATGAAATGATGGAGGGGACAGGGAATTAGGGGAGTTTGAAGAGATAGTAAAGATTGGGGAGGTCGTTGTAACTGGTGGATTCTTGGACTGCTTCCTACGGAGGTAAAACCGGAAGGTACTGCACCGGAAGCATTTGGTGACACTCAGCACTTCTCAGTCGTTGTGTAGCACTCAAGAGTGACAGAATGAAGGATTCAAAGATGCGACATGGATATTCAGATGTGGTATCAATAACTCTGGAGTCTAGACATAACCGCTGAGCCAAAATTGCATAAATAGAGTAGATAGCAACTCAATATTTCCCCGTCTTGACCGTCAACGCCAAACGATCCAACACATATTTCCCAGCAGTGATAGGAGGATACTTCGATGGATTCTCCTCACTCACACAAGAAGGTAGTGTCTCAACCGTCTCATCATAGTTGATAGAGAAGAATAGCGGAACACTATATCTCTCCTTATCCGTCCTGTTCACCACCCGATGAATCGTACTCTTGTAAACACCATTCGTCCACCGCATCAGGAAATCCGCAACGTTGACCACGATGGCTCCTTCTACGGGCTCGGCACTAACCCATCTTCCGTCTGGACTGAGGACTTCGAGGCCGGGATTGGAGTCCTGCAGGAGGAGGGTGAAGCACTCGTAATCGGAATGTGCGCCGAGACCGATCTCTTCGTCTTCGTTGAGTTCTGAGAGGGGCTTGGGGTTTGTGCTTGGTGGGTAACGAATCAGACGGGCTATTCCTCCGGGATGGGTCATCATGGGGTCGAAGTAGTCTTCTGGGAGGGCGAGGGACAAGGCGAAGAGTCGGAAGAGATGTCTTGATAGCTGCAGAACCTTGAGGATGTTAGTACATGATCCAGATCAACCAGAAATAGATGTACATGTCCGTAGTACTTAGAAATCCCCTCATAGAATCCAGGCAGTTCAGACTCCTTGGGCCATAGATTTACTGCACTTTCTGCTTTCCCATCCAGCTCCACGTATTTCCCATCCCCTCCGGTTGGATCGAGACCAGACTCATACCCCCAATTGAAGGCCTCCTTCGTCTCCTTACTCGTGAAATCATTGACCGACGAGAAAGCCGCTGGCTCATAACCGCGAAAATAATCATTCTGCTTCATATGTATGGCCTCTTTCTGTTCATCTGATAATTCGTAGAAGAAGCGCTTTGCCAGCTTCAACACATCGTCGCAAACCCCTTGTGGTATTCCATGTCCGGTGATGAAGAAGAATCCCACCTTTGTACACGCTTCGTTTATTTCTTTCGCGACGGATTGTCTATCGGTCAGGGAAGAGGAGAAGGATTTAGTGAGGTCGATTAGAGGGATAGAGCGGAAGGAGGGGGCTTCGGTGGTAGTCGAGAGGCGGGATTGAAGGTATTGCTGAGCTTCGAGAGCTGCTTCGAGGGAGCTCTGTATACCTCCTGTTTGGGGAGGACTTGCTACTGCTACCATCGTGCGAATTGCTTGTTGCCTGCGGGTTCGTTGACAGTCCACGAGTGTTGGAAGGAGTTGGAGAATTATGAACTGTTTATCGTTATCGGCACTTCCGATATCGAAGGTGGGGGGTGGAACTCGCCGCTCTCCACTCTCGGGTGTCCCTTCTTTCCTGAATTCTCCTCAGATTACGGGCGACTCGAAATGCTTCCATTATAGAATAGCACTGAAAATCTTTTGACATTATCATTCCTCTCGAAAGTCACAAATTTTGATGCTGACATTGTATGTGGTCTTTTGTCCGGGATGGCGGGGTAACAACAATCGATGGTCCGATATTTGCATGATGGAGGTATTGTTTATGAAGCTGGTCTTTAGGAGCCAGACATTTCGTAATAAAGCTCTCCTAAATGCTTGAATCTGATATACAAAAGTGGTAGGGTAGCCACCACTACTTTGGGTGACGAACCTTGTGTTTACTTCAGACTCGCTTCGGGATTTTGAACCCCTCTTTTTTTTGTGACCCACCTATTTAGAGCCGGTGAATGTTGGAATGGGCAGATGTCAAACTCGATAGATGACACTGTCTGTTCATTTTCAGACTCCTTTGACTGCAGGTTCATGTCCCTCAATCAATTTGCGACTTTGTGCCACCAGCTCGCAGCCAGCCGGCAAAATCCAATCCACGATGACCCAGTCAAAGTAGACAAGCATTCATTCCTCGATGCTTATTTGGTTTACAAAGATGATTCGTAATTGGAAATGAACCCATCAATCTAGTACGATAGTTACATCTCCGTTTCAGAGCCATAGCCGGGAGTTCATGCTACGTTTGTCATTATGTGTAGGTCTTCGTTGGATGCCTTCGCACAAATGAGATTGGAAAACCAAATCCTCCGCACCATCAAATTCCACTCTTCCTGCTCAGGCACCAGCAAGACCATCTCGATGTTACACATGTAACTTTGGTTTAAGGTTCCACGCAAAGGTTTAGTGATCTGCAGCAGCGCCGCAACGCTAGGCAGCCACCAACACAGGGCTGAGTCGAGATTATGCTTCCCCACAGGCTTGTCGTAACATCAGTGCAGACGCTGAGTGGTCGCTTCGTACACTCGGTAAAACTAGCGAGAATCTTACCCAGAAATGAGTTGGAGTCATCTGTCAATGACATAAATCCTCGCAAGGCTTAGATTTTTAGACCGTTGATAAATATCGTACTCCTATCTTTTGTATACTTATATATGCTCGACAACAACATCTCCAGTTCGAGTCTCCAACCATTCATCATCATCTATCAAGCGAACAATAACAACGACAATCAAAATGGGCGAAACACTACCACCATACTCTGAGGCTCCTCCACCAGCACGGAGAACTCTCAATGGGGGATCAATAGCTCTCGTCTTTGATTCCCCAAACATCAACACCGATACATCTCCAATTGAATATACCCAACCCTCCCTCAAAGGCGGCTCAATACCCCTCACATTGTCCTCTACAAATGACTCGACGACCAAGCCTCACCACCAAGGTCGCTTCCCCCAATCCTCGGCATATACCACGCCGCAGGAACAAGTTCCGACCTCGTCCTCGCCCACCACAACCACGATCCCAATCCCCTCGTCTACATAACAACCCACAACGCCTGGAGCAGCAAACCCAGTATCGTGCTCCACTCCAGCGGACTGAACTCCTCTCCACAACTAGCAACCGCCAAACTCGTCAGTTTCAGCAGCGAGGTCCAAATCAACATCCTAGCACAATCAACCGGCCGATCCATCATCGCCGAATCAATGAGGAAAGACCACAACCAACACGCTTGTCATTTCTTCACTGTTCCTGTAGGAGGGAACCAGACGCCTGAGAGGTTCGAGTAGAAGAGTAGTAAGAGGAATGAGGTGAGGAGTTTGAATGGGAAGAGTCATGGGATGAAGCTTGTGAGGGTGAGGACGGGAGAGGTGGTTGTGGCGTGGGCGCCGCCGAACTCTGGGACGAGGAAGAGGGGGAAGATGGCGTTTCTAAATAGAGAAGTGCTGGGGGAGAACTTTGAGATTATGGCCGTGGTGACCATTTTGGCGATTATGGAAAAGGCTAGGAGGGGACGTGGAGGGGGTGCGGCGGCGGCGGCTGGAGCTGGAGGTGCTGCGGGTGGAGGTGGTGGATGTTGATGAAGGTATAGACTAGGGTTTTGGTCGACCTTTTGTGAAGTATAGATCTCTTGTTCTCGTAAATGATACCACGTTCATCTTTCACTTCTTGAAGCGTTTTGATTTCTTCTGATCTTCTGAACTGATGAAGGTGTGTCTGTGGCGAAGTAAACATGGTTAGCGAGACTTGGCGAGAAAAGTCTCTTCCGATTCCCAATATCTGTGATTTATGAAGTCTCAAAGCGGACCATGTGATTGTAATCTTGTGCCTCAAGTACTCTGTGCATAGTGATGATACTCGACTTGAGTCTCCGCAAGCGATACATCTCACACTGTACAGAACAACAGTTGAGGGAGGAAGAAATAAGCAACAGATGCACTATTAGCGGAAGATCTCTGCTCATCATTCAATGACGAGTTATTGAGAATGAAAATTTTGGGCGAAGACAGTTCGCAAAATGCTTGGTAATCCACTACTTCAGAGGGGTTGTTACTCCGGGAATGGCCTAGCGCTCTCCACACTGGAAACAAGGCTGAAGGCGAGCCGAGGCTGAGCCTAAACCACCCCTGACGAATCTTTACTCAGCGGTACATAATCAGAGCTCCCCACTCATTCCAAGGCTGTGGTTTCTCATCCATAAGTAATGATTTCCCCTAGAACCAAAAGAATCTTCCTTTTCCTTCGTCGCATCCCCCTATAAATTTCCCAATCCTTCTCAATGAAGGTTCTCCTCCTGTTATTTTCCATCACAATCGCATTCCTCTCGATCGCATACAAAGATTCAATAGCCACAACTATCGATTTCCTCAAAGCCGAATACTCAAACGTTAATATATCGTCTTTTAAAGGACTTCCACTCATACCACCTCGCGCAATTTACGGAGCACCGAAATCAGCAAATATGACTGTTACAAGAGCTATTCGCAAGGCGTTCCTTGCAATTGAGCAGTCAGAGGGTGCGGGCGCAAGAGTTCGCCGCTCGATCGGAACCCCTCAGTTGAAGAACTTCTCTCCTTTCCTCATGCTCGACCATTTCACCATTAAGCCAGGAGCTGGATTTCCAGACCATCCCGTATGTATTCCCCTTAGTTTTCCTTTCCGCGGGTCTGAATTCTTGGATCTGAGGATATACCCGAGGATTGTATTCTCCAGCCCCAGATCATGCTACAGCTATAATTTGTTTGACAGCGCTAACTCTCTTGAAGCATCGCGGACAAGAAACAATCACATACCTCCTCGAAGGCGCAGTTGATCACGAAGATTTCGCAGGAAACGCGGGCACAATCGAGGCGGGCGATCTACAGTTCATGACAGCAGGAAAGGGCATAATGCACGCGGAGATGCCTCGACAGAACCCAGATGGCTCTGCCAACGTCGGAATGCAACTATGGGTCGATCTACCAGAAAAGCTGAAGAAATGCGAGCCTCGATACCGCGACTTGAGAGCCTCCGAAATCCCAAATATCGACATCGACGACGGAAAGGTACACATCAAAGTCATCTCTGGGCAAAGTCACGGAGTGGACAGCGTTAAGGAACTGGCATATACACCTGTCTGGATTTTGGATATTGATATCAAGCCTGGCGGAAAGATCACCCAGAATCTGCCTGAGGGATGGAATGCTTTTGCTTACACATTGAGCGGAAGCACATCTTTTGGAGTTGGAGCCGACAAGACCTCCGTAGGACAGTTTCATAATGTTGTTTTCGAACAGAAGGGCGACCAGATATATGCCGAAGTTGAGGAGGGAGCCAAAGAGAATGGCCGTTTCTGTAAGTTTCTATATCCATTTCACTTCTCAGCATCCCCCTTCTCTCGCCCATCCGTTAGCATCGAGCTGCGGAAGTAGTTGTTCTCCCAGGAGATGTTCTATATTCCTGTTCGCTCGTCAAAAGTGAACGGTTCCACGCAAACCGGGGCTCGCTCGGCTAGCAAAAAAAAACCCCCAACATCTGGACTTGGGATCTCAAAGTCAACAACAACAACACTTCCAAGAGTTTTCAAATCGAGGCCAAAAATGGACAAAAAGATAATTGCGTTCGCCGGGAATCGAACCCGGGGCCCATCGATACTGAATCCTGCGTTTCTGATCGCTCAGATCACAGTCTCATGGCAACGATGGATTTTACCACTAAACCACAAACGCTTCTCATTAGCCAGCTGGGGTCGAAGATCCACAGTTGCTTATGGAGGAGAAGTTCTTATTTTGCAGCATATTCAGATCTGCAGAGGGATGCTCTGTGCGAGTGGCCAGCCAATGAATTTTCTGGAGGAGATCCGAGTTCGGCCTCGGCAAAAGAGTCAGATGCGATGTTTAGCTTGACTTGCATGACTCGATAAACCTCCCTACATTTATTTCCTTTCTCGTCTTCTTGTCTTCTGCATCTTCAAACTTTGGATGAACATCTACTAACAATCCTCTTCTACAGTCCTCGTCGCCGGTCTCCCTCTCGACCAAAAAGTCGTACAGTACGGACCTTTCGTACTCAACAGCCAAGAAGAAGTCTATAAAGCATTGATGGATTATCAGACACATTCGAATGGATTTGAACGGGCCAAGGGTTGGCAGAGTGAGATTGGAAAGAGTATGGTTCATTGAGATTGGAAATGAAAATCATTTTTTGTTTTGTTTATGGTGGAATGAGCGTATGAAAGGGGCTCGTGTAGGGTAGATGAGATGAGATGATTCCCAGAATGGATAGGCATGTCTCTGTGCTTGGAGTACTTTTGTTATTATCGCTTACAGTCATTGTGAAATTGATATATCTTCCCAGACAATGCAGTCCCCTACAATTGGTTCCATTGTACCTCCCTATCTATTACTTATCAGTACCAAAGCGACGCCCATACCGAAGGGACGCCCACCTATGCGCCGGATGCAAGTCTGGCAGATTCGAGACCTTATGGCTCTAACGCAGTCATAGAGGATGAGTTTATTTACATTCTAGCAGCCCTACAGCGCGACATACACCGCTCTATAAATACCAAGCTCAGACGGACTTTCCACCTTCCCACCTCTTGCTTCCTCCTCCCTCCTTCCTCACAATCCACAAATTCCTTATCCACAAACCCGCCATCTCACCAGATCCAAACACATCATCACCCTCACCCTCCTCAAACCAAATCAAAAACCTCCAACCCCACCCCCCTCCCTAACAACCACCCCGCCCCCATCCTCGGATCATTCCCCGTCCTCCTCCCCGTCTCACCATTAACATACATCGGGACATCTCCTTCCCCTTCCCCCTCCCCCTCACCCTTCGCACCATCAGGATCACCAGCAAAACCAGCCCTCTTCCACACCCCCGGCAACTCACCCAACCTCGGATCCTCAGCAACAATCTCGCCAGTCTCACGATCGAGATATTGAGTGGTGAAGCCCCGGTTGGGTGTATAGGCTTTGATGGCGTCGAAGAGGCCTGGGAGGGGTCCGAGGATGGCTTCGGCGTTCATGTGGGCGTGGGTGTAGGATTCGCCGATGACTTTGTATTGGCTTTGGTGTTGGTGCCTTGGTGAAGAAGGAGGAGGAGACGAGGGGGGAAATTGGGGAGAGGTAACAGGCCGAAGAACCATAGCGCTATCGCAGCCTAGGAGGACGGTGACGAGATCCCCTGGCCGGGTAGCTTCAGGAGCGAGTCCGAGATGGCCATCTTCCGTGATGAAGAGAGCTCGACCGTAGCAATGAGTTTGGACTTTTGCGAAGAATCGTTCATTCCTGTACGCCTCTCGCATATCTTGTTTTGAGCCTAGGATCCGTCGAAGTAGCTGTTCTGTAGTGAGCAAGTCCAAACTGCCATCTCGTCTGGGTAGTCTCCTGCAGGTGAAGTCGTTTGCGCAAAGGACTTCGCAGAGTGCTGGGATGGCTTTCAGGCAGGTGAGAAGATTGTCGAGGAGGCCTAGCTTGTTGGCAACGAGTCGTAGTTTGGGGATGACGGATAATCCGTCTGTTTCGAATTCGGCGAAGTTGAAGGGCTCGATTCGGGAGATTCGGGAGACTGGTATTCCTTGCACTCGTAGCAGGCCATCAGGCCCATCGCAGTGGTCTGCTAATGAGTGACCAGAGGTGTTGCAAAGTGAGAATGGTATGGCTTTTCGGGGTTTCCTCAAATCTGGTGCCCATGATGGCAGCCCTTCCGTGTTGTGAAACTCAACTTTGCACAGTATTTCGAGAGTGTCCGTGGACTCGACGTGCTTCCAGGCAGCATCTTTGTACACTTCGCAAACAGTCTTCGTATAGTCTGGCTCGATTCCGAGCTGATGCTTCTCGTCGAGCAATCCAAGAATCCCGTACACCCTATCCCGCGGATCAGTGTATTTACAGAATCTCGTATCGTCGATCAGAGCACAGAAGCGGTAGACATCCTTTTCCAAGAAAACACCAAGGATATGACCTAGTCGTTCAGAGAACTCAGCGTAGATATACGATGGATAAGGCTTCTTCCGAATACAGAACATTGCTTTCCGAACACTGTTCCAGAGCATAGTATCCTTTCCACAGACAACCAAAGCGTCTTTGTTCGCCAAGTGAGCCTCCTGCAATATCCAGAGACGCTCAAACCAGTCACGACTGATGAGGTTGAGAATCGACCAGAACTGCACATCCGAAAGCGGTAGCATCTCTTCTGGGGTGGCCCACCAACTCCCATCTTTGTCGATGGGTTCGATCTCCCATGTCATCCAGTTGACGTGGTACTTTGAGGCAATCCGCTCTAAGCTATCGATCGCTATATCACTGTCGGTTGACTGAGGTCCCAGCCAAATGAGCACCCTCGTAGCATGAGAATAGATACTCGCCATGCGCTTCACTTGGCTGCTGCGTTCATCCACATCCTGCTGGTTCACACAGATGGCGTCGATCCAGAGGACTCGTGGCTTATCAGGATATCTCAAATACGGTAAGGCATCGGCGAGATTCCGAGTAACAGACAAGGTGGCGTAGCCGAATTCACCGATGAATATATCGACAGGACTTTCTGCCGAGCCCCAGGTGTATGAGAGTGCTTCAAAGGAAACAACAGATTCGTTGGTAAATGTGACCGGCTTCAGCGTTATTCGAATATCTGATTCGATCGAGCCAGGAAGTAGCGTCATTAGTCTGATCTCGCGCGCTTCCGCCTGTAGAGGCTGATACTGGTATGGCCCTCGTAGAAGGGGACTCTCCTGTGTAAGATCAGACACAGTGGAACGATCCATTCCATCTTCTCGTAGTCCATCACGTGGGAGTACAACGTCGGGCTGAAGCCCTCCAGGATGGGGACGGATAGTGTCTTCACTATTTTCTGCTTCTAGTCCGTCCGCATCATGCCCTCCATGCTTCGCAGGAAGTTGAGCTGGGGCCGAATTCCGCCTGCGCATTTTGCTGAGGACGTAGATGCACACGCCCAATAAATTTATGAAAGAGGACCAGATACTTAGCGAAGTATCTTAATTCCACAGTCCGCAGCGACAGCGAAGGTGGTTCTAAAATCGTGTTTGAAAGTCGTCTATAGACTACTGGCATCCAAAGAATTAAATCTCGGGCTCAGCACCACCGAATGTTGCTCGTAAGTCTGAAGTATGGCATGAGATCTGAGTGTTCTTCCCACCCCCCTAAGCCGTCAACATCCTGAACGCAAGCATTCAAATTGGGATACTTACAGTATGTTAAAGGTCACATCAATTTTTGAATCCTTCCACCTGGAAAATTCATCCATCTCAGGCTGACTCTGTTTGGATGATGAACCTCTAGCGGTGAGAAAAATCGGGTGGATCTCCAAGATTGACGTGGAGGCTGACTCAGCATCTCATACCCAGTCTAGCCACTCCAGCGAGACGCTGGAACTGCCAGTTAAGTACCTGCACTCGTAAGTGCTCGTAAGAAGAAGAGGTTGTCTATTACATATGTCGAATTCTAGCTGATGATCGGAATAGCAGTTGCGAAATGACCAGTCCTCCTCGTCGCTAGTCAACACAACTCAACCATCGACTTGAGCAAAAGGAGCTCGTACAACAGCCGAAAGGAAACAGTTCCATCTGTAAGCATAGCGGGTTGTTACAATATATGTTTGTAAGAAAAACGAAAAATATCAGTAGATGGTGTACTTGTATATATCATTACTATAGTATCATAAAACGACAATCCCTCGAAGAATTGATTGAAGAAGTCTGCAGCATCCTATGACACGAACGCCGTAGCCATCCCAAAGAGCAAGTCATCACCCATAACCATACATCATAATCTCATAAAATCATGTCCATATGTTTGAACTGCTCGAAGGCAATTCTCCACCCCAAGAAGAGAAAGTATAGTAGGAATACAAGACATCTCCAAATCCCAAACGCCACAATTCATCGACGCTCTCGATGAACTGTAAATGCAATCAATATATCTATTAAACACATAGGTCATCAAATTTATGCACAGAATAGAAAAGAAGAGATCATAGACACCTTACTACCCTACCATATTGAATAAAACAAAAGAGAAGGGGAGAAGGAAATTGGTACATGAAGATAAGATAAGAATGATCTTAACAATGAGATGACAAGTTCCAATCCAAGTTGTCATAACTTTGGGATGAACCCGCATTGGCGAAAGCCATGGGGTCATTCTGGAACATGTCTGAAGAGAAAAGGGAAATGTTCTGATTCGACAGGGTGTACATGGTTTGATCCATGTACACCTGCTGTTTGGAATCAGGAAAGTCGAGTGACATGCTTGGCATGTCGTAGATCTCACTGTTGTTGATGGCGATGTTGGTTGAGTAGTCGACGATGGCGGGGTTGGTGTCGGCGAGGTACGTGGTGTTGAATGTGTTGTTGGTGATGGTTGACATGTCTGGCTGGGAGTATAGTTGATCGTCGAGGGAGTTATCGAGAATTTCTTCTTCGGATTCGTCGGCTGCCTCTTGTTGGGCATCAGTGGTGAAATCAGCTCGTACCTCCACTTCCTTCATCCAATACTTCTTCAACTCAGTCATCGGTGGTTCATCACCGCCTCCCTTGCCGCCGCGCTTTCCAGCGGGCTCAACCTTTTGTTGACTCTTGCTTCTTCCCTTTGTCTTAGGGTTGAAATGGGCCCGTCGAAGATGTGCAGCCGCATTATAATACGCTCCATACTTTTTCTTTTGTTGAGAGCATGCCTTGCATCGCGAGAGCGGTACGATGGGAACCGGGTGGTTACCCCCATCTGTTGGCTCAATGCAAACCCATTTCTTCACCATCTCCTTGTGCTCACGATCGACATGTCGACGAAGTTCGTGCTCGCCGCGAAAGCCGTCAGGATGATTATCGCATAGTTTGCAACATACCCGATCATGTTTCGGTCGTTGATAACTTGGTTTCGAGATAGCAACTTTGTCTTGTGAACCGTCTTTCGACTCGATTCGAGTCATCGCTTGAGATGAATTATCTCGAGACATCGAAATGCCGTCACTACCACCTTTAGGCATGAGCGGTCGAGATTGACCTGCAGCAATTTGATCTTGCAAACGCTTGACGTTTCGAGACGATGCTGACGAGGTAGATGATGAAGTACTTTCAACTGATTGAGACTTTTCCATCTTCTCACCAAATGAGTTCGAAGATGGAAATTGAAAAGAATTTGAAAACTGAGACTCGTGACTTGCACCAGTACCGACAAGAAGCTGAGACTGCTCCTCATCTGAAGGACGACTAATACGAGAAGAAGAAAATGAAGCAACATGATCATACATATACTGATCGTTATTTAGATCAGCAGAGAAAGAGTTGTTCGAATTGAACTTCATCATACTTTCGATACCATTGCAAAGACTATTTTGCCGACTCATGTCGCCTGTAAGTGTCGTCGCAGTCGTGAGCGAGTCGGATGTTGGCGTCGAAGGCATATTGTAAGAGCTTGTTGAAAGCCGATGATTGTTGATAGTCGCTGAGGATGGAATCGATATCGTGGGTGATAGGTCGTTGCCCATCGTTCTCAAGATGAAGTCGGCTGGGTTCTCTCCAACAGAGTGGAGTTCTGGGACTTGTTCAAGACCGCTGCGTTGGGACATTGTTTGCTGAAGCTGAGGAGTCTGGTGGGAGAATGTGTAGGCTGTCAAGGGCTGTTCTTGAGAGACCCATTCCATGATGGCATGGTTCTGTGGATGCGGATCGGAGTTGAGGGGAGGTGGGATAGCACCATTCTGGGTAAAGGGTACGTTGACTCGTTGCGGTGGATTGCCTCTCGATTTTGAGCGTCCCATCGATGTTGCCGACCGTTGGGAGAGGGCTCTTGGTCGCTGCGACATATCGTTCCGTTCCTATTTGATATTAGAGCTAGGTAGGCATGGCTGGCAGGAATGTCCTACAGAGGAGAGATGCCTAGACATGGCAGTGACTCCATTGCTGGACATGCTTCGTGGCACATTGCTGCTTCGACGCTGTTGGCTCTGCTTGTATATGGGAGACCGGTGATGGTGCTGGTAGGAGGATTGAGAAGTAGACGGTTGAAGAGAAGCAAGTTCGGCATCGAGCTGTGCTCTTTGCCTATCCATTTCGGCCCGCTGGGCCAGAAGTCGTTGTCTTCGTTGCTCCGGATCGAATTCATCTTGCTCATAGTCCACAGAGGTATCGACTCTTAGATTCGAAGACATCTCGAGGGACTGGTTGTGCTTGGGTCAGAGTCGTAATGGTTTCGAGGCGGTAGAGTCTGCAGCCTCACTGTCAGTAAACAGACCACTCCATGCTAGACAGTAGCAGATTGATGATCCATTGGGATCTGCAAACTCACAGATGGACAGCTTTCTTCCGTAAACAAAGAGAGTGGAGATAGGTTCGTTCGTGGTGGTGTTTTAGAGGGAGTAATGATGAGCGCTGGCAGGTGCTGGCGATTCGTGAAAGTAAGGCGAAAGGAAGGATGGTCAGGGAGGAACGACAAACTATGTATTGCTCAAGAAGCGGGATGCATGGCATGGGGCTCTGCCAGCTATCGGACCCAATCTGGAATGATGAGGGCTTTAGCAAGATGTTGGCTGTACTGTAGGGTGGGTGAGATGGATGGATGACGAAGTGGAAGCTGTGATGTTTCTGTCCGACAGTTTAAGCTTGGCCGGGGCCAATTGCATTGCTTTTTTGGCGGGTTGGACTAATCAGAGTCCTGGATTAGAGGACGCAGTGGAGTGCGAACAGTGATCTTAGTGGTCGCGATCCAAGTCACAGTGCCCTGTCGGGGAATTTTAGTGGCTCGATGTACAGCGTGTCAAGCCTGAATGCCCTCTGAATGGCCAGTGCCAGCACGCTGCACGCGCACTAGAGCCTATCACAATTGCAGCTCCCAGGCAGCCACCCAGCGATTATTTCCCAACTACTTGTAGACACCCTCGTCGGGCGAAATGTGCATGTGTGATGCTGGGAACACGACTTTGACGCACCACCCACAGCGCAACGAAGAAGCCATGGGCCATGGGTTCCATGCATCGAAAGCCAGAACATCAAGCTTCCCACAGTGAAGCGACGAATCAGCTTTGCAACTCGTGCTTGGCCTCTCCTTGCGGTTCGCTCCGGATGTACCGCTAAAGAAGTGAGGCAAACCCGCTTGTCCGCCTCACTTTTCTGGATGGCTGTTATTCGACAGCACGAAGGATTCGGACTCGTAAGAGTCGTAACCCACGTTCCACCCAGTCGAGCACGCTGGCAAGCGTGGTTCGCAATTTCTCGCCCAGGTCGTGAGTCTCCCACACCACCGAGACCACATCGTGCCGAAAGAACCAGGCTCTGGCTCTTCAACGGTTTTGCGGTGTGACCAGTCACGGCTTGAAGTCCTACACCGACCGAGTTGACATCTCGATTGTTTTCTCGGCAGGAAATCCCATGGCTGGCACACTTGCTGAATTGCATGAGAATATTGAGGCATTTTGCAAGGCAGTCAGACGGCACCAAAGTCGTACCTTTTTTCGCAGGAGGGTGTCACAAGGTTCATAAGCCAGCTTGGCTTCAATGCCGTGATGCCCAATACTCTTTGCTGGCAACTCACAGCCTGATCAGAGTTCTTGCCAACGTCGCGCCCGGCTGAGATCTAGGCAGAGGTCCGCAGGAGAGATGACTGATGTTTCGTTTCACCACGCACTTGAGATAGGAATCTGATATCGCGTGCAAAACTGTAAAATAATGATCGAAAGTTTGGAGGGAGCATCTTAGACGAACCTCATCAGGTGTGGTCTCTTAGCTTTTGAGTATGAGCTTGAGGGGAAATAGGGAAAGGTTGTTCGTACACCGCCCATATGAATGACTCGGCCCCAGGGAGGTTTCTGAGATGCCAGCCTCGGGCTTCAAAGTGTTCCTGAACGCCCGACATTGGAGGACAAGAATAACGACGCCCACCTGCACCAGCCTCCTCGGTTTTGAGGATCAGAAGCAGAAATCATGTGTGACCGAATATCGGGTATCATCCCTTTGAAACTGCAGCATATTGGATCCGTTGAGTGAGTTTGGGTAATCGGTAGTAGAAACTTGAAGCTGCGAAATAAATTGAGGTACCTCTTGCTTCGAGCAAGGCGTACAGTAGAAATGACTTCCTTTGGCTGTATAGTCTCAGTACCTCTGAATCATACCTCAATGGAGAAGGCACGTTTGCTCCTACAGCACGGGGGACGATTTTTCTAAAATGATAACCTCGTAATCGTCAACGAATTCGGATCCCTATCAATTGACCCTTAGCTAACAGTCTAAAATTCGCTCAGTACTTGAAGTCCACCCCTAGCGGCTCCCAAAACCCAGCATTTACCTTCTAGGTAGACCAGAAGAATGCGTCATTTCAAATATCCGAGGACTTGGCGATGTCGTTTCCTTGACTGTACTTGAGCTAAAATTGAGGTTGTTGACTCGAAAGGGGTATCGTTGTGGAATGAGGATCCGGCCCCCACGTCTCCTGCAAAATTGCAAGTCGTTAATCATACTGTAAGTCACATGTCCATCAGCCTGAACGTCGCTGAATGGCTAAAATTGATCTCCCTCTCCCTCCACCAGAACCAGCAGATTGCATTTCAGATCCACTTCGAAGGTGCCAAAAGCTTGGAGCCCATAGCTCATCTGTCCACCATGACCGACTATATCCTTGAAAACGATACATCGAGGCGCTCCGCAATCGTCACCGACTCCCACCAAATTTCTCTCTTAGCCTGCTCCATGCTTCCTCGATCTCCGCAGGAACATCCACATGCACGATGAAGCCCTTCCCTTTCGGCCCATAGCCATTAATGTCGTCTCTTAGTCGTGGTATCTCTCCTATAATTAAATCATAAAATCGGTCCACATCCCAAAGCTCCTCTGCCTCGATGCCATCAACATCCCGTGTTGTCCTCCCCTCACCGTCATCTTTCATTCTCGGAACGAATATCGGTGCACTCTTCACCACTAGTCGTCCTACAGAAATCTCGTCCTCAAAGACCTTCTCGAAAGCAGCTACGGTCCTGAGCGCCATCGTCGGGTCTTGCACCACTACCATCGTGCTTGGGATTGGGATCCCTTCCCTTAAGAGCAGTTCTTTCGTCTTGGATGCATTCGCACCACAATTGGTACTCTCATCCTCAACTAGAATCCGACAGCCTTGACTAGTAATCTTGTCTACATCGAAATGCCTTTTGAGTATGGCTTCTAGAACCCGAGCTTCGGGCTTTCCTTGGACAGCTGTAGTGAGCTCATGGTAGGCTGGATGTTTCGAAACCGCGGCATAGATGAGAGGAGTGGAATGTCCAATACCACCACAGAGAGCCAAAGTCTTGGTTAAGTCAGGTCGAGATTCCAAGGCACGAAAGAGAGCTGTGGCTTGGTGAAGTACTGCAGAAGCACATATGACGATGCAGTCCACTGGCTCCGTGGCTGAGATGAAAGAGACTTGTGGATGAGCAAGGAATTTTGCTACCAAGTTGACATCGGAGGTCCTGGAAGACATTGGAGTTGGCAGGACTATGATGAAGTCACATTGTAAGTGCAGTGGTGATGTTGGAATTGAGGTTGGAACTCCCAAAAGGGAGTGCATGCGGCCGCTTGAGCTTTCCCCAATTGTCCTTAGCTTCCTTTACCCAACCCTCTCTTTTTGGCCATACCACGGAGACCACTCAGCAAAGACTGATTGGGAAAAACGAATACCTCATCTTCCAGTCGCCGGATCTGAAGATGCTACCAGATGACTGGTGTTCATAATCGCGGAGAAACTGTTGGTCGAATAAGGACCACACAGCTCTCGTTCGAAACAACAGGAAGCTGAATATCACTTACCTTTGCTGCAGTTATGTTGCTTATCGAGGCCTATATAAGTCACACCAACCTTCGCCAAGAAGCGCTTCAGACCTGTGTGTTACTATTATCCCCGTTGAAAATGGCTGCTTTTACTGTGACGCTGTCACATTTTGGGGAAATGGATGGTATTTGTTTACCTTTCTCTCAACCTTCTTCAAGTGAAAGCTGCTCGCATCAGGCAAGTCGTTCAGTCGATATGTCTAGATTATAGTACGTGGCTCCTAGGTGATGATGCAAAAGGTTCCTTCTCATATTTCCCGCTGCGCAAAATTACATCAAAATGTGGCTGAATTAGAAGCAATTCTGACACACACAGACAGTCACTTCAGATTTCGCTTCAATATCCAAATGCAGTCCAAACCAGGCAATCGAAGAACTACAACAGCAACGATTGATACACAGGTTGGAGTGCGTAATTAATAAGGCATAGCTCCAGCAAGCTTCAACAATGCAGGCGTCATCTCTGGCAGTTCAAATGGCTCCTCCCTATCCTTAGGATCTTGCGTCCCATCTTCCAAAATACTCCCCGCGGCTCTCCACACAAAATTCTCATGTGGCCAGTGTGTCGTACCAAGATAACTCTTGAAGATACTTGCCTTTACCTCCAAGTCCTCTTTCGTCGCCCACTTGGCAGGAGTGTATGCCGCATAAACTACGGTACGGATCGTGTTGCTCTTCTCCGTTGGCTCAGCACCATAATGAATGGTCCTGCTATCCCAGAGAATCAGATCTCCTGGCTCAGCGCAGACTTTCAATGGCTTGAGTCCTTTGGCATGGAACCACTCGAGTTGGTCCTTACTAAACCCGTAATAATCTTTCTTCTCCCACGTATTCCTGTCCGTTTGTGTATCGAAGAACTCATCGCTTAACAGATGGGAGCCGGGGTAGCACATCAACCCACCATCCTCAGGACCAGCATTCGACAAATTAATAATGCCCTGCACACATTGCAGTCCTCTTCTCAGCGGCGTCTGATCAACGTGTTCCCAAGTCGGCTTCCTCGGCACGTCTTTGCGGTTCGGGAATGTGACGTTCAAGCTATCGAAGCTAACCAGTAGCTCATCCGTCCCCCACAACTCCTCGAAAACCTTTAAAACACCTGGCTCCATGCGAGCATCCCACATGAACTTCTCATGTGTAACTCCATATGTGGAGAAAGTATTGATTTTGCTCATGACGGGGAGATGGTCTTTGACCCATGTCTCGGGGTTATAGACATCGAAGCCGGGGCGGAGAGAGCTGATCCAGTCGAATGCTTTTTGTTGGTAGGCGATGGCTCGCTCGCGGGGGATGGCGTTTCTGACGACGACGTAGCCATTCTTTTGTAAGTCGGACAGCCAGGTGCTGTTCTGGGCTTTGAATCTGGAGGAAATGTTTCAGTAATGTTCCCTAATCAGTTCGCTGAAATTCGCTTACGACTTCTCCAAAACTGTAGCAACTTCTGGGATAGAGGGGGAAAGACTGGAAGTAGCAATTGGAGCCATTATGAAGATTTAAATTGAGCAATTAAAGTTTCTGATAATATACAAATGGTTGGCGAACTGGTTCTTGGCACTTTCTTGACGATTATCGGCGTACTCATCTGACCGCACTCAAAGAACAATAATCAATCCAGGACTTCGTCTCAGCTCAGAGCAACGCCGTCTTATAAACTTCCAAGTGGCGTGCTCTAAGAAAGAGTGGGATGCCGGCTGGGTTTGTGGGTCTGTGATAACCGGACTTTCGCCGGGCTCGCGCGAGAACTAGTTGTGGGCCCGGTCCAGCAACCCCGCTTCCCTCAAGAGTGTTTCGACTAGAGGTAACTTCAAAGTATCTTGGTAGAGGTAACAATTGAAGAGGGCCACAGCTAAATCGCCATATGAAAATCGCTAAACCGCTATACACTAATCAAGCGAGCCCAAAATGAAGAGTGCATTTATCACTACCAAAATTTGTATGAACAACTATGTACAATGCACAATAGGCACTTATGCTAACTCATTAAAATCTCAATCAGACTTTGTATCTTAGGTGCATACCTTAAGCCTAATAATTACGTCTTGTTGCACTATCACAGCAGTAACTAGAGTAGCATCTTTAATACTATCTAGCTGATTTACTGATGAAATATAGGCTCTCTCTTTTGGCAAAGACCAAGTTGTATTAAAGTATCCCCTTGGTAGCCGGAATAGCTTCAATTTTTAGTTCCAAGGGTAATCGGCAAGCATACACATTTGTCTTTAATAATATAAGTTGTCCTTGCCCTAGAGTACAAAATTGTATGGCGGGGCAAGGTTGATAGATGACACTCGCCAAGTTACTAGAATATTAGCGTATGGCGGTTTAGCAATTTCCGTATGGCGATTTAGCTGTGGCCTTGAAGAGCTCATTGAACTTGATTGATGGACAACAGGGAGAAAGTCGACCTGGTCCGAGCCAGAGACAAGCCAAAACACCCAGTGCCAACCTGTACAAACGATTTTGTATTATTTAGAATATGCAGCTGTCACATGAACAGTCAACACAGCTGCTCGTGTAGCTTCAAAGATTAAATGCTGACAGCGGAGTCCCGGGAGCAACAATGTCAGACAGATCGGTAAAGTGAATCTGCCCCTTTCCAGTAGCGAAACTCTCTCGCTTAGTCCAAACAGTAAGCGTCATCAAAACAATCCTCGTTGACATCACGCTGGGCTGAGGCGCAGAAAGCTTTCATACTTTCTACATCTGTTTTACGCTCTAAAGTTACTCATATGATTTTTCCGGAGAGATGCTAGGGCTTCCATAACAAATTGCTCATCAGGTGTTCTTTTAAAAGTTGCAGCGAGCGTTAGACCGGGCGCCCGACGATTAACCGTGAGAGTGGCGTATCTCCAGATCATCGATTCATATTCGGGCCGCTGCTCCGAAGGGGCTCTGTCGTTAAGTCAGCAAGTTAAAGTCTAAGGATTTGTTTTGGTTGAGCTCGACGACATCACATGAACATCCTGACAAACACTGCCAGGCCAATGTTTTCGTTTAAAAAAAAAAGTGCGACCAGTGCTAAAGGATCGTTAGCCGCGCCCGGAAAATTTTGGCTTGGGGACCATGAAGTTTCGTGGTAAGCTTGTGAGAGTAATCTCATTAGTTAGGAGCTAAAAGCTCGCGAGGTAGGTTTATAGGCCTTCACCATTTCAATTCACATCTCAGAAATCGCAGCGGATCTCGACGGATATCCTAATTTGCTGCCAAGAAACAGCACAACTGAAGAATTCGACACAATATGGAAGCCACAGCTGCACGTGTTCAGAAAAGGAGCGACGCCTGGCTGGGGGACCTCAGGGAGAAAAAATGGATCGGATTCGACCTCGACGACACCCTGCATGACTTTCGACGCAGTGCAGGAATCGCAACATCTCAGATCCTGGAAGAAATCTCTCTGCGATACGAAATCTCCGTCACGGCGTTGAAAGAGGAGTATTCTCGTATCCTGCGAGAAACAAATACGAATGCTTTCTCAGACGGCAAGACATCACAAGATTATCGACGCGAAAGATTCACCTCGCTGCTTGCGAGATTCTCTGTTCCATACAATGAGGAGTTTATGGATGAGCTTTTGGAGTCGTATGAAACCACTCTGATTTCATCATTGACATTAAAAGAAGGAGCTCTGGACCTGCTGTCTACGCTCAAAGAGCTGGGCAAGAAAATTGTCATCATTACAGAAGGTCCACAAGATGCGCAGGAGAGAACGGTGAAAGCGCTCGGAATCGATGAGCACACCGATTCTCTTGCCACGACGAATCATTTTAGAGTTTCGAAAGTTGATGGACTTTTCTCCAGAGTTCTGGAGCATCTGGGCATCTCGGCACGAGATATGGCGTACATTGGTGATAGTGAGGAGCGAGATATGAAGCCTGCAATGGCAGAGGGCATATTTTGTGTTCATTTTGATGAAACGAGGGAAGCTGCTTGGAACTCAAGTCCGCCACGTATCCATTCTCTGAAGGATCTGCTGGATCTTCCCCTCAATACAACATCGTCACAAGCATGAAGTGGTGCGAAGGCATTTTTTCGAGCTGAAAATCGATTGAGAGGCACAGACTGGTCGCTCAGCCGAACGAATTGTATCATCGTAACACAAGGCAGACTCGCGAAAACAAAAGTGTGGTGGCTGAGGCGAGTCACTGCATATCCATTACGGCGGACCTCACCAGCCTTGTCCAACGTCTTTTCCCTCTCTTCCAACCTCGACACTGCTAAATCTTGTTCAAGACACCAAGTTTGCTCGATGGCTCTACCAGTGCCGTTTGGATTCTCTGCTGGAGATGTGATAGCCGTCTGTATCCTTGTGAAAGATGTCATCAAAGCTCTCGACGACGCTCAGGGAGCATCGGCTGAGTACCGACAATTGTCCCGAGAGCTGTGGTCCCTGGATCGTGCGCGGTTAGAAGTCGAGCTGTTGTCACAGACTTGCGGTACTTCGGTCGAGCTAAATGCATTGAGTTCTACGACCAGGAGGGTGGTGGATCAGTGCAGAGAGTCCATGGAAACATTCTAACGAAAGTTGAGGACATATGATTGCAGTTTGAAGGAAGGCGGGTCGGGCGACAGGATTCGCGATGCAGGAAAGAAGATCAAGTGGGCTTTGACGCAAAGGGAAGAGGTTGCGAAATTCAGAACAGAGATCAATGGGCACAGCTCTACGATAAATATGTTATTGATCACAGCAAGCATGTAGGAAATGAACAGCTGAAGCCTGAGGACGTGGCTAACTTGATATGACAGAAATCTGACGAAGCTCACTGAACGAAATATCAATACGCATCTTCTCAGTGCTCAGGAGCGACGAGACAACATACAACAGCAACAAAACGTGGCACTAGACATGATACGGGAGAAGTTGAACGAGAGTGAGAAGAATATCATGGAGCATGGAACAAACATTTCCAGGCTTGTTGAGCGAATGTGGGCATCTCATTCTCTTCGTCCCTCTTCAACCGCCGCTCATACAAAGTACTAGGAATTATTTCTTCAAGCTTGGAGCTGAACTCAAGACATTTATGTTCAACATCTGGACTGTCAACTCAAGACGTACAAAGCAGTGATAGATCTCCAAACGCGAGTCCCACGGGAGTTCAAACCTTGTTGGATACAAGAACCGTTAATCCTGACTGACGCTCTTGGAAGAGTTGCGCCAATCCATCTCGAGTTAATCAATTCCTGGGATGTTTTTGAAAGTGTCCTGGCAGCACGTTTCAAACAGCTCACGGGACAAGGAAAGATAGCGCCGAGAGAGTACGCTATCCAAGAAACAAGCCTCAAACTTGAGATTGATCGATCTCAATCCTTCGAGTCTAGCTTCCTACCTGGACGCCGGTTGGGAATGAGCATGATTTTCAACGCCTTGGATGAGCGAATTGACTATGCTTGCCCAAGTTGCCGTATGACGTCTCATGTCAACTCTGACTCGGAGATCGAATGGTAGATATATTGTCCCAACCGGACGAAGTCAATTGCTGATGGCTTGCTAGTCTCACGTGTGGAACCTGGTATCAGCGCATTATCGACCTTGACTCTTCGCCTTCTGGTGAAGGTGGTTTTGATAGTGCTAATGGTCTGTGCCCGCAAATGAGAGATGGCAGTGACGGCAAGCGGAGCCACGAACATGACGCATCCACACGCGGACCACAGAAGAGAAGACTCGAAGAGGTAGATCTAGGAGATGAAGATATTAGAGCATTTAGAAGAGTGAGGTTGCTCTATACCCGGAAGTCCTCAGATGGCTATATTATACCAGGCAGTAACTGTCTGTTATTTGATATCTGGGAATCAGTCAATGTTGTCGATTCTCCTCGATTCACGGATTGCTAGGAGCGTTGAGCGTATACGAGTGCGAACCATTTGTTTTGGGTGCTTTAGTTCCGATGGAGATTTTAGACCTGGAAGCTGTCCTTCAAGAGCCAGATAGAGGCCCAGAAACGGTCCTTCAGGGCGAGGAGAATGACCCCGCAAACTCGACCGCTGTTGTGTGATCTAATATCGCCCGTTGCAAGCACAACTCTCTGATCATAACGACTTTAGGAGGCAATCTAGGATAGACCAACTGTCGGATTGTCTCTGTTCCTCAAATTAGCCGCAAATACGATGTCTCTAGTGTATGGATTCTCGTCGCTAAATGAGTTGCGATTTTCTGAGGCCGGATGCATAGACAAACATTTTACTCTGTTTTGCGCCGTAAGACAGTTCGGGCCCTGGCGGATACCTCACATCTGCCACAAGGACGCTGTCGCTGTATTATGCTGAACCCAGAGCTCAAAGGGCTTCGTTGTGCTTGTAAGGGATTTATCTTAAGTCGAGTAGTTCCTCAACAGACTAGTTGCGACTGTGGACACCAAGCTTGTTATCATCTCCCTATGGAGGATCAAAACTCGATTCAAATGCAGGAGCTGGAGGCTATATACGAGAAGGCGGATATACTCGTAGGCCGAGCAGCTGAAAAGAGTGAGGAACTGCGGAGAAGCTAAATTTGTGGATCTCATTAAAAGTCTGCAAGATCTCGAGCATGTGCTTCCTGAGAAACACGATCTAGGAAACATGTGTAGGTTTCTTCAACGGGCATCGTTGCTGGCTCTGGAAAAACTGAAAGATGATTGAAAGATACGAAGCTAAGATCAGGAGACATAAAAAAGAGTAGAAGGTATTTTCTCAAACGTCCAGTAAACAGGGTGAAATAAGACCACGAACAACTGAAAGGCAGATAATGTCATAAAACATCGATCGAAGCTCCACATCTCCGTACAAGCTACAAGCCGCATTGACGACCTCCAACTTTTATCAAGATCACAGCTTCCAATCCTCCTTAATCAGATCCGCCCCTTTCTCAGCAAGCGCATAAACAGTCGCAACGATATTTCCGCTCACATGAAGCGGAATCACGCTTGCATCAACAACCCTCACCCCCTTACACCCATACACCTTCAACCTATCATCCACAGCTCCAACACCCTCCTTACCCATCGCACACGAGCCCAAAGGATGATACTGCGTCGAAACATTGCCACGCAGATACATCTCGACTGCATTCCTATCACTCAAATCAAGCGGACCATCAGGATGATACCTCCGCTTAATCTTCTCCCTGAACGGACTGGTATTGACAATCTTGTCCGCTACAGCCATGCCTTTAGCAAAGACCTCGATATCCGCCGGATGAGACAAGTACGCCGGATCGATCTCAGGATCAACCTTTGGGTCCGAGGATTTGATATGGACGGTCCCAACAGATAGAGGACGCGCCATGCTCACGAAAAACATAAATCCGTGTTTACCAACCATGTCTGGCGGCGGGGCGAGAGCCTTCGTCTGATCGCGTGCCTCTTTGAGGTTTATACTCGCGGGGATCAACCCGATTTGGATGCTCGCTTCATCTTTCGACGCAATGCCTTTGGCGAGGAGCTGTTTCGCTTCGTCGGTGTGTCCGCCGTGAGATGGGGAAAGTATCAGGTCTTGCAAAGCGGAGATTTCGGACGGCGTGGCGAGGTCGGCGTATGAGACGAATCCCATGGCTGCACCACCCGTGGAGAGAGGCCCATTGCGGGTGGATGCGTATTCGGCCATGACAGTTTGGACGTATGCAGGATCCTGCATTGCGTCGAGTGATTGTTCTCCTTCTGCGAGTTCGTAGCCGAAGCCTGTCACTGGATGGTCATGGAAGTTCTCTCCTATGCGGGGGTTTTCGACGGTGGGTTTGATACCGGCTGCGGTGAGGATTGAAGGGTTTCCGATGCCGGAGAGTTCGAGGATTTGAGGTGTTTTGACCTGTTCTCGTGTGTCAGTGGCTTTGTTGATAAATGATAGGGGTAGCGAGCGCGGACTAGTAAACTTGGGGCTTGAAATAGGAAGTCAACTTACCACACCAGCACTCAGAACAACTTCTTTCTTCACATTCACCTTATGGGACTTCCCACCATGCTCAAACTCAACTCCAGAAACAGTGCCATCCGGACTAACCACCAACCTCTCGACCAAAGCCTCTGTCAATACCCTCAAGTTCGGCCGTTGTGCATTCGGAAGCAAGTAACCCGTGACAGCATAACTTCTCGTACCGTCCGCCTCTCCACCACTGCGATCAATAGTACTCAGCGAATGATACGTGCCGAGATGATCGCCACTCCACGCATTCATAGGACTACCCATCTTATCACCAAGCGCTGAAGCTGCCGCGATCCATTCACGCTCTTGTGGGAGACGCCAAGTCGAGAAACTGGTGTGAATTGGGCCATCACGGCCGTGGAATCCGGCATCGTATTTGGTTTCAAGTGGAATGTTGGACTTGTTCTTGTAGTTTGCGGGATCGTCGAAATGTTCGTGCTTTTTGAAATACGGGAGAAGGTCTTTGAATGACCAGCCTTTGTTGCCGAGATTTGCCCACTTGCAAGTCTTAGTTAGCTGAAGTCTTGAGTGATTTGGATACTGGAAACTTACATCGTCGTAGTCTGAGGCATGGCCGCGAACGTACATTTGGTAGTTGATGGCAGATGAACCCCCCAGACCTTTACCACGAGGTTGCTGGAAGGGGGTTGGATCGCTCAGATGTTTCTGCATCATGGATCAGCAAGTCTTTCTGATAGATGAAGAAGTGTTTCTGTCAATCTACCTGTGGAACACTATAATGCACCCAATCGTATTTTGGATCTCCAATAATCTTGGGGTATAGAGCTGGCATCATAATCATCGGGTCTCCAATGTTAGCTGCCCCTGCCTCAAGAACACCAACTTTGATATTGGCATTTTCTGTCAACCTTGCCGCGACAGTGAGCCCAGCCGTTCCACCACCGACCACAATGAAGTCATAGTCATGCTTGAGGAATTCCTCGAGAGAGCAAAGAGCAGGGAGATCAAGAGTAGCCATTTTCGATGATTTTGAGAAATCCAAGGTCTAACTGTAAAGTAAAATCATATGAAAGAACAGAAAGAAGTTCAGCTTTGCAATATTTGAATGTACAAGAATTGTTTTGAGGAAGTAGGCTATTCCGTCGGGAAGCTTACCCAGTCAAAACTGAGATTCAAACAAGAACAGTAAAGACCTGTCAGCCCTACCTTCCTGACATAGGTCACTCTCGCATACGAGCTACCAGCCAAGGAGAAACACTAAGCTCGCTACGACCCGACACTTCTCATTCGTCCAAAATCGATATCGCGCTTACAACTACTCAAATGTGTCGAGGCCACAGAGAGACATTTTCCGAGAGCCAAGCCAAACGGAACTCCGTGACTGTCTTGACGACATTTCTCAAGTCTCCGGAAGCTGAAATATCAAACATTAGATCGGACCAAATCAAGCCTGAACAAACAAAACGAAACAAAAAAGATCCGTTCACATACCTGCGAAGAACAATCTTAAATCGGCAGAAATATCCAGTCCCTCATTCTGCTTGAGATTCAAGATATAGAAAGCAGGGGCTTTTCCCCAGTGGTTCTTGCGCTGTCCATGAGATGACATGAGTGGGGCATTGTTGCCAGCTATGAAGCTGGGCGCTCGCTTCTCGACTTCCCAGGCTGGCTTCCAGGTTTGTTTTCGTTATGGAAGATCGGCAGTCGGATTTGTGGACTCTCCCGTGTGCGCATAGACATTCTTTGCTGCAGTACTGTGATGGATTTTGTTAGGTTGAGTTTCCAAGTAGGATGTTGGCAATTCAGATGATAGTTGAATTATATAGCTCTCTTACTTGAAACGAGATGGCAGGTTGAGCAGACACTTGTAGCGGTCTTGCTACACGGTGAAGGGTTGGCTACCGCTTCTTGTATTGGCCGCACGGAAGTAGTGACTGATTAGCAGAACGGGCTGCCATGTTTTTTTTCCCTTGAGTCTCAAAAATTGGAGCTTTTTTTCTAGGGATCAAGTTACGTGCAAGCTCTCACTTTAAGGAAGGAAGGAAGCGAACCAAATGGACTGAACTTCCTGAAATGTGGGAGATTTCTGCAGGTTACCTTGAAACTCATGTAGGGATACGCACTTTCCACGGGGGGATCTCGCAGGAGTATGTATGCCTTTGGAGTGCGTTCTTTGTTCAAACACTTGCATGTCGAATCCCAAAAGCTCATCAAAACACCCTCCGCCAATACAACCATACCATTGCCGCCTGTCAACATAGAAATCCCAAAACAAAAATATATACAGTATTAGAGCCGACCCACAAACGACGATCAATGGACAATGATCCCAAACGCTCTTTATCTTCTCCCAAAACCAAATTTACAAACAAACGAACGAACGAACTAATTTCATCTGTTTTGATCTGATCTGATCTGATCAAGTCCTCCTGCTTCCCTTCCCAAAAGACTCCCTCCCAGCAATATATTCCCCTAAACCAAAACCCAAATCGCCATGAGGTAAGACACTCCAGATCAGAAACCAACCAGTTCAGAGCAGGTCAGAGTCCCTTCCCAGACAATAACAATAAACTCACCGCTCAAATAAAGCATAAAACTATATTTGATGATAAAACTCCATGATCCATAACCCATAACCAAAATATCTTGAAGTGACGAATGGGATACCTGGGCAATGTCGAATGATCGCGTCACGTGAGTGTACATGTTCCTTTAACCTACCTGCCTTGAAGGAAAGTGCTGCCTGCCCTGGGTACTCTGTCCTAGAACAGTCAAATTAAAAATTAATCGCCAAAAAAACAGTTACCTACCTAGAAAAATATTAACAGTCCCCAGACGGTAACTTGACTACCTTATCGACTGCGCAACAATTGTAGGTATAATAGTGTACCTACTCAGTCCCGCGCTCCCCCCTACGGTAGGTACTTGCCTAGGTAGGTAGGTACCTAGACAACACTACCCCTTATTACTCTAGAGGGGATAGATACATCTCAGGAAAGAACCGACCGATCCATTGATACCTTACTTACCTTACTTAGCTACCTAGCTACCTAGATACCATGCTCCGAACACCGGTGGAAGTTTGAAGCAGTAACAGGGATTTGGAATGTAGCTATGTTTGGTGATGATATAACTTATACTCAATCATATGAGAATGAGGAGGATAGATGAGGGAAGGAGGAGGGAGGATAAGGGAAGGAAGAGGATACGGGAAGGAAGAGGATACGGGAAGGAAGAGGATACGGGAAGGAAGGATGTAAGTAAGAAAGAGCAGAGCAGAAGGGAGAGAGGAATGCATGTGAGTGAGTGAGTGAGTGAGCGAATGAGTGAATGAGTTAGGAGGACGAACACCTACTTCATGACATGACATAACAAGGAAGATGAACAAGATACACTAATCCTTTTCACTCCAAGAAGCCAAGTCTTCCTCTCCAAAAAGTGTAATATAATATAAAAGTAAAGTAAAAGTAAGTAAGTAATAAGAAAAGGAACAAGTCATTTATATGTGTTTTTTTTTGTCTCCCTCTTCCTCTCTCCTGTCCGTCTGTAATACTCCAATCCGAATCAAACCCAACCCAACCCAACCCCATTTGCATTTGTATTTTGCATTTTCCATTTCCTTACCATCAGCGCGCTTCCATTGTGCCTCAAGTACCCTACGCTCTCGAGAAAAAAAAGTAATGTTTAATTAATCCACGTATCCATCCGTTCTGTCTTTCTTTCTCGTATCTTATCTTAATCTCCAAACAGTCCGTTAAAGTCTCGTTCGGGGTATCATCTTGTCCGTCCGTTTATCCACCGTCAATTATCAACAAACCTCCGCTGTCTTCCCCCTCCTCTCCTTACACATGAGCTCTTGCACCCAACGAATATCGAATATCGAATATCAAACACCCCCTAGTTATTCAACTTCTCATTACTAACCTCCTTAACCTCCGCCTTCTTCCCCGCCAAAACCCCACTCAGCCAGCCATACGCATCCCCACCAACCACCAGTCCCGTCGCAATCGCCGCCTTCCCCCACGTAACGATGCCCTCGCCGCCCACCTTCTTACACTCACTGCCATACACGCCAACGACGTACTCCTTTCCCTCGCTCCCCTTCTTTAGCGGGAAGAAGATAATCGCCTTGCCATTGTCGATTAGCTCGCCGGTGGGCTTCTTGACGACGGGGAACTTGGAGTCAATGGTTGAGAGGGTGGAGTCGCCGAGGGAGTCGGCCTTGGTGATGTAGGGAGAGACGTATTGGTAGGGTTTGGAGAGGTAGGGGAGGAGGGGGTCGGCGAGCTTGTGCGAGATGGACGTGGTGAGGGAGAGGGATTTGGCGCCGTAGGGGTTGGATTTGAAGGTGGAGATGGAGTCGCTGATTACGGGGTAGGAGATGAGATGCTGTGGGGGGTGGGTTAGTATGGGGTTGATTTGTGGTATGGGGTGGAGTTGGGGAGGTAGACGTACGCTGAGGAATGCAGAGGAAGGAGCCTCGCCGTTGACTTGAGGTGCCATTTTGTGGGTGTGTAGGGGGTTAAGCTTCTATGATAGAGAGTCAGCTCGTATTCTTTTCTGACAGTATCTTCATTCTTGATCATTTCCACCTGTGTCTTGTCGTCGCAGATGCAGCACAGCAGCTGATTGCCTCTGCTGTGCCTTGCATATAGCCCTCAACCCCATGACGCGGGGTCCACATCCACAACATCCTATCAGCAGACAAACGGAAGACAAAAAACACACTTACTTGTGATAGATGGATGGATCGATCGATATCTCCCGTGGTGTCAGGGTTACACTGGTAGCAATGTATAGATGTGGAAGTGTATGTGGATGTGTGTGCACGGATTGACTTTTCTTCTTCTTTTCTTCTGGCAGAAATGTTCGGGTGGTCAGAAGGTCAAAGAGGAGAGAAGCTGGTGGTGGTGGAGAGGTTAATAAGAGGGAAGGAAGGGAGGAGCTAGGGAAAGGTAGGGAGAGGCAGGAGACGTGGGAGAGGTGGCCATGGTATGTGTGCGCCACAGCTTGGCCTTGTTCATACGGTAGTAGTGAAGGGAAGGGAAGGGAAGGGGAAGGAGGGATGTCCTTTTTTGCATGTGAGTCTGGGTCTGGGTCTGGGTCTACCTACGAGTACCTTGCTCTGGTCCCCTTCCCCTTCGGGAGTTTGGTGCTTTCCCTTCCCTTCCCTTCCCTTCCTGCGGTCTGTCGCAAACATGTGGCGTGTCCACGGGCCCACGACCAGACATCCAATTCAACGGAATTGCGCTGCTGCTCTAGCCCCCCTCCCAATCACAGGCTGGCATCCACGTTCCCAAGGTGAGGATCAGCCAATGGAGAAGATGAATCTTCATTCCATCCCCTGCATGCACTCAACGGTGACGAGGCGAGGGAGGGAGGAGAGAGTGGGAATCAGGGAACTTGGGAAGGGCGACAGAGGAGAGGATCCCAGTGCGCGCACGACGTGAGAGTTTTTGTGGATCTGGTTGGATGCGTGCAGGGATGGAGCTGATTTAGAGCTGTTGGGGGGGTCTTCCATTGTTGGCGTTTGACATGTGAAAGTAGTTGTCGTCATTTCTGGAACTTTTTTTCAATGTTCACGTTCTGGTCTGCTCTCAACATTTAACCTCATTTCGAAATCTAAGTCATTCTCTTCTTATCTGATTCTTCGCGGAGTTTATTCTGAAGATATAAATCATCCCCACCCATCTCTATTCAGCCAGACATTTACTGCATCCTCCCAGAATGTGGCAAGTCCTCATGCCTAAGAACTTGAAACCAGCATGGGCTTATCAAACCCCTTATCGCCAGCCCTGCCTTGCTCCCCTCGCTTGCTTATCTCTTCCCTCCCGCTCTCATCCATCCATCATCACTCACTCTTTCACCTAAGGTAGGACTTACTTTCAAAACCAGCTTCCCTCTCCCCTATCTTAGTCTAAGTGTTTGAATCCCATTACCTCATACCTCATCTCACCTCACCTGAACTCACCTCCCCCAATCCCCAAAAACACGAATCAAAGATCTCGATTCCCCCATCGGAGCTCTCCCTCCTAGCCCTTCACTCCAACCAATAACCTCTACTACATCTCACTTGCTCCTCCTCCGAAGAGAAAAACTCAAACCTCAATTCCCTGACCTTGTTGAGAGTTTTCCAAGGTTAGATTTTTGGCTTTTATGTTACATAGCTGGGGTAGTCTAATGCTGTAGCTACAGTAAGGTAGGTAGGTAGATATAATCGTGCATGGCATGCATAAACGGGGTTTCATCACTGTTCTCGTACCTTACGTACTGCCTGTACACGAGGAGCTCGTTGAAGAATCTGTTCTTGGTCTATTCTCAGGTGGGTTTATCTACTCCTGTACGATACGACACAATACAACCTCTTCTCTCATATACGAGACTTGTTTACTGACTTACCTTACTTACCTACCTACCTCACTCCCCAGCCCAGCCCACTTTCACATGCATTATTTCTTTCAAAGACCCCTATCAAAATCTCGCCCCTCTACCCTATCCACATCCACATCCACATCCAGTGATCCACAGCCTGCCCCCTGAGCTTGGACTGGATCGATCCGCCCGCAACCCGCCTAGTCCGTGCCCTCTTTAATAAATGGAACTCACCAGCCACACCACACCACAGTACAGTGATTGACATGTGAAAGTTCGCTTTCTGTGTGTCCCAACAACCCTAGTTAGGTAAATACGGCATGGCTGGTTTGTTTGGGATGGGCATGCATGCTCAACATCTTGTTCGTAACTTATGGATGAACGGACGGGAAGAGAAGGGAAGGGAAGGGAAGGGAGAAATTCTCCGATCGGGGTTTGGATCTGGATATCGATGTCGATGTCGATGCTACTGTAAGAGTGTGTGCAGTCCGTCCGTCCCAGTGCAGTATGGGAGGGGAGGGGAGGCTCGCAGTTCATCTATATCTGAATCGTCTGATTTGATTGATAAATAACTTACTTACTTAACTTACTCTCTCCAATTCTCTCCTCGATAAACCGAAAAAAAAAAAACCTTCACACACAGGTCTCACCTCAGCGCTGAGGTATTTCTAACACCTAATGCCCCTTCAGAATTGGAAATTTACCCACCTCCAGCTTGTAGAAAGTGCGAACTCAACTCAACTCAACCACTCCCCCTCAAAGATCACAAGTCACAAGTCACAACACGGCAAGGCAAGACAAACCCACAGCCCACGACTCACGGCTCCCCGGCTCGTCTGTCCGTCCCGCTCTAACTTACCTTACTCCATCTCCTCTCTTCCACCACTACTCTATTCTGCTCTCCTCTACGGAGGTACTTGTCTACAATAAACTCTCAAACTCAAAACCCTGCACGGAACGTACTTTCTCGGCACGGAACGAATCGTATATTATTTCGTATTTACCTACCTGCCTACCTGCCTGCCGGTCAATAAAAAAGGGCCGCCACCCCGGAGGAGGCCACTCAGGCAGGAAGGACTAGTCGAGATCGTGGTTTATTGTCGGGGTCGGGAGTACAAGTATCTATCTCGTATCAACTTGGAAATAGGAAGGGGGATGGTTGGGGGGTGGGGAGGGGGTGTTTGTTTTGTTTTGTTTTGTTTTGTTTGTTTTGCTTTCTATTATCCATCTCGACTTATCTGTATACTGATGATGTCTTCTCGAGTCCAAATCTGCATTCGAGGTGAGGTGAGGTTGAGGAACGGGAGGAAATGAATGCTCGGAAGGACAAATGAGTATGGCGGATGGCATGAGGCAGATATCTCTTCTCTTCTCAGCTCATCTCAACTTATATCGTATCATCTGGTAAGTAAATTCCAACAAACCTGGTCTTGGTCGTAGAAACCTCACGAAAAGCAATGTAGATTTACGTGAAAACATCAGCCAGTGGTGTTCTGAAACGAGAAGAGATATCTTCTTTCTTCTTTCTTAACTCCCCTGTGTACGATGTTGTTCTTGTACTTGTTCTCGGATTTGCAAAAAAGTTCTGAAGAGTTTGTGAGTGAATGAAGCCCGCTGTATTCTGGCTTCACTTTGATCTATCTGTATCTGTTGTAAAGGCCTCTTTTTTGGTGCATCTCTAATCATCCAGCAATCTGTCATATCTCATAAACGACAGTTCCTGCGGCTCAAGATCACACGCCTCACCCCTCACACCTCACACTCACATCCCACTCCATCCTCAATCTTACTTTCTCTCTCTCAGCTCCTTCCCGTCGTCTTATCGCGTCGTGTCTGCGTGTCTTCTCTCGCTTGCGGAACCGGGTAGGTATGGGTAATTTTCGCTGGATGGTGTAATGCAGTGCAGCATGCATACATGTACGTATGCATGCAGTTCAACGCATTCTGTACTGTACCTTAATACACGTGCTATGGATTTACCTTCATAGATTAGTTTGTGATTTTGAGGTGAGGTGATGTGAGGTGATGTGATGTAATGCATTGCAGGTGCTTGGATGGGGAAACTGCGGAGTAGAGGCTGACTGGGGTGAGGTGAGTTGCGTGAAATATGGTGATCTGTTTTCATGTGATTGAGAAGGGGTAGGGGATACCTAGGTACCTAAGTAGGTAGGTGAGGGGAGAGAAAGAGGAGGAAGGTGGACATGTGAATAGGTAGCTAGGTATCTACCTTAAGTACCTGTGTACCTTGCGTATCACGTGTAGGAGGTACGAAGGTACAAAGGTACTTACATACATATACAGCGTATATCTTCTTCCTCCTATCCGAGCACAATATCAACTTCCCTCTCTCCACCCAGCTTCTCAACACCAACCTCCCATTCCCTCCTCCCTACTCTCCCCAAACCTCTCCTATACACCACCCCACCCGTCTCTCCTTCACTACTCTCAACCCAAAGCACATTAACCCACTCATACATCCCCTCCCCATCACCATCCCCACCTCCTTTCAAATCAGCATCCACATCCCCCCTTAAAGGATGTGCCCTCCCCCCAACCCAACTCCCACCCCACTTCTCGCCATCTTCCCTCCTCACTGGACACCTCCCCCTCGAAATAGCCACAAACTCACAACCCTGCACCATACTCCCAACTGGCATATCGAGGACACTCACAGTCCCTATTCTTGCGCCACGTCCATCCAGAATATCCCCTTCAACCACCGAGTGTTCCTTCTTCCAGTCTTGCTCGAGTACACAGAATGAGGAGACGGAGATGGTGAGGAAGAGTCGAGTGGCGCGGAAGGAGAGCGTGCTGGAGAAGCGAGGTGTGGGGCAAGTGTGGTGGTGTGCTGGGTTGCGAGGGGGATGAACGAGTGGGTAGCGGTAGAGGGTTTTGTAGGATGAGGGTTCGGAATCGCGGTGGTAGTATGAGGATGGGAGTGTAGTTGGCCATGTTGGAGGTGAGCTGTGTCGTGTCCAGCCTTCTGGGATTTGGTTTACTTCTCCTTTCCTGATGCCATCCTCAATTCCAGACCTATCTGCTCTCCCAGCTCTGGACTCAGACTCAGCCCAGCTCCGAGACTCATGGTAAGAATTCGAAATAGGGAATTTCTTCCCACAAGTGATACACGAGTTGTGATACTTCACTAACGGCTCAACTCGCATCCCAAACCCTACGACCGGAATCCTCTTTTCGTCCCCAAAATTCTCCAGAATATGATCCTGAAACACATCCCATAGCTTCAGATCCAATTCACCAAACCACCCCATCCAACTCCAACTCGGCACCTTTCTCTCCGGATTCGTTGGCCTTCTCAGCCTTAAACCAGGAGATGGCAACCAACACATCCCCGCATCAAAAAACGACTCGGGTATACCCCAAAACATCGGCCCGAAAACCTCCTCATTCAACTCTGCTATGCCTAGAAACGCATCCGAGACATCCTCCTCAAAGGATAATTCCCTCTGGTTATACTCCTGCACCAATCTCCCCAGCGGACGTAAATTGACTGTCCGTGGAAGGACAAGGTCGTATCTCTGATCGGGCTTGAAACTTTCTGATTTGGCCCAGGAATGCGATTCGCTGGGTCGTTCGACCTCTTCGAGATATTGCGTTGAGGGACAGAGAAAGGCGGTCAAGGAGGAGGAGAGCAGAAGGGTGCGGAGAGAGAAGATCTGTTCTTGCATTGTCCAGGCGCGTGTGGACCAGATGGGGCGGGAGGAGAAGCCCATTCTTGTGAGGTATTTGAGCCGTGCGTGGTGGGTGGATGAGAAGACCGTTACGGTCTTTGTAGGTAATGTTATGACAGACGGTACAGTTCGTAGGATTGGGTTAATTCCTACACCTGGGATCCCACTATTGGCATCCATGCCGTCTGTTATAGCGAGAGTAAATACCGCAAGTGCGTAGATCGATGGCATACCCCGGAGATGATCATACTTCATTTCAAAATCATCCTGCACGATACACAGTGCATCAACCCAGAGATATCGAATCCCGAGCTCACGAGTAAGAACCATAGCATCTCGGATCGTCCTAGGAATCTGATCTGCTTTCTTGGTAAAAGCTTCGGGCTGGCTTAATTCCTCGAGGTTATCTTTCACTGTCATCAATGTCGAGACTCGGCCCCAGACATAGCTGAGTGCTGCATATCTTGGTGCTGAGGAGAAAGCTACTAGACAATACTGCTCGAGATCGATGTAGTTGACTGGCGTGGTAGGACCAAGATGTGTAGAGAGCACTGAATCTTTGCAGTAATCGTGAGATTCTTCACAGCATGATATCCATTTCTTGAGCAAGGAGTAATCGAGACGGTCTGGATCACAGACTCGTCCGAGTTCTTGCCTGGGAGGGTATTTTGTTGTAGGCTGGAGTTGAAGACCCTACAAGACTATTAGATGGAGGTTTCTCTTTCACTAAGTACGTCAAGCTTGAATAATGGCCACACATACCGGAAGTCCCAGCGCAGTGATACTCAATGGCTTCGCCCACGCACTGTCCCTATTACTCACTTTCACCACCAGATTGATCTCATAATCCTTCCCCTCACCAATCTTTTCTCTCACATTACCACTCTTCAATTCAGCATCATCCCCGCTCTCCAAATACCAATCCAGTGCCTTCAAGATGGACTTGCAGCCTCGACAACCCTGAACTTCAGCTCGTTCCTCGAATTCTGAGCGAGGACCAAGGGAGGCAGTAGTGTTATTGGAGTACTGTGCTGGGAGGTCAACGTTCTGTGAGAGGAAGGATTCGAGCGTTGTGATGTAGATTGAGAGCAGGTGGCAGGTATTGCAGAATTTGGAGTTTGCTATGGCGGGGAGCGCCTCTGGGACGGGGACGGTGCTATCACCGACGCCTTGATCTAGGGTTAGTCCTTCCACATTGGGAAGTGTATCATGAGGTTCTGCCATCTCATCTCCTTACCACGATGAAAACTGCTCCGAGACCATCCTCAGGAAGGACGGTCAAGAATAAGAAGAGTTTTCAGAGGATTTACCTAGCTTGGCAGCTGAATGTTACATCTCTTGGCACCTGACAGTTGTGTCTTCATATGAGAATAATATCTCACAAGAGAGTGCAACCAATTGATTGTTTCAATTAAGAGATTTTGTAATGTCTGGATGAGCATGCAAGCGATGGGACGGGAGGAAGACCATGACAGGGAAAACACGTGGCGGCGTGACATCGTGACAAGGTGGCTTGGACGCGCACCCCACGGTTTCTTCAAAGCACGTTTGAAAGCTCCGTAGCGACGTTGCATCGTTGATGCACTTGTATCTCAACCTCGAAGCAGTCCTTCTCAAGTACAGCATTATTCGATGGAATCAACAAAGCCACTTGCTACGCTTGCGTATACGGAAATACTGCCTGCAAACGCCAGGGGTCTACACACGGCAGCATTTCTCGCCGAGAAGCAGGTTCCCACGCCATCGATTTCTAGAGGAGACAGAAGCTGCAGCGTCGATTGATGGCACAATGGGAAATCTAAGCAAATAAATATGAAGGAGAAAAGTTGAGGCATCGGATCAGGCCGTCAGCAGTTAATGCTGGGGCGGCTTCGAAGCCACCGTTGCATCCTTGAATCCACACTCGAAGCACTCGATTGAGCTCGATATTCCTGCATGAGAAACTTACTTCCATGTTCTCGAGCCCTAGCACACTGCCCCCACCGCCAGAGCGTGGCGCACCGCAGAGAATCTTCCGTACGCATGACGCTTTGGACGATCACCTCTCTATCCCCAGGAGTATCGCGCCATTGTCCTGAGACGATCGCACCTTGCCCTCGGTAGCTCATTGATACGGGTCGATTGCTTTGTGTACCCGATGGTGTTCTCGCAGACGTGTCGGCGACCGAAAGAGTTGCAACTATGGCGGTTTCGAGGAGGCTGTCGAAGTAGCCACGAGAAGACCGTCGCATAGAGGAGACTTGTCTTCTAATGTGTGAACGCAGCCGAAGAATTGCAGATTATATCAAGCTGCAGAGGGAGAAACAAATTCGTGGACTTTATACAACTCATTGTCCTGGCCGTCCGGGGGGCCAAATAGGTGTCAAGGTGGTTAGCCTTTGGCCAGCCTTTTCATGTGCACCTGGGTCTTGGACATAAGGAGTTGGGATCGAGTTCAAGTGAAGAAGTGGCTGAGAATTGATAGAGAGAAGTAGAGAAGTGTGACATTGTTGCGCATATTCGAAACGGGATCGAAAAGCGGATCGATGCAACGAGGATGCGGAGCTCGAAATATCAAATGCTTGCACTGGGCAGAATGCCAGGGGTCCAATGAATGGTGGGTTCAGAGGTTGACAATCCAGAAACCTAGGTGAGTTCTCGGTCTAAATCCACCGTACGCTTCCTACCTCGAAATAGATCTGAGAATCATGAGCCTACTTCCACCTGCATGCTTGAAATCTGAAAGAAACAGAGGACCAATATTGCAAGCAGGATTGTGTACGATGTGGCGATTGTAATTGCCAGTGACATCCATCCGAAGGATTTGTTGACCACGGCTGGAATACGAAATGCTGAGCCTTGCATACTGCTGCTCATCCATTTATTGCCTAGCATCGGCGCATCTTCACCGCTGGATGCAAATGCTTACTTTGGTGAGCAGTATTGAGCGCTTCCTCTCCCGCAGATTTATTCTCGTCTTGGTTGTCTTGCGGGTGAGAGCACCACCTCCAGGATCTGGTCTTTGTTTGTGGGGAAATCCGTCGAGCCCATGTCAACTGACCACTAACACGGCAGTCAGGCTGCCAAGTTCGCTACAGAAACCTTCAATCAGCATTCCTCGGTGACCAACTGAGACATTTTGTCGATCAGAGATCATTCTCGACGACGTTCCATCATGCATGACCTCAGTCATCGTGCCAGCACATACAAATCTCACCCAGCACCCCGTTCCCGTTTCCGAAAGTCTGCAGATTCCTTCGCATCTTCAGCCTTGAGGGAGCATGTCTTCGGTACCAACCGAAGCGTCTCGACTTCGTCCCATTATTCGGAGACTTTCTGTTACTAAGCAGCGGTCGCCTACTTGTTGTACAGATACGGAGACTTCTCCTGCATTGTGCTCTCGACTTTACAGTCTGACAGACACTAATTCTCACCACGGACTCAAAGTGTCAAGACGAGGATTACTAAATTCTGCGAATCTTCCTGCTATGCTACAAAGATATCCGGCCACAGCACAGAATCGGACCTCCGCGTGCTCGCTCCTCTTCGAGATAATCCAAGTCCTCGAGCGCAAGAGTCCTTTTTTCTTTCGGAGGGCCTGCCAGCCGTCTTATTTTCAGCTCAACCCGGAAAGCTTGTCGTTTTGTGCTTTTAAGGTTAAGCTCTGCAGTAGTCCCCAAGCCCTCTGATATCAGGTCAACATCATTCCATTGGCCAGTCCACTCCCGGAGGCGGGCTAGACTAGTGTCTGGACCAGGCTCTCGGTTCTCGCCCACCCAATTTCGAGCTGGCAGTGCAGCTCAGGGACTGAGACAGTGAACCGAGGCCGGGATTATTTGGGTACGAGAAAGGATGAAGTTTGGCTTCTTGTTGTCAATCCTTTGGTTATGATTGGCCGCATGTCATACTATTTTTTCTTTGATCCTTCTCCGGGATATCCCCACATCTGCGAATAGCCTCGCTTTGTCGCTTCGCTGGCGATCATCTCAGTCAAGAGCTCGAGCAACTCGATGGTGATACAAGCTATTCGGCCTGAGCTCAGAAATCACATTTTGCATCTTGGTCAGGTGCTCCGTTATGGCCTGTCCCTGTCCGAATACCAAATCATTCTTTCCTTCTTCGGGGTTGAAATATCGTATTAATTCATCGCAGCTTTGATGTTGCTTGGCTCAGAAGTTGCGCCAAGCCCAGCGGCTCTGGGCCCGTGGCAAGCCCACCCTCGCTAGAGCACCACCTTGTTGACAGCAATCCAGGCCCAAGTCAGGTCCCCTTCTTAGCTTGGGACTGCGGACAAGGGACTTTTCTGGCCACACGGTCGCCCCGTCGGCGCCCCAAGTGTCACCACTAAATGAAAGACTTCCGAATCTGTAGGGTTTAGACTTCAAATACCAAGCCTTTTTCTCTCTTTTTGACATGTATTGTCTTATTCTAGATCAGTCAGTCAGTGCGGCTCGTATCTGGGCGGCCCGGCCATGCAGTGTAGGGCTTCTGGGGTCCTGACTATCGAACGACTTCCCAATTGCGCGGAGTAGCTCGGTTGTTTGTTTCTCAGAGCATGATGGTCTCGATGTGTCAAACTTCATAAAAGGACGCTGTCGCGCTGCATGATGTGGTTCCCAGCATCATCATTCTCCCACATTCTTCTCATTCTACCTTCTAAAAAGTGTGGCTTCACTTGTGGCTTGCATCCGTTCCTGAAGCCACTGTCACTATTACACTACACTCGTTATACAGACTTTCACTTCACATCATTCCACCATGAAGTTCGCAACTCTCCTTCTCAGCGCCAGCCTCGTCGCCTCCACAATAGCATGCCCAGGCCAGGAAAAGGCTATGGCGGATCTTCAGAGGAAACTCAAGGCTCGACAAGATGTGCCTGGAGCCAACGATGTGCCTGGAGCTGTTGATGTGCCTGGAGCCGGGGACTCAGATGAAATGATTGGAGACCTTGCTACCGTCGGAGCTGTCACTCCAGTCGGACAGACCGTCCAGAATATTCTGCTTGGCACCGTCGACCCTTACACGGATGAGCCATGGGTAGGCTCCCTTCCACCCAAAGGCTCTGCACTTTGCAAAAAGGATACTTGCTGTATTTGGAAATGGATCGCACAAGATATGGAGGCCAAGTTCAAGGGCACTGCAGGTCGTTGCAATCGTTTCGCCCGGGCAGCCGTTCGTCTCGGTTTCCATGATGCAGGTACCTGGTCCAAAACGACAGGCTTCGGCGGCGCAGACGGAAGTATAATCCTCGCCAACGAAGGTGGCCGTCCAGAGAACAACGGCCTACAAGATATCTCCAGAGTCACACTAGCCTGGTATAACAGCTACAAGAAGTACGGAGTAGGCATGGCAGACCTAATCCAGATGGGCGCCAACGTCGCAACAGTCGTCTGCCCACTCGGCCCACGAGTCCGCACCTTCGTCGGCCGTCCAGACAGCAACGTCCCCAATGCGGACAACCTCCTCCCCAGCGTCTTCGCCGACGCCGACTCCCTGATCGAGCTCTTCGAGAACAAGACCATCAAGGCCCATGGACTGGCTGCCCTCGTCGGCGCACACACTACCAGCCAGCAACACTTCGTCGACCCAAAGCGCAACTTCGACCCACAGGATAGCACCCCCGGTGTCTGGGACGTCAAGTTCTACAGCGAGACAACCGGCACTGCTCCCAAGCGAGTCTTCAAATTCCCCAGCGACGTCAAGCTCGCTGCCCACCCCAAAATTTCCGATGAGTGGACCAAGTTTGCTACAGATCAGTCGCATTGGGACGAGGTATGTCACTCTGATACCCCCCTTGTACAGATTTACATAAACAAGATTGCTAACATGCTGTCTGTAGGACTACGCCAAGGAATACGTCCGCCTGAGTCTCCTCGGCGTCAACAACATCAACCAGCTCACCGAGTGCACGCGTGTCCTCCCCGCTGCCAAGAAGACCTTCACCCAGCCTGACTTGACCATCTTCAAGCAGTGGTTGGAGGGCAAGTTCCCCGGACTCGGACAGCAGATCGAGGACGGTAGTCTCCTTACCAGTGCGCTGTTGAAATTGCTCGGCTTGTTGAGTGGGAGGATGTATGGTGCTGGGGACGTGGTTGCTTAGATTGGGTTGGGTGCTGGATTTTTTCTACATTATTTGGGATTTGGATGTTTCTTGGACTGCGGTCTACGGTCTGTCTGTCGTCGGTTTGGAGTTTGGTTCGTTTGGAGAGGGACAAAAGGGGGAGCTGGAAAGGAAAGAGAGATACCCTGTTTGGTTTGGGATATGATACCTTTATCGTTACCTTTTGCTGGGATGAACCAAGATTAAAGGGTCGACGTCTTATCAGTCGACTATACTGTATACTGTCTATTTATTTTTAGCTAGTTGTATACTATATCATACTTAATACTTATATTATTTATTCACTCACTTCTGCTTCCTTCGTCGTCTTGTCAACTTGATCCTCAATAGTCAGTGATACCCTGTACATAAAGACCTTCACTCATCCACTCTATTATTAGCATTAACAAGATCGACCAACCAACCACAGCCGACATCGAGGTCGAGATCCTGCGCCACAGCCGCCTGTGGCGTCGTCGTGAATATGAGATATATCAGATTTTGACAATGGGTTATATTCCGATTCCGAGATGCATATGAGACAATTCAAAGTTCTTTCTCTCGGATTTGATTGGATAGTGTTTGAAGCCGTGTTCCCCGATTGTGACTTATCGCTTATTTCCTTCTTTTGTGCGTGTGCGTGCTGATTGAAGAAAAAGAAGTTTGAAAGGAGAGGATAGTCGATGACTGGTAGTTGGAGATGTAGTGAGAAAATAAGTGCAAGGTCTGACTTCCGAGCTTAGGTACATGCCTTAGCTAGGTACCTAGCTATGCGGCGAAAAGAAAAGTGGCTGTCTGAGCCGCGACGAGCAGAACGGGGTCAATGAACTTCGTTCTTTTTCTCTCTGCGCTTTGTAGGGGGAAAAGACCATGCATAAGTGGTTGGTTCTAATGAAGAGAAGCTAATCTATCACCGACATTAAATCTTGCTTCAGGTTTTTAAGTTGATCGTGACTAACGAGGTGGCTAAGGATATTTGTCCCTCGAGCCGCCACTTTTGTTGCTGGCGTAAGGGAGCGGAGAAAGGCGGGAAGTCGTAGCGAGCATATGTAAACACGGAAGTCGCGGTATCGGGTATTGGAGTACCTAATACTTTTGTTTCTGTGACTTAGGGAAACAAGTTTGTTATTCGTTATCTGTACGCTTCATATCCTGTCCCATTTCAGACTCGGGAATCCAGAGCCAGAGCCAACATCAAGAAATGCGCCCATTAGTGCGTCCTCGTCCAGAGACCATCTGCCCTCGCCCTTGATACTCATGGCCTAACACAACCTCAACCCCGAACACTTCCCCTCATCCCAGACCTCCCCCCTCGAAATCCCATGCACATACGCATCCCCAATAAACTCCCACACCCCACCGTCCTTCATCCTAACCACAAACGGCAACTTCCCCCCCTCCAGCAAAACAACCATATCCCCCTCCTCCGCCAGCCTGGGCACCAAGCCCACATACCCCTTCTCCGTCCTCGCTATCCGCCGATTAATCATCTGCGCCGTCAACGCCCTGAACTCCATCTCTGGGTTCGGGATCCCGATAATTCGCAGGATGTGTCCGATAATGACCACTAGCACCCATATGCCCAGGAAATCGTCTAGTCCGAATCGGTGGATCCATAGTAGGTAGCGCTGTCGTTTGCGGAATTTATAATATCGGGGGCGGATGGCGTCTTTGTTTTCTGCTGCGAGGCCGGCGACGAAGGTCTGCCAGGAAGCTTCTTCCAACGTCTCGCCGGTGGGGTAGATGGCATTTGGGTTGGTCCGCAGATTGATGGTTGCTTCCCAATCGTGGATATAAGCCTGGTTGCGTTTGAGCACGAGGGCTTGTTTGCGGAGGGATTGGAAGCCGGATGTGTCTTGTAGCTTCCAGTGCTTACTTACGCGGGAGATCTTGTCGACGATGTAGCCGGAGACTTCGAGGTGGTTGAGGGATTTGTCGATGATGGGTGTGTAGATTGAGTCTTTGGAAGCAGAGTATGGGAGCTTGAAATTCTCATTTGCTGCTGCTTCCAGGGATTCGAAGAGCAGAAAGGACTGGCAATGATCCGTGGCGTGACCCCAATCTGGGACCCAGGATGGTAAGTCCAATACATCGCCAATTTCTCTCTTCAACCTGGGAACACTCAAGAAATCCAAGTTAGTCGCCTTTTGCAGCGTCGATACGGCTACATTCATATATATGCTCCTTACACTTTGCGAGTAATCCGGCTTAATCTCATGCTCGTTGAAACTCTCATGCGAAGACAATCCATAGTATGCAAACACATGATCCCTCTCATTTGTGGCCAGCGCCTTCCTATGTCGCGCAAGCACTTGCCAATACAACCTCTTCTTTCCTGTCGAAATCTCATACTGGCTACTCTGCAGCGCCGTCAAGACCTCGATCTGGGGACTGCCGTAAAACTCAAAGATCCAAGTCTGGTAGTTCATGATATAGTACAATGCACGGTAGAGCTCGTTCCAGGTTATCAGGGCTGAGCCGCATAGGACTTTGGTGTTTGTTGATAGCGCGATCTCTTGCACGATCCAGGCCCGGAGAAACCAGGCTCGGTCGAGGAGCTTGAAGAATGCGTACCAGTTGTTGCTGAATACTGAGAACTCGGAATAGGTCCGTAACCGGTACCATAATGATCTCTTCTTGGCCGTTTCAGGATCTAGATCTGACAGAGCGACTGAACATCGCGCTGCAAATTTGAGAGCGGTGGTGCTCAGATCCGCTTCTTCACCTAGCCAGACTAGAGTCCGTCCTGCTTTTGCATAAATATTCCGCATCTCAGCCACTTGAGAAGATTTCTCCTCGTCATTGGATTGGTTGATGCAAATAGAATCGATCCAGAATTTCCTTTTGGCTGATTTGAGTCTCATGCGTGAGAGGAAGGCGTGCAGGTTAGCGGGGACGTTGATGGTTTTGCCATCACAGAAGATCTGTCCCTGGTTGATAGGAGGACCCCAGAAGTAGGATACTGCTTCATATTTTGGACAATCTGATAGTGGATGTTCTGTGATGGAACAAGGAGGAGGGAGACCCGTTGGTTCCTCTGTGGGGTGGAATTCCACGAGCCTAATGTAAATGCCTCCCTGCTCGTCGGTGGGGAGGTCGCGATACTGGTAGGGCTCCAAATCTACCATTGCATTGTGTTGTGCTACGACAAATCAATGAATTTCTTTGAGCGTAGTAGAGACCGAACTAATCAATTTGTGACATCTCAGGTTATTGTGGTTGAAGCATCGCATGGTGACAAATGGTTGAGGTTTTCAGCTGCTTCTCAGCCGCACGATGTGGCCAGAAGGCTTGGCAAGCCACAGATGCTCGCCGGAAAAGTAAACATTTGAAGTTGATTTTGCCTACAATGACATTAGATTCAAATTGAAATCTGATCAAATATGATAGTGGTAGTGTCTGCGACAAAAAGTATCAATGGTGCTATCGAATAGCGATGAATCCGTTGAAATTTGAGGTGCAGCATCCCAGAAGAAATGCAACAGGGTCGCATGAAATTACTAACATCTTTAGGTTCCCAAATTATTGGCTATTAACTACCATCTGTCAGGAGCGTCAGAGTTCAAGGCTCATGCATGGCTTGACGAGTTATCAACCAAGTCAACACAAGAGATCGTGGGCTTCCGCCCCCTCTGGGCGATACGAACGAGCAACCGAGCCCCTCTCCTTCCCAACTTTCATGCTGAACCCTTCAAATTTTCTTCTCATGTCATGCAATCCCCAATTTCTAACCATGAATGACTTGACAATATCGCCCCCCTCTTCCCCTCTCGCGGACACCCTTCGACAAGGCTAAACCCCATCCTCCCGCCCCACACAGAAATAGCCCTCAGCTACATGCTATTTGCCCTCAAGATCATACAGAAAACGACCCATGTATGGGTCTTTACAGTCTCGGAGTCAATTGATAGAAATTTACGGACGCTCTGGACCTCCGCATTCTTGCTATAGTCGCTAGCGAATGCGCCAAGAAATCAAAGTCAACAAAGCGATCTATCAACCTTGTTCCAAAAACGATGTTTATCAAACAAGCTGGGGATTCGCAAAGATGCAGCTAATATGCGAGACGTCGAATAAAGTAGAATCTGTGTCCCTGTAAGAGTATATGATGGCCTTGAAAGAGTGTAGGCGACGGTCTTAGCGGATTCTGAAGACTTGGTATATCCATATCCAGAAAGGAGACCTCTCGATGTGAGGATAGCACGCATCTTCTGATTGATTAGCTAAAAAGACATAGAACGAGGACTTTCTCAGTAGCATACTAGAAGATTAGGAAACATAAATAATTACCTTGTTGAAAACAAAGTGTTTTTCTTTTGGCAAAGTTGGGCCGTACTTATTTCTCTGTGTATGTGGGACTACTCTCTCTTTCAGATAATCTCAATCTTGCTAATATCAGCGTTGAGGAACTCATCTTCCTCTGGACACTTGAGCAGGCCAATACGCTCCCACTTGTCTGGTAAGCCCGCCACTGGCTGCAAAATCAAGGCAAGAATTCTTCTCGTGGATTCTGTGAGCCCTTCCGTCGTACCTATCAAGGCCAAGACAATGTGAAGCTCCCTGACGTCTTTGAGGCCTTGTAACGAGCGTTTCGAGTTGCAAAATTCCAGATGCTCATGGCTGAAATCCAGATCCGCGAGCTGAAGTCTGTTCGGGAATTCAATGTAGTATTCAGCATCGAAAGCTGCATCGTCCAAATACAGCCCGGTTCGAAGTACTGGCGCATGGAATGTGAGAGAGCCTTCGGTAACTTTGCCGAAGGGCGACACAGGGTCAGTTGTACATTGGACGTTGATTAGCTTAAAACGCTCATCGGGGACGAAGTCGGTCATAATGAGATGTTCGAATGTGATCCGTGCCTCGAAAGATGTGGCGATGCCAGTGCTTGAGAGATCCACAGAAGTCCATGACCAAGACGGCGCACAGTATGGAACACACCTTTTCCCAAAGATCATCTGCGTGCCAGATTCAGGCCCATCTCTCTCCTCTCCCACAACCTTCCAGCAAAGACTTCGAGGTAAATCGCTTTTCCAATGACCAGCCACGTATTCGGAATGAATCCGAGTCGAAAATATGGTTGCCAATCCTGCCAAAGCCGGCAGTCTGTCAGTAATGTCGGTGATTCGAAGTCGTGAATATAGCTCCACGCCATCAAGCCATCGGTTGAGTGGCGTGTAAGAGTCTGTCGGATCGCCCTCATCCGGCCCTGTCTCCAGCTCGTAGCGCCATCGTTTCCCGACGATAAGAGCGCCTCTGTACACTCCCGGATCAATCTGAAGCAACTCTCCACATTCACAATTGAAAGCCTCATTGCATTCCCATACCATTTCAGAGGAGTGAAAGTGTATGGTCCGAGGTGAGAGGATGCGTTCCTGAAAAGCCCAACTTCGTGTCAATAAGGGGCCTTTCTGAAAGACATCGGATCGTTTTCCCTCTTTTGAGAGGTGGAGACTCTTGACATGTTCATGAGCAGGCCGTAAGCTGTAGCGAGCCTTGACAGTAGAGCTCTGTGTTGGCAGTGGAATCGTGTATGACCTCACTGGTCGTTGAGGCATGTCTGCTAGATCTGTCTCGTATGCTATCGGAGTCGTCCATCTTGAACCAAACAAGCTGCCGTGGCTTCCAGGAGAAGATGTCGCAGCGATGTTAATACATGAGTCGGAGTATATAGCAACCATATTTGAGGACTCTCGGGTCCAGTCCACCTCGTCTCCTTGGATGATGCAAAGTGAGTCAATCCAGATATATCCAATTCCAAGATTTCTCGTAAGAGAAATGGCATCTTGGAACACCTGCGGCAGAGATTTCCAGCTGATGCCATTGCATCGCTCTTGCAAGGTAGCTTTGGTTGTGGTAAGAGGTTGCGAAGTGCCCCAGCAGTGACTTAACGTGGCGTATATTCCTGTCTTTCCAGCATTCTCTTGCAGACAAACTATGTCTTCGCTGATATTGAGGACTCGTGTTGGTAATATGGACTCATCCGACCCGAAGTCCTGACAATCAGAGTGCTGGGCGCATACTGACATCCACTTCTTAACTTTAGCCGTAGCTGATTCCAGGGTGATCTCCTCGGGAATCTCCGCACTACATCCCAAGCCAGCCCAAGGAGGTTGAGACCCTAATTGAAGTTAATATACTGCCAGCCTCTATCTTTGTCCGTTTATTCTTTCACGCGTACCGCTTTCATTGTAGAGCTCCAGGTGGTCCACGTACGTGCCTGAGCAGTCAAAGGTAACAAGCAAGGTATCGGTATTAGAACGTTTTACAAATAGGCTTTCCACGTATCTGTCCGGGTAATTCGTCTCAAAGTCCGGTGATAGATTCTGGAATGTCCGGAGAGCACTGAGAAGCACGGAACAAGGTTGACATCCCGAGGCTGCATTACTGAGAAGGTCATCAATTTGAATTTCCAGGCCTCGTCCAAGTGCACGACTGTAGTCAGGAGATGGGAGAATATCATCACTAGTACTGCGACATGCTGAGCAAGGTGGAGTGTCCATACTAGTTCAGCATAGATTCCAGCACCAAGATGCAAAGTTGTCTGAGACAATGGAAGTCAGAAGCGAGAGCGGCAGATGGAAAACACGTGCTATGGTTGACGACGCCTTCCAACTGCTCAATATAAACCGGTTCGCATGGAAGACAATTTCCAAAACTAAGTCACAGATCGTCAAAGTATTAATTGCGATTACTTGAAGCTTTAGGGTAAGGGAGAACTCGAGGCCGTTTGAACCACGTGACTGTGTTCCTAGCTGGCGCAGCCGAGGTGATCCATTCTCACACATGGAAGTCCATTCCCGATCCACATCAGGACGAAAGCAGAGGTACCACCGAAGTACAGTCACAACTTTTTGGAAATTTGGGAACAAGTCAAGATAAGACTGGAATGATTCTCCAAAACATGAGAAGTCGTGGCTCAGATGCCTTGTCGTCATCAAAACAGCCCTCTAAGAGCTTGCGGTCGAGCGATGGCCATAGCGCAACTTTATCTCAATCCCATCCCCATCCCAGAGGTCTATCATCAGAACTCTATCGAGTGGATCTGGAACTCTATCTCGACATTGATGGGCGATATGTTGCGGAGGTCAAGGAGGAGTGACATTGAGAAACTTGTTGGGCTTCAAATCTTTGGCTGGTTGGAACTGCCATGCGACCAACGGTAAGCACATAGAATGTGTATCACCTCGTACTCGTTGGAACGGCATGGCTCTTGCGCATGAGATTTATGGAGATGCCTGAATCCAATCAGGAGCCTCTGGTAGGCTGGATACGTCTCCATTACTGGATCTTCAGATCCATCGGTGCGACGTGGATCCTGCAGATAAGCTGTCACGTCTGCTAAGCTACTTGCCCCGTAAGTTGCCCTTTGGAGCTTGTTGGTACCGTACTCTTAACAGCCAAGCTTTCTAATGGGTCTGAGACATCAAATGACGGCGAAGAACCCATCTGTTTGCCCCTGCCTTGTTGTATGTACGCAATACTAGGGTCGTCAATGGGTCCCCTCGTATGGTGCAACATTCTGCTTTGGATATTCTCCTATCTGCAAGTATCCGTGCCGCTTTTCAAATTCCTGTCATATTTTTGTTTCATCCCTAATCTTCTTTCCCTGTCTCATAACTTTCTTGGTTCTCATCCCTTCTCAGAATTGTCTTCTCTTTAGTCTTTACATGTCTTTACAGTCTAGGCTCTAACCTAACAAGCTTTGTTTTGGTTGACGAGATGATCTCCCGTCGGAACAAATACCTGCTTTACATCTCAATATGCCTTGTCTTTCTTGTATCAATATTTCGTTACCAACAAAAGTTCCCTGAATTATCTCATACGGCCACAGAGAAACTTCACGCCTCGGTTCCAGCTCGTCCAGCTTCACTCTCACCAACAAAGGATAATGTTCAAGCAGCTCCTACTTCATCACCTGCGCAAGCAAGCGCCACACCATCTCACAAGTTCAAATATAAACCATTACCCTCGAACGTTCCAGATCCGATAATAGACAACTTTCCACTTGCAGCAGCAGCACAATTTCCCAAAGACTTACCTCCAATCCCGCCATGGAACAAACCACCAACCAAACATGTCCCCGAGAATACCCCGCTATTCATTGGCTTCACGCGAAACTGGAGAGTTCTTCAGCAAGTGGTCGTCTCATATATCACGGCAGGATGGCCACCTGAAGATGTATGTCCTATTCCTTCCACCTACCTTCAGCTCGACATCGAAAGGAAACCGGACATAACTGACAGCTTTAGATCTACGTCGTCGAAAACACCGGGGTCTTTGACTCTAATGCCAAAGGACTCCTCTCTCTGCAAAACCCTTTCTTCCTCAACCATACTCGTTTGTGCCTCCTCGGCGTCAACGTCCTCGTTACGCCAGCTCTGTTTTCTTTCGCTCAGTTGCAGAACTACTACATCTTCCACTCGATCGAGAAGGGCTGGAAGCATTATTACTGGGGACATATGGATATTGTGGCTGTGTCTTCTGAGGATAGGTTTGTGGATGCGGAGTCGAGTGACGATGGGAAGGAGAAAGAGAAGGAAGAAGATTTAGCTCCCGCAGCAGCTCTAGCTGGCAAGAGCGCGAGGAGGGATGATCCGGATAAGTACAAAGATTTCAAATCTTTGTACATGAACTGCGTCCATTCACTTCGCGAAGCGATGAAAAAGAACGAGACAAGTGGCGAGGATAAGAGATGGGCTATGCGATTCTTCAACTACGACAAATTAGCTCTGGTTAACGTCGCGGCATACGTGGAGATTGGAGCTTGGGATACTCAGATCCCGTATTATATGACGGATTGCGATATGCGTAAGTTCTGCTCCCTCCCCCAACCGTCATACAGCTCGCTCGCTAACCGGTAAATAAACAGATGCCCGCGTCAACATGGCAAATATGGAGATCAAAGAGGACCCTGCTGGATTCCTAATCGATATCGGAGAATCGCTCAATGATCTTTACACTCTTTATCGCAAAACGGATTCACCACGCGCGGCATTCATCGATCCCCAGATCGTCGAAAAAGAGAAGGGGGAGGAGAATAAACGTTCCGCAGAAGCCGAAGCTGGACCGACTAAAGGCAAATCCAAAAAGAGTGTACTCGTTCCACAGTCAGTGGACTCGGAATCAAAGTCAAAACGACACGCAGCTCCAAATCTAGACAGATCGGAAAAAGGCAACCGCAAACGCGAAGCAAACCAAACCTCCTCCCAGGTCTCCCAACCTCAACCCAAATCCCTCAACGACAACGCATGGCGCGTACCAACCGACACGATAAAATCCGACTCCTTCTCGCATCTCATCAGCACCCTCGAAGCCATGCAGAACTCCAAAGCAACAGGCGCACACGGTCGGAATGTCTGGCAAGGAAGACAGCGCGGTGGTCAGGGAGACCCGTTTTATCGCGATCCGCTGGGATTCGAGAGGGCTTTGGGGATGACGATCGAGCATGGCAAGAAGGTTTTTGCGGAGAAGTGGGGACATAGGGATTGTGATGTTTGGGAGGTCGGGTTGACGCCGGGCGATGCGTGGAGGGTTGAGAAGGATTGGGAGTAGGTGGGTGAGAAAGTTGAAATGTGGAGGGAGTAAATGGTTTACTCTACGGGATTCTTTTGCACTCACGGACTAGGCACAGTTTCAACCGGTACTGTCTGTAAATAGGCGTTTTCTGTCTGCAATTTACTTAATTATCTGCATTTTTTGGGATAGACTCTTCAATTTTATGAGATTTCCTTGATTCCCAAGGCTTTCCCTAAATTGAGCTAATAATAGGACCCTGCCTGTAACTCCCAGTGTTTTCTCTTGCAAATCACTCCTTCTCTCCCTCCTTCCTTCCTTCCCTCCCTCCTTCAGGTAAGGTCTCCCTCAAGGTCTTTCTAAAGGCACGGTCTCCTATTTCTCTACTTCTAACCCCCTACCACCTTTCTTTTGCCCCTCCTCCCTATTTCCCCCTCTTTTTCTATTTCGCTTTTCCGAGTAATCTAAAAGCACATGTAGTGTTCTTGGTAATAGAGAGTGTATGTGTGCTCTTTGATGTCGTGTTTCACTCGAAATGTATAAAGTCTAAGCTAGCGGCCTACCCCTTAGTACGCTGATTTGTTTGTATTTTGTGGACAAAATTACTGCAGCTTTATCGGAGTTTTGTCTGCATTTTACTTCTACTGAACATGCAGACAAAATACCGAGTATAAAACCCCAAAACTCCCAACCAGACAACGTCTATAGAGATACATAGTAAACAGAATAGAATAGGTGGGATGAGATGGGATAGCATGGCGTAGAATAGAATAGCATTGACCAAGCTATTGAAAATTAGTAGGTAGGTACAATACACTTGTTGACATCTGCTCCATTTCATATCTCTGCCAATCACGTTCCTTCCTTGACCTGAGTCTCCTTCGCACGAAGAGCCGCTCTCTTCCTCCTTTGTTTTCGTGCTCGAGCTTCTTTCTGATTCTGCTCTATTTGTCGACGCTCTTGGACGTGAGATTGTAGGTTACTCAAGGGTACGGGACCCAGTGCAATTTCTTCGAACAACGATAGAAGCCTTTCGGTTTCGATGGGATACGGATCGCTGGCAGCGCAGGCATCGGTCTTTGCAATAAGTAGCAATGCGCGAAGGGTGAAGTTGGCATCGTTACCAGCAGTATGCAGGACAAGTTCTCCGAATGGACATCCCAAGAGAGTGAGCATTTCTTCCATCGTGCATCGATGATCGAGGTCCAGTGGATGCTGGGCGGCCTTTTGTGTATCAATAACGTAGATATGATTTAGATCAAGTTTGGCCGCTTCTAAAAATTTCAAATCCCAAACTCCGCCGTGCAGAACTAGCACGGCATCTCTTTCTGGAGGTATTAACTCCTGCAGCTTGGCGTTCAGACCTGGTAGGCTAATATGCTGGGATTCGCCAAAACAATACGAATGGGCTGCTTTCTTATTGTACTTCGCGGATCCAATGACGAGTTGGAAGGTCCGGAGAAGCTCGTGTGAGTTTGTTCGCTGTGTGCCGATAAGCATACCAGGCCCTAGTTCCCGAGTATCGAGAACGCACAGGCCGAGCTGATAGTTACTGTTGTTCTGAAGCTCAGTACCACAGGGAGGGTTCTCGACATCCAAGCTAACTATCAACAGATCCTTGATATTTGAGTCTGGTAAAGAAGACGCCAGAATCAGATCGTTCGGAAGATCGCGATCTGATGCTGTCTTGCCGTGGTTGAGGTCGAAGATTTGTCGGAGCACAAGCAAGTCATCTCGTACTAGACCTTTGTGTGCTTTACGGACTGGGGATGCTGCCACTGGGGACGACATCTTGGCGGAGAGGTGGGCAAGACTTTGGTCGAGGCTCAATAGCATACGGAGAAACTTACGGTTGCGTCGAGTTGATATTCTACGGTGATGGGGAAAATGATTCACGAGGGTGCGAGGTGATGCGGCTCACACCTTACCCTTTTAGGTAGGGTGGGGCCCAGAGCCTTGCACTGAGATTGTGTCAGCCCGAAGTTTTGTCACTCGTATCTATCCAAATAAAAAGATTTCCGCCGCCCATCGGAAGACCAGACGGAGGCCCCATTTTCAGAGTAAGGGATGTGCTCTGATTAACAGTCATTGGGCTGGTGGGGAGGTACCGGCTCTGTTTGGGAGGACAACACCGTTTTAGGAGCCTCATTAACTCGGAAGCGGGCTGGATTTAGCACCTAAACAGGAACTCCGTCCAGGGTGGGCCATTTTTTTCTTTTTTGGCTTTTTCCCCACCTCGCTGGTTGGTTGTCCCCATCCGAGGTCGTTTTCAAGCTTTGTGGGTGGGTCTTGCTTGGCATTGTTTCGCGCTAAGATAGGCGAACCACGCACGTGCGGAAGTATCTTTGGTAAGGTAAACTCAAGTACCTCAGACCTGTGGCAGCGCCAACTGTGTCTCTTCCCTCTTCGGCAGGGCCTTGAGCAACCGATCTTGAGTAATTGATTTCTACACCGTTCTTCCTTTTCTATTCCTCTCTTTAATTTTCTTCTGTCAGGAGGTAGTGAGCGAGCTCGCAAATATGCATACCTAGGTACGTGACATTTCCCTTGTACGGTCTGGTCTGTCTGTAATAAAGTTACAGGGACATCCAACGCCTAGTTTCGAGTCAGACCAAATCTTTTTGATATTTATAATATACCTTTCTAGTTGCAAAGCCATCTCGGAGACGATGTGGGTAAGACTGCGACTTCTGAGGGAACTTCTGTTGAGGCTCGCCACAAGATGGCGAAACTTACGGTTACGACGAGATGAGATTCCGTGTTTACAAGGGAAATCTGTTTCTTTAAAGGTGAAAAGTAATGGACTTCACGCCTTCCCTAGTTGAGGAAAATTCGAATATAGGGGAACTCATTTAGGCAGTGGGCGGAGGCTTGGGTGTTCGAGCTTCTCGGTAAGGAACGGTGAATGGATCGGAGTGGAATGGGAGGTCACTTGGCCAGGCTCTGAGCTGAAATTGAGATCTTGGGAATACGATGTTTTTGATTCGAGGTGTACCCCACCCTGTCCTCTCCATGCATGACTCCCTAAGGCAGCTGTACCAGCTGAAATGAATCTGGATATCAATCGTAGTTAGTTATTCAGGATGACTGTCCTCAAATCTGTCTCTAAATCTTTAAATTTAAGACCTTTCTTGTCCCCTTCTAGAAGTACAGATTTTTTCCCGGCCATCCGTATCTATCCTTCCCTTATTCTCTTCCACAACCAGTACCAGTAATTTCCACATCTCCCACTTCCTAAAGACAAAGTTCATTACCACCAAGCACACAACACTAATACATACCATGTCCTCAACCCGACAACCACCCTTTCCCTTCCAAGCAACCAACCAGCCCTTCCCTCCTTTGTTAAACACAACCCTACATTTCGGCGAATCTCAATCCAACGACAAAGGGAATGGCAACCCAGAAGGTTTGTTTATCGGTCTTGCGTTTGGAGTGGCATTCTTGGCGGTCATGGCTTGGTTTGTGTTTAAAAGGAAGCCAAGACCTGGGGGGATGTGATCGGGTATTCTAGTGGGATTTATAGGGGAAGATGAGATGAAAAGGAGAGGGGAAGACTGGGCTGGATTGGATAGATAGAGCCCGGTCTGGGTCTACTAAGGACATAACGAGGATTTAAGGACATGCACACCGTCTCTAAGCTGGGTGAATGAATTGTTGCGCAGAGCAGATACTCGCTTTGTGAGTGGCATGAAGAAACCGGTGAATTTCTGATGTTCTGAAAGCTCTAATCGGTTCGCTGAAACGTACATTTGGTACTTAAAGCTCCGGTTATGTCACAGACAAGACTGACAGCCTCATGACGAAGAACCTCTGCGTTAGCCCGGCCCAGAAACATGCAGGAAAGGCAATCCAACCACGATCATGAACACGGTTAACCAACCTCTCCCCCCCCTCATAGGTGAAGAGAAGGTTCATAGTTGACACCTGGAATATTCAATTAACAAGGCCGGCACAGAATCTTGTGGGCATATATTGACAGCCTAGTGTCTCGAAATCCTTCTATGAGTCCTCATGAACACGACAAACAAAACTTAACGATGTCTTGAGCATATAGGTTATAGTTGAAGTGGTACAGCGTGAGCTTCAAATGACCCAACACCGTACTGTACTTATGCCAACAGTTCAACTGTCTTGATGATAGCTAAAGCAAGGGGAATTAATCCAGACTCGAGTTTCGGTCTCGCCGGTGCTATTGCTGAGCTAGACTTTATATTAGACAAAACAGTCACTGATAGTATAGTATGGTGACTGTGAGAGATGCGGGGATTTGCCATCTACAATTTTTGGATTTTCCATAATTACATTCTAAGTTAAAGGTTTCTGATCGTGTTGGGATAATGGACATAAATGACGCCTGCCCAGACTAGCCTTTTCACAGAGTACATGGGTGTCAAATGAGCAATGCCTTCGACTACCTCCATCTTCTCAGGGACCACCAACCCTACGGGCCCTACATTATCATCTCGACACCGCCATCATACTTATACTCATGCTCTCATGTGGCAGAAACCATCCAGCTAAGCTATTTTGGATAACATCTATGCTTTCTTTTACATATCATATCATATAATATAATATAGCCAAAAAAAATACTCACCTCGTCTCGCCTCACCTCGCTTCGCCGAGATGGGAGAGTGTATCTCAAGACAAGTAGGTAGGTAGGTATGTACGTAAAAGAGACTGACTACCCAGTAGCCAGGAGAGAAAGTGAGGAGGGGATTGGGTGCACACGCACAGAGAACACACAGAACAGAACATACAGGCAAAGCCTCTTACAAAAATACGATCACCGAGACCGGGCAATCGTCCATACATGGATGGAAGGATGATGGCTCGTTTTGCTTTGCTTTGCTTTGCCCTTTCCCGCTGGCCGCTGCTGAGGATTAAATAAATAGGCTGTGTAGAGACAGACAGACGACAAGAGAGAAAAAAAAAAAAGGAAAGAAACTGGATGGAAATCGTGACATCGTAATTTTGATTGATTGATTGATTGATTGATTGATTGATTGATTGATTGATTGATTGATTGATTGATAAATAACTCGTACAATACAACAACTCTGCTAGCACAACACAACAGAACACAAGAAGACATCACATATCCGTGTGATCAACCACCCACTCCATATATGCCATTCCATTACATTTCCCCTTCTATACTCCCCAGACCTCATCAAAATCCTCTATATACCCCACTCACCCACCTAGTACATTAAATTCCTCACAAAACATTACCCCTCATCCATCTCTCACCTCCTCTACGTTCTTCTCCCAATGCATCACAATACGCCCACCCCCGCAACCACCCACCTACCCACCACCCTACTACTCAATCGGCGCAAAAAACCTCGACGCCTCGATAATCTGCGCGTCGTTATTGGCAAAGTCCCAGCCTACAATGGTGCTGGTTTGACTACAGCATATGATGCGACGGGCGTCGAATTGGAGCTTGAATACGCGGGCCATGTTGGCTTGGACGTGGTGGTGGCCGGCGCCGTGGTGGTGGTGATGGGGTGCTGGGGCTGCGGCGAGGGCTGCGGCGAGTGGTTGAGTGGTTGGTAGGGGTTGTGTTGAAGGTGCGGGAGCTGGTGGTTGAGTATGTGATTGAGTGATTGGTTGGGTTTGAGGGAGAGGCGTTGATAGGGAGGAGGTTTGGGTTGCTTGTAATGGGTGGGAGGGGCCGGATGGGGATGAGGATGATGTATTGGTGGTGGTGGTGGTTGCTGTTAAGGGGAGGGTACTGTGCCATTGTTGGACCATGTTGTGCATGGCTGACATGGATGGGTTGGGATGAGAGAGTGATGAGGGTCCGGCGATGGTGGGTAATGGAGCGTGAGCTTGAGCTTGAGCTGCCTGCCTTGCGTCGTCGACGATGGAGGTCTGGACTGGTTCTAATTCGGCTGGGAGGTTGCGAATAATTTGCATAAGGTAGTCGTATTGTAGTAGTTGGGGATGATTATGTATGGCTGCCTGTAATGCCATCGGGCCTCGAGGAACGGTTGTGTCGATTAAGTGACGATAGAAAGAATCGCTACCAGGTGGAAAGGGTAGAGTTGGTGCATCAACATCGATTGAGGGTGTGGCACTTGATTGTACTGTAGTTTGAGGAGGTTGAACGGCTTCTGGCGCGGCAGCCCTGGATGCTGCCTGTGCGGCTTCTTCTTGGCGAAGAGTATGCTGGGCTCTCCAAACACCCTCTTTATCTCTTCGCCAGATGATTATAGTCTCGTCATATGATCCTGAAACTATGCGGCCAAATCGGCCACCTCCCCCGCCTGGTGGTAGCTTGGCGCCGTACGCGGTTATGTCTTCCGGTCTCCGAGATCCGGCATTTCGAGGACGGCCTCGTTGTAAATAGACTGTTCGAGGAATTGCCCCCGAATCTACAGCTTTGAAATACTCGTGATCGATAGCTTTCGCATCCTCTTGGTCTTCCTCGGCACTGTATGGTAAGTCGCCGAATCCAGCTTGAACAGTACGAACCAGGTTCGAGTGAGCTCTCAAACTGGCAACTTCCAAACCAGACTCCTTATCGAACACCTTGACTTCGTTATCACTGCTTCCACTGACGATTCGGCGTCCATCGTATTGAACACAGGCAATACCCTTGGTGTGCCCAATCAAAGTTCGTGTACACGTTTGTTCTGGCCAATTCCAGACCTTGACAGTACGATCTCCAGAAGCAGAGACAACTTCATTTCCGAAAATCTGTACGGCATTAACGGCAGCGCCGTGACCTTCCAAGCACCCGATCATGGAATATGCTGGTTTTACTGGTAGGCCTGCACTCGGCGCAGGATTGTAACCATAATTGTTGAGAAATGTCGGAACTGGATGAACTACCCCCGAGTAGCCTGGATAACCCAAATCACCTGCATTCAGATCCCTTCGATTGAAGATCTTGATTGTCTTGTCCTTGGAGCAAGTTACCAGTACTCGCTTATCGAATCTGACATTGAGAACTGATTCTCGATGTGCTTTCCTCAGTCGCTGAATTACTTGTCCTGTCGAGAACTTCCATAACACTATTGTCGCATCACTACTTCCGGACACGATCAAGTCTTCTTCTGGATCCGCATCGAATTGAAGACACAATACTGAGCCTGAATGTGCCCGTAATGGTGCCCGAAGTAATCTTCTGGTATCCAGATCCCATATTCGTAAAGTCTTGTCTCGACTTCCACTAACCAGGTATTTCCCGGAGTGTTGGATGGTGTAGATGCACTCCTCGTGAGCCTCTTCAGGATGTGCTGGGTGTGGTAATTGGAAGTTTATGTATTTCTCATTCTCCCAATTTGCTTCCAAGCGTCGCCTCTGTGAATAAAGATATTGCCAGTTCAACTTTCTTCTCTTATCTGACGGGTCCTCCACCACTAAAGAAGATATGTTCGTCAATATAGGCGCAGTAGTCCCAGTCGATGTGCGATGGCTGGATCGACTCTGCGTACTCTTTGCAGACTTGGTTGGAAATTGCGAAGTCATTGAAGAAGATGCTCGAGGGGAGAGCATTGGTACATCAACATCCCCTCGAGTAGAAAGTGGCTCTTTTGTCATCTGTCCACCAAATATCGATACCTGCTTCGGTCCTGCATCCACGTCCGGCATTTCGGAATCAACATCTGTCTGGAGACTGGGTAGGATTCGTTGTGGTGTTGCTCGTCTCTTGCTCGCGTGTTCCTCATCAGCCTGGCCACTAGGTCTTGACAAGACCGACCTGTCCGAACTCATCGAGCCTACATTTAGCGAAGCCTCGAAGCGCTCCACCTCCGACTTGATCACCCTGAAGCCTTCCAAGATGTATAATTGTTCCCACAGCTTCCTGTCCATAGCCAGAGCCATCCATTCTCGCGAAGCCCGAGCGGTGTTGATCAGGGAGGTCGGGTCGAGAAAACCCAGAACTTTCAAGCATACCTCGGGGGGGAGATACTTGAAGAAGTTGATATAAAGACGAGGTCGTAGTCTGCTAACGATGTCCGCGACTTGGGACGTAGGCAGATGGGAAATGATATTCATCACGTATTCTACAATTGTCAGCCTCACGATCTACAATCACCACGACCCTTGCTATTCCAAACGTACCTGTCCTTTCTACCGCTGACATGCTCTCTACCCATGGAGGCAGAGTTGCTGAATTGCCAATGGTTAAGGGGTCTTCACTATAGCCCTCGTCCTGAGGGGAACCTTCATAGGAGGTCATATTGCCCGCCATGATCCACGATGACGAGGGTGACCGAGGTTGGCCAAATTCTAGGTCCAAAGCCACACGAGGATTGAGCCTTCAGCAGAGTGCAAGCAAGGTGCACTGGATCTCCAGAACAAACCAGGAAATGAGGCTGAGGCTGGATCTCGACGTGGATCTCGATGTTATGGTGGATGCGGACGTGCTGAATCAGGCCCACCTCGTTGTTGTCAGGCAAATGCTCTCGAGGCAGGCGAGGCAGGCTCGCAGGGTAGGCAAGGCAAGGTATCGTCTATCGCCTATCGCAATGTCGCCAATCAGAGCGCGCTACGAATGTACAGTAGCACAGGAGATCAGACAATTTGGGGGCCGGCGAGAGGTCGGCAGTCGCAGCAACGGCAATGTTTGTATGATTCAAGAAGGAAGAACGGGGTTGGGGATGACATGTCTTTGAGTGAGTATTCTAAAGAGGCTGTGCTCTTGATTTGGACAGTCGTTGTGGGCGAAGAGAGATGGATGACGAAAATCTACCCACCCACCTTTCCTACCTGACAGTAGGGTACCAAGTTTGACGCAGCAGTCTGTCAAAACAGGATATTGGGATTGGGGTTGTTGTTCTGGCGGCGACATTTATTGACTTTCACAGCGACTGCAACAACCGTCGTGGGTATATTGCGGGCATTAAGCTTATCTTATCCCCTCCGGCAGGAGAGGAGGAGAGGAGAGGATGGGATGTCAAAAAGTGCCGCTGTGTTTTGTCTTGCCCTGTCGCCCTAGCCCGCAAAAGGAAGCAGAGCAGTTCCAGGTTAAGAGGTCAAAACAATTAGGAAAAGGGCGAGCAAAAGGAAGAAGTGCACGAGCAGAGTCAGGATCTGATAGGTGCTGTCCTGTACTGTACATTGGTTCCTTACAGAGAGGCAGCCGCCGCCATGCACATTGCATTTCTGACAATTATCAACCTCGGCATGATTGACCATTGGCATGAGAGAGTGAATACCTTAACACGATGCTGTGAGAGGTTCCCATGGCTCCTTCTTATCCTGCATGGTGCGGTGCCATTCTGAGACACAGAAAGTCGAGACGAGCAACAGTGAAGGGCAAGGAAGTGGAGGAAGGGGGACAGCGGCAGTGTAGCGGAGGGTGGATATCGATGCTGCCCAGAGCCTGAGTGGATTTGGATTTGGATTTGGATTTGGATTTGGGCAGGAACGAGACCGGGAGACAGCTGGAGCTTTGTGCCTTTCGGGAGAGGAGGGGGAGGGGAGGGGAGGGGAGGGGAGGGGAGGGGTGGCCGGAGACAATATATTTCACTTCACAATGGAATGGAGTTGGAATGGCAATGACAATGAATACAGTAATAAGCCGCCGGGATGGGGGAGGGAGGGGAGGGGAGGGGAGGGAAGCACCAGTGAAGGGAAGACCAGGAATGGGATTCAGGAGGCAAGCGAGACGAACCACAGCACTCACAGCGCTCACAGCACTCCGTGACCCTGGGCTGCGACTGCCAAAAGCTAAAAGTTCCTACGAGTGGAGTGGAGTGGTTGTACCGTTGTACCTCCGTACCAGTCCTGCTTCTGCTTCTGCTCCTCCACTGCTTTGTGCCGCTGATGCTGCTGTTGCCGCCTCCCTCCCTCCCTCCCTCCCTCCCTCCCCTTTGAATCAACCCTAGAGCATCCCCCCCTTCCCCCCCCCCTTCCCCCAATCCCAACCATCCCAGCCAGCCAAACCCCCAAGCATCCGTCAAGGCCCAGCCCAAGACGGTCCAGTCCAGTCCCAGTCCCAATCCCAATCTCGATCTGCGACTCCGACCCGTCCAACCTAACCTTCCGTCCCCCTACCTTACGGCCACTACCACTACCTCTACCTACTATCCTCAACACCACTACCACATCGCAATCTCCAACCCTTCCCCATCACGTCCACGTCCACGTCCACGTCCCCATCTCCCCATCTTCAAACCCACACGCAAATGCACGTTTGAATGCCGAACTCACCTGTCGCCCACTCCAACCTTCGCGATCTTTGTTCATGTCCTTGGGCGGCGTTGCCACTCACATGGCGCAGTCTCATGGACCCCTCTCCAGGACGAACACCGCGCCTGTCTTCAATTCTCGAAGCGCCAACAATGGCATCCCGGGGTTAGGCCATACCATGAGCCACAGCTCGCGATCTTCCCAACTGTCTGGATCCACGGCCTATACGTCTGCATCCTCGACATCGATATCCTCCATGTCCAGCTCGGCCACTCTCGTACCACCTCCCCCGACCCCGACCCAGATGGCTCAGAACGGCGGGAATGTCGTGGCAACGAATAACATCATAAACCAACGGGCCGACGCATCGAGGTCTCTGTACCAGATATGTGTGAATCTACGGCAGAGATTGGCAACCGTGCCCGACTTTGATACCCATCTGAATGACTCGGATTCGGAGGATGAGGGGGAGGATATGGACCCGGTATCCTCGCTGTGGAGGTGCCTGCGGAAAGGGACGCCGTTGATGACCATATACAATTCCTTGAAACCGCCGGAGCCACTGAAGATTGATGAGAAAATACCAGAGGCAAAGAGGCCGAAGATTGCGGCCTTCAAATTCGTAGAAGCATGTCTGAAAGGGGACCTGAAACTGCCTCCTGGGGAGTGCTTTTCTTTACAGGATTTATTCGGTGACGATACGACGGGTTTCGTAAAGGTGTGTAGTGAATTTTCTGTCTTGAAATACTGCTCTGGAGTCAATTGAAAGTTACTCGGGGATAATTGCCGTGTGCCCGATTATTCACAGCCCTACACTCCTCACTCGAACTGACTTCTAGGATTCCGCTGATCGACATTCAGGTCACCCAAGTTATAAATATTGTTCTCGATGTTGCAGAACAGAAAGGAAACCTCCTGACATCCGAAAAAGACGACGCGGTACCAGCAGCTGCCATGGCAGGATCTCAGATGAGCTACAGAGATCATGTTGTTCGAGAACTCGTGGATACAGAGCGCAAATATGTTCAGGACTTGGAGAACCTTCACGAACTGAAGAAGACGATAGAGCAGAAGGGAGTGATACCTGGGGACGTGGTCCATGATATTTTCCTCAACATTAACGCGATACTGGATTTTCAAAGGAGATTTCTCATAAAGATTGAAACAACAAACTCCCAACCGGACGATAGACAGGAATGGGGTTTGCCATTCACCAACTATGAGGAAGCATTTGGGATCTACCAACCTTTTATTGCGAACCAGAGGAAAGCAGCAGCTATTGCCAAAAGAGAATTCGACAAGATTGCTTTGGCAGATCATCCAGTGGTTGTAGACTTCAATACGCTGGACGGATTTCTCCTCAAACCGATGCAGCGTCTGGTTAAGTATCCCTTGTTACTGAAGGTATGCAATTGATATATTTAGGATTCGGCTCCAGCTTACTCTTTCTCTAGGATTTAAGGGACAAAACAGGTGCAAGCGACGACACGAAGGCAGATCTAACCGCCGGAATCGAAGCGTCCAACAGGGTTCTTATGCAAGCCAACTCAGCCGTTGACCGAGAACTTAGGGCAGAGGCGTTGGAAGACTTGTGTGCGCGAGTGGATGATTGGAAGAATCATAGGGTTGATCACTTCGGGGACTTGCTGCAGCATGGGCATTTCCCTGTGGTGACGGGCAAGAGCGACGTTCAAAAAGAAGTACGCCCCCTTTTTAGTTTTGTTCAGAATTTGTCTTCACTCGGGGAGATGAGAGCATCTCTAGACTTAAAGCGCAAGGCGACTTTGTCTTCTAGACAGCGCTCGTTTACCAGTCAAAGCACAGCCATCAGCGGGAGCTCTGTCACCAGTCCAGGCTCCTTCAGTTTGCAATTCCCTACCCTGAGCTCCTCTGCTCAAGCTGATGACCAAATTGATGAGGAAGGCTCAAAGCGCAAGGCGTCTTTGTCATTATCTTTGTCCTCCAGACTGCGCTCCTTCACGAATCAAAGCACCCTCACTATCCAAACTTCGTTCAACAGTCAGAGCTCCCCAGCAAGTCACATTGAAGAATTTGAAGAAGGATCGCCGAGGCGCAAGGCGGCCATCTCCTCCCAACACTCCCGACAGAATTCATTGACCAATATCGGTGAGGAGATTGAGGAGGAGCCCTCGGAGATCCCTGCGAACTGGGAAGCAGTCTCTCTAGACCAACCAGCCTCTGCAAATGAAGAGCTGCGCGGTCCTGAAGAGGCTATGGACCACTTCTTTGCCAACATGCTCTTTCATCAATTTACTGGCAATAATCCTGCGACAGGCGAACCCTTCTTTGCAAGTACATATGCTGACGAAGCGGGCATTGTTTGCCCACATTACGAACAGTACACGATTTACCTTTTTGAGAGAATCCTTCTTTGCTGCAAAGAAGTCAATCCGAATAAATCGAAGGACAAACTAATGGGGGCGCAAAAGGATAAGAAGGACAAGAAGGACAAGAACAAAAATAAGGAACCCAATAAGAATGCCAAGCTTCAACTCAAGGGGCGAATCTTCATGACCAACGTGACGGAGGTCATGTCGTTAGCAAAGCAAGGTAAGTAAGAGCCCAATACTTCACGACCTGGGCTAATAACAATGTAGGCTCTTACACCGTGCAAATTTTCTGGAAAGGAGATCCTGGAGTTGAGAACTTCATCATAAGATTCTCAAATGAGGAAACCATGAGGAAATGGTATGAAGGCGTGGATGGACAACGAAAAGCCCACGCTAGCACCGTCCAGGCCGGAAGCAGTCCGGATGCACCACCAGCGGACTTTGCGTGGATGCGAGATCAGACTGCCCCCATTCCCAACCCCTATGCCCAGCAAGAGGACGACGATGACGATGATGAATACAGCTTACCTCAATCGGCACCAGTGCCAAACTCAACGTATCCAGGACCTGTCCCTGGGATGGCTCGAAATTCTTCCAGCACAAGTCTTCGATCGAGAGCTGCGACGGGCGATAGTGGCCCATCACTTGTCAGCATCGCAAGGGCACCACCACCTCGCTTCCCAATGGGTGGGATGCAGAACCCGCCTCTGAGCTTGCAAACACAGCTTGCAACTCAAATGCCTTCCCCCGGTCAAAGGGGAGGAGATTCTTACTTCTCTCCGGTTGCTGAGTCACCAGCATCCTCAAGGACAAGCACAACCTCTTCAATGTTCCCATTCCCACGACAAGGGACACCGCAGAGTGGATGGGAACCAGCTGATTACAACAGATACACCGCACCAGCGGGACCTCGGGCACCTTCAAGAGGCAGCCAAAATCCCGCTGATGCATATCAGATGAATGGCCGTACTCCACAACGGCCTTCCCTTCCTGCCATGGCTTCACAATCCGCTCAGCAAACTGCAGCGCAACAGAGAAGTCGTTCTTACAGCACTCCAGACATCAATGCTCAAAACGGAACTCGACGACTTCCTAATGGATCTATCAGCGGTCCGGTACCCGCTGTTCCGGGTATTCCTGCGCATCTTCACCCAGCTTACGACAATGGTATTCCCAGATCTCAAAACAACTCTCCTAACGGGTTGCCGATGAGATCCAATACCCAGTCTCCTGGGGCACAGAGGGAGCGGCTGCAGCAAAATTCGCAATATGGGAATGCACCCCAATATGCCCGGAGCAATACAACTCAGTTTCCTTCTACAATGCAGGATAGCCGAGCATTGTCACCTCCCCTCGGCAGTGCAAGATCTGGAGATAGCGACATGGGTCTTCCCACTCAACTGAAGGTCAAGGTCAATTGTGACGGGAATTATGTGACTTTGGTGGTGGCCTTCAACATCACCTACCAATCACTTGTGGACCGCATCGATGCTAAAGTGGGAAGATTTTCCAACAATGCAATCGCTCAAGGGACCATGAGACTTCGATATCGGGATGAGGACGGAGATTTTGTCACTATCGAATCGGACGACGACATTCAGATCGCCTTCCAAGAATGGCGCGAGTCGCAGAAGCAACAATACCACCAAGGTCAGCTCGGAGAAATCGAGCTTTTCTGTCTCAGTGTGGATAACTAGCATTTTCGAATCAAAGAAGGAAGACTTTTGTCTGCGCTGTTCAATTCTGCATGGGCGGTGCAATCATTGCTGGTGCAAGGAAGATTATCATCTGGGCTACATGCCACACTTAACATTACTCTGCCGACAGACCCCTTTCCAGCATTCTGGGGCGGAGAGACACGACGACATATGATATTTGCAATTTTATTTTCTGGGACAGGACACATGACATTGGGAGGGGTGTTTCAACTTGCGCTGGGCTTGCCTGCTTTTACCCTCTTTTGTTTCTGTTTTCCCCAAGTACGTTCGTTGATTTTGCGTTTGTTTTGTTTGAAAGAATGATATCGGATCATATCAGATTTTGCGAGGGGATTTGGCTTCTACGAGGGCGTTTTTGATAGGCGTTTTGGTATTTTTTCTTTTCTTTCTTCTCTACTCCTTTTGTGCCCTCTTACTATGGATTCTCTCTCTCTCTCTCTCTCTTCTCGGTTGCCAGATGACTGATGGGAGTTGGTTCATTCTCGGCGCTGAAACTTTCCCTTCTTCCTTGGCTACTTTACTGCCCGCGAGCGATAGAAACTGTGGTCGGCGACGAAACTTTGTTCGATACCTCATGGATGGATGAATGGATTTGTGGATGGTCGGGTGTTGTAGAGATGGAGCATGGACTGGGCAATGGAGTAAGTGTGCAAGTGAGCGTGGTGGATCGAATCTGTCTGTGTGCGTATGCGTGTGCATGGGGGAAGGCAAGAGACTAGCCAAGTCAGTTGAGGAATGGAAAGTACGGCTTGGGGGGATATATCCAACGGGGAGAGTACGCGGCATCGAGGAAGAGCCGATGGGAGCATGCACAGAAGAGATACCGTCCCGGACACACTCCACATTGTGACACTTGGTCGAGGGATGATAAGAGTCGAGTCGAGTCGAGTCAAGTCAAGTGGAGAGGGTAGCAGAGGAGAGAGGAGAGCAGAGATTTAGTTAGATATTGGGTCGATGGATGGATGGGAACAAAGGAGCGTGCGAGAAAGCGAGCATTGATGGAGCCAGGTACTGGGTTTAGATGAGATGGAATTGGAATTGGAATTGGAATTGCAATTGAATCGCCGGCTTGCTTGGCCTAGTTAGCTACGGTGCATAGGAATTGAATTGAATTGAATTGAGTTTAAGAGGTCCGAGTTCTTGCTTCCTTTCAATTTTTTTTTTTTTTTGAGAGAGTTTACTCTTTGCTGGTTGATTGTGATTGTGATTGTGATTGTTGTAGGCAACGTGTGTGAATCTGATGTTAAGACTGTCGAATATCATAGATGTGACTTCCGAAGTTGGTAGATGCGCTGGAGTTCGTTGTGTTTTGACTGATTTTATATGATTTTGTGTCATCATATTTGAGATTTCTGGTTCTCTATGGCTGTGGATATTCCTACAAAGAACACTTACTTCCCTTCCCCAATACCATGTCCATGCGCCCGCAAAACAACAATAAAGTGCGACGATCTACTAACTAACTATCCCGGCAATGCTCCATTTTCTCGCTCCGTCCACTCTTTTTTGTACAATCAATCAACCAGAAACAGACGCTGGTGGTGTGGTATACAGAGACAAATAGATGCCCTTCATGATATGGCCCGGCCCGTCTCCGACGCCACCTTCATCTACACGTATCCAGCGCTTCTTTTTCGCTCAAAAATACTGCTCGTCAGCTCATCCCATCCGTCTGCGTTCAACAACTCCTCTTTATGATTCGTACAAACACCATATTCCCAAAGGCTCTGGGCGAAAATATGGTGGGCTTTCGTCTGGGCTGGGGAAGAAGCGTTTACTTCCTCTTTCGAGGACCGACGATGTTGGGGTACATTCGGGAGAGGTGGTGGTTGATTGTGTTTTTCTTTTGGGTTTTGGGTCTCTGTTCACGAACACAAAGTCTTATCAGCATTTATCAATTCCCGTGGAACTTTTACTTGATCTATAAAGATAGGTAGGTAGGTAAGACAGAAAGAAGGGGGGAGGGAGGGAAGGTAGACGTACAGGTGTGTCCATACAGGCTCGGAGTTGGGTCTCGAAGGCTTGACAGCCTGCTGCGGTGTAGCCGGAGGAGGCCCAGCATGCTGTTTGAGGAGAAAGAAGATGTTAGCTTGTTTTCTTTTGAGGTGGGACGTTTGATTGTTTGTGAGGTGCTGATCTGCCAGTTGTTGATGGGTTCCTCCGAGGTGTCTCTAAGTCTCAACTTCTCCAGTTGCTGCCACGTTCATCCGCGGCCATCCCCTCTGACTTTGTATCCGTTCAATGCGCTCTTCTTCTATTCCAGTCCAGTTTGGCATCTTTCTTGTACCTCCTGTCAAAGCATCCTCCTCTCACATCGTACAATCCCACCAAAACTCGCCCTCGACGCTAGTTTCCACGAATCCTATTCCCATCCTATCTCTTCCAGCCTCCAGCGCAATCGAATCCAGGATAAGTCAGAGACAGAAGAAAATACTCACTCAACACAGAACTCATAAGCGTCAAACACGGATTCGCATCTGTCTGATTCGGGCGTCGCACTCGCAGCTTAGGGAGAGGAGGGAGGCGCATCGGCTGCAGCGCAGTGCTAACGGATCCTGCCTTTGGTGGCGGCATTGTGTGCTGTAGTATGTAGAAACAGTACTTCGAATTGTAGTGTACGGATTCTATCGAGCAGCGTGGTGGGTTGAACTGTAAGAGAAGTCGTTGATCTTGTAATGTGATGCTCAATGCTATGGAGAGGAGAGCTTCAATAATTTAGTCGCTAAGCAGGATAAGGTTAGCGTGCAGACATCGGTGGGTCCTTGCCCTGACCCAAAACTAAGCTAAAATCCAATGTAAACAAACATCGCCCAAGCTTCTCAATCTCGACTGTTTGATTGATGATCGTGTGCCTATTTCGCCTCTCACATCTACGACACAGCGCAGATATTGAGAGCAGATACTAACACAGCGGCGCGAAGAATAATTTTTCATGTGCAATTTTTACGAGTCGGGTTTGAGATTCGATCCGTTTACTGGGGCTTGAAGAGAAGGTATCTAGTTTGAGGAGAACTAGGACGCGCCGCGCAGCTGAGAAATTGGAGCGATCGAAAAGAGGAGGAAGATGGAGATGGATATGGAAGGAGGAAATAAGGAGAACGTAGTGGACAATTGGTTCGTTCTTCTATCCTTTTACAAATTCTCAATTACCAGGAATCATCAATCACCGCAAGAGAGAAACACAAAAGCCTAACAATCCCACCACCACCACAGGTCCATATACCGCGATGCCTTCACACCCACCACGCTCTCCCACACCACCACCCACAAACCGAAACCCAAACCCTGGGAACGCGCCCCCGTCCCGGCTCACGCCCCGCGCCTCGCCGGCCAGAAAATCTGGAAGAAAGCCTCCTCCCTGCACCCCACCACCGCACTCTCCCTCGCCGCAGCAGCGGACAAGGAGAATGCCGTGCAGGCTGACCTCGAGCTCGAGAATGGCGGGATGGGAGCTAGGAAGCGCAGACGTGGTGTTCCGGGTGTAGGAGGGAAGGCGAAGGAGAATATTGCGGAGGCGAGGTGGATGGTTGTTGATGCTGAGGGGATGGAAAGATCTGTGGATGGTGGAATCGGTGCTGTAAATGCTAGTCCGAGGAAGGTTGGCGGTGCTGCTGGGTTGTGGGATGAGGACGCGTTTGTGGTGCCGAGGAAGAGGACGAATGCCAATCATTTGATTACGCCGCGGAAACCGTTGCGCAGTATTGAGAATAGTGTTGTTGCGGCGCCTGTGCTGGATGTTGGTCAGAGTCCTGTGAAGGCAGCGATGAGCCCGGCGAAAGTCACTAAGGTTCCTCTTAATGACGGTGAGGGTGCCGGGAATGCAGATCAGGAGACTGAGAAGCCGAGAAGGAGGAGGTCTATGCGGAAGAGTAGGAGGCTTACGAGGAGTGATTTGGTTGAGCCCAGTACGGAGGAGAGGAGGGGCTCTTTTATCTTTGGGCAGAAGGGAGGGGATGATGCTGTGGAGAGTTTCTCTGGGGTTGTGGCAAAACTACAACAAGCCAGTACACTGTCTGAAGAGACTTCTCCGAAGGCTGAGCAACCGAACGACGCCCAAGATTCAGCGCCTGTTCATGAACAAGCTGTTCTCACTGTACCAGTACTTGAAGCATCCGAGAATCAGGAGACCGCCTCTCCCGAAAAGGAGGCAGATGCAGTGGAGACTTCATTACCAGAAGCTGTCCAGACAGAGGAAGTAGAAGAGACTGTCCAGCACGAGGCTTGTGAGCAGGTGCAAGAACAAGTCTCTTTCCCTCAACTGCTTGAGTTGACCGACGAGTCTGCTTCGAAGACTGAGGATGTCCCAGATGGCGTGCATGAAAGAGTCGAAACGCAATCCGAACTTGATACTATTGTCGAAATCTCAACCACTCAAGTTGTCGAACTTCAAACCACCGAGGTGCAAGCAGTTCAGGCAGCAGTCGAGTCAAGCGATCTTCATATTACCACCACCATCGAGTCCTCCGAACTACAAACCATCTCAGAACAGTCTCCTCAGACCCCACTCAAGGTCATACAGCTTCAGCCAGCTACGCTCCAGTCAACTGAGACCGATATGGCCATTGTACTCTCACCTACGAAGGCAGTGGGCACTCCAAGATCAAGAAGAAAAACACCCCAAAGGAGTGCTACGAGGCGAAGTACCCGGACGAGTCGATCGAGCCGCGCCAGCTCTGTAGCTCGAGAAGAGCCTTCCGCTCAGGTTGCCCCAGTATTGGAGGCTGTGGTTTCAGAGACAACAGTCACAATATCTACTGGTGCTGAGACTCATTCTGTAGATTCAGTCTCCCTGCATTTGGACTCAAGGGCATTGCATGAGGCTGAGCAAGATAAGAACATTGTGAATGTGGACGAAGTGGCCGTCTCGCAAGTCCCATCAGATGATCAGCTGATGGATAACACTGCCATGAATGAGGTACTCCAATCAACAGAGACTGCAGAGGCTTGTGTGGAAGTACAGCACGAGAAAGAAACGAATGCTGCAGAGAAAAGTGTCCCAGAAATTTCTACTTCTGAGGGACTCGAGGGACAGGAAGAAGTTGAACGAGGCACTTCGGAGCAGGAGATTTGTGATGAGCAGTTACGAGAGGAGTTCGAGATCTGGACGCCAAAGCGCAAGCGTGGTCGGCCAGTCAAGTCTCTATCCCCCACCAGCGAACCGGTACAAGGCGGACAATTCTCGGACGAGATCTCAGAAGAGTCAGCAGAGAGCTTCGAGCTTATTGAGCCTATGTCAATCGCCACTTCCGAAGACGTTCCTTGTAGCCCTCCAGATGAAGCATCAGAAGACCTTCCTGGATCATCCACACCAGACCCAACCACTACAGAGCTCACCAAAGCCATCTCTGAGAATGCTCCGCCTGCTGTCTATGACCATGATGATACGGACATGCTCAGAAACTTCCTTTCGAAAGTCAAGGCCAATAAAGCTGCCAAAGCAAAGACATACGTTCCAAAGAGAAAGCGGTCACTGCCACACTCACCTCTTCAAATCCCACTTGAGACAGTAGATGCTACATCATCGCCGGGCTCGCCCAAAGCCAAGGATGAATTTGATGTTAGTCTACCTGCTTCACCGACCAAGCGCAGAAAGCGGAATGAACCTACTCAGGATGCTCCTCAAGAGGACGATGCCACCGAGCCGCGATCTATCAGGCGGAGCGGCCGGACTCGTCTTCCAGTCAAAGCAGCTCCAGCAGCTCTAGCAGCACCGAGCTTCATTCCTGTCCGCCGACTTGGTCAAGATGGAGATAGCACAGTAACACTCCGCCGCAACGAGGAGAAAGATCTTGCAGCCCTTACCAAAGTCAACACGCGCAAGAACAAAGGCGGTGCTTCCCACCCTGCTGACTTCCTCGCCAAGAAAGCAAACGAGAAGGACGACCCAGCAACTCGGCAACGCGCACTCAAAGAGGTATTTGATGAGAAGAATTATAAGCAGAAGCTGAACAAGAAGGGAAACACTGTTGTTTGGGCGGAAGAGCTTGCACAGTTTCAGACTGAGGAGGGCAAGAAGGTCGTTCTGGCCAGCCTTACTGAGAAGGAAGGGGGCAAAGAGAGTAAGAAGGTTACGATTCCGGAGAAAGAGCCTGAGAGAGAAAAGGAGAAGGCTATCCTGCCTGGTGACGAGAAGAAATCTGTTTCTGCTACTTCGACACCAAAAGTCAAGGTTGGTATGAGAAGTAAGATGACTCTTGGTATGGCTGCTAATGGGACGCCTGCTCCGAAGAGACGGGTGAGAGCTCGCTCTTGAGAATGGTGGAGGGAGGATTTCGACTTGTTCTGTTCTATTCTGTTCATGACTTGGTGTGGGTGCATGACTTGGTGTGGGTGCATGGCGGAGTCTTGCGTGCTTTCTTCATTGCTCCATTGGTGTTCAGGATTGGAAGGTCATTGTGATTTGATTTGATTCATTTGATTCTTTAGCATTCCCATGCGCGTGCAGGAAGAAAGACTCGGGGAAGCATAGTAAATATGTTGGTTGCGGTTGCTTGATTGGAGAAGTAGTGTGAATACAAAACATTGTTCATGAAATGATCGAGATGCCTGCCTGCATTGTGCACATGTCTCTCTGCTTCTACGTCTATCTTCATTATACCTTTCGCGAATGGAAGGTTTGATTCTGTAAAGTCGCTAGCTCAGTTTTTCCTTCCAGTCTTGAACGTCCAACGTTTCTCCAGAACAGCTACGAACACTGATCACGGATCATAGCTCAAGCATCCAGACCACTCTCTAATCCCCTCTCGAGAATCACTGACGAGCCAATCCACTGTACGCCCTTATCCCTATCCCTATCCATATCACTATCCCTTTCCAACAACAACAACTATTTATCATCTCGGAAATATCTCCGATCCGCGCCCCTTCTGTCCTTCTCTCCTGCTCTCCTGCCAAGTTTTACTCTCTCAACCCGCTCCCGCTGTCAAATCCTAAGGATTCCTATTCGGCCAGGCCAAGTTTTTTCGGCGTTTTCGGGCCCAGTCATGCATGCACCCAACATTGGCATGGAGGATTTCACCTGGACCGTACCGTGTTCGCCAAAAGTGCAAAGATGACTACGGTAGGTTGTGTTATGTTATGTTTGAGGATTTTGTGTTGGAATAATTAGGTGAGGTATGTAATTTATGTATGTGTTCGAGGCCGAACTTGGCTTGGAGTCTAATGCGGTGCGATGCACAGTGTGATGCAATGTAAAAAAACTCATAAATATACATACATACATACCTACCTACTTATTGTGATGAAATAATACACGGACGTAAGTTTACGACACATCGATAATCCTGCTATACGAGATACGACACGCGAGATAGCAAGATGTGAGACATGAGGATGAGTTGGAGGCGTTTAGAGGCGTTGGGGTTTTGTTTGCTCATTCATTCATTCATTCGCACGCATCGTGGTGTGGTGTGCGCCAAGCCCAAGGGAAATCAACCTTGGAAGTTGGACCGGCCTTGGAAGGGGCAGGGTACGGTGCGGTGCGGTACGGTAAGGTAGAAAGCGGAACAACCGAACAACCTGGCAAGGAAGGCAAGTAATCAGCTGATTGTTTTGGACCCGAGGATTTGGTATCACTATCACTATCACGTACTTCTGCAACGCAGGCAGGGCTTGGTATGGTGTGGTATGGTGTGGTGTGGTGTGGCGAAGTGATGTGAGTGAACCTTGGGGGGGGGGGGGGGGGGGGGGGGGGGTTCATGCAAGGGTTGGGTGAGGTGAGGGGTAAGGGATGAGGGATGAGGGACGATGGCGAGGCGGGCGCGTAAGTATTGCTGTTTGGAGGTTGAGGAGTGCAGATCTTGAAGTAGCTGGGAATGACAATGAGAGCGACGTAGGCTCGTAGGGCATTTAATTACCTTGTCGTTATGAAGTTACGGACGTAAAGCGCAGTGCTCGGGGAAGGGGGAGAAAATGAGATTGAGGATTGCTTGTTTGTTTGTTTGCTCTTCTCTTCTCTTCAAGCGAGTTTGAGGCGCGGTTCGTTAGTGCGCTGTTCGGTATTACTGTAAGGTATTGCTGAAGAAAACTCGGATCTTGGATTTCAGCGTTCGAGAAAAATGATATGTGACACATCGATTTATTATTACCACTGATACAGATTCCTCCGAGATCTATGAATATCTTCCGTGACAGGGAATATAGGAGGATCAGATAGCAGTCGTCAGCGAGCATGATTTAGAATTCTGACTCGGGAAGCTTCAGCATGACATGACATGACAAGAAATCGGGGTTCGCTTGTTTTGGTTTTAGAAGCAAGCAAGCAAGTAAGCAAGCACGCAAGTTCAACCTTAGATGGGCTGCGATGCATGTGGAAAATTCTATGTCAAGGTCAAGTAAGGTAAATTTTAATAAAAAAAGCACCTAGGGTCGGGTCTTGAAACTCTGACGTCTCGCTACTTGACTTTTCGGGGGATGGAGTAAGTTTCGGGGAGAGTATGCTTCGGCTCCGGAGATCATACGGCGATGCTTCGCTTCCGTTTTGCTCTGCGGTCTTTTTGCTACTTATAATTATTGTATCTAAGTTAACTTATCTGTATGCAAGTGTGCGCGCGTGCGTGCGGATGAACCTTTGAAAGTCAATTGGAGAAGGATATTCATGGTTAGCATGCAGGTGTGATTTGATTCGGGGGCCCTGTCGATTTGTTTCCGAGGAAGTCGGGATGCAAAGCAGTGTGCTGTTCCGAGCTAGGCGAGGCGAGGCGAGGTAAGGTGAGGCGAGGAAACGCAACTTTGACGTCTGCATATGCAGTTGGATAAGTAAAGGAACTAGATCCAAGGGGTTTCATCGGCCTTGAGGCCGCATAATTGTTGGTGACCGTCTGTACGTGCCTGCTTCTTCCAAGTAAATTACGCATTTGCTAGTCATTGGATCCTGGGTGGCTTGTTGGTTACTATTTTATCCGTAGTTGAGGAGGTACATTTCGTTCGTCCGACGAAACAGAGATTTGGCTGACAAGGAGTTTAACAGATCAAGTTGAAGAGGAAAGCGGGTGGAGGAAGGCATCGCATCCCGCGGAAATCCCCCAAAATGTTCTGACCGAGGTTTCAATCAAGACTTGTCAGCTCTATTGACTTCGGATTGAAAGCTTGACAAGGCCAGGGTCACAAAACCATGGAATCTTCCGTCTTGTCCCTTTTCGACATCAAACCATATGTTGACATAGATCACCCTGCGGACGGTTTTCGGCTTGGTTCTTTGGGTATCATTGGGCTTGAAAAGCACGACTCGCATGACTTGCAAATAGCAATAAAACACAGACGCGTAGCTCATTGACTTATACACAGGTCGTCTGGTGCGCAAATGGTCGAAGTACCTTGTATATTCCAATTTCAAGCCTACCAGAATGAATAGGCAATGTTTCCGAGTGCAACCTCGCACTCATGCCATGCTTCTCGGATTGCAACCTACAGCCGCCCCGGTCGTGGATATGTTGCTGATTAGGGGAATCCACGGGAAGGTTTATTAGCATTGCGTAGCAGAAAGTATATTTTGCTTTGGCCAGCTTCTGAACCGTGAGCACGTTCCAAAAGCGATGCTTGTAGCGGAGATCTTTGGGCGCGAAGTCCGAGTGTGTAAACTCTATTTACCTTGTTGACTTCCATCTTTTGCATTTGGTTGGCGGCTGGGGTGCTTATGGTTAATGTCCGACAGGAAGGTTCGAGACATGTGCAGGGGAGCGTGCTCGTCGTCTGTGAGTGGGAATTGTCCGGTTCGCTCGTTCGCATGGATTGTCGGCTTTGTAACCATCTTTATCTTGGTGGGATTCCATTTCATAAGAGAAATCTTGAGGTCGGCCTTCTCGTGGCCTGGGCGGATGGCTTGTGGGATCGAGGGTTTCGGAATGTCATTTTTGTGCTCAGATGTGAGCGGGCTGGTCAGTGTGTGTTTGCCTTTTCGGTCGCGCCTCCGTCGGTCATGGTAAGAGGGGAGAAGTGTTGTTTTGCCTTTTATGCTGGCTGCTACCCCAGCTTTTTTAGCCTTATCCTTTGTCGTGAAGCTTCGTTGACGCGCGTGGTCGGTAGGGTCAGGGTTTACGGTACTTGACACAAGGCTCCAGGTCGCTTCTTATTGATTGATTGCCTTTGCACATCCTTACCAACTCCATATGAGATATTATTGAATAACGTGCACTTTTGACTTCGAAGAGAGGGAACAGGAACAAGACGTTGCATGGCCCCCCTTTTGCCTGGACCGTTCCGACCCTTTGTGGGCCCCCCTGCCTGCCTGCCGATCTCCTGATGCTGAAGAAATTTGAGTTTATGAAGGAGAGTTTTGAAACTTCTGCAACATAGTTCTACAAGCCCCCACGCTGGTGACAAATTTAACCTTGCTTGCCTACCCCCCGTACTGTGCCATCAAGCCACGCTCACAGTCACTCTGGACGTTTCTGCATGATCGCATCAACAGAATCGGAGTTGAGATTGGCATTGGATGAACAGACTTTGGTTGGGAGGGTTGGAAGTGAATTGATCTTCTGTGCTCTGCTAGTATAATTGGTGCTGTTTCTCCCGTTTCGACGTCCAGGTTACCCTTCTGGGGGTGAAGGGATCCCACTCTATGTTTATCTCCTCAATGGCCTATGTTGCGTAATCGAGGTTCACTTATTATCAAATCAAGCAGGGGCTCTGTCAAAACGGCGGGCTGGCATTCCAATTGGTTTCATAACAAGATGGCAGGAGCGATCTTCAGTTCCTGTCCAAATGTCCAAATCGTTTCAAGGAACTATTTGGTCTATGATCCATACTTCGATCATGAGGAGCCTCGCAAACGGACAGACCTCCGGCTCCCCTCCTGAAAATTCGCAAAATTAATAGCAACCAACCGGAGCTTCAACCTCATGACGATATTTTCGCCATAAAAGCCGCAGCAAGATCAATGGATATTGTGATAGCGATTGAAGATCACTCGACAAAAACTAATCTAGTTCTAAAAGCGGTGGTGATACCAATCCCTGGAGATCTGTTCCATGGTCAGTTCATCATTCTTGTGGTTCACTTCAGGGGTTTGCCAATTCCTTCAAGTAGTGCCGTCAAACGCAATACCCTACTCGAGCCATGTCCTTCCGTACTTCCGTGACATTGTATGGCTGAACCTTTCACAGCGGTTCGTGAAGCCATTAACAGCCATGGCCCGATCCGCATCCTCTTCAGCTCCTTTCTCGTCATCACAGCTCAGCAAAGTCTCGGCAGTAAAGGCTGAAACTCTCAGTGAAGGGCCATTATTCACAGCTTCGACGAAGACATCGGCGCAATATCCAATTCAGGAAGCTGGAGACTCGGAATAGTCGGATTGACCTTCATATTGTGTCGCCAAGGGAAGCCCTTCAGGGATAATGCCACTAGAGCCATGCGGTGAGCTTCCCACCACCGTGGTCACGGATACGCTAATGTGAAATGGTGGAGCTGCAGAGGGACTCTGACGGCCATACGAAGGAAAGGGTTCTGACCATGCGCGTCGCCATCCGTTTTGAAAATCTCATCGGCGATGGACTTTGAGTATCACGCCATTTTTTCATTACAGGGCTTGATATACAGATTCCATGACGAATTCGATGTCCGAGTTCTCGCACGGGGCTTCAAACATTGATTCAACTGTGCCTGTGGGAGCAACACAAGTCGAAAGAGGCGAATGATGGCTTTTTGCACCAAATCAGAATTGAAAACGCAATTGTCCAGACCCCTATTTCCAAGCCAATGATGGTACAGGCTGACAATAGAGTTTCTGGGGAAACTAAAACGGCTTCCGCATGCTTTTTGCACTAGTTCTCGGACTTCTGTGGCTAGGAGATTTACCCAACCGTCTGGGCAGCTGCCACAAACGCTGCAGAATTCCCCCTCTAGACACAAAGGGGCGTCATAGGCGCTTCTCAGCTTCAATTAGCGGACGCTTCTGAATTGTTGAATAGGCAGAATAGCCGTGGGCTACGACTCATAAGGTGACAAGTTCCAATGGTTCTAACGAGCTACGGCAAAAGCTGAACAAGAACAGGCCACCAATTCAGCCAAAGGACTCTATCAAAACATGTTTCTGCCAGGCCCATTAATCTTCAGGGTAGGGGTAGCCGATGTTAACCCTGAATGAGAATGTCTCTGAAATGCTTCCACCGACCTTCCAGAAGACGCATTGATTGTCACCCACGGACAGTGGAATCCGGCATCATTGCAACCCAGCCTCGGCAGGACAGGTATTTGTAAGTGCTCAAGATGGCCGCGAATCACAGCACAGAGAAGCGTAATTGATACCTGCAAGTCAAACAGGTTAATTTTGATTATTCAGGCCCAGGCATGACGATGAAGTCCTTAGCTATCCACTACTCTACGGTCGAGGAATTGGGTTACAGGTACCGGTACCACTCGGCCATGTCCTGGGCTATAAAACCGATAATACGGTAATCCTCCAGCGCATCTCTCCACATTCGACATTCGTCGTCACCCCCATCTGCGCCTTCAAAGCCCCAGCAAGTAACATGCGTCTGATACATCTTGCAGCTCGGTTCCAGGGGTCCCGCCGCAGCAGCATTGTGCATGCTACGATCATATAAATCGGTCACAAATTTGCTATCGGTTCCATAACATGTCGGGATGCGAGGGGAGATCGAGATCCCGACTTCACCTCGCTTACAGTCTTTACTTTGCTTGTAATGCCTCTTTTCGGCCTCCGTTCCGATTATCCATTCTGGCTGGGGAGGGCCACGGGGCTACCAATATCTCGAACTCTTGGAGCGGCATTCTTCAAGTCTGGAAGCGACCAGCACGCTCGAGGGCAATAATAATGGTCAGTCATCAACATACAGATGATAGAGTTCCCAAGTGCCGTCCTCGGCCCGTAACCCTCAACTTTTATTTCGCCGATCAGACCTTGTCTCGGGAATAAAGTATTGCAATTTGCTAAATTTGAGAGATATGAGTTTTTAACTGGGTTTCAGCACTGAAAAGCACCATGATCGTCATCATGCCTGGAAGCCACGCCACGGCTGGCTTTCGCTCGGGGATAAACTCAACGGTCGGTCGGCCGGTCGGTCGAGGCTGTTCTTCCCTCAACCATTGTTCAAAGCGCATGTGCCTGTGCAAGTACTAAATGAGCTGCTACAGACTTTCAGCACTGGCAAAGAAATGTTGTGGTATGGAAAGACGCTTTGGTTCGTCGCTCACCAAATTCAGAGTTTGAGTCTGGTGTGATTTAGGTGGAATCGTATGTTTATTGGGCCGTCAGCTTTGCCTAAAGGGTTCGTCTAGTGGAGATCTCTGCGTTAGTGCCAGAGTGTATCTTGCTGGCTGGGTTGGGGGGGGGGCCACGCACCCGCGGGTCGAGGGTTCGCAGGGCTTTCAGGGCAGGTCAACCACATTTAGGGGCCTGTACAGTGTCTCGCGTGTCGAGTGTCAATCCCTCGTAGCATATCCCCACTTCCGCACCTGGCAGCCCATTTTAGCAGTTGTTAGGGTGCAGTAGGAGACAGAAAAAGAAACGAAACAAGCACGCAGTGGAGTACTGTACATAATTGAATAGTCCTTTCAAATACCGAGACATCTCTTCGCAGTGATTATTGCAATAATAGAATAATGGATTTGGGGTCAGACTCTGGAGTGACGTAGCTCCTGCTCATACTCTGTTGGTCGGCCCTCCCTCAGGTATGCTCAGACAGCCTCTGCGTAAATTAGGTACCTTACCTTTTATCAAGTGAGGGATGGAGGGACGAGACGAGAAGAGCATTATTAGCTTGCGAGCTACCCTGCGCTGCCCTGCCCTGCCCTGCCCTGCCCTGCCCATGCTCACACCCGCAGGTCTAGGGCTGGCTTCCACGTGCGAAGTTCTCTTGCAGCCAGTGAAGCCACCAAGCAGTGGGCCAGTAGTGGCTGTCTGCTGCCTGCCTGCCTGCCCTGTCTCTTGCTCGCTCCCAGCTCCCAGGGGCCGCAGCTGGAGCAAGCTAGGGTTTACCCCCAGTCCTAGTCGGGCATCATCCTGCTCTGCTCTGCTCTGCTCTGCTCTGCTCTGCTCTGCTCTGCTCTGCTCTGCTCTGCTCTGCTCTGCTCTGCTCTGCTCTGCTCTGCTCTGCTCTGCTCTGCTCTGCTCTGCTCTGCTCGACCACCGCTGAAAAAGTCAGGCCTCTCGCCCCTCCCCCCCTCCCCCTGTTAAACTGTCCATGCTAAAGGGATTAATTACACCTCTCGTCCTACCCCGGAGAGACAACGTCCTTCTCTCTGCTCTGCTCTGCTCTGCTCTGCTCTGCTCTGCTCTGCTCTGCTCGACCACCGCTGAAAAAGTCAGGCCTCTCGCCCCTCCCCCCCTCCCCCTGTTAAACTGTCCATGCTAAAGGGATTAATTACACCTCTCGTCCTACCCCGGAGAGACAACGTCCTTCTCTCTGCTCCCTCCTCCCTCCTTCCTCCTCCCTCCTCCCTCCTCCCTCCTGGTCCTCCTCTTCACGCCGAGTGGACCGAAGTTACTGGGTCGTCCCCTACCTAGATCGAAGGGTACATGGCTTGTACATTATGTAGTGCTCCCATCCTCGAAGGCTTCTAGACTTTCCTACCCATTTGCTTATATGCATGCAGTCCGCACCCTTTCCCATCCCAACCCCACATCGTCAACATCTTTATCTCTACTCCCTCCTCCTCCTCCTCGTCTACCACCCTCGAACCCTGGAGAGCTCAGCATTCAATACAACTGTTTACTAGAACAGCAAAAATCTTCAGGTCTTCTTCCGTACTTTATACTCTACATCAACAAAACAACACTCCATATTCATCTTTACCGTCCCATTCAGTACAGTCACTGTGTCGAGGCTTCTTCGGTCAGCCTTCCTCTCAGGAAGAGAAAGTATCCCACGGCCCGCCCCGCTTCGCTTTCGACCCTCCCACCTCTCACCCCGACATTTCGTCTCTCCTTCAGAACACATACAAGAAAAAAAAGGGTCATCATGTGCAATTACACACAAGTCGAATACGAGTGCGGTCATCGTCGGTACACAGTCAGAGCATGGTGTACCAATTACGAGACGACACATAGGCGGTGTCCACCGACCGTGGTAGCCGTTCAATGGAGGTGAGTTATCACAATAAAACCCCCCAAAAAACCCCCCCAGTGACTGGTCATGTCTACATACAAGATGGGTGGGCACTGCTGACGAAAATATACATCTTACAGGTTAGATGAACGCTGTGGTTCGTTACCCTACCTACATGTCTTTCCTCGCACACTCAACAAAAAACTTCATACTTTATACTTTATACTTTTTTGTTTTGTTTTGGGTTATTCTTTTGTTTTTACCCATCCCATCCCATATCATATCATCTCATATCACTAACTCCTTGCGTGCTTTCATTAGGTGACTGTCGAGAACCAGCTATGCAACCATGGATGAAGTACCAGACTAAGAACACACGCATCCAGACATAGCAGGGTGGAAAGGACCGGCCACGTTGTAGGAGTCATGACAGTCGATTGAAGAGCGAAGGAGTGGAGCAGCGGGGAAAATGAAATGAAACGAAGGGTGTGTACTGGTTACGAGCACAGGAGCACCAGCCACAGGGCAAACGGCGTCACGAGTGTTGAGGAGTTTCTGTTTTATGGGCTTTGGGAGTGGGGGTGTTCAGGGAAATATTTCGGTGCTTGCTTTGCTTGCTTGCTTACTGGCATGGGGGCTGTGGTGCTCGATGCGTGGTGCGTGGGGTACTCCTTCCCTTTTTTTTTTCTGGTGTTGAGGTCGGGTGTCTTCGATCCACGGCGCAGAAAGGAAAGGGTTCATCATCGGATCGGATCGTAGGTTCATGAAATCCAGTGTATTATCACACCCGTTGCGTTGTGCGTGTTTCTTTGCCAATGTTTATTTGTTCCCCCATCCTATCACCATGGGCTGTGTGGCAGTACAGTGTAATACCGACCAGGTTTCTCTTCCGAATGCTCGTCCCCACCCCCTCGATCTGCTTCAATAATGGAAGACCATACCATACCATACCATACCATACCATACCGACTGGGTGCGCCTACCTACCTAGACAGTCAGCCACACGTGGTCCTCTTCACCCCCTGGAGAGAACAGAACAGAACGGTGTCCATTATTCTTCTTTTCTCAAGGTATTATTACAGCTAGGCCAGGGTCCAGTCCATGCCATGGGCGAGGTGCATATCCGTGCAGTGGGGATGGGGGGCGATCTTGGGAAAATCCAAGATTCATTTCAATCTGGCTGCTGCGCTGCTGCGCTGCAAGAAGCCGAGTGCAACGAGAAGGGTCACGGTCACGGTCACGGTCACACAAGTCCGTCCCAAGAAGTCGGATCTGTTATTATCATAATATCGGGCGGCTGCAGACGGGAAAATCAAGGAACGGAACAGGAACAGGAACAGGAACAGGAACAGAATCGTTGAGGTACAGACAGTACAAGTAACACGCACGTATTGGCCATATTACGACGGTCGGTATTGAGAACATGTATGTGCTTGCCTTGCCTCCTGCTCCTGCCTCCTGCTCCTGCCTCCTGCTCCTGCCTCCTGCTCCTGCTTGGAATCTTGGAATCCTGCATATTGAAATTCCACCTCACCTCCTTGCAGGAAAGGGCATGCATGCACGTACGGATCTCAGAGCCTTGCTCGCGCGAAGAGCTGCCGATGGACCACCCATGCTAGGTATGCCAATACCATACCATGCCATGCCATGCCATTCAAAACGTTGCGCCTCAAGAACACCAACAATTCGCGATCCGCAATTCGCAATTCGCAATTCGCAACATTAAAAAAAAAGCAAAAAATACAAAGGAGCCAAACCAAGCCCGAGACCGCCATAGCCGCGAAAGAGAGCGCAGCATTCCCGTTGGCCTTGGCCCTGGCCCCAATTTTTCCTTTTTACTATGGAACTATGGAGTGGAAATCGGCCGTCAGTAGGTAGTCACCTACCTACACCTATACCAAAACCTGAACCTGAACTGAACGCATCGACGCAACGCAAACGAGGGTTACACGACTCCGCCCAATAACCAAACCGTCGGGATTTTTTTCTGGGGGGGGTTGTTGTTGTTGGAGAGAGAGCCCTGGAGGGGCAGGCAGGCAGGCAGGCAACAAGAAAAAAAAAACGCCCTGCTCTGTGGGCACGAACCTGGCTGGGTGGGTGGCTGGGTGGTCTTCCGGATGACATACATACATACATACAGCAGTACTGTTGCAGTTGCAATTGTAGTTGCAGTTGCAGTTGCAGCACTGCACTGTAACTGTAACTGTAACTGTAACTGTACTATATTCGAGACTGCCATGTCAGATACTACCTACCACCTTATCTTACGCATCTACCCAATTGCGGAGATCGGGTCTTGGGAATCCGGGAAAAGTATATATATATATTTTTTTTCTCTCTCTTCCTATAAACTACCGATCGACTATTATTGACCGACGTCGTGTCGTGGCTGTCGCGATGGTTTCCATTCTCAGGCTTAGGCAAAGGCATAGGGCATAGGCATGGGGAATGGGAATGGGAATGGGAATGATCTAGGTATCGTATCCTACCGGAATATGGTCACATCCTCCTTCCTACGTACTAAGCCTAAGCCTAAGCCTAAGCCTATTCAACCATGGCGTTGCGAAGATTCCCATCTTGCTCGCTCCCTAGGCTTAGGCTTAAGTTTAGCGAGCGAGCGAGTCAAGTGGATGGATGGAGGGGAGAGGAGAGAGAAAGGTGATTACCAAGTTAGAAAATAATAAGTTCAAGTTGCAGTCGCAGTCGCAGTCGCAGTTGCACTCTCCCTACCAATCCATTCATTCATTCATTCATTCATTCACCAGTCGCAGGCGCCACAGAGATCAAGGATGCCATATATGTGACCAGGGCCCAACTCATACAAGAGAGTCTCTTGAAAAGAAAAAATCCCCGACGATAAACTCTCACACACGAGTTATCTCCCCTCGTGCGTTTGTGCGCGTGTGTGATATTCCACGGGAAGCTACCAGGGTTTATTTCTGTCGCGCAACTTCAAATCATCAATAATCGGGAGCGTTGGAGAAAGAAAAAAGAAAATCTCTCTCTCCCTCTCACGGCGCGGAACCGGGGCTTGAAGGCAGAGCAGACCAGACAAGCTCGACTCGACTCGACTCGACTCGACTCGACTCGACTCGACTCGCTTACAGCACCCATAGCATACCCCTTGTTGAGAGTGTGAGATTGTGAGATTTGAGATTTGTGAGATTGGGGGGATAATGGATTTGTGAAATGTGACAGGTCGGAATTCATATCTGAGCGAATAATGAGTCTGCCCAGTACGAGTAGTCCAGTAGTGCCGACCGACTCTGCAAGAAAAAGCTCGGTTCTTGGAATTTGCATCATGCCTGTCATGTCATGTCCTGCCCACCCTGTGATAAGGCTGTGTGCGTGTGGATAGGTAGCTCTGCGGATTCTGGTCTGGTGGTTTTTGGCCGGGTGGATGATGGACAACGTGCTGGCTTGCTTACTTGCCTTGCCTTGCTTGTAGATAGGCAGGCAGGTTCATGGAGAGATGAATGGATGAGTGGATGGATGGATGGATGGATGGATAGATGGACGATATTCTCTGCTATGGACGTATTGACTGACTGACTGACTGACTGACAAGCGAGGACCTCACCCGATCCCGACCCCGACTTATGTTGAGGTAGGGTGGGCTGGTGGTTAGCTGGCGTAGGTAGGTATATCTGATAGAAATGATGGAGCTCGCTCGTTCGCCCACCACTCATGAGAGGCGATCGGTCTGGGTATGATACGGTGCGGTGGATACGCAGCGTACAGCTTCTGCTTCTGCTTTCTTGTGGGGGTTGCGCCGGGAGACGGATAAAGGAGTTTCTGTTACTCAGAACTTTCAGATCAGAAGCTCGGTACGTGCTGGGCTGTTGATTTGCTTCAGTCGGTTGAACCTCTTAGAGGAGTGGTTTGCTTTATTTACATACCCTGTCGTCTAAAGAGGGGCTGCGGATAACCTCGGCGACACCTTGTCTGGTACCTACCTGTCTCCTTCCTCAATGGATAGCATCCATCGCGCATCATGCTCCTCATACGCATTCATTACATCTACTCTATACAATCACCCATCCGGGTGTCAGCATCTCAATGACGAAGGGCTAAATTCCTGTTGTGGAATATATGCATAGAATTGCGTTATGTTTGAGTTTCCACTATGTATATTCGCTTGGATGGGGGTCTAAACTATGATCGGCAGTTTGATCTGCATCTAGAAGAACTTCCTCAGCTTCTCAGGCGAGATTAAGGGTATTACGCATTTGCTTGTTCTGATGATGCCGCGTCTAGAAAGAAAGCCCGTACCAAGGTTGATGGGATGTCGGAAGAAAGTTAAGTTATTGCTACATACATGAATTCTCTCCGAGAGTCTCTCTCATGTCGCAGGTATTATGGTTTAATGTCTGCTTGAGCTACCTCAGTTCCAAAGAGACATGCATCTTTCTTGGCTGCTCGTTCATCGTTCACCGCATTTTCAGGAATCCGTCGTTTGTTTGATCCATGTACCACGATCAGCATATCCTTGGCCAGTTCACGCCAGGGTATTTGTATCCTGGAATACGCCCCATATCTGCCGTGATGTCACACCTCAATGGGAAGCTGCGAATCTACGTCTTGCTAGAGCTTGTCTGTAATTTGTCCGATTCTGCTTTCCTGTTTCCATTGTAATACCACACTTGCTCATTCTCCTCTTGGACCGGGAGTCTTCACGCCGCTTACAATTTGGGAGTGCTTGGCCCGTACCCATTTTCCGGTCTTCGAGAAAATGGTGAGCGGTGATTGATGTGATCTGTGGGCTGGCGATAACCATGCCATACACAAAGCTACAGAGATACACAGGTTTCGCTATCCTGTTGCATCAGAAGTTTGGAACATGGCCAGTGAGCCCTATCAATTCCTCTCGTCTCCAGAATCCCGTCTCCTGTGGTCTTGAACAAGTGGGGTCATATGTTATCCGGCCATTAGAAGGAAATACCGCAAGAAGTGGGATGAATCCCAGTATCATACCATATGGGGTTTCACTGATGATAAAGGCCCGACATCTTCCTAGACTGACATAGATGTGTTCCAACCAACGAGCAGGAATCTGACCTCATGATGAAGTGAAGAGTAGGACATCGAACGAGTCCCAGCTCTCCGTTGCCCCTCATTCATTCATTGCTTTCGTCGTGCAATTGCTGTCCAATGAATATGCTGGCTCTTTTGTCCTGCTTCAGGTATTGGCTCTCCCAAATCCAGGACGCCAATGGGTATGGAATTTTGATATGGCACTATTAGACGAGCGCAGTAGCTTCGCAGCATGCAGCTCTCCAGTACCCAACCACTGCAATGTCTCACATACATGCATTGGAGTCCCCGGTACCTCTGTTTGACACGCCTTGTGAGCTTCGTCCCAGATTTTGAGTCGGCTCGTGTCGCTCGTCTTGATTCCTGTCCTGGGAGATCTACCCTCGTGTCAACTTAACAGGAAAGATCTTCTGCATACCTACCCATTTGACCTTGTTTACCGTATCTTTGAGACGATTCCTGGGTCGTCAAAGACCAGCTGATCAATGTACCCAGGGCTTCGGGATCCGGCAGTCACTGTGGGGGTTCAGTCCTACCTATCTGGAGTGCTGACATGTGGAACGATACCACCTCATGATACTCAGCCAATCCGATTCTGATTGACCCCCAATCTTTGCGCAGTGGGGGGTAATGAATGGGATGTTCAATATCAATGTCAGAACATCGATCCGATTACCAAATGACCATCGCGTGGAGGAGTTATGCCCTCGTCACGAGCATGCGTTCTCCCAAACTCCACAAACGCAGGACATGCCTCGACGTACCCGTAAAATATGACCAAATTTGCATACCTTCGTAGATATGCTGCTTTGCATGAAGTAATCCCCGAGACATGTGTACTGCATTCCGAAGAGATCCTGATTTTCTTTGTCTATCAGAGCAAGAGGCGCGCTGTGGCTTGAGATGATCATTTACTTCTTGAAGGCATTACATCGAGGTCACACAGCGTGGCTTCATACATGGCATGCATGCTGTTCGATGGGGTGGACAGACGGTGGGATCGTTTGGTGTTGGGATGGATGGGTTGGAGGCGAGACGCCTTCCCCGGACGTTCTTGTGCTACATCCCCTTCGTAGTCAAGGAGGAGCTCGTTCCGCTTTGATCGAAAAGATATCAAAATTCGAGCATCATCGTCTGGCCAAAGTGCAAGCAAGGATTTGCAACATCAATCCAGAACTAGCAACAGGTGATCAAGATGTTCTCCGGTTCCAATCGATCCAAATCCTGGACCAAGCCTAGGAAGAATTACCTGGGATCGGATACGATACCTTGAAGTTAATCAAAAAAGAGTTCTCTTCGCTGGACTAACCTGAAAAGCCACAGTAACACAGCATAGTTTACGGAGGCATCTCCTGCTGGCAGCAAGCTAGCACTGCAAGGCATACATCCGATGCTACCGAAACCTTCCCGAGCCGCTGGGATCTGGGGGAAAACCAAACATGAATGATGCATACATTACACAACGTCAGTATGTACAGCAGCCACTCCGAGACAGCAAGCCGAGATGAGATATGATCAGTCATTCGTGAACAGTACCCAATCCAGGAAAAGTCCACCACCAAAACAAAACATACTGTACAGAATCTGAACTGTCTCATATTGCAACCCCTCTTTATTAAAAGCTCTATCTATTCTCCACAATGGCATCCCCATCCAAAAGAGTAAACTGTGTGACGAAATTAGTTTTCCTGTCAAGATAAGATATATCCCACAATCTCAACCATCATATCTCTAATCCTGTTACCAAACAACCAGCAACCCTTCAAACCCCCAACCGGTGAACACTATCGTACTCCTCATCCAGTCAAACCTAGCCTCCTCCACCTGCAATCCCACCACACCCAATCTATATTTCGAAACCCCATCCCCACAATCAGCACTAAGTCCCCCAGCAGCCACCACACCCCTCATCGCGAGCCGTCCCGTGTTGACAGACAGACTGACAGATAGATAGAGACCGTGCCGCAAGCCAGCGTCAACGTCAGAAAAGGCGACTTGTGAAATGTGGAATCCTGGTATGTGGTGTATTCATGGTGTATTCTTTTCAGGGGTTGGTATTGGACCGAGCGTATATCGTATCAAGAGTGAAGATTTGGTTCAACTACCAGATACCTTGACCATACCAAGGCTCGAGGTGTCCTTCGTGGGTTCATTCAAGCTCGCGTAGGTGTCAAAAGGGCAACCAACCTGTACACTTAGCTAGATCTGGATTCCGATTCCGAACGAGCATTTATCCCATACACTTGCCCTTTCTCCTCATTAAGGAGCTGGAGATAAGTTCAAAAGATACTGACCCACTAAGTACTATCACACAACGAGAAGAGGCCTTCGTCCAATAGCCAGAGCTCGCAGCTTATGCCTATTTTGGCAGGACCGTAACCAAACCCAGACACAACTGCGCTGCCTCTATCTCCGTCTCCATCTCTCTCCAACAGTATTGGCCCTCAAGTTCTTTCTCAGGAAACAGGAACATAAAGATCCCTCCATCCGCCATTTCAATTTCCACTAACCAAAACCTTAGAACTGAGAAAAGTCATGACGTGAACACAAAATCAGATATTCTAGTATTGATCAAGTCCTGTCCCTCATCACTTCGCTTCCCATCCCATCCCATCCCATCCCATTCATCGCCTTCTCCTTCCTCCCCTCACAAACCCCAGTGCTATCCAATCTACCCCAAGCCATCATAATTCTCAACGGCGAGATTCTCTCTAAGATATGTGATACATATTATTAACTAACCAAGCCCAAGCCCAAGCCCAAGGACTAGTAAATAACCACACCACCAAAACACTAACCTCGATGGACATGTGCTTATCCATCTGATAGGTCAAAATGCATCCTGGATATGCTTCACTACCCGAGACTTCATTCATGCTGCATACCGACTGCACTGCCAACCACCACCACCACCATCACCATCAGCAGCTCCACCCACCTAAATCTACCCCATGCATCTTCCCCCTCTCCATACGACGCTATCGCGCATGCATCGCGATGCAAATGCAACGCCATGCAGTGCGATGCGATGCAATGCGATGCGATGCAGGCACGGACGTACGTGAGTCGTATGTAACTTACAGTACAGTACCGCGCGCATACATCGGAAGAGCCATCCGGTCCGCACACTACCAGCAGAACAAACGAGAAGCCACCCGGGAGTTGCACGACAGAACGCCTTGTGGCGGACTGGCGGCCTGGCAGACCTGGAGTGCTAGATGGAAAGAAGGAGTGTGAGGAGTTGGGCAGCATTACAGCAGAAGTCGAAGAGGTGGAAGAGGTGGAAGAGGTCAATAGTCAGAGAGCAATAGAACAGTACAAGTACAGTGACATAGGTCAAGAGTGTGGAGAATGTGTATTATTAGAAGGATATGTAGGTTAGTAGGTAGAGCATGGCTCACATCTATACACAACACAACACAAGTGACAAAACCGCCCACCTGACTGCGCAATGCAGAGTGGAAAACACTACGTAAAACCGTCACACATCAATCATACTTAAGTGGTTATCCGATCCTGCCCGTTCATTCCCTTCAACCCATGCCCTAATTCCATTAACATGCAATGGAAGCGCGAGGTGGATTGAGTTCCTCAAAGAAGACAACAAATCCCAAGATAATTCAGGCTCAATCACGAGAGCAAAGCAGCAGAACACCAAATTCCATGCCTTGCCATGCCATGCTCCTTTCGCCGAAGAATGCTCATTCGCAAGTACCCAGAAACCGTTCGTTTATCGTCAAATATACAGGGTATCTTTTACGGTCTTGAGAGACCTTGTCTTGCCTGTTATTGGAGTTAGTCGAGTTCAAGGGGGTGTCACAGGGAAGAAATGCCTTCATCTGCTCAATCTTCGCTTTGAGGGCACTGGTCACTTCCGCTGCTCTCTTCCAACTCTCCACGCCATTACCATCGCCTCTGGCACCATCTGCACTAGCATCTCTGCTCATGCGCGTACTCTGATACGACGCAGGAGCAGGACTGTTTCGGCCACCGCTTCCGCTTGCAGCACTCGTTCGTCCATTCCGTCCTAGATCAGGACTCAGCTTGCTGCGACCATATTGAGGAGCAAAGGCATCGCCAGTGTTCTCCTTCTCCTCACTCAAGGCAGAGTTGAACGACATGCGGGTACGGGAGTTGTAAGCAGGGCGACCATTGTCTTGACCACCGTACATACCCGTATCACGGTAAATTCCAGCTTCATCGGAACTCCCTGTTGGACTTGAGATTGCGGGTGGGCTATTGACTCGCTCCGCACTAGTAAGCGCTCGCTTAAGTCTTTCCATTTCTCTTCTCAGTTGTCCACACATAGCCTCAGCGGCTTCACAATCTGATCTAGCTCTGACGAGCTGAGTTTCTTTAGCTTTAATGGAAAGCACATCTCGTGTGTGATCCTCTATGAGCTGAGCATTTTGATTCTTCAGTTCCTGAACCTCGGAATTTAGCCTTGATTTCTCTTGACGCAGATCGTCACACTGGCGCAGTAGCCGATCTTTGTCAAGTCGGAGTTCTTCAAGTTCGGCTCGTTCAACAGCAGTCATGCCAGCATTCGGTGGGGGAGAGGTTGGCGGGAGTGCAGCATTGAGAGCCGGTGCCTTGGCCGCCAGAGAACGACCAGCCAGACCTCGTCCCAGACCGATCCTGGGTGGAGGTGGTGCATCTTCTTCCAGGGGAGGAGGTGCTTGAGAAAGCGGACGTCTAGGCGATGCAAGATTGGGAGCTGGTGCTCCACCAGGCCCAGCTAGTGTTCTTTTCATAGGCGCCTTGAGTCCTCCGCCAGGAGTAGCGAGACCAGATTTCGGGGGTCCCCCAAGTTTCGAACCCAGGATACTTCTTGCTGTTGGCTGAGGCGCTAGAGGAGCTTCTTGTGCATACTGGCTTGGTGGTGGTGCAGGCTTCTTAGCCACCGGCTTTTTACCAACAATCTTTCGAGGTGCAGCAGCTGCAGGAGCTGCTCTAGGAGCTGCCTGTGGTGGAGGTTTCGGCTTATCTTTTGCCTTGACTTCGGCTGTATCATAAAATTCCTTGATCTTGACCTTCCGAATATCGTCAAGTCCCTCTAGATGTGGTCCCATGGCTCGCTCACCCATGATCTTCATTATTGTTCCAAGTATTTCAGCTCCACCCGATCGAAGAACTTCTTGAGATTCCGAGAGAAGTTTCTTTGCAGATTCTACCATCGAAGCTACCTCAGGCTTTGAAGGTGCCTCGCGTGTAGTCCTCAGGGCTCTGACAAGAAATTTCATGGTTCCTTCCTTGACCTGAGGGTTCTTGTGAGCCAAGAATCCAAGAGTTTCCTCAAGACAGTCTGTCAAGCTAGTTGCTAGGAAGACCTGGTCGACTGCAGCCCCAAGTGCATCCTGAACTGTAGCTTTCTTCTCTTTCATCCTCTCCATGATTGGACCCATGATTATGGAACGATACTTTCCAAATGGTTTCCTCAACCCTTTGGCCAGAACTTCGGTACATTGTGCTGCTTGGGTGACGACCGCGATATTTGCATCTTTCATAGACTTGGCGAGTCCTCGCACTACCTCTCCAAAATCTCCATCCTTAATCCTAGGCACATTTAATACTGTAAACAGGGCTTCCAGTGCATCTTTTCGCTCCTTCCATTTGGTCGAAGCTAGCTGATCTGAGAAATCAGCGGCAACTTTGGATAGAACGTCTTGAGGCTCAGCCAGGTCAAATGCATCAATCTCCACAGGCTCTTCTTCTAAATCGTCTTCCTCTTCTGCTGCTGCACCTGGAGGAGGGGCCCGGGACATCGCAGCTTGCTGTGATCGCAGGAATCGCTCCTGCTTTGGTGCTGGTTCCGATTTGATCTTCTCGAAGGACGCCTCCATATCCGTTTGTTGTGTAGGCTTCAATTCTCCCCAGAACATAGGCTTCATGGCTTCTCTAAGCCACCTATAAAATTCCACAGCCAAGTTGGTTGCCTCTGCTCGAACATTTTTGTCTGCGTGGCCGAATGCCTTTGGTAGGATCTTGAGAACTGGTTTGGGATCAACTGTCTTGCAGCCATAGTTATGGAAAATAGCTGTCAACGCAGCTAAAGTTGCCGCAATAATCTTTGGCTGTTTATGAGAAAGAGCTGGCAGCAGATCCTCAACAACAGGTCCGGGTGTATCCAATTCGATGTACAGTAAAATTGCCTCCAGTGCGGATGCTTTTGTTGCCGCTCTTGTAGATGACAAGCCTTTCTCCACCAACGGCGATAATGTATGACTTCTAGTTCTAGAGGAGCGTCAGAATGCATCTCTTACTGACCATGTATGGGGCAACATACCTTGTGCAACCTTCACGCCCACCAAATTTCAGAAACGCGCATAATGCTGCTATACCGTCTTGCTGTGCTGCGACGTTCGAGTCTGCCACGGCTCCCTTCCACAGCCCGGGATCTTGTAGAAATGGGCGAAACGCTGGATCGTGCTCGTCCGGGGTGATTTCGAATTGCTTCGAAGCATCTTCGTAAGCTGCTTTCCTAACTTTCCATATCTAGTGGGCGGGTATGTTAGTCCCTTTTGTATCTCTGCGGGGTATGGGGTGATCGTACCTTGTGCTGGAATCTGTCGGGCAAGGGCAAAGAACTGAAATCTTCTTCTACGTCCGCCATTCCGTCTAATACTCTGATTGTTGGTCTGTCTTTTGGAGTAGGGCTTTTGGATAATCTTCCACCTGTGACGCGCCGAGTTAGCTTGCGCAACGTTGGGGTAATGTGCTTCTCCATCTTGTATTGGCCACGGCGTCGAGATAGCTAGACATGACCATGACCATGACCACGGCGAAGGCCAAGCCACAACCACCAGGGACATATCGAGTACCGACTGCGAATACATTGGAGAGGAAGGAGCAGATGTCTGCGTACCTAGAGGAGCTGGCGCAAACTTTGTAGCTTCGTTCCTTCCTGCAGCGAAATGTCTGGGAACCGGCGGGAAATGGTGAAAGAATCAAAATGCGCGTGTCTCGTATTATGTGTGCAGCCGCAGCGCCCGAAAATAATTCTTTGTACTCGTGGGTGTGGGATATCGCGAGGGGATGGAGAGGCGGTGGTGGAGTTGCGTTGTTGATTTCTGGGCCTCGCTCGTCTGGTGTTCGACTCTTTCCTCGTCACTACGGCGACCCCTGTGCGGGCGCATCGCGTCTACCCCTGACTTGCTCTCGGCTTCCTGTCGCAACCAATTCCATTCCTGCACTCCAGAGTGGTAGCCAGGCGAATCTCATACATTCTGCTTTGTCGTCTCCCCGCCATGGTAATGCATCACAACCCTCGCACTCAACATCAGGAGATCGACCCTCTGATCCAAAGGATCCCATACACCCCTCCACTCGCCTGATTGAAGATCGGGCCAGTCTGAGCTCGGCAAGCCACATTGAAGCACGCGGGGCGGTGTCAAGCATTCGCTGTTACGCTATAATTTTGAGATAAACATCACCCTCCACACAAGAAACGCAACCAGTCGACGTTGGCGGCAAGGCGCATTACCCCGGCACACAAAAGCATTCACAGTAGTCTGGATGTTCATGTATCATCCATCAAAATTGCGATCACCATGACCCAGATCCTAACGTCGCGGCAGGCCGAGGAGCTGTAAGTGTTTTCCTGGGATTTTGCTAGCCCTGCTAACTAGCCAACAGACACAAGTCCATAATCGCATATCTTTCCTCCCAAAACCTCTCAAGCAGTGCCGCGGCGTTGAGGGAAGAACTAAGTATCGGGGACACCTTCGACGCCGCGACAAGTAAGAAATATGAGGGGCTTTTGGAGAAAAAGTGGACGAGTGTTGTTCGATTACAAAAGAAGGTCGGAAGCTCTGCTTCTCTTTTTGAAGGCAACTGCTGATCCGATCTTATACAGATAATGGACCTGGAGTCAAGAAATGCAAGTCTACAAACCGAAATAGACTCTGCGACACCGACTTCACTTTCGAGAAGGAACCAAGATCCAGCACAATGGCTACCACGATCACCAGCAAGACACACACTGCAGTCGCATAGAGATCCCATAACTTGCGTTGCCTTCCACCCGGTATTTTCATCACTTGCATCTGGATCTGAGGATAGCACAATCAAAATATGGGACTGGGAGCTAGGAGAGCTGGAGAGGACAATTAAAGGTCATACGAAGGCGGTGCATGATGTGGATTTCGGCGGACCAAGAGGAGGCACATTACTGGCATCATGTTCTAGCGATCTCACAATTAAGCTTTGGGATCCTAGCGACGAGTACAAAAACATAAGAACACTGCCGGGTCACGACCATACGGTCTCGGCGGTACGATTCATACCTAGCGGCGCTGCTGGGTCACCATCATCCGGCAATCTACTTGTTTCAGCTAGTCGAGACAAGACTCTGAGAATATGGGATGTTTCAACAGGATATTGTGTGAAGACGATTCGAGGCCATGCAGACTGGGTTCGAGACGTTTCGCCTTCTTTCGATGGACGATTCCTTCTCTCGACCGGGAACGATCAAACAACAAGAATATGGGACACTGCATCTGGGGAGCCAAAAGCCACACTACTAGGTCATGAACACACGATAGAATGCTGTGTATTTGCACCGCCAGCAAGTTATGCGAACCTATCGAAATTAGCAGGATTGAAGAAGCCACCTCCTTCGAGCAGCTCGGCCGAATTCGTGGCGACTGGTGCAAGAGACAAGTGTATACGGATTTGGGATGCTCGAGGGACACTCATCAAGACTCTCGTCGGGCATGACAATTGGGTTCGCGGACTTGTATTCCATCCAGGAGGAAGATATTTGTTAAGTGTTGCTGATGACAAGACTCTACGATGTTGGGATCTTGAGCAGGAAGGAAAGTTAGTCAAAACGTTAGACGAGGCACACGGGCATTTCGTCAGCTGCATTCGCTGGGCGCCCGGATTAGTCAAAGACGTTCCAGCAACTAACGGAGTGAATGGGACACCCAACGGAGCATCTAAGAAGGAAGAAACAGCTACCAATGTCACTATACGTTGTGTCATTGCGACAGGGAGTGTAGATTTGAACGTGCGAGTTTTCGCATCATGAATATGGGAAAGGTGACTTGCTGATGAGGAGTTGAGGAGTTGGCTGAGACATGGCTCATTCAGAATATGGCTATGGTAAGCCACGAATATATCACGAACGTTATGTTTAGCATGTACAGAAGGAACTTGCTTCTGCTTTCAAGACCAATAATAAAGTCGATTTGACTTTCGACTTGTCCGACATCTTGTCGTGATTGTAAACTATGTATATGTACACTTGCCAATGTATCCGCTAAGCTTATCCAAGCATGCAACGAACCTCAAGCCATATCAACTATTTATTGCACTAAACACAGAACCCGACTTCTTCTGGAGCCTCAAGCAGCAGGTGTGGCTGAAATACCAGCACGTGATATGGACCTAAAATTGTGGCGCCAAAATAATGTCCAGATAAAGTAGGCAGCTTCACATCGTTCTTTGTTGACGGTAGTCAATGTGACTCCCAAACCACAACCATGTCATCCATGCATGCCTTCGCTCATGGCTCCTCCTCCGAGTCCTCAGGAGAAGAAGACGATTTCCTACACCCTTCAACGGATCCCAACGCCGACGAATTCGCAGATTACAATCCTCGAAAACGACGGCGTACGGGTCGCGATGCGAAAGAGAGCGCTGCTCTCGGAGTCTTCGGCTCTGAGAGTGAGGATGATGGACCGGGAAAGCGCTGGAAGAAGAAGAGTCTGAGGGGAAAGGGTATGGCGTTCGTTTCGACGGGGCAGCATACTCTGGGTGAGGATGAAGATGAGGACGATGAGGAAGACGAACAGGCAGAGAATGAGGATGTGGATATGGACGATGCGCAGGAAGATGAGCCCGCGGCGCCGAGAGGATTGGGCTTCGGTGCTGCGAAGGGACTGGGATTTCAGAGTCCTGCGCCGGCGAAGAAGACATTTACTCCTGCGAAGAGTAATACACCACTAGGCAGAGGCTTCGTGCCGTCTTCTGCTGCGATGCCAATTCTGCAAAACACAGAAGATGAGGTGTCGACGCCTAGGATAGCGAGGCCTAGTGCATTCTCGACGCCGACGACGAACGGCCGTGGTAGGAAGAAGGGGCGGGCTGCGCCAGGAGTCAATGCTGGGTCGTTTGCAGCTAGGATGATGGCTAAGATGGGCTACAAAGAAGGTGAAGGTCTAGGAAGGGAAGGGCAGGGACGGAGTGGTGTAATTGAAGTCACCCTACGGCCGCAAGGTGTTGGTCTTGGTGCTGTGAAGGAAAAGTCAAAACAGGAGATTGAAGAAGAGAAGAGGCAGGCCAGGTTAAAGGGTGAGAAGTATGAGGATTCTGATGAAGAGAGAAAGAAGCGTCGAAAGAAGCCAAAATCTGGACTGGAAAGTGGAAGTGGCAGTGGAATGAGCACACCTCGAAGGGCCGCAAAACCCAAGTTCCGCACTTTGGAAGAGGTCCAAAAGGCAGCTCCTGGGCTCCAAATTCCTGAAGCTTTTGCGCCTATTCTGGATATGACTGCTCCTGGACAACGATTGCTTACTACGACATCTGGACTTCTGACGCCTACCGCTGGTGTGTTCGAGACTGCTGAGCAGGCTGAGTCAAAGAAGTTAGCTCGTAGAGCACAGAATGACCTCTCTGCTTATGTGGAAGAATGGAAGAATTTAGAGGAACGCAAAGCTTATGTTGAGATGACCATTGTCCAGCAGCAACAGGAGCTAGATGAGGAACAACGAGAATACGACCGAATGAAGTCTTTTGCAGACACAGTTCAATCGATTTCCCAGGCTGTCAAGGACCTCCAATGGGACCCTGTGATCGACGCTCTGATACAAGCAGACAGTCTAGCCGAGCCAGGGTCGTCGAAAGCTAATGAGGAATTGTCAAATATCGCTGTTGCGGCAGTCCATCCCTTTCTCAGACAAGCAGCTGAGGGATGGCAACCTTTGGAAGACCCAAAACTTACTGGCATGGCACCACAATTATTCAAAATACGACATATACTAGGAGCTTCGACAAATGATGGAAAATCCATCACTAATCAGCACTATTTGAAGAATGACGGATCACATCGAATACACTCCAAGTCAACAACGGCTTACGAGAGCATGATTTATAAAATCATCTTTCCAAAAATAGTCTCATCAGTCAACCAAACATGGAATGTCCATGATCCTACTCCATTACAAACATTGTTCGAGGTTTGGGATGGACTGTTGCCTTCGTTTGTACGCTCACAAATCCTTGATCAGGCAGTAGTTGGAAAGCTCAACGGCGCAGTCTCGTCGTGGAATCCGAAGAAGAGACGTGCTCATGAACTGCCACACTTATGGCTCTTTCCATGGCTTCAATATTTACCACCACATCATGTCGATCCGAAGAGCTCAACGGGCCTTGTTAGCGATATCAAACGGAAGTTCCGCCATCTCATTGACAATTGGGACTTTAGAAAAGGAGTCGTACCTGGACTGGAGCAATGGCGGGTTGTGCTATCCCCTAATCCCAAGAATGACCATTGGACACCATTGATCATGAACCATGTCCTCCCAGTCATGGCGCGGTTCCTGAAAAATCCAGAATACTTCATGGTCGACCCTAACGACCAATCCCCGTATATGAAAGCCTTGGAAGGCATCTTGGCCTGGAAAGACATCCTCAAACCGCGAGTTCTCGGCCAAGTCATCGTGGAAACCGTATTCCCAATGTGGCACAATGTCCTACATCAATGGCTCACGGTCGTGGGTCCCAACGAGGAAATCGGACAATGGTTCGAATGGTGGCGCGACTCCGTCTTTCCGGACGACATCAAGAACCTCCCCTCCATCCAATCCGAATTCGAAAAAGGACACAAAATGATCAATCAAGCCCTCGACCTCGGCTCCAAAGCCGCCACGGACCTTCCTGCCCCGTCAATAACACGCATTTCCACCTCGCCACCAGCGCCAGTCACGCCAGCCAAAGCTGCACCCGTACCAGTCGTCGAGGAACTCACGTTCAGACACAGAGTCGAAGATTGGTGTATTGAGAACGACTTGCAGTTTCTTCCCGAGAAGAAAGTCCTTCATTCTGCGGGCCCGCTGTATCGCATCACGGCGGCGGGCAACGGGAAGAATGGCACGTTGGCATATTTCAGGGGCGATGCGCTGATTGCATTAGTTAGAAAAGGGAGTGAGCAGGCGGAGTTGAGGATTAATTGGGATAGTGCAGATGGACGTGATGCACTGCTGGAGATGGCGTGGCAGCATGTCAAGTAGTCGTATCCTTGTTAGAAAATGAGAACACTCGAAACAGAGATGAGATACCATACCAGATAGCGATACTATTTCATAGTGAAGATTCACAGTTACATATACAGTGAGTACTCAGTTTCCCCTATACCTGCGTCCTGATGCACAGCGGGATGTGGCATCTGCCTTTCTGTGCCGCAAGGGAAATACCCAGCCGCCCGGGATAGCAATTACATGTGGCCAGTCAACACCTTTCTTCTTCCCCAAAAATACCTAATCAACACACCTCTACCCTACATACATAATTCTTCACTGTCTCTTCGCATCCATTCAATTCTTCCAGAGTGTCCTATGAAACTATTCCTTGAGTCTCGAGTTGAATATGACATCACCGCGGGGTACAAATCTCAAGAAGGAAAAGTTAAACAGTTATCTTTGCCGTTTCTTATCCCCGATCAAAATCCCCTCGGACTTCAAAACTCTGCCTCAATAATTCAGTGAGAAATGAATTGGAATGACTCGTAGACCCGATCCATTGATGATCCACAGAAACCAAAAGAACGATATCCGCAATATCAACAGCTGTTTTATCATGCATTGATAAATACGCAGCTGCCGAGGCTAGCCTGGAGGGGCAGGTTTGGGTGGACCCCGCACTAGCTCGTCATATTTACATCACCGCTTGTCTTGACTTCTTCTTTTCTTCCTTCACTCATATTTACCAATCGAGGCTGCAATCAACACAATTTCTACAGCGGAACTCAGCAATTCAATCCAACTCAGAAATATAGATTCTACAATACACAACCGTCAACATGTCGTCCCAACCTAAAGTTCTTTTTGTCCTCACTTCCCACGACCAGATGGGTAACACTGGAAAGCCTACTGGATGGTACTTGGTTCGTCCTTTTCCCCTGCCGCTATCAAAACAAAACCTCCACTAACCCCTCGCTCTCCTCACAGCCCGAATTCGCACACCCATACCACGTTCTCTCCCCCCACGCCCAAATCAGCATTGCCTCGCCTTCCGGCGGCGCCTCACCCCTCGATCCCTCCTCAGTCGAAGCCTCAAAAGAAGATGACGTATCCGTTAAGTTCCTGAAGGAAAACGAGAAGCTGTGGAAGGAGACCGAGAAGTTGGAGAGTTTCCTAGGAAGAGCTGGAGAATTTGACGCTATTTTCTTTGTAGGTGGACACGGACGTGAGTGATCCCTCTAGAAAACCGCTTTGGTATTTGCTAACTTCAAATCCCAGCCATGTTTGACCTCGCCACCTCCGCCACATCCCACAAACTGATCAACGAATTCGCCTCCCAAAACAAGATCGTTTCAGCAGTATGCCACGGTCCCGCAGCACTTGCCTACGTCAAGACATCCTCGGGCTCGTACCTCCTTGACGGCCACGCTGTAACAGGATTCTCTACCAGTGAGGAAGACGTTGTTGGTTTGACCAGCGCCATGCCGTTTATCCTTGAGGATCAGTTGAATGTTGCCAGTGGTGGCAAGTTTGAGAAGGCTAGTGCGGATTGGGGTGAGAAGGTTGTGGTTAGTGGGAGGATTATTACTGGACAGGTTAGTACTCCGACTTCTTTGCTTTGAGAAAGAAAGGTGGAACGTGGTGTGATGAGTAATGCTGACTCGATTGTAGAACCCGGCCTCTGCTTCTGGTGTAGGAAAGGCTATTTTGAAGGCTATTCAGAAGTAGATGGGTTGGATGCTTTTGGGATTGTGGTTAAATATCAATATACCTATTCAATAAAAAGAGAATAACCAAACTACCACCTACTGCTCCAGAGGCTTTCCGCCAGAAGAATTACCACATGAAATGTTGACATGTTACATTGAACACAAATATCAAATCGACGGTACCAGTATCACAGAAGTGCAAATACCCAGCGCTGGTCAAGGGTACATCCGGGTTAAACACGTTTCCGGAACAATGAAACCTAAAGACCTGTACGGAGTACGGACGAGACTGAGTAGCGATTCCAAGTAACCTTGAAGGTACCGGCACTCACTGCCACCCACATCCCCTATCTTCCCTTCCCCCTTACCCCTGACTAGAGCTAGCGAGGCGTGGCTACGGCAAGGCACCCGGCCCATCACCCGCATCCGCCAACCACATCTCTTGACACAATACTTTGAGTTTATCTCTGTTTCCCAGACGTGTATATGTCTTTTCTTTTCCTCTCTTCATCGAGCACTCTCAGGCTGTTTAGAGTTTTATATAATCGTGCCCCTTCGCACCTTGTGGTCTTTATTGGCTTGTTGGTTTTGGATATGCGCGAGTTGCGCTGAGGTCTTCACGTCGTTTGCAGGCGAATCGTCACATCTGCATTTGGGCAGATTAGCCTTTCGAGATAAGATATTTATTGTTTGTAAGTTCGAGTCTTATCTCAAGTAATCTAAATGCACTTTAGTGATCGATGGCCTGCCCTCGGCTAGATCTTCCGAATGTACATGACCAGCCAGGACACATTCGCTATCTAGGTACGGAGGTATATCCTGTTCCTGCCGATAGATTGTGCAAGGCACAGCAATCAATATGCACCATGCAGGAGACAGTCTGCATATATGTCGAAGCATGCCAATCAGAATCCACGAAGCTTGTTGCAGACCTGAATATCACATCCATCTCCAAACCCCCACACGGCATGCAGCAGACTGGCAGCGGCGGGCGGCGGCTTTCTCCCACATAACCTTACCCTTATCCTCGTTCGGATTCCAACCCAGCCATGATACTCACAATTGGTCATCTCGTTCCTTCATCTCACAGTCCCTTCACATGCAAGCAATGGTTCAAGCCATGGCTGAGACAAGCACGTCATTCTACTTTCTTTCCTCCATCAACGTCTCATTTGTTCGAGTCCTCAGTAACAGCTGAAGATGTTCAACCAAACCACAGCCTGTACATAGGAATGTGCGATGAAAAAAGCATGGGAAGTGCACTAGATACGCCTCGACAAGGCACATCCATACCACCCGTTCCCGTACCATTACCCATATCCGCTAGCACGTTTCCTTATCTCGACCCTCGTACGGTCCAGTCAATTCTTTAAATCTGCAAACTCAGATCGGCAAATCATTATCTGGCGCCTATTTGCTGAATTCGGAGATGCGTTGCAGAGCCATAGACGATCGGAGGGTTTGTGCCCTTTGGTTTCCGGAAAGAAGCGCAAGATGAGACATCTATCCTGTAAGACAGGCAGGTTGCTTTGCTGAACAGAGTTAAGTTTATTCTCGTGCACGGGACATAGTGTAAGAGTACGGGGAGGGGGAGGCAAGCACGTATGGGGAAAAGAAAGTTCCGACTATGGAGCTTCTGATTCATAATCTCGAGATACCCTGGGGAGAGGAAATGTTATCTCAGTAGTGCTTTTCGGTTTCGTTTCTTCATATCATTGTTATCTGTTCAGTCTTCCTAAGCTAAATTGTTTTGGTGCTTCGTTCTGCATAAATCAGCTTTCGAGCTCCAGGCTGAGTATCCTGTGGATAAGCCAAAATGGGAGACTTCGACCCTGCTTTTGTGCACGAGTTGGCGGTCCAGACTTGGAGTTTGTATGGAGTCGGCATGGTGTTGATCCTCATGCGGACGTGAGTCTCTTGGATACCAACCTCAAATTCGGGAGACTCACAGCAGACAGATATGCTCGTATACACCGCCTGGGAGTCCGAGGACTACAACCAGATGACTATCTCATGCTAGTAGCCGGTGGTCTCTACACGACTCTCATCGTCTGCTTGAACGTCATTGCAGGTGGTGGTGGCAGTAATCTGTATCTTCCAGAAGACTATGACACGTTCACTCCTCAGAACATACAAGAAAGGATCAAGGGCTCCAAAATCGTCGTCATTTCCGAACAGGTACTGCCATGTCCCACTTCCTGTCCTCGTTACACTTATTGACCTCTCACTACCTTAGGCAATGCTCAACGTAATATACGTAATCAAAGCCTGCATGCTCATCATGTACACCCGCCTCACCCTCGGCCTCCAAGTCCAACGCATGGTCCTCTACCTCACAATCTACGTCGCCCTAGGCTGGCTCGCCACCGAAATCGCCTTCTTCACAGCCTGCACCCCCTTCAGCGGCTACTGGGCTATGCCCCCTCCAAACCCACAATGCACTACCCTCGAGCACTACGCCATTATCCAAGCCTGCTTCAATATCTCCTCCGACACCCTCATGCTCTTCATCCCCCTCCCCCTCATCACCAAGCTCACTATTCCCCTGAAACAGAAACTTGTCCTCCTCGTCATCTTCTCTATGGGTCTCTTCGTCATCCTTGCCGCTGTCCTGACTAAAGTTTTCAACCTCTCCAACGTCTGGGACCCTTCGTATATGCTCTGGTACACCCGCGAAGCCTCCGTCGCGGTCTACGTCTCCAATCTACCTATGATCTGGCCACTCCTCAGAGAGTGGTTCCCCTCGTTACGAGACCTCACACCAGGCCATAAATCGTCTGGTGTATCGAAGAACTTGGCGTATGGGCCGGGCACTGGAGGAGGAGCAGGAGGTAGACCGCACAGGACTAATATAGCGGGACGACACATGCATCTTGGTGGAAGCTTTGGCGGGAAGAGGTTAAGTGATAACGGGATTATCACGACGATTCGCGCGAAGGGGGAGAGTACGGAGGAACTGAGCACGAAAAGCTATGATACGGAGAGGGGGATTTTACACAGCGATACTAATCCGGACGAGGAGTGGGAGATGCGACCTACAACGAGAGGAGGCGATGATACTTTGGAGAGAGACGTGCATTTGAAAGAAAGTGATGGGGGTGGCATCCATATGACGACTACAGTGCAGATTTCTGTCTCAGGCGAGAATACTCCTGCAAAGCCTGGAACTGGAGAGACGAGGGTCCAAATTCCCAGACCATTGATTATGGGGAGGAACCAGGATCTGGAGAAAGGGTCACAATTTGATGCTTGGGATTACAAGCATGGCGGGCCTGAGTCGAGGAGGTGAAATGGCGTAGCGCTGTAACGGTGACCTCGGTTGAAGTACTGCCAAGTTGGTGACTCTGTACTTATATGAGCGGCAGTGATGGTTTACATACAAACTGGAGTATGGTGTTGGGAACTGCTATCGAATGTAGAGAGAGTACAACAGAACAAGATATATCGTTCAAGCCTGTCTGGTTTAGAAATGTGTACGTGCTTGCTTGCAATTCTCTCTACTACATTTCGTTTCATCTCACAGAATATTGCCCGGTGCAAAGAGCTTTCTGTTGCTGACATATCGTGTTTACTATCATCCAGACTTGAAGGAACAAGGTTTTGTCTAATAACATTACATCTGACTCTCGCTCCTCAGAAAGCTCAGCTGGTATTATGACATGCAACTCATCTCCTCAGCACGAAAGCGGGGTAACCTTACGAGATGTAAGCCTGCTTGGGGAACTTTTAGTTAGGCTGGGCCGACCCATGGGATGAGTTCCATCGAGAGACCGAAGTACGGTCGATTTGTTATTTGTCCCGAGACTTCCAAAGACCGAGAACCCCGCCTCCTACCTACACCGGATCTTGCGATATCGTGGTAAACGATATGGGACGCCCCTCGAAGCGCCACCAGCGGAAGCAGCACCCCTTCTGCTGCATAGCTGGTATCCAGTCCTTCTCCCAGTGCGACTAGTCCAACTTCTCCAAAACACAGTTCTGCCGATCTTTGTCGATGTTTGTTCCAAGATCAGGGGGAAACCAGAGGATTCTCTGCAGGCTAAGACGTGGAGCTTTGAAACGAGCTTGTTGAGGTTGGCCTTGCAAAAGAGGCAGTGGGGTGATATCCTGCAGTATTTTCGTATCCCGAAGGGCCTTACGGCCGAGAATGCTAGAGAGGTGAGGAGGGCTACGACGCTGGTGCCGGAGATGGAGGATTTTGTCGATCGTGGTTTGTATAGCCTCCCGCCAGCTTGGCGTGTGGGAATAATGAAGTTTGGAAGATGGCGTTCTGCTTCCAATCAGTGATCCGAGGGATGGGTTTGATCTTTTGATTGTGTCGGGTCAGACGGGGTGTAAGAGGTAGGCGGAGTGGAAAGTTGAGGATGTGGGGAGATTGTGAATTCAGTGCAGATTGTTTGAGGAACGAGGGTGATTGGAATTTGATGAATTTTTGATGACAGAAATTTCCATGAAGATCGTCCTGAACGGAGGAAATAAAAGATACACTAGAGAGGAACTTGTTTATATGATTGGGCTATGGTAGGTTGGCCTGCGAGCATTCCTTACTCAGTAAGTAGAAGAAAGAGAGCTTCTTGTTTTCTTCGCTTAGCGTACCTAGAACCGTGGGTGCAAACCTACCTACCTGTATTAGGAGTCTGGCGAGAACTTCTATCATATAAATACCGTGCCAAACTTACTGTGAATATCTCCTATTAGTGTGAAGATATGTTTGTAGATCTTAGTCGAATCGTGGGCTTGTGTGGCCAAGAACAGGAAAGTCCAGCAGGTCGGGCTTCATAAATACCATGGTATTGGTATCGCGAATGTGAATCAATCATGACGAACAGCAGCGAAGTTTGTGTATTTGATTGAAGTAAACAAGCTAGCGTGCATACTCAGATGAAGGGAACAATTTTACATCACACAACGAGCAAGACTTCTTTTCCGTTACAACATTTTGCAACAACCCTTCTGAGGGAAATACCAGGTGGTCTCAAGATTGGTAGCAAAAACGCCATCGTTCGTCCCATATAGATACATTTAGTATGCAAAAATGTCATCGCACCCCACCAGGATACTTCCTTCATGTTCTGTTAAGCAAAAATCGTTACTCGATTTTCGAAACCACCGGTCGTCTGAAGTCTTAGTCTTAGTTGGAATGATCGGAGAAAAGACAACCAACTGGACTGACTAGGGAGGCTTCCTCGACTTGTTCATCCCAAGAGTCTGAACAATTGGTGATTAAAGGCATATTCGGCGTGGTTAAATATCTCCGTGGTGGTGGTGGTGGTGTCACAGACTCTGATAGCAGCATCGAGGAGGAAAAGGCAAGTCACTTGACCACCCCCAAAAGCTGCTAGATTCTAAGCAGAATAGGTCAAACGTACTACTTCGGCCGAGATCGTATTATTTTCATCTGGTAATTCAGCTTAGAACGGCCATACCGTTCCAAATCGCTTTTGTCCGCAACGGCTGCTAACTTATTATCCGATTTCGTGCTTCATCTGAGCTTACCCGCCTGGTCGTCACGGTCGACCACATGCCACATGTCCTTCAGAGTTCTCCTCCGGCCAGTTTGCCGTGATTCGACTTCGAGATTGATTCGAATTCGAGATTGAGATTGAACGTGGCAGTCAGCCGATAAGAGTGACAAACGACCCGAAATGCTCGAGGGTCAACATACCAAGGCCTTGGGCAGGCTCGGGACTAATCTACTTTCTCCAAGGGTTCCGTTCGCCGACTGCGCCGTACCTTTCGTACGATTCCAAGCCTTTGCCGTTTCCTCGGCCGGAAGAACTCAGGGGAAACTTACGTTTCTTCAACTCTTGCCAAGATTACAAGAAAGAAGCGCTGCGCTGCACTTGACCACTCCATCATCATGATCACCTTAAACAATTATGCGGTAAATCAACATCCTTGCCAAGCTTAGATCAGAACTCGGCATTGTGCACTGGTGAATCAAAGATCAAAACATCCACAAAGTCTTGATTCTTCACAAACCTTATGCAAAGACTGCCTTTCAGTTAATAATCAAGCAAGTTGGCGTTCACGATCTACCCAAGAGTGGACTGGCATTATGGAGTGCCGAAGACGCCAAGTGCAACTAACAACGGCTGTCAACCAGTCGAAGCATCCGAACTGTGAAACTTGACGCCTCTTTGACAAGCTTCTTGGGGGAGGGGAGGTTGGCATAGCAGTCGGGCTCGGCTGCCGAAGAGATTCGGGGAGTAAGACCACATGGAAACTGCATATGCAACCGTGTGAGACAGTCTTAACGGTCGGGTTTACCAGGGGAGAATACCACGTGAGGGCGTGCCAAATGCAGAGATTTTGACGTCCAAGCCAATGGCAAGATTGAAGTTGTCCTGGATTTGACCAATACCAAGGCAGCTTTGTCTTGTTCCTCCTCAAATTCCGAAAGCGCGCCCTCGGCTCATGCGAATCCAAACATGAGCTGGGCTGGTGGAGATGTGAAGTGAAGTAAACATGAACAACCTCGCATCCCGCCAAGACTTCCTCAAGGTTCAAGCCCCAGCCCGGCAACGAGCTTCTCCGCGTTAAGGTTACCTCCAGCAAGCATCTGCAGCAGCCTCTTACCAAATAATTCTCCTGCTATGGCACACTTCACCTCTCGAACCATGATAGAAAGAAAAGTCCACATATTTGTCACTTGCAGCCAGTGAGCAGCTTGGAACTGCAGCCCTGTGCGGATAAAAGACCCTCTGACACTGTCGATCAGGCTTGCCGGGCTCGCTTAGCCCCTGACTGACTGCGACCCCCCCTGGCGGTGGCACTGCTGGGCGAAGCTTAACTGTCATAATGCCTGATGCGCATTGTGTTGTCTAACGCTTTTGGAGGGCTTGGCTGGATGGGGCGATGGTAGGGCATTGTGCATGTTGTGCTCGGTGTGTCTGAGAGTTTCGGCAGGGAGAGAATGCGGTGGGTGATGGAGTCATGGGGGGATGGGTCTGATGATGCTGGGGTGGCAGCTGTCAGTTTGTGTAGGACCGGCGGTAGCTTGAGCGGCTGTTTGAAGATGGTCGGATGAATGTCTCGGAGTCTTGTTCGTCTCATGGCTGGCTGGGCTGGCTAGTTGTTGCTATTGATGCTGATACCATACCCGAAGAAGAGTATACGAACGGCCGTGGGTGATAGAATTAGGGTTGAGATTAGAGTTGGGTTGCCAGGGCAGCTAAGCTTGAGTTGCTCCACAGAGGGGACATGGGCAAGGGGTGATTAAGGTTAGAGACTGGATCAGATGGAGAAAGGGTGTGCTCTCATCCGACTGAGCATTTCGAAATCTGACCGATGCCAAGCTTTCTCCAATGAGGAGCGAGTATAAGGGTTCCACGATGCCTCTCTATTCCTACCTTTTCTCTCCTCATCCACAGTCTTTCACTTACAGCCTCATCTTCACCTTACAATCTTTTCTTCAGCTGGTCTGTCGCTTTACATTCTTAATTAATACTTTTAATTCATCCTATATTTTCCACTCTCTCTCTACCTCACTATCAACAATCAACAAACCTCCCAACCCTTCAAATCAATCACCATGCGTTTCGCTACTGCCTCCATGATCTTGGCCTCTGTTGCCACCCTTGCCGCCGCTGCCCCAGTTCCAGTGTAAGTAACTCCATTCTCGAGCCCCCAGTCAACCCAACTAACACATCCACAGTGATATCTCATCATTCTTGAACGCCGGTAACCAAGGTTTCAACCTCGGCGCCTTCAACAACAACGACATTGCCAACCTCCTCGTCGGCTTCGACTTCGGAGGATTCAACAACCAGTTCGGCTCCCAATTCGATCAGAACGCCATCCAGCTGCTCCTCATCCAGCTCGGATCCAACGGCTTCGGCAACTCCAACTTGAACTTCATCTCGGACCTCAGCCAGTTCAATATCAACACCTTCGCCAACCAGTTCAACCAGAATTTCGGCGCAAACTGGAACGCAAATGAGATCTTGGGCCTGTTGTTGCAGTTGGGTCTTGTTAACCAGAGCCAGATCCAGAACGTGAGTCTACCATCTCCAATCACATTTGAGATGAGATGAATCAAGCTAACACATTCACAGCAATTGATCTTTGCTCAACAGCTCCAGATCGCCGCCGCATCCTGCTTCATCTAAACACCTCACTCTATCTTTCCTTCGCTAGTCCGGTGGTAGATGAGCGTGCAGTGCACGAAGTGGAGAGCAATCGGGGAGTTTTGAGTGGTGCCAGTGGAAGAGCACACAAGGGGGTTGAGGAGAGGATAGGACTTGGGTAGCTGGAAGAAGTCCCCTAATGAAAAAAAGATCTCCATAGTTTTGCATATGTCTACGACGTCTTCCTCATGTTTTAACGAACGAACGAGCATGTTTTTGTACTTATCTGCAGACTTTTGTTTTCATTGCGAGAGGGATCGGCTTTCTTCGGAGAATGCTCGCTTAGCTAGCTAGCTAGCGAGTTGGGTCGGAAAAAGCCTAGTATTCCAGAAAAGGAGCGATGAAAAAAATATATACCTTTCTACAAAATCTTCTAATTCATCTTCGTCCCGTGACTTTAATTGTGAAGACTGAATAGTTCTTAGTCTTGCGATTTTGCCATAAATCAGCTCAAACCGGCTCGCATTAAGTTTGGAATTGCATAACACCTAGACACCAGTTTGCTACCAAGCCTGTTTTGTATACTTAGCATCAAAACCGCTAAGCTGGTTTGGGAATCATTCTGAGACTATTGGTCGCAGATTCGTAGTATCTGATGCGTTGAGCTATTATTGTCTTGTCTGAGAATGATATGTCATGTACTAGACGACTTCATGGACTTTCCAGCTTTACAGAGTTGCATTCGCTTCGTCTTCGGTCACATGTTGCCCAGACCACCTGCTCGTAAGGGACATCATGACATCCGTTAAACTTGATTGCCCAATCCTGTTCTAAACTTTGCTCACATCCCATTTCATCTACAGTCTTTCAGATAATCCCTAAGATACTTTCATATCACAAATCTTCACCAACTTCCGATTAACGAAAAAACATCACCAATGCCTCCTCCTCCTCCATCTCCTCCACCAAAGTCCAACTCCTCCCTCACCTCGTCCACCAAACCCGCCTCATCTCCTACTGCTCTCCCCGCATCCAAAGACCTTCATCTTCCATCTTCCGATGCAATATCACACATCATCAAGGCAGACTTAAATGCATTCCATTTGTCAAATGAGATGGGAACGCTGTATATTCCATCCCCGAAAATACAATCCCAGCGAGACGCATTTTCGAGCGCAGGAGCTGCTCTGAATCAGGTCGGGCCAAGTTTCGCAGACTTGTCACAAAGACCGGTAAGAGCCGGTCGGAATAAGATATTGGTGTGAAGCGATGGCGGCGGCACGAATGATGATGGTGATGCGAGGTCTTGATCACGAACAAGCCAGGTCAGAAAGAAACTCGCTTGATACCACCACCTTTCAACAGCTGCTTGAAATGCTGATGGAGAGGGAGGACATGTGGAGGGCGATAAAAGCGATGTTAAGAACTGCTAAGGACCTCAAGGTTGTATGTGGATTTATGACTTAGATGAACAATCATCTAACGACAGCGCCTGTCATAGGATCTGGAAAGGTTTCTCCATGAAGCATATTCACATGCACCGCACTAAGACGATTCCTAGCTTTGAGATCTGTGGAATGACAACAAGTCAGAAAAGCGGAAAGCTCTTCTCAGGCAGCATCTGCTACGGATTTGTGGATATGAGTAGGAGTTTAGAAGTTGGGAAAAGTCTGAAGTGTTCATTGCTTTAAAAAAAAAACTGCTTTTGCGTCTTGGGATTCACAGGATCGCCTGTTGAGTCTGGTTCTTTCATCAAGACTGCATTCAAGCCCTAGAGATGAGCTTGGTACTGGCATCTTGCCTTCCTCTTCCAACATGATAGAGGAATGGGGCACGGGGAAAAGCGCAGTCAGTCTCGGGAGAGTGATGCCACGAAAGAAAGTTTCAGTCGTATCCTGCTTGGCAATGACGATGTTGAATCGTCGATGGAGGAAAGGAGTTTTGGACGGAACTGGAGTTGGAGCCGGAACTTGCCTCAGCTCTTGGTTGCCAAGTAATGCAGACAGTCCGACGTCTGAGATGTTGTTTCTTGCTTTATTCGAGTATCGAGCTCCAGAGGAATGCTGTCCTGCTTTTCTCAAGGAAAGAGTCCAGTTTTCAGAGCTCGATAGGCTTCTTGAAAGTTCCGAATCAAGAAATTTGCGTGCGCTTGAACGCTGCCCTCCCCTCTCCACCTTCATTGTCTATATTCTCGCCACAATTGGGTGGGAAAATACGTCGCAATATCGACTGGCAATGGTGAGTGACTGATTTTGAGTTTTCAGAAACACTCCTTCCCATTTTGGCTTTTGAGGAGTGCAAGACGCCTGTTGGAACAGACGCCTTACACACTGTGTCTTGAATGCGATGGAAGTGGCTATTATGATACTCCAGAATGGCTGGATCAAGCTTTCAAGTTTGAAAGAACTGAAACACGGATATGCGGAGAAACATCAGCGATAACAAACTCTCAATAGAAGTCAAAGCAGGCCCCAGTGATTCCGTGCTTCAAAATCATGAGTGCTGGACGAGAAATGGGAGAACAGTTCCAACACAGAGCGAGTGCAGGCAGCCACCAAGTGTCATATATAGCCTATCAGGCCCAATGAAATTCACAAATAGCATTCAGATATGAGGACGAGCACTACTCGCCATCAAACTGCTTCTTCAACAGCACCCACATATCATCCTCGTAGCCCGGATCATTCTCAACGAAATTCCCCCCTCCCCTCGGCCCCGGATCATCATACACCTCGACCCTCCTCACCGTCCTCCCAACTTCCAATATCGTCCCTCCCACATTCACCTCCCCCTCCACCAAATCCATCATCACATCCGCCACCTCCTCTGGCGTCACCCACCCAGGCTTCTCCCCCACCATCTTCATCTTATCAGGATTATCCGTCCACAGCGGCGTCAGGATCCTCGCTGGCGCCACGGCCGTGACGCGGATTTTAGGGAGGCCGCTGTCTGCCGGAGGAGTTTCCAGACGTGCGAGGGACCGCACGAAGCCGGAGATGGTGTGCTTGGTGGCTACGTAGACGGGGGTGGGGAAGAAGGGGGCTTGGCCGGCGACGCTGCTGATGTGGGGGATGGTGCCGGGTTTCTTGTGCGCGAGGAAGTGCGAGATGGCGAGTTGGGTGACGCGGATGGGGTGTGTGAGGTTGATGTCGAGGAGGGCGTAGCGGGAGGTGGAGGGGTCGTCTTTCGATGGTGGGGTGCCTGGGGGGTGCCAGAAGTTGGAGGAGGGCTGGGAATTATGTACTTGTTAGCTGTGCCATTCTGTACGGAGATTTTTGAGATAGCTGGTGGAGGGCAGTAGGTAGACATACTGGTTCGTAGATTCCTGCTCCAGGGCAGACGATATCAGCTCCGCCGAATTGCTCGATGGCTACAGCGAACATTCGGTCCAGTTGTGCCCAGTCCGTCACATCTGTCTGCTGGAAGACCGCCTTTGCGCCGCTGGAGGTGGGAGGGTATTTCGCTACTACTGCTTCTGCTTCTGGACGGAGGGCAAGGTCTGCAAAGACGACATTGCAGCCTTTCTCGAGGAGCTTGATGGCGAAGGAGAGGTTGATGCCGGAGCCTGCTCCGGTGACGATGGCTGTTTTGCCAGAGACGTTCATAGCCATTGTGAGAGCAGAGGAAGGGATATAAAAGGCGAGAAGGAGAATATAATGAAATTGTAACTTGCTTGTGTTACCTATGAGGAGGAAATTGACCTATTTACCTTTTTTGCCGCCATGTTGTGCCATGCCATCCCATGCCATGCCAGTCTGCGGCGTTTGCAATTATGTGTTCACCTTCCCTCCGTACATGCATCTTGACCGTCACGCGCTTGAGTAACGGCTCAGAGATGCGGCAAAAGCCTAGAAGGAACACTTCATCTGCCACGGGAAGTCCTCTTTGTGGATGTGGGTCACCGCCACTCGTGAACGCCCGTCAGTCATCTTGTGGTCATCGTGAAGCTCCATGTAGGTTGTTCGAAAGGCTGTGGACGATGTGTCTGCCATTGTTTCCAGCGTAGACTCGTAGCTGCTGTGCGATGATGATCTTGAGGAGCGCGTGGAGAAGACGGCGGCGATGGAGTAGTTAATGGTGTCGTTGTCGAACAAGAGGCTTTGTGAGGACGTCAAGGAAGGTTCGCCGAGGATAGCATTAAGCCCGTAGCCAGGGAGCTCTTCGTAGCACGACTCGTATTCATTGCCGGCATGGCTTGGTGCTTCGGCTTCTTTGATTACAGAATACAAGTAGCAGAGTCTGGAAGCGTGAAAGTTGTACACAATTAAGGGCAGAGCTCCCGTTGAGAGATCGAGCAAGGCTTCGCTGCTTGCCAATTCGAGCGTCTAGAGTTACGATCCTCCGGCAGCTTCAGTGATAGGACAACAGTTCAGAAACCCAATAGCAATTCAATCAGGTCTGCCACAGCAAATACATACATCTTAAAGTACAGCAGCGGTTGGTGAGACCAGCGGCGTGTCTACCTTCCCATCCATCCTCATACCAGTCTCTTCTTCAAGACCGAGCACGCAGCCCAGTTCCCAATGAAAGAGTCTCTTATGCAGAGAGTGCAATCAAAAATTCCCCCGATATCGCCCCCGAAGGAGAGATAACGATTCTCAACTCCCCGATGTGCAATGGAGGTTTCGTATCGCAAGCGAAGCCATTCATGAGCGGCCAGCTTTCAAGAAGGTAAGTATGAAGAAGAAAAAAAGAGAATTGGGGGGGAGAGCGAGACTTTATAGATTTCTGAGGGCTGGACGGCGCTAGGCAGAAGCGCCGGAAGATTGGTTGTTCCGGTGATAGCTGGAATGTTTGTGGTGTTTGCATGGCTTTGTCACCTGAGGGTTTGACATGTTTGCTTGGTCTTGGCGGGAGGCAGGAGAGCTCCTCAGTCTTCAGATCCACCGGCACGGTGGCACGTGCTGCACTTCAATCTTCTGGAGCCGTCCAGATATCAGCTTACCATCCATACCATACAGACAGGATCAAGGTCAAATCTTTCCATTACACTTACATTAGCATCTCGTCTAGGAGCAGAAACATTGTGAACAGAGATACATCGTCCTAGGATGGCTCCTTTCAGACCAATTCCTCTACTACTTTGCCAAAAGTAATTTTCACAATTCAGACTATTGGCAAGTCACTTACGGACAACGGAACAAAGACAGAGACATTTACACAGGGGTATCATGAGGCCAGCAGCATATACTTGCCCATGGCCCGTCATTTGGCTCTCCAATGGTCAAGATCAATGCTATATTCGGACATTACGTCCAACGGCGCTCCTCCACCAGACTGTCCTAACTAGACAAAGGACGTTCGATATAGTTAGCAACTGGCCTAGAGCATAATTCCATTGGTCCGGTAAGGAAACATGGAAAGAATCTTCTCTATTCAAGAAATATGTCATTCGCAACATATCAAAGTCTCACACAAGCCAACACGAAGGCTGGACTATGAACCCACCGGGGAGGACATAGAATTTCTGATATCTGGTAAGGCAGGTAGAGCGCCGGAACTCCTCAACAGGAAAACCAAGACATGTTCCGTCTTTCCATTTTAAGCTTACCTTTCTCTGCGGCTCCAGGTTTACCATCGGGAGATCGTCTCGAAAGTGGGATGCGGGGAAGCCTATTCGGACAACCTTCCTTCTTCATTGCTTGCTTCCAGATCATCGTCATTATTCCCTGATGCAGCTGCAGATATGACTCGTTGGCCTTGCATGCTCGAAGAAAATGGATGTCAGAGCCGGAAATAACTCGGTAGTCCTCGTCTCGTGCAGATTTTGAGGATCTAATGGACGTTCTGGCACTAAACCCCCAATGACGGAATACTCCCCGTCCTTTTCCCCAGATTTTGGAATTTGTGATCAACAAGTATTTAATGGGATCCACATTCCCATGGGTAAAACATGTCTAAGCAAGTCTTCTCTGAGGAGGATCGAACTTCCACCATTCACTTAGTACATATCATTCTCCACTATCTCCGAATACATCAAATCAGAAAAGATGCCTCGAAAGTATCTTGGAGGCTCCGGTGATGCCCTCACAGTATGGATTTCAATCGCTGCATCAACTGTCCTTATATTCTATGGATATGATCAGGTACGTTTCCCATGCGGTTTCTCCAGCCCCAGCTAACAATTGCAGGGTGTGTTCGGCAACGTCCTCGTTGGACAGGATTTCCTTGACACAATGGGAAATCCTTCAACATCTGTTCAAGGAACAATGACATCCGTCTATAACCTTGGCTGTTTCTTTGGTGCCTTGTCAACAATCTACTCGGGCGACATACTTGGACGCCCTCGTGTTCTGCTACTGGGAAGTACGGTCATTGCAGTGGGAGCTGTCATTCAAGCTGCTAGCTACAGTGTAGCTCAAATGATGGTTGGTCGAATCGTTGCAGGCCTTGGTACAGGCATGAATACCTCCACAGCAGGAGTTTGGCAAGCTGAGACCAGTAAAATGCGGAGTCGTGGTAAACTGGTCATTATACAAATGGCGAACTGCATCACTGGATACTCAATCTCAAACTGGCTTACTCTTGGCTTCTCTTTCGCGAAAGGGAGTGTGGCATGGAGGTTCCCACTCGCATTCCAGATTTGTGAGTAGCCATGATTAAGTTCCGTTCTCAGTACTGACAAGTGCTAGTCTTCACTGGATTAATCTGGTGTCTCTGTCCATTTCTACCAGACTCTCCAAGGCTTCTAATCCGCAAAGGTCGATACGAAGATGCATACGAAGTCCTTGCAGCACTTGAAGGTCATGGAGCGACTATCGACTCTCCCTCTGTCAAGACACAATTCAACATCATCAAGGACGTTTTGGACCGCGAACACATGAATACATATACCTGGATGCAGCTCCTCACTGGGAAAGGACCATCTGGCGTGCTGCGTCGAATGATCCTTGGTGCATGGATGCAAGCTATGAATCAGATAAGTGGAATTAATGTCACGAGTTATTACATGACATATGTATTCATTCATGCTCTGAATATTAGCGAGCTGAGGTCAGTTGGACCCAAATCCCTCACATAATACTTCCTCTAACGGACAGCAGAGCACGTATCCTCGCAGCAGCAGGATCCGTAGACTACCTCCTCTTCGCAGTTCTCGCATACTTCGTCATCGAGCGTTACGGTCGTCGAAACGTCATGATGACATCTGCTGCAGCATGTTGCACCTGCTGGGTCATAATCACCATCGTCCTTGCACTTACCGAGTCCGATCCAAGCCACTCGTTCCAATACGGTGCTGTAGCTGTGACTTTTTTCTTCGTCTTCTTTGCAAGTTTCGGCATGGGTGTCTTAGGCGTTCCATGGCTGTACCCCACAGAGATCAACGCGCTTGAGATGCGAACTAAAGGTGCAAGTCTGGCCATGGCAACGAATTGGATTGTATGTCCGCTCACAGAACCTGTACTATCACAGCTGACATCGATCCACAGATGAACTACATGGTTGCCGAAGTAACGCCCAGCGGAATTGCCAATCTCTCGTGGCGGTTCTGGATCATCTGGGCAGCAATCTGTTTCTCATTCATCCCTATAACCTACTTCTTCTATCCCGAGACCGCGAATCGCTCCCTTGAAGACATCGACCGCTTCTTCGAGACCAAGCCAGGAATCTTCATCCATCGTAATAAAATCGCAACACAACTACACCGGCCTGCTATCTACGAGGAAGAAGACAGACGGATCGAAAGCATGGGTGAGAAGAGTGTGGAGGTTAGCGGGAGTGAGGTTGTAGAGGAGCAGGTAGAGCATAGAGATGTGAAGAGTGTTTAGCGTGAAAGATAGGGGCTCGAGTAAATAAGCGAGCAAAATAAGTCGTGCGAGCGAGCGAGCGAGCGTTGAGAAAGGTGAATTTCGAAGCACATATCAGATAAGTCAAGACTCACTGTAAAGTAGAATTCGAAGTCTGGCATTGTGAATTGCCTAGTCTCGTTTCTTTCACTTTTTTCACGCGCACGACTGGTCGCGACTTCCTCATGTGGTGCTCGAGCTCGGTAACAAAACAATATTCCACGACAAGAAACTTGTCGACCTGTACCAACAACACCAACGACCCACATCTCTTCACTCGACTTGAAAAGCATCAAAGATGTGTAAGCAATACCAGATCGAGGTACATACTTTCTCTCCCTCTCCCCCTTCTCTACTCTCCCCTCTAAGGTCTTAAGCTGAGTTCAATGTCCAGTACACCTGCCAACACACCCTCACCATCGAAACTTCGTTCTGCGAAAAATACAAATCCTGTACGTCTCCCTCTCTCCCCTCTACCTTCTTCCCCACTGCTCTCTCCCTCTCCTCCTCACCCCATCCACCACCTCACAAACAACCAACTAACCCCCGTCCTTCTCTCCTCTCAGCAAATCTCCTCCACAACCACAACCACAACCACAGCATAACCATCCACCTACAACACGCACCCCACAAATGCCACCCCTGCCGAACCTACGACCGCGACCGCTGGCGCCGCGGCTGGCCGCCTATTCCACTGCCAGTTCCCCCTCCTCCTCCGCCACCTCTACCTCCTGTTAAGACATCGAGTGGTTTGGGTGGGTTTAGTACGCCGAGGGTGAGGAAAGTGGTGGGTGAGGGAGAGGGAGATGGGGAAAGTGAGGAGGATGGTGGTGGAGATGGAGAGGGGGAAGGAGAGGGAGATAATTTTGCGGTGGTGTTTGAGGAGGGGACGAGGATGGGGAAGGTGAAGAAGGAGAGAGTAGAGCATGATGAGGAGACTGGCGGGGTGGGATTAGGATTTGGAAAGAGGCTTGGTACGGGAATGGGAAAAGGATTGGGAATTCGAGAGGGCGTTGTGATGAGTGGTGGGTTGAATGGAGATGATTCGGGGAGTAGTGAAGGGTTTGGTTTGGGTATTGATGGTGCTGGTGGTGGTGGAAATGCTGGTACGGCAATCACAAGTACGAAGATATCGTCGACTGATACGGCAGCAGCACTTACACCTACGACTCCAACTAAGAATAGCACTGCCCAAGATCTCATTAACAAGATGCGTGCCCAGTCATTCGCTGAAGGAATTGAGAGCGGGATTCGAAGTGAATTACGGTCGAGGTTTGGTGGATATGGAGGGAAGAAGTCGAGGGAGAGGAGGATGAGTACAGTTGAGATGGGTGGTGTGCCAATGGAACGAACAGTCTCGAACCGTGGGTCTTTGGCTTTGAAATCACCGCGTGAATCGAGCTACAGAAGTACCGATATGGAGAGGGGTGGTGGTGGTGGAGGAGGAGGTTTGGGACTGGGCATTGGGATGAACTCTGGGTTTGGTCCTGGTACGGTCGATACGGCGGTTGTGAATGGTGCATTTGAAAAGCAAAAGGAGAGCGAGGTTGGAGATCTGGGTTTAGGTCTAGGCTTGGGCTTGAGTTCGGGATTTGGTGGTGTGCCAATGGAGAGGGAAGGTGGGACGGCTAAGATCGACGGTGGTTATGGCAAAACTTGGCTTAGGAAGACTAGACGGGAGAGTGTCTTCTCGAAATCGACCGCATCTACGACAACTTCGGAGATCGATGGTACGCAAGAGGATGATATGGGGAGTGTTACGGCACGGTTCTTAGACTTTTGAAGTTGGAAGTATGTGTGGTGAATAGCTTAGCAAAGTATACATGCCTGGATTACGACTGGCGCCAATGAAGCCTGGGGCAGCATATGGTATTGGTTCGGTAGGGAGGATTGTCGAGAAGAAAGTTTTGTAGGCTAGGATATATGCACCGAGAGTCTGAGCTTCGAAAAATATGGCTGGATGTTCTCGAAAGAGAAAGATAGAAATTGAAACCCTCACTCTCGCCAACCCTCTTGCCTGAATCCATAAAGAACAATATCAGTGTACCACGCTTCACGTCGTGAATTTCACCAAGCGTCAAATGACACCATTAATGATTAAAATGCTGATATCGCAACACAAGTAGGTAAGTGGTCATGATTTGACCTTATAGCCACAGACCCGTGTCCCTTTTCAACACAAAGTTCATAATTCATGATAGACAAGGTAGTTTTGAAACCGGGCACGCTATCAAGCAGACATTACCAGTAAACAATAACAATATCGCTAAACTAAACTTTCAAACCCAATTCCCCTTATGAACCCTCCTCTCATAATCCGGCTCCAAGCCTCTCTCCCTCCCCCTCCCCCCTTGCCCATGCCTATACTCACGCCCGTGCTCACGCCCGCGTCCCTGCCTCTCCCCTTCCAAATCCACCACCCTCTCCACCTTAACCAGCTCCAACGTACTCGTCCTCACAACATCCTCATCATTCGGACTCTTGGACGAAAGCGTCACCCCACCAGCACCAGCACCACTACTACCACCACCAAGCCGAGTCCGATTCGCACTCCCGCTCCCGCTCCCACTGCTACTGCTTCCTCCTCTTGAGCCTCCTAATCCAGAACCTGATCTCGAGGTCGAGCCATTCCCGGGGATCTTGTTGTCCCCGCTGCGGTGGGTGCTGTAGACGTAGGAGCCGTCTCGGGTGGTGCCCATGAAGCGGGGGAAGGCGCGGACGAGGAGGAGGCGGATGCTGGGCATGCAGGCGCAGATTATGCCGACGTTGATTTCGATGGTGGACCAGTAGGCGACGGGTAGGTAGTCCCCTGGCATGGGTTAGCGGGAATGTTGAGGGAAGAAGAGGAAGAAGAGGAGGAAGGTGGATAGATGGAGAGGGGAGAGGGAATGGGAGAGGGAGAGGGAGAGGGAGAGAAGCTTACAGGTTGGGTTTTGGGTGTTGGAGACTTTGACGAGGGATCGGAGGCGTACTACGCTTACTATGGTGACGCTGGGAGGGATTAGCTGATATTCTTTTGACTTGTGTGCATGGTCAAGAAGAGGAGAGGGTGATTGATACGCGAGAGGAAAGGAAGAATTGAAACTCACAAAGCACCAACGCCAAACATCGCCGCAACACTGAGCTTCTTCTTCCAATGCAAACTCAGGTTCATCAACTGCGTCATCGGCAACGCCAACATCCAAAAGTCGAGCGCAATACTAATCCCGGCGTTCGCCCACACGAGCGCATTGAGATTCATGCACTTCCCTTTATGTTCATTATCCCAGCTCTTCCAATAAAAGCTCAATGGCGTACACTGGAACAGTCCAACAAATATAAATACCAGTGTGAAAACCGTGTTGAATATTATTGTTGCCCAGGTCCATCGACGGATGGTCGGGCCAGGGAAGAGGCGGAGGTAGAAGAAGAGGATGGAGAGTTTGACGGTGCCGACTTGGGAGAAGTAGAGGAGTTCCATGGCGAAGAATACCTGTTATGTGTGCGTTAGATACATGGAGAGAGGGATGGATGGGGAGAAATACGTGAATAAAGTCTGTTATTTGGCGGAATCCAACTCGCCAGATGTCGAGGCCGAGTCCATTGTAGGTTACTGGGGTTCATTAGAAAAGGCCCTGAAGTTGGAAATAAATACACGTACAGCCTTGGACGTTCATAACGGTACCAGGGATACCGAGGACCTGGGGAAAATCAGCATTTGGCAACCTTTCCGTGCTGGTAGCCACTGACCATTACGGCGATGATGGAATAACTGTGGAAATTCTCACATCAGTAACATATTCGTAGAGAATGCATACAACACAGAACCGTTTCGGAACTTTGCGAATTGAGAGCGCTGTCTCGCAGAATTGACAAAAACTGATATCTTAAGAGGAAGAGCCACCTACTCGTCATACCAAAACTCCTGCGCAGATTTCCACCTTGAATAAAACCTCAGAACCACCGCAACTCCCGTTGTAACGCCAAAGACATTGCTCAAGATATCGAAGGAGTTCCTCCCGTCTCTTATGGGATCCTCGCATATCGTATGAGTGATATTCAAAGTTGCTGTAGAAAATTAGATCCTGTCAATCCTTTTGAACGAGATTTATACTGAGGGATTGCTTGACGCTACAAGTCGATTGAACGCAAACAGAGACAGCAGCATTCAGAGGTACATTTGTACAGACGCAGGCAGTATCAGTTGGAGTACATGTTGAATTCGCAACTGCGTTCGCTAGACATGTAAGCTGCGCAATGATTAGCATGCTAACATTCAAAGCTACTTTTGAGACTGAAGATAACCAACCGCGCATTGAGGTAGTTTGGTTAATAAAGCAAACGTTTCCGTCGAATTCTTTACGGCCAGGATAAACGGCAAGGCTGCCGCGAGCGCAAAGAAGGCCTTCCTCATGTTCCTCGTTTACCAGGCGCAGCACTCATAGTTGAGTGAATATATCCAGGGATGACAGATGATTTGAGCAGGGTTTACAATCCTCAGAAAGCAACGAGGCTGATAGTCGAGTATATTTCGAATTCAGGATCACAGGGCAGGGGAGAGGAACGATGCAGGAACTGTTGTCCAGAGCTGGGTGGGGATTATCTGGAAACATATACAAGCCAAGAAACGTGCAATGTTCACATAGAGTTCGTGAGGCGAGGACGGATGAACCTTCTTCGTTGATACTCAAACCGTTTCCGGTCTCATCGCCGACGGTAGTCTCCAAGTCCCTAAGTTCTTTGCCCAAGGAGATGGAAACCCCAGCTGCCTCGCATGAAACCCCATCCATGACTTGGAGTAGTCATTGGCCGGCTCCTCGGAGCAAGATGCTTCTTTCTGACCGCGAGGAGTCTGGGAAGTCCCGGATGTGGAGAGTGTGCTCGCATAGTTCACGTTCTGAGCCCAATAGAGATGGAGTCGTGAATCGTGAAACTGGGCGAGATGTGGCTCGTAGCAGTTCTGATTTGTGGGAGCAGGGGGGCGGATTAATTCTCCGTAGGGCTCCAGCAAGCGTTTTTGTGGGGGAGGAGCTGGGAACCAGGGTAAACCCCTGGGTGGCGATCAGTGGAGCACTGGAGGGGAAACATCTCCGACAGTTGGGTTCGCTTAGTGCACTCGCCAAGGCAGAACTCCCCGAAGAATACGGGGTTGTGTTGGATATCAGAATCGCGTGAGAGACGCAGCATGCAAGAGCTTTGATCCTTCGCCGACCCTCCTCTTTGCTAGATTGCGGAATCTAAGAAAGATGCAGCAAAAGATCATCTATCTTGAATCGTTGCAGTGCGTCTATAATTGCCGAGTGCTGACCCGAACGCGGCATTTCGCCATCGTCCACCACATCGGTGCGGATTGAGGCGTGGAGCCGTGGAGGCGTCGAACTCCCGACGATAAACCTGATGTAAAGTTAAACGTGCATAAGCCGATTGAATATTTAAGGAAGCAACCACTGAAGCCTACCTGCAAGCTCAGCTACGCTTGCATACGAAGTAATCCCGAAGATGAGCAAGCTCTCACCATTCAGAGTTCCAACTGCAGCACGATGGCGTAGTCAAAACGCTCATGAATCATGTTAAGCGGCAGCTAGAACTCTAGTTCAGCTGCTGCGGTGCGACTGAGTAGGAGAGACACCGTTCCGGAATGTTCTTTGTGCATAAGTTATAGTTTACTTTGAGCGCGTTTGATGGGAGGGATGGTTTGATGTCATGCAGCCTTGTGGTGTGCAGGGTGTGTGGTAGGATGGTGCGGCTGTGGTGTTTGAGAAAGGGGAGAAGGTTCGTGGGGATGTACTTCTTGATCAGAAACGAGATGATTTGGTTGTACGATAGGGGTTAAATAGTCTTTAACCATAACAAGATACGGGAGCTGATCTGAAACTCTAGATCTCTAACGGCTGACGGGAAGGTACCGACCTACCTCAAAGGACCTCAAGAAAGCAGTTCCCATCTCACCTTCTGAGGGACAGTTTCCTGATATGACGACCTCGCAACTGTCAAGAATGTAGATTCTTATCACTGTCAATTGATTGTCAATTGACAGTTCCAATAAGGTTTTGGCAGTCGCATGATAGGAAAGTGCGCCGGAACCTGCTTTCTCCGTCAAGGTACCTTCCTTGGTTGCTCCTCAGGGACAAGGCAGGTCTTGGATGTAGACCATTTTGAGCTGGGAACTTGCAAGGGAAACCCAATCTGCACCTACTAAACGTAAAGGGAATCTCCAGGGCAATTTTAGGGAGTAAGTCTTCATGCCCTGAAGAGAACGGGACGAGCGTATCCCTGACTGCGCCTCTTGTTATTGCGCGCACGTCTTTACAACACCATTTACGAAATACGAAGACTCCTTGAGATGCAGACATACAAAGACTGAAATCATGAGAAAGCTTTATTCAGAGTAGTCATTTTCTCCTCGTGATTTTGATTGAATCTTAACATCACAGCGGGAACAGACTTCAATTGCGAGCTATCGCCTACACTGAAAGCCAGCGCAGAGCGAGCGTCAATGTCTGGACCAAGGCTAATACACGTTGAATAAGAGCTACAGGAGAGATCAAAGGTTTGATCTCAAACTCATTTCGTGTGCGGTTCTCTTGAAAGTTGCTGAGCGAAAAAGGAATTTCGCATGTAGGATCGTACAGTTTTCACAATTTTCGCCAACGAGGTATCGATTCCACACATTGCGCTCACATCAATATATTCTGGGACAGCTTTAGCCGAATCACATCCATGAGAGGAGGTGGACAAGTTCGCTTGCCTCTGTTCGTTGGTTATTTTCATTCGTTCTCGAGTCCTACATCACATGTTTCTTCTTTAGTGATGATCAGGTGAGGAACTCCTGGCTTCAGGGCAGCTGTAAATGCAAGATACTGCCTATATATTCCAATTTTCATGCGTATCTTATATGATTCGTGTCTTAAAAGCCAAACAATATTCCTAGTTCATAGTTGTCCCCATATAGGTGGTGATCACCCCCTTGCGTTGTTTACCCACGACTCGCTTCCTCGCTCGCTCGCTCGGCTGCATCGCTGTGGAGATGGCGGTATAGGTAGAGACACAAAAGTAAAAATGGAAAGAAGGTCACGGATAGATAACAATCTGCAAAAAGGTCTGATACGTCTGCTGTACCCAGGCGAAAAAGATCAAGTATTGAGCGCCATGTGCAATCTGCCTTTCACCCTGCCATACCATACTATCTCAACAGAAAGGGCCACAGGCACAAGCCGGAGAAATAAAGAAATATTATTTTCCGCGTCTGGTATCAAAACTGCACACAAAAAAAGCGCCAAGAAATGTGGAAAGGTAAAAAAACAAACATCTGTCTACGCCCTCGCAAGAAACCGAAGTATTCGGGTACCCAAGTACCCAAGTACCCCTTCAAACACCATCTGCGACCGGGACGAACGCCTAATGGTTCTCGGCCTACTGTAAAGTTCAGCTTTTCACGGGAGAGAGAGATTCAAGTCTCTTGCATCAAACAGCCACGAAAATGTTGTTAATTACTCATGGTCTTGGTGACTTTGAGGCTTATGGTTTCCCTTGTCTCGCCAGAAGGCCAGGTCTCCCGACCTCAGATAGGACTTGACGAATGAGTCTTGTGAGTCATGGGAGAAGTAAATTGGCATCACGAAAGACAAGTATCTCTCTATTTCTAGCCCTGTTCAATGATAGCTAGCTAGTTTGATAGGAAGATATATCCATTGGTGGCATTTTCACATCAGAATAGAGGACATCGTGTTTAGATCGTTCCTACCTCACCCAAAGATAGTCGGAGAAATCAATGCAACACACCTCCGCGAAATCGGGCCATGTAATTCCGTAGCTTCCTCTTCATGCCGGGTCATACTCGTCGTGCCGTCCCGGTCGATACCCTATCCATCAACGCGGGGTTCGCATGTATGCGCAGGGAAAGTAAGCAAGAAGCACGGGATGGAGGGGTCAGAAAAATGCCCGCTTCGTCAGGTCCGCGGAGTGGCGCTGAACGGGATCTTCGATGCATCTCTCGTGTATCATCCATCTCACCGCAGTCAGATTCGACGGTGAGGAAGAATCAGGTCCGAGTAGGTTGTACAAGTTAAATGAAAATTGATGTAGTACCACCTTCGTTATCGCTTTCGCATCATAGGGATCACCTTCTAATCTCATCTCATCTTCATCTCATCTAGGCAGGTGGATACTACCCCGCCATTTTCACAGCATGACCCCTCCTAGACTCACCTACAAGGCTACATGTGATGAAGGACCTGTCGTCTATTATCGGGAGTCAGAAGAACAGGCGATGCTTCTTTTAAATATAGCCGTCAAGTTATCGAAAATTAACCGTTACTACTGCACCCCACAAAAGCCAAAAAGCCACCATCCATGTTTCCATGTGGTCCCTTTGAATCTTGGCGAATAATCAGGAATCCGAAGCCAGCCCAACTCGTCTCTTCAGCGGAAGGGAAGTGGATGGCGGGGTCAAGGAGCGGCTTGCCGGAACGAGGGGAATATTGACTGACTGATGATGGCTGACTTTGCAGGCTGACAACATAACAAAGTATTGAAAAGCCACTGCGAAAGAGGAAATTCAGTACTACACACCATCTAATAATACCTAAGCATCGGACATCTCCAATCTGTATTCGCGTATTGTCAGCCAGTAATCAGCTGTCCAATATACCACCCACCACCCAGCTGAGGGCAGCTGCATCGTCAGCTGCATCTACACACCCCATCCCGACGGCAATAACAACAATAACAAAAACAACAGTTTGAGTACCACATGGTCGTGTCGAGGGGCCGGGCCTAAAGGACGGCTGTCGTGATGTTGTTCCAGGCGCGATACTCGCACCACCCCACGCAGCATGTGAGAATGGCGATTCGTGTCTGGACGCAAGCAGCCAGTCACACGATTCACACCTTAAAATCCTCAATCAAACGAATCAACACGCAACGCAGCATCCCACGAAGACCGCACAACAAATATCCCACGAACGGTGACGAGCTTCCCCTTTCATGCCAGAAACCTTAATAATATACTTACTTACCGCTCTCCTGGAAAAGGGAGGTGAGAAGGGAAGAGAAGGAGGAGAAGCGCGGATACCGAGCTTCAACCAGATCGTAATTCCTGCAAAACTGATTCGTGCATATGTACATCCGACACTCACCGATCAAGGGTCTTGACTCTTGAGTCTTGACTCAGCCCGCATCCGGAGGGATGATCATGATCATGATCATGGTGGATGGGCGGTCGGTCGGTCGGTCGGCAGGTGTGATCGACGGGTGCTGTGCTGAGCAGTGAGCAGCCCTGCCTGAGCGTCTCGTCTCAGGCCCCTCGATTCGATTCGCTCGCCTCCCCGACGGACCCCTCCTGATTCCGTCCGTAAGGTTAGGTTAAGGGCTGCCTGCCAAAACTGCCAAACTGCCAAACTGCCAAACAGAGACGGAAGACTCGGGGTTATTCTGGCGTATCCAGCGGGAAAGGAGGGCTCGAAGGAGCGGTGGAGGTGGAGCGGATGGGCGGTCATGACATGAGCGACTCGCGACTCGAATGACCGGGACAGGACAGAACAGGGTTTGTCCCTAAGCTGAACATGGGCATGGCAAGGCATCACACGTAAAGGACGGCGAGGAACGGGAGAAGATATAAGGATGTCATGTTTCGCACTTTTGTAATTTCTAAACATTTCTGCATTTCAAACTTTTTGGCAGACAGGATCATATCGAGATTAGATTTCGACAATAATATCCATTGCATTATCAAATACAATACGACCGAGCTCTTGAGAAGACTACGGAAGTGGGAAGGTCAACAAAGCAGTTCACCTAAGGTATCGATCGCATCCCCAACGCGGCGCGCCGAGCCCAGCCCAACAACACATCCAGCCCGACCCGGAACACGACCCAGCCCAGCCCAGCCCAGCCCTTTCTCAGCTGCCTGCCTGATTGCAACAAAGTCCACCTAGCTGTGAATCATACCTACCTACATAACAAAGCCTCAACCCCTGTTTATCCTCCGTCTTCTTTGCCTGCAACATATTTCGCACAGTGAAGTTTTCCGAGTCACATCTCACGTTCAAAGCAAATCAAATCAAAACAAAACTCAGCATGCCTTCAAAAACATCCACCTCGACATCAACTAGGCTCCAAGCCGAAAAACAAAAATACTACCTCATCACCGACGACCACCATCACCATACCACGAGCTCGTCCAAAAACACAGATCTCCACGCGCAGGAACTCTGGAAGGAGCCGTATACCATTGACGATGCGGATTTGATGTTTGATGGCAAGCCGCTGAATATGCTGTATGAGGAGAACAGGTGGCAGGCGGAGCATCACGTGGTGTATAATGATCAGTTTGTAAGTGGGTTTTTTTTTTATTCATCTTTGCATCTTTCAATGCGACTTCTAGTATTGTGATTGGGAATTTCAACTTTATGGATTTTGTGATGAGGATATATAAAACTAACAAGTATCTAGTCCCGCGGTCGCAGTCGCCAGAGCAAACACTGAAGTCACTTATACGAATATGCCTCTCTGAACAATCGCCATCACAACACTTCAACATCTGGTATTCCGGAATCATCTATCCACTGCATGCAGCATCATCATTCAGTGGCGACACGGCGACACAACTTACTTACCTCCCAAACCAGTATCATGATTCACGCGAGTCAGACGGATCACGATATCCGCGCGCAAGAGAATAGGGAAGGCTGATGCGGAGATACATTCGCGCCATTCGCCATCCACCGGACCACAAACAAGTTTTCCACTTCCATCATCGATTTTCCGATTTTCGCCTCCACAACTCCCACTGTTTTGCAATGTTAATGTTCCACAACATTTCCACTGGATTTAGGGATTTGGATTTTTTTTCTTGGATTGCGCATTTCCGGATTTCAGAAACCCTTCAATGACGCATGGTGCATGTGCATTATTGAAGGTGCAATGAAGTTGCGTTTTCCGGTGCGGGTTCCTGATTCGCGCCGGATCAGCACTGGATCTGCAACACAGAAGGAGGCGAATTTCTTGTATTTGGCTACAATACAGTGCAGGAACTACTGTGGGTATGCAGTGCAGTGCAGCGGTGCAGTGCATCGGAATACCGTACCTTTATTCGATTCATTTTCAGGGCGATTGTTTGTGCGATGATCGATCTTCGATCAGTGATGTATGTGGAGTGGAGTCAAGACGTCACTACTCACCTCACGGCTTTGCGATTCAAGGTCTTTTGCCTTGCCTTGCCAATGCCAAGGATCAGGTGTTAAATAGCCTGCCAAGGCCAAGACCAAGGGCTCGGTTCTCCACTGCTCCGGTTTTTGGCGGGGTGGACGGGATAGGACGGGCGGGATTGTCGGATATGGGTCTTGGGTGGTAAGATGAGGTCAGGATTTCTTGGAGTGTGTGATGTATTGGTGTTGGCATGACATTTGGCTTTTTGGGTTGGCAGATATTGGATTCGGAGTTTGGGGATTTCCCATGATGATGAGATGACGATGGGAGATAGATGGATGGAGGGATTTGACTATTGGGCTTCACGTGCTGGATGCGGAGAGGACTTTCCTGGCGTTTTAGATACCGAAATGGGATGAGATGAGATGGATAACAATTATCCTTTTGATTTATTTTTATTGCTGTTTATTCGTAGCGTTCGAGCGCGAGATAGATACCCTGAATTATATTCTACCTAGTGATTACCTACCTACCTACCTACCTATCTTCATCATCGTCGTGCCTCCCTCATTGACTCTGCATTTCTGGTGATATCACCATTTACGTACAGACCATAACATCAACACTCACAAATGCGCCTTATTTTTTAAAAGTCTAAATCTTATATCCAAATCCCTCCGTCAATCTCGTAATGTCAAATCTTGTCGCTTCTAAAACCTCCCTCTTTCACTTGCAAGATTCTCCCTCTATCAAGGTTGCCCCTCCACACCTCCCACTGACCCCCACCATCCCACTCACTCATCCCACTCATTTCCCTTCCATCCCTCCCGCTGCTCCCTCACCAAAATCACAACATACCTACCCAACCTCCAACGCACATTACAGTAATAGCGCGGCCTGCAACGGGGAACGGGTATATATGCACAATAGGAATTCCATCTCATCTCATCCCATTATTCTTGATTTGATATTCTTGAATATGTTGATTGCTGCTCCACCCCATCCCACGCCATCCCACGTTGTGAAGGCTCTGAAAGGCTATAGCTATATCATGCGAGCGATAGCTTACTGTATGGTATGGTATGGTATGGTCTACTGCGTGTGTACACGAGACGAGGATTGAGAAGTAAGAATACTTAGTGGGTTTATGGATCGGGAGGATATGAAGATATGAGATGGTAGGGAAGGGAGGGGATGCCGCGTGTTGAGCAGGTGGATTGGTAAGATTTGTATAGGTTTTGATATATGTGTAGTGTGGTGATGTCTGTCTTTAAAGTGTACTTAATTTTTGTGTCTACTTGTACATGACTGTAATATGTCTGTGATATGATATGGAGTAAAGAGGACCGGTCTATGCTGGTACTTTTGAACAGTGAACCTTTGATGACTTGATAAATGCCTCGGAACTTGGATCTTGGATTGCGAGATGTGAGCTGGCTGGCAGAGCACTCATGAATATTGTAAAACTCATGTTTGTGTGCTGGTCTCCGCACCCATGGGTAAAGATCTTTCCTCCAAGTCCTCCTCCTCCTCTCCAACAACTCCTCCACCCTTCGATAGTCAATCACGCTCTCGCCCTTCCAAGTTGCCAGCGGTGCGAACAAGCATCCTCGTGTGTTGCGCAGAATGGCTCATTCGTCCGTCCAAACTTACCTCTCTTACACCCGTCCTTTCCACAAGTAATAGAATTCCCGCAGAAGACTTCTCCGTCCTCTCTTCCAAAGCATAACTCACAGTGATCAAGCCTTGGTTTTTGATGGCCGGGAACATCGATTGAAGGATGGCAATGGACAGTTGCCTGATGATAATTGGTTGGCGAGAAGAGAAACAGTTGTAGTAGATAGACAAAAACGATTGAGAAGAACACAATATTCCGCGAAGAGTAGCTAAGGGAGTGCAGAGCGAGCTTCAAACATTACTTGTACGAAACTTGACAAGTAGAGCTGCATCGTTTCATGTCTAGCCACTTGCCCGTAACCAAAGAATTGGAAAGAGCCGGTGCCCTAACAGAATACAGAAGTCTTCATATTCTCATCAACGCATTAACGCTGCACGCAAGTATTGTACAATTCTCCCCAAACCATCTACAAGCGTCCCTGAACCGCCTTCCAGTTAATCACATCCCAAATAGCACTAAAGTACTCAGCCTTTCTGTTCTGGTACTGCAGGTAGTATGCGTGCTCCCAAGCATCAACACCCAACAACGGTGTGTACTTTCCAACAACAGGGTCCTGGTTGGCATATGTGCGGATCTGAACCTGTCCAGTCTCGTTGTCCTTGACGAGCCATGCCCATCCGCTACCTTGGATACCTGCGAGAGCGGTATTGAACTTGGTCTTGAAGGAGGAGAAATCGCCGTAGCTGGATTCAATTGCAGTCTTTTGTACCCATTAGCCACGATTCCGCACAATTCGGGATACTAAGCATACCTTCAAAGCTCCAGCTGGCTCACCACCACCTCCATTCTTGCTTGGAGCGAGATTCTCCCAGAACAGAGTATGGTTGATATGTCCACCTCCGTGGAAGTTGATCAATGGCTGCAGAGCGATCTGTGCAGCGATATCTTGCTTGTGCTCGGCGGCTTGGAGTTGTTCGCTTGCGGCGTTGAAGCTGTTGACGTAGGTTTGATGGTGGTTCTTGTGGTGGAGCTCCATGATCTTGCCGGAGATGGATGGTTCCAACGCACCGTAGTCGTCTGCCAATTCTCGTCAGTCCGTAGTTGCAGAATATAACATCCAGGATACATACATGGAAGATCTGGGAGAGTAGCTTTGCCACGGACGAAGCTGGTGCTTGCCATAGCTGCAGCTTTTTCAGAAGCTCCAGCTCGGAGAGCAGAGCGAGCTGCTGTGCTCGTGCGGAAGAGTGTTGCAGACATGATGAAGGATTTCAATTGAAGATGGATCGATACAGCTTCAATGGTGTTGTTGAAGATGTAGGATTTGAAGTGATTGAGGTGAGGGGAAACAGCTGCTTGTTACGTCTTTCTCTGGCCCTTTCGGCTTCGGATAATCCATTCGGACAATGAACGTCAGCCGAGATGCGGATTGGAAATCGGCAGGGATCAACAACACCATCCTGAATATCGCGTCTGGACATCGCGTCTCTAGAACACTTCACATCAGCGAGCAATTGATGCCTCACAATTCCAGTCTGCACGAAAATAGTAGGCAGCTGGTTCCTTAGAAACAATGTCCTATTACGACATTGACGCGATTCTCACCGATGCTCAAGTATATCCTCCCAATATCCAGCAATGACCCCGCTAAAAAAGACCAGAAAGTGCCTTGCACATTCGAACTCGACGTCCCCAGCCTAGGCTACCTAGACAACAATGCAGGCCACGCCCTCAAATCCGGTACACGCGTCGAGCTTCCCCTCTGGCTTGCAGAAATGCTCGCCGTGTCCTCACCCAATTCGAACAAATCTCTCGTTACGCTCGACCTCCCTCCTAGTCTGGCACCACGCGTTATGAATGCCCTGAAAGCCGATCCGAAGAGCGTGGATCTGCGGGCTTTGGCGCAGAATTTCTATGGGCTGGGTGCGAGGATATTGGAATTGTTCGAAGAAGAAGAGGTGTGTGATGTGTTGATGGAGACGTTTAGGAGTCGGGCGGCGGAGATTTCGGATCATGCGAGTAATGCTGGTGCGAGCCAGAGGAGTGGTGGTGGTGGTGTTGGGAATGATGGTGTGGAGTTCTTGAGGGGACTGGATGAGATGGAGAGGGGACTGTTCAGGGCTGCGCATGATAGTTCGAAGGCTATGCGTGTTTGGATGGGAGATGTGAAAAAGGGCTGAGGATATTTCATGACATTGGAGTTCTTGATGGGCGAGAGTTTGGCATATATGGGTTCTGCATGGCTGGATTTGTTCATGGGCACGAAGCATGGGACGCGGAGTTGGCTGTTTGGACATTGGCATGATACCCAGGTACAAAAGAATTGACATGAGGTATGTAGATATGAGTTCCGAATAAACGGCGTTACAACTTCTTTTCAGCTTCTCCATCTCGCTGAGCCCTCACAGGCAACTTCTCTCTATCATCAACCCCCAACCACAACAGATCCGGTCGGCTATAATGCCCACCAACATCAATGAAACTCTTGGACATCAGCACCTCGGTGAAATCCAGGTCAGCATACAAGATGCCCTCCTCAGTTTGGTCGAGATCTTCGGTCAACTGCCTTCCATCAGGGCCATATATAGCGGAACTTCCACCACCATGAAGCCCAAAGATGGTCCCTTGTGTCGCCATCTTTTCAATCGCCTTAGGCCCAGTGATAGCCGTGGTATGCAGAACGAATGTCTGGCTCTCCGCAGCATAAGTCCTAGAAAGATTCCGACATCCCTCTCGAGACATAGACCACAGTCCCTTTCCAGGCGCATATGGAATAACCGGAGGCCAAGCAGCGACATGGATCTCCTCCTTCAGCAAACAAGTATGATATTTCAACAGCGGCTGAAGGTGTTCCCAGCACGCCAATGCGCCGACTTTACCCAGGCCTTCCACGTCCACAACATTGTTCAGCGAGTTGCCAGTTGCGTCTCCGAAGATGGTGGGTTCCATGTGTGTAGGCTTGAGCTTGCGACGAGTCATCTTAATGGATCCATCTGCGCCGATGATAGCTTGCGAGATATACAGCAAGTTATCTGCATTCTCGGAAAAGCCAAGGCAGACAGCGATATTGTTTTCAGCCGCACAGTCCTTGAGTTTCTGCATCTGAGGAGAGTTGATCTTCAAGCTGTTTCTCGTGTACTCCGTGCCCAAGGCAAAGTCGACTGGGCGAGCCCTGGATGGACAGTTAGTGCTGAAAGCTTTACTTGACGGAAAATGGTGAATATACCATATCCAAGCTGGATAACCAGGCAACCAGACTTCCGGAAAAGTTACGAGCTTTGCGCCGTTCGATGCAGCTTCTTGAATCAACTTGCATGTTTTCGTGACTGTTGCGTCGAGGTCGAACCAGACTGGCTCGGCTTGAGTGACAGCAACTTTGACAGTGGGAGCTTGAGAACCCATATTCTTTTCTAAAACCCTGCGGAAGTACTCGATATTGCGATTAGAACCTGTTAACTACAGTTTACAATTGCGAAATTCTATCCATTTTATACATCTGGGCTTCTTTAGCTACTTTAGCTGTCTCTTCAGCTTCATCGGCAGTGATGCAAGGAGCTCTCTTCCGCGATAAGGCGCGAGGTTGCGAATAGTGTAGAATAGGCTGGTCGTTCTTATCAATTGGCCAGCGAGGAGCGGATCCCCATGCGGAATTCTGGCGCACTCGAACCTCATCCACATTCAATACCGCCATAAACTAACGCAAGAATGATTCAGACTGTCTCTGGTTAGCTTAATAAGGCTGATACGTGTTTACTTCTGCACGCGAGATGCTTTGCACGGGAACTTCACTTTGTTGATTTGTCCGAGGTTATCTCGGTTAGCGAACAATTTTGCAACACAGCTGACAATTTTTGTTTTCCTTGATGCATTAATTTTGTTGGATGAAGATGTATTTCGGGCCGACTTGCACGCTTAGGCGGTGAATGCTTGGTCATTGCAAGATATTCTTGAGTGCCTGTTGCACATATCATTCCTTCGTGTCGAGATCCCAGCGGGATGGAGATCTGAGAAGCTCTCTCTTTTTGCATTCGAGTTGCACTGATAACTGAAATTCTTGGCAGAGCCTTACGGAAGCTCTTGGGGTTTTGAAAGCTCCCACGAACCCCATTGACATTCAGTCATAAAGCAAGGCTCTTTCTGTCATCCACTTGTCTAAATTTAGTCGCGAGAATGACAAGTGTCTCTGTGTGGATGAAAGGAGAAATTGAGTTTGAAAGATTCAATCTCGTGGTACATCTGATTCTAGACTCCTCTCTACCATAAGTTTACAAGTCCTGGGCTTTTTTTGTAACTTTAGCATATACATAGCCAGCGTCGTGCATTGCATCCTTCCAGATCCGGCTACTGTTAACCGCGATCATCAGCGTCACGGTTTTGGAGTACCAGGGTAAGAGATTGTTTCTTCCGAAGAAGACTCTATTCATCATCACCACTTTACTCTTCTGTTCAGTTGAGCTACGAACGCGCTGGACAATTACCAGGTTGATATTCTTCCATGGTCTCCCATGTCGTCGCAATTCTCGTTTGCTTTTGCCAGCATTCAAACTCCTCGTACTCAGAGAATGTCTCCCCAGGCAAGCTACGTTACCTCACGCCGGAATTCCAACTACCTTCAGCGACATTCAAGTCACGTTATCCAGGTATGGAAACTTTCTAAATTTGAGATCAGCGAGCCGGGTTGGCAGCTGGCAAGTTCTATTGAAATCTATATTAGATCGGTTGAGCAAATTTGTTTCTCTGCTTGTGGACCTGACGCCGTATCTTCGCAGGAATTTCCATCTAAAGTCTCTGAACTTTACGAAACATTGAAACAACATCTACTCGCAAAGTTGGGGATTCCCACGGCCAGGAGTGCTGCGCCTGACAAGTTCTCAGCTAAGTCGCTTACTGTATTTATATCATGCTATCAAATCCGCGAGACAGCCGAAGCTAGTGTCTAAGTACTGGCATGTTAGAGTGGTGGTCAGACGAGGACTAGCGCGCACCATGAGCTGCCCTATGCCAATCGCTCGCACCGTCACACTTCTTAGAGACGGGGTCTCTTGCTTAGTCGTCCTCATCGTTGTGTCACGGAAAGTCAAAGGTTAGGGATAGAGAATATCGTTTCATATTAGGATCATACGCGAATACGTAGGGCATCGTCATTCACTTATCACTGAACGGACCGGTTATTTCCTGATGGACAAATTGGGCCAACATCAAATCTTATCCTGATACGCCCTCAACTTGAAAGCGAATCTTCCTCCAATGGCTACCCACAAATACACAGAATGTCGCCCTCCTCGCCCAGAAATAGAAAGACTATCCGCATCAACTCTAGAAGAATATCTCAACCCCTCAGCTATCCCCCAAGTAAGAGAAACTCTTAGAGAAGAGTCGTTGTGATATACCATGGTGTAATAAATTAGAGTTATCGAGAAACCCGATGCTGAAAAGTTCTATAGCAAAGAAGAGTCCAAGACTCTTAACCAATAAGTTTGAATGATTTGAGAACTTTCCTATTTTGATGAAGCATACATATTATTTTATACTTAGTACTTTAAATCACTCAGATAGTGGAATTCCCCCTCCGCCGGCCCTCTACTTTCACAAACTCCCTCCTCAAGCAGAAGCCAGAACCTTGGCGCCTTCGGTGATTGCGCCATAACTCTATCATCGCGTGTCGGGATTTTTGGTCGTCGTATCTTTCCGGGAATTGATATAAACTCATCGGGAAAAGTGCCCAAACTCGTCGCTGTGTTAGAGAAGCAGATGCAAATGTAGCGGTTCATAATTTTGTTGACCGGGGAATTGACGGGGCTTCACCAGCCTTTGTTGTTGTCATGAGATGGACAAAGCATCAAACATAGTCTCTTATTACATTCAACTGCGAAATTGCAGCTACTAAGCAATCATCTTTGAATAATAGTTCGGAGCTGACACATTAAATTACACAAAGTCTCTCAAATCACAGTTCGCAATGACTGAGAAACAGGTCTCGAAGCGCCCCCCTCCCCCTCCCTTCTTTGATACCAATCATAGGAACTGATGTCTTCGGTCTTGCTACAGCTCTTTAGTGTCGGCTAGTAATTTAATGAGGCAAGCACGAGGAGTATGTATTGGTGGACTTTAGCATACGTACGCTGGGTTCGTGTGACCTGAAAAACTGTTGTCTACTGGCGATACACAAAACTTGGTATTCAGAAAATTTATCTGTTTTAAGTGCTTCTGGGAATTCTGGGGAGTTTGTTTTCACAGTGAGAATTTCGCTTACAGTGAAGGAGTCTGTTTTGGTAAACTTTTGGCGACTTGGTATGCGTTTCTCAAAGTCGTGGGACACTAGCCATTATACCAGAACTTGATAGTCTTTGACAGATGACTGCTGGATCGATTTGCTCTCGTAAAATTCCGCGAGACTGGCCATCAAAAAAATACTCCCGATAGGTCTTCCTGACATGCGATTGGCATGCGGAATGGCAGAGGGGGGGCAGCTTATGATTTTCCACGTAATTAGAAAGGGAATATCTATAAAAAGTTGCTGAATTAAGCATGACACCTTCAACTCTGCTGGTTGGGCGTAGGCACACTGCCAGACGAGGAAGGTTCGAAGGACGGCAACATGTAAAACCGCACTGTGTGACGAAGTATCATTCTCCTAAGCCCTTCCAATTCTCCCACTAGCCACCATGTCGGTCAGATCCGAAGTAGCGTACGATAGTGCGTATCAGCACTATAGAGAGATGGTGGCGAGGGGAAAGAAGCTTTGCCAGAAGCTCGACGACGCACCAGGGCCCGATCACACAGACCCCCCCTATCTGACAACCCCTCTCTCCTTTGCCGGTATCACCAACGACTATGATACGGATACGGGGGTGATGCGTGTGAAGGGTGTGTTGGGAACTGAAATGGCAGAAAATTGGAACGTTAGCCTGGAGAACTTCCGTTACGTAGATGTTGGGTCGAAGCCGAAGGAAGGTGAATATCCCCCTGACAATGCGTATGTAAACTGGTTCGACGTTCGAGATGGTTGCATTATAAACTACTCGAACTTTAAAGAATTTGACAAGAACTCGCCGGAAACAAAATTGTTTCCGAACGAAGTTGTGTGGCAGTCCTGGCTGAAAATTGGTTATGAGCATTGGCGAGGAACCCAGAAGCAATTTGATTTCTCAAAACTCCGACTAATTGGGAGGACAAATGTGGTTAATGAAGCAGCAAGAACCGCAATTTGGTTTGCCGCAAGGCATTCAAGCTTTCTGGAATCCGAGACTGAGAAAGGTTCGGCTGTTTACACTCGTGGGCATGATGGCTACTATGCCATACTTGGCAGTCCCAACGGGGGAAGTTCTATGCGTCTATTGACGCAGTACAAGAAAGAGCTGAGGGGACGATCCGTGGAGAAGGTTATCGTGGTTGGTGATGACGCTGGACCAACTGGTGGGCCTATGTACTCCGACTTTTCGCGCGCCCGAGCCTTCCTCCTGGTATTGTCGGAGCCATCACATGGAGAGAACCGCCAGGCAGGGTGGGATATAAATACACTTCCCTAGGTACCGGGAGCTATAACAGCAGGGCGAACCAATCCCGCCAGGCACCGGCGGCAATAAAGTCAGACCCAGCCTGCCGAGGCTGCCAATAATACGCGCCCTATAGAATCCACCTCCGCGCGGTTTAGGGTGGAATCTGTCCTCCTTGGACAGATACCAACGGATTCAGATACACAAAAACCCTCTAATGACAGTATCACGGCATCAGAACAGCATACAACATTGTTCTATCTCGATCACAGTGTCTGCGGGAAGATCCTTTGACAGTTAGAATTCTCTGAGCCAATCTGTATCGACTTTGCACTCAAGATCCGGAACAATCCTGCAGAATAATTTACTAGGTGTTGGAACATGCTCCGGTACACAAAATCTTCGCTTGTACGGTTACGCCACCTTAAACATTTCAAGAATAACCTCATCTCACCATGCGTTCAACAAGTCCATCTGACGATGTTACTCCAGCTATCAACTGTCATGGTCACCAAATGATGTCTCAATCTCTCGGCTCATATCATCCAGCGGCCACGACGTCCTTTGAAATCTGCCAAAATCCCAGATACTATTTTTCGGCTGCCACAACTCTTCTCTCACCAGACGACCAGGACACAAACTGTCTCTCAAGCGCCCCTCTACAAAGATCCAATCGCCACTAGGTATCATGAGACCTTTTAACTCGATTTAGCCCCCGGGGTGGTGCGGTCTTCCAGCAGGCACTGCTCTCTCCTCAAGGAAAACACCAAACTCTTTCTCCAATTCAAAGACAACAACTCAGCAGCTACAATCTCCCCGAGATTCTCGAAATCAAATCCCCTCTGGCCCTTGCCAAGGCTTCTTGAACAATTTTCAGTACTAAACAGAGCAATGCCACTTATCATTTCCAATCAAGAGAGCTCAAAAGCTGTCATTCATTAATGACAACCTCTTCTCTCACCTGGTTGGCGAGCATCCTGAAATTGATTCAAAGACCAGATCCATGTTATACAAAAAGGACGACTCGTCTCACTCCCTTGGCTATGTGTGTCAAAATCTCCTAGGCATGACTCATATAACTCATCCAGGAAATGCAACTTCGGTCTCCATACTGGACGGTCGTCTGGACCACACTCAAGGACATTCAACAGTCACAAAATGTACACCTTCAGCCTTCGGCTAGGATTCAAAGTTTCGTGCACGATCAGCATCCATGCGGGCTATTGAGCGCGTACCTGACCTGAGTTCCCTGGCCACGAACCCAAGTTTGGAAACGCCACCGACACCTCCACCTCCCACCGTCAATAACATAAGCGAGCCAATCAGAAATTGCTGTGCTAGCATTTGACGCTGATAACTGAACATCGAACAGGTATCAGGATACCCTAGAGCGGATGAGGCACCCCACCTCTTCTCTTGTGGACGTAGCCTCATGCAAATATTCTGTTGAGGTAACGGCTATACATGGCACTCTGATGATCATAAGCACGATAGAATCCTGTGCCGGAGACATTTGCGCTGGACAAGCCCACCACTTGGCCGACAGTGCGAGGGGTAGGCTATCACGTGAGGGATTTCACAGCTACCGCAGAATTGGCAGCTACCTACATTTGCCCAACGTACCTAGGTAGTGCCTACCATGGCTCGCATGGTAGCCACTCTCACGCGTTGGGTTCGAGTGGTAAGAGTGCGCGACCAACCAAGACTAGCGCGCACCATGACTCCATGAGTCAGCCAAGTTGGCCATACCTGCTAATCGCTCCCAACGGCCGGGTCCTACGTCTCTCAAGGAAACGTGCTCTATCATACCTATTGGAAATCTCCCAAAACTCCGACCAGGAACAATTTCCAGAGCCCTCGATATCCGGGCCATTCACAGACATATCGCGTACTAAATCCATCGTCGTTACCAAACTGAGCACGATCCACTCTGATTAAATCGACAATCCTTTACAACCAGCCCTTCGATGGCTACCCACTACAGTTGCACCGAATTCCGGGCCCCTCGCCCGGCAATGGATAGAAAATCCGTATCAACATTAGAAGAGTATCTCAACCCCTCAGCTATCCCCGAAGTGAGAGAAGCCCTGCGACAAGAATCGTTACAACATAACTTGGAAAAATATCGAGAACAGCTATGCAATATCTGGACCCATCCCAGAACCAACCATCTCAAGTTCAGCATGTGGCGACCAGCCGATCAAATGCTCGGATTGACACACCACGCCGAGAGAGAAAGTCGTCCATTTGGTGAGGAATACCGCTTTCTCAATAAAGCTACAGTTTTCTACTGGGCCGCATCGGCAAAACAATTCCGAGGAACAATCATTTTGGGCGGCATCTGGCACACATGGTTTGCCGCCACGGGACAAGAACCCGACTTTCTACTCGATCCCTTTTTCGCGACTCCTATTTTCATCGATCCAAAAACCGCAGAAACTGTCCCGGAAATCGTACAGGCCCATCAGAATATCTATGCTGGACTTCACGGCATGCAAGAGAGATTGAGAACCGGGCATCCGGGGCACAGATTCAAGTCGGATCCACGGCACTTCAGAGTCCTTCCCCTTTGTGGTGCGCTGATTGCGGTTTTTGACGAGTATAAATGGGTTGTTGTTGAGAAACGGGATGACGGGTTCCGTCATTGTGAAGAACTTGTTGAGAAGCAGAGCATTCTCCTTGTTCGAACAGGAAGAGAGGAGGAATTGAGCGCGCCAATTTCTTTCGAGTCTCTCAAGCCATATGTTCTGCCCCTGTCAAGGAACGAGGACATGGGAAGTCTCGATGTTGTTCGGGTTCCGCTACTCGTGGGTGTCCGATTTGTTGCTGACCTCCTGCTTCGCGAAGAGAAAAATCGTATTCCGTTCGTAGGGCAGAACCAGGCAAACTCGAATGCACTTCCAGAGCTCGATCTATTAACTGGAGCGAGGGAATGGAGCTACCGTGCCTGGGAGTCATTCCGCATGGGAAGCATAGTCAGGCATGGCTTGGCTGATGCAACTGCGGACGAGGTTAAGAGGAAGTTGCGTCTGACTGCTGAAGACCTGAGCGAGGAAGGAAAAATTCCGATGCACTTTGATATGGGTTGGTACTAAACTTCACCTACGTCTGTGCATCTGTCAATGTTACGAATCGTGCATGGCAGTGTGTTTTCAACGTCTCTAGGACAAATACCCGGAATGGCCTGCGTCGAAATTGTAAGTCAACACTCATATGTCCACCTCCAATGCGAATTATCTGACTTTTGGAGGTCGCCAAACTCGAATATATGAACACGAATAGAATGTCGGCAACTGTACTGGTACATGACCCGGCTTGTTCGACAATTGTCTCCCGATTGCTCTGACGCTTAACTCAACATATGTCCCCATTTGTGTTATGATTAATCCACAGGCATTGAGTTATTTTTCAGTGGCTGAAAATCCTTTCCGTTGTGAAGTCGTTCTGCTACACGAGGGGATAGTGGATAAAAAGGGACAAAGGTAGTCTTCAGCTTTGAAGTACCCTTATGAGGCCTCTTCGGGACAGAAAAGTGCCAATGTAGTTCGCTGGATAATAAGAAAAGTTCTTAGAGTTTACAAGCGGACACAAGAAGGCATTACTCGAGACAGGTTTTGTGTGGGTTGGTGAGTTGGCATTAGTGCCTTTGTGCTTTAAGACACCCCCTTTCAAACTCAAGAAGTATATCTTGCGTTAAAACGCACCTTTGAGCTGCCATGAACTATGCTGATTGAGTTTTAGATTGGAAACAACCGAAACAATATGGTATATGCTGAAGAGGGAGGAGAATATGGGAGAAATTCAGGTGGTGCGGTGTGCCCAGGCATGAAAGCTGAAAAAAAAAAAAAAACTACTTTACAGACAAAGGGCATGTAAAAGTAACGCAGGCCCTAAGGCTACTTAAAAGAGTAGACACGAGCTTGAGTCTATTCGTAGTTACAGATGAGGAGCGGAGAGGAAAGTTGAGGGGTAGGATAAAAGGTGGAGTTCGTGAGAAGAGAAACAGGAGAGCCTCAGGTCATGCCGTCCCATGCTAAGGTCGTCGAAGGGTACTTCTATCTGGTACAGGGTTCCGACTGGTGCGCGGCCATACAGCTCCGATTTGGAGTATCATCGAATGACACGATACTCTCTTCTTTGACCAGTCCCACCCGGGCCACCTTCACATGATCCACAATTGAAATAAACAAACCTTGTGCTGTGGCCATGTATCTGAACTGATACCATGGCCACAGTACGATGCATTGCGCTACTTGTGTTCTTTTCCAGGTGTATACCACCCTCTCGATCAATATCTCAGACTTTCTGTGTCTCCAGACAGCAAGTTCTTATCTCATTGCTCATAGCCAATTTTGTAATATCATTTACCCACGAAGCCATTTCTCCAAGGAAAGTGAACCTGGGTCCTTAGCATTGAAAGGCAGACGCAATTGCATCTTACCAAATATCATGCTTGCCTGTTAACAGCAAAAGCCGTAGTGTTGCTTGCTAACAACGCGAAAGTATCTCCACGTGGCAATCAATGTACGACGTTCACTACTCCTATACTAAAGTTATAGGGGAAGGTCGTTGTTCAAGAGTTTGTAGCGAAGCGGAGTCTAGAATCAGATAGATATATGTATACTCTGCAAGATTAGAGTTTTCACAGATCGTCTCTTAAAGGTTCTTAACAACACTTCTTATGTTACCTGAAATGTTTTGGACACTTGGATATCAGAAGGCGCCGTATTCTAATGAAACCTCATAGATCTCATCAGAGCTTTCGAGGGCTATTGTACAGCTGCGCTAAGAACTTCGGTCGTTCATGAACTCCGAGGGGAGGATGAAATAGCTGCTTAAATCTATACTAGACCCTCAAGATATCTAGTAACAGCGAAGCTAATCTGTCACTTTACGTGACATTTAGCTCAGGATAGGAATGTGCCAGAGGCGAAAGGACGTCGAAGTCTCCCATCCCAACCCAGAAGCGAGGCTGGGGACGGGAAATGTGGCATAGGTGTTTTCGAAAACGAACATGATGTTAAATCTTGATATAATATACCCACACCAGCTAAATACCGTACTGTACAATGGTTCCCTCCTCCTCCCGTCCTCTCATCTTCCAATCCATCCATCACTCATAATACCCCACACATGCAACCTACTATCGTACAGCTCCCGCCCTCTTCCCCGGGCGAGGCAGGAATCATCCTCTCAACTCTGGCGGGAAGAGAAACCTCACTTCCCACCACTCTCAACACCCATCATCTCCGCATGTTGAATCTCGACCAACTCCCCATCCCCATCATCGCCCGCCCCTCCAACAGCACCGCCCACAATCGAACTTGCACTTTCCACCCTCTTCGCATCCTCCACATCCGCCTCAGCCATCTTGACATGTACGACCTCATCCTCATCGTCATCGTCATCCTCCAGACTAGTCCTCCTCTTCGCCTCAGTCGTAACGCTCAACCTCCTCCTCCCCCTACTCAATCCCGAACCCACACCTTTACCATCCAGCCCTCCCCCTAAATCCAACTCATCGTCAAGTTGCGACGCCGAAGCGAGAGCATGGCCATATCCGCCATCGGAGTCATCGCTATCGATGTCATCGTCGTCATCATCGTCGCTCTGTACATCATCCTCGTTAGCACTGTCTCCACTATGATTTCCAGTTCCGTTCCTTATTCCATCTACATTTCTGTTTCTCCGACGGCCGCGGCCTCTGACATGGCTTTCGGAACTGGGATCGGAAGAGCCAGAACTGGATCTTGACAGCGAGCCCGTGGGACTCATGCCATTTTTACCGAACGGCCACAGCGAGGGAAAACTTGCTCGACCAATGCCGATGCCGAGGGCAGTAGGAGAGTGGGGTGATGTGGTGTTTGGGGGGAGGAGGATCGGATGGTGCAGAATGACGGTAGGGAGGGAGGAGATGCCACTTCCACTTCCATGTCCATTCCCCTCTCCATTTCCAGCGTCGCTGGCGTTGGAGATTGAGATGGAGACAAAGGCGGAGTTGTAGTTGGAATTGGAATCATCAGAATTAGGGATACCCACATTCTTCCCGTGGTCCTCCCTTGCCAGCTTGAGCAGTTCGCGCTCCTCGCTACTCAGATTCCTCTTCCCAGATCCGACCAGACCGAGACCTTCATCTTCGCCTTCGATATCGCCAATGCTGAAGTCGCCATCGTTTTCGGAATCATCGTCTTCATCTGCAGCGAAAGGGTTCAGGTTCTTCTGGTGCTCAGCTTCTTCAGCTCGTTGCTGGCCATTGGGTGACACAGCATTCTCAGCGTTCTGCTTTGAGTGCAGTGCTAATCTGGCTGCTAATTGGCGACGCGCACGAGATGGTGGAATGGCGAGAGGAGGCGGTGGTGGAGGTGGAAGGGAAGGTGGTTCAAGGTCGGAGCTCGTGGCTGTGGTAGTTGATGGCGTGGAGATGTAGCGTGAGAACTAAGAAAAGTTGAAAAGTTAGTAAACTCTACATTTCAGAAGCTCACACACGATAATATGAGAAGGCACTGAAATCGATATCCGGCCCTGGGGAGCGAAAGAATGGGAAGATATGACATGTCAAATCATCCTCAGCAACCAATCGCAAAGGAGAGACTGGCTCGAAAATGGTAAAATTTTGGAACTTGTCTCCCGATATTGACAAGATCGCCTGAACCAAGCCAAAGGGAACGCCCATTCCACCATATAGCAATAATGTACAAGAAAACACAAGCAGAGCTCATTCATCACGGACGGTACCCTCGGGAAACAAGGGGGTCTCGCGGTCGAGTTGCTCCAGATATTCGTAGTCGACTTCTTCGTCGTCGAACTTATCAAGATTGGGAGCTGGAGGAACAGAATGACCCACTTCAGCTGCGCCACTATTGTTCCTTGCTCCATCGTCATCATTGTCTTCGTCCATCTCGTCATCCTCTTCATCGCTTGAACTCCCGAATCCGCTAAGAAGCGTTCCGCCGCTGAGAGTGAACGCTGATGTACCGTTGCCATTTGCGAGATCGATGCTGTCCAGCCCTGCCGAACCGTTGAGACCAGCATCCGCGAGAGCAGATGATGCACCGCCGAAATTCGTCGCAGCGTTGACTGCGTTCATGACGGCTTGCCGTGGTCCTACCGACATGTCTGGTCGTACACCTCCGAGGATAGCGTTGTCTCGTTCTCGTGTCTCGGCAAGAGTGACCTCCACGTATGTGACCCATTCCCCATTCATGACCTTGTCCAGTACTGAATCTGACAATAACTCGGGTGGATGTCTTTCTGTGAATTTTACAACCTCCTCGGCAATAAGTGTCAGGTGACCCATATATCCCAGGCGCATTTTGTTCTTTTCTTGAGCTTCATCGCTCTTCTTCTGTCCATCAACAATACGCATTGTAATGTCACCAGTCTCGAAAAGATCGATGGCAAGAGAGCGGTTGAAGCCGCGGTCCATGGGGCCATTGAAAACCTGTTGTACAACGTCATATACGACATTATGTAGAAAGTTATTCCAAGGAAATCGGAAAAAGAAATCCTATGAAGGTTAATATTGAATGTCTTGTGAGCATTACTCAACTTACTACTATTGTTGGAACAACTTTGTGTTCAACGAATTGCATCTTGAGAAAGTCACCCACAACTGGGCTGCTCTGTACATCCTCCATGGCTTGCAGATTATGTTCATCCGTGTTACTCATCATGATCGAGTTAGAGCTGTCTCCAGCTTCTCCCATTGTTGTGTCGAGACTTTCGACACTTTGAGTCACCTCAGGCGCAGGTGGTGGGACAATACCCTGGGCCGGCTCGACTTTTTTCGCGAATAACGGCGCTGGCTTATCCTCTGGATGTGCCAGAGCATCTAATGAGTCGGCTGCAGGTACTTCCGTGACAGGAATTTGCGGCTCAGCTGGTTTTCCTTCCACCTTTGGACTGTCGGCGGATTCCTCTGATGATTCGGGCGAGGGCTTGCTGTCTCCACCGGTAGAAACGTCGCTGTCTTCGGTGGTGGTATCTACGGAAGGAGGTGGCGAAGTCATAGCGGTGTCCTGTTGGATTTCAAGGGAATCAACTTTCCGAGACAGTTCCTTTGTTGGTGAGAGTGGCATTACGGCCATTTCAGGATCCTCTAAATGGTGATCTTCAATCTTCAATCGTGGAGAGCTTAATGGCTCATCGACAAATTCTTCATCATCTGTGGCTCGTAATGAAAAAGGCCTGAGACTTGATGGGTTGAGAAGATCTTCTGGGTCTGGTTTCTCGTCAAAGTCATCCTTGGCATCGTCTCCAAGATCTGCAGCATGCGTAACTTCCTCAAACCCGTCATCATCAGAAGCATTCTGTACTTCGAGTTTTCGTGATCCATCTGGCGACCCTAGACGAGTCTGAGTCGAGGATTTCATCGTTAAGTCATCATTGGAGTTTCCCGCTTGGTTTGCGGATATTAGTAGCTTGCCTTCAGCCTTGAGCTTTTCTCTTTCTGCGTCTCTGGCCTTGACAAACTCTTCACTGCCAACTTCGTTTAGCAAGCCCATATTACTGCAATGAAGAAGCTCGGCCATTAGCTCGCAGGTCTTGAATCTGTCAAAGCCCAAGGGCTCAATTTTGCCCCCAAATGCTGCATTCAGTTCCTTTCTTCGAATTGTCACTGGACCGTCTCCCCCTCCAATGGTGTGATTGGGGCTTAGAATAAGCTCCATGAAATCCGGAACCCGCTGAGCAAACATCCGTAACAATGTACCGAGATAGATTGGGTCTCGACTCGAAGGCACTGTGTTTGCTTCTGACCCAACATCTGGGTCATAATCGGAGTTGTTCTTTCGAATGACCTCGATAACAATCCCAACACCTACTGTAAGTGGGTTGCCGCCCTTAAGCATATCTGATATCAACTTCTCAATACATGGCTGGGAGACCAGTTGTCGTGTCAACTCGTTCGGACCAATGCAAGATTGTTCATTCTGGGAAGCATTGGCAGATATTGTGATGATGGCTTTCAGGAAATCTCCGGCAGATGTTTGTGTAGCCCAAGAATGCTCAGAGGAAAGGAAGGATAGTAATATTGGCATCAAATCTTGGGAGTGTAACCACTATAATGTTATGGTTAGAAAATTCTCCAAATCTCGAGTCTGGAGAGCATACGTCTACAATTCCTTGACCTCCTTCAGCTTTTTCCAAGCTGATGATCTTCAGCAGTAGGTCCATAACCATAGGTGAATCCACATGCTGCAGCATGTTTTTCACTGCTCCATCGAGAGACTTGAAAAGGTCAAGCATTTCCTCGGTTTTCTTGTCGAGCAGAGCTTCATTAACCTTGGTAAAATAACTAGCTTGGAGGGGATCGAGTGGTGGAGGGAGCTTGAGAAAGTCCCAGAATTTTCGCAGCAGCGGCTGATTCTCGATGAGAGATTCACATATTGACCAGTTGTCCGACGATAGGACCTCTGCAGCAACGTATGCATATCGGTTCCGCTTCTTCTCCTTCTCATCTTCGTCGTCCTCGGCAGGTCCGCGGGACTGTGAAAATGATCGACCCTTTCCCTTTGACTCGGCATCTTCTTCTTTCTCTTCTGTTGTCGTAGGCTCAGGGTCCTCAACTACCACAGTTTCTAATTTTGGAGCTACCACATATTCCAGCAATCGCTCCAATATCTTGTCCTCGCGTAAGAATTCGATAAGCTTAGTGTTGTGCTGTTTGAGCTCTTGTATCAGGTCGCTCTCGTCTAGCAGCTCCTCGAGTGTAACATCGGGTTTATCGAGGATGGTATCAATAGTGGAGATATTGGCGTATCCGCCAAATCGCCAAAACATCTTGAATTACGTGACGGCGCTCGTCTGCCACCTGTAGCTGGGCGGCGGATCGAGGTAAGAGGTATTTCTGCAGACAAATAATCGCTGGAAGCTGGTCATGCGAGTACTCTCGAGAGTTACTAGTGGAGCCGCAAAATTGAGTTGAAGAGAAACGCCGGTGCGCGGTCGCGATGCGCGGGTATGGTCTATCTATCGCAGGGGGCTTCGGATGATGTTTCGCAGGCAGTCTGGTAGATTGAAGGTCAGCTTGGACTCGGTCTCGAGGACGAGGCTCGATGTTGACGCCGGTGAGGTTTGGTTGTGGGTGGGACTGATGCCTGAGAATGGCCAGGCGCGATTCAGCCTTTCGCGAAGCCTCTGCGCAAGGTCACAGTGTAATGTGGGGAAAAGAGGGACAACTAGAAGAGGGGCCATACAAGCAAAGAATCTGGATTGCAATGGGTGTTGTAATGTACAAGCTGAGGGCCAGTCGAGGGTCGTGTGCCGGGCCGTGGAATAAGGAAGACGTCGGGATTTTCTTGAGGCTCAAATGCTGAGTTGGCAAAGAAGCCGCACTACGCCAGGTCGACAGCTGATAGATGGATGATTAAGAGGCAGGGTGCGGTGAGGAAGAAAGAGCGGGTATCAAAGAACAACAACAAGAAAGAAGAGAAGTGAAGTGAAGCAGTCGTAGAAGTACAATGGACGGTCGTATCGATGGGTAGCTGAAGCGGTAGGTGAGGTGAGGTGAGGGAAGATGCGGCTCGTGATTGTTTGGTCTGGAAAAGGGAGTAAAAGTCAGGTCGGGTTGGGTTGGGACGGCCTGGATGGTCAGGTCGCAGGCGTGGGTACGAGTAAGTTTGCTGATAATCTGGTTTGGCGTCCAGGCGTTCTTCCCTTCCCTTCTCGTCCCCTCCCCTTCCCGTCGGATCCCTGCAGCCACCAAGCATGCTGGTGGACGGAGAGAGAGGGCAATACAAAGCCAAAGCCCCTTTTCCAGTTCTTACAACGGGCAGCAACATAAATAAATAGCTAGCTGGATTTGAAGGAATGTCGTTCGGCAACAATGTTGACTTGTTATGATTCACATAAGCTAATAATCCATATCTATATCTCTCTGATCCTTATCCACATGTGCTTCGACAATGCGGTGCTGTCTGTCTTTGCCACGTCTTTCTGAAACTGCCAGGTGAGCAAGAACGTTGCTGCCACGTGATGATCGGATCTTGCCGAACTTGATCCGTCATGTTGCACCAATTAGAAGGGCTGACTGTTTCGAGGCAACCTGGGCCAGGACGTCTTTGTGGATTGCGACACAGCCTTATGACCAGACCTAGCTCTCCATATTCAGCGATCATTCACACAAGAAACAGCTTTCTCTCCACACGGACACAAACAACTTTCCCTAATTCAGACGTCACAGCTACCGCTTATTCAGCTTCTCCAACAAGTCTGCTTCACCTGCTACAGCCGGATCAAGTGTGGTAGCCTCGACGCATCATTCCTTGGAACAACCTTCCACAAAGCACGCACATCGGCGCAGTACAACGATCGTTCCTCGATAGCATTACGAAGACAGTGGAACAGAACATATCAGGTTATCCTCGTTCTGGAAACAGTCCTCGGTCTCGTGGGACGTGATACTAGCTGGCGATCGATCGTGGGGTAATCGTACACTTCACAGAGCTGGAACTTTCCAGGAGACATACACAATATGAATAGACTCTTCGGCGCAAAGAGTTCGGCTCCCAAGCCAACTCTAAACTCTGCCATCTCAAATGTAAGACCAGCCCCAATTCAAAGGTTACCCCGCTAACCTCCCAGGTCGACGAACGAGTCTCCTCAATCGACGTCAAGCTCGCCGCCATCAACGCCGAGCTCCAAGGCTACCAAACCAAACTCTCCAAGATGCGCGACGGTCCAGGTAAGACAGCCATCAAGCAGAAAGCACTAAAGGTTCTCCAGCGGAGGAAGATGTACGAAGGACAACGCGATCAGCTCCAACAGCAAGTCTGGAACATGGAACAAGCGGGCATGATGCAAGATAACCTCAAGAACGTCATGACGACAGTAGACGCCATGAAGCAGACAAACAAGAGCTTGAAACAGCAGTACGGAAAGATCAACATCGATAAGATTGAGCGCATGCAAGACGAGATGGCGGATCTGATGGATATTGGAAATGATATCCAGGAGAGTATAAGTCGCAGTTATGATATTCCAGAGGATGTCGATGAGGCTGAATTGGATGCTGAACTGGAGGCTTTGGGTGAGGAAGTGGAGTTTGAGAATTTCGGCGCGGAAAGTACGCCTAGTTTCATGGTGGATGAGGTGCCACAGTTCATCGATGAGCCACCTCAGACGACTGGCCAGGTTAAGGAAGCCGCTGGATAGTCAAGGTAATTTGACTGTTGGTTTTGGGGCGTTGAATGGAGTTTTAAACTATGGATTGAAGGCAATCTGGAGCTTCTTACGAATGGCTAATAATTCTCGAGCAAGCGACAAGGGCATATGTTTCTATCTTTCCTCTTACCTGTCTGCTCATTATGCGTCGACATGATGAGGCAAGGACCTCGAATTTCTGTTTCCAATAATTCCCATATTGCACACATCTGATTTCGGGTACCCATGCGGTTCTTCCTTGCAGGTACTGCTTCTTTTGCAGGGCGGACCCCCTCCGTCACCAATCTTCCATTAACAATGTGGTGATACAATCTTGCCCAGCGGCAGTGTTCAAACTCAGAAGTTGGGCACAACTCAAGCATGCCCTTGCCATTACAGCACATCTTACATGAGACAAGAGCCACAGCCTCGCCCAGCCGCTGTGGTCGCTCTCGGGCATCGCTCTGATGTGCTGCATACAGCCTCGCCCGAGAGATATCTGTATGGTTCTGTTCATGTTGCACAAGCGAAGGTCTCTTCGTTTCCAGCCTCTGCATGGGCTTGAGGCAATAAGAATACTAATACTAGTACGGCATCATGCCCTCCATGGGAGTGTAGTAGCTTATTATAAATTCCCAAGCACCCCTCTTTCTGTCGAGTGCCCCTTTCCTCTCCATCTCTACCCTTGACTTCATCGTCACCCATTGCCACAAGCTCCGCTCCCCATCCCAAACACTCTACCAAATTCCCACCTCACCTTCTCCAACCTCCTCCAACATAATCATCGTCACCATCTCCTCACCATCCGCACGGGCAGACTCCTACTCAGACGAAGCTGCTGTAAAATTCCCTCCTCACCCTTTCGAGACCAAGACCACACCCAAAATCAGCTCTCTCACCAGAACACAATTCCAATGGACACCTTCCTCAAGATTAAGACTTACACCCACGGTGAATCCAACACAAATCCCGTAATACCACACGATACAGAAGATGAGAAAGAACAGCGCTGCTCTGCACCCACCGAAGAAGATCAACTCCATGCCATTTATCTCGCGGGACGTTCACAAGGCAGCCAGTCTGGGAAGCGAAACAGGACGCTTCCGAAAAGCAAGACTAAGGCTCTGACTCTGAGTATCGATACCGAGATTGCGAGGGCGTATGAACCGTACTACGCTCTCCCCATCATAATCTCCCATTCCGAGTCCCAACCTGAAGAAGAAATCAGTGCCAGTAATCAATGTCCAGTCGGAGACTCACCATCTTCAACCTCATTTTCTCGACAACCCGAATATCCAGTTTACGAAACGAGCCTTGGGGTTTTGCCTGTGTCTGGATCGCTTGCCGGTGCTGGTCACCTTGAAGACGAATCGGGAGATGAGTTTGAGAACGAGGAGGAGAGTCCCGAATTATCATCATCGCCTCGCAGCGGGTCGCCAAAAGATAGGAGTGCGAATGACGATACAAGACTTAGCCTACCGAGTCTGGAGTCCGAATTTGGACTTGGACTCGTGAATAAGCTGCTGGCACCAGCAACTGAGCACGACAGCGACGATGAGGCTAAAGATAGTGAAGAGGACGAGTATGGACTTGAGAATCATTCATTCGATCTATCCCCTCTCTTATCCTCACCTGCAGTCTCAACTTCAGCATCGAACTTCGACTCAGACATGGAGAAGCTAGAGGATTCAGATTCAGAATTGGACTTCGTGGTTGTAGACAGTGATGTTGATAGTGATGAAGATGATATGAGAGATGGTAAAGAAGATATGTGTATGGGTGTCCGTGGTATTCGTGGGCGTGGGAATAGCGATAGGAAGCTGGTTGTTGGGGTTTGGGGATTAGGACGGAGAGGGAAAGGAGGATGTTGAATGGAAGGATAGAATAGTGGCTTGGAATGTGGAATGGAGGTTGGAGTTGATGGGATGGGTTGGCTTGGGGGAGTTGTAATGTGTGAGGATGTTTTTGATTTTGCGTGTTGGATGCGAGTGAGTTGGTTGAAGAGCAGCGACGTCGGGTTCTGATAGCATTCCTCCCTGTCGCTTGTCTGTTGATCTTTTCCTGTCGAATTATGGTTCTCTTTCCGGTCTCGCTTGGCAAGTATTCCATTGTTAATAAAAGCATCTCCTACGACATTTTGGCCGAGTCGTTCATGTTTATTTTAAATTGTTCCGGTTTCTGAGCTGAAGCGTGTCTCGGTTACCCCGGGGAAGGTCTGAAGCACGGTAATGGTAGCTGAGAGATGCAATGTGAAATGGTCAATATTTCTTATTTCTAGCTGCTCTATCATCTCTATGTATAACGCCAGTCTAAGTTCAAGCCTACCGAATTCCCATATATATCTACCCAATCCATAATCTATCAGTGCTCAAGTGTTTCTATATATCCAACCCCTCTAATCACATTACGATCACTATCACAAACCTGTCCTCTCATCTCCTCCCCCCACCCCCAACATATCTCTCACTCCCACTCTCCAACCCCTCCTCCAACGGCACCCCACCCTTCAAATCCCCCCTCCTCCCAATAATCTCCCCAGGATGCACCACATTAAACGCAACCATAACCCCCAACATCAGCACCGCATCAAACACATAAATATACACCTCGCTGCTCATGAGCGTGCCATCATGTCCCCCAGCAAACTCAAAAATCCTGAAAATACTCCTGATGAAGATCAACAAGCTGGCCGCGTACAGAGCCCAGAGGTATTTCTGCCAGGGGGCGCGAAGCGAGGCGGAGGTGGGTGAGCGGCGGAGTCGGAGGTGGAAGATGATGGATGTGGTGACGAAGAGGCCGAAGAAGAGGATCTGGAGGACGAGGCCGATGATGACGAGGGTTTTGCCGAGGTTTTGGGAGGAGGCGGAGGCCATCATGGAGCCGCCTGTTTGTGTAGTGTCAGCTGATTGTCACAGGTGGGGTGGGGACGAGTGGAATGGTGAAGGAAAGGAAAGACGTACCTCCTGCTTGCACAAGGAATGAAAAGACGTCGCCGATGACGAAGATCTTGGTGAGCCAGTTCGCACGAATGGGCGCCATGCTTTCACCGTTCGTGAATAGAATAATGCGACCGAGGACCATGTAGATGCTTGCTGCAAAGAGGGAAGGCGGGAGTAGGAGGAGGAGTGTTTGGATGATGAATATAGCCATGCTGGTTATGTTGTAATGGGATATAATTCGAAAGACATAGCCTGTCCATTCGACTGTTTGCTTGTGAGCAATTGAGAAGAGAGAGTAGTGGAATGTGTTGAGGGGACTGACAATGGCCACCAATGAGGAGGGGGATGAAATAGAAGGTTCGTTTCGTCCAGGCTTGCCAGCAGTGGTATGCTGTAGTGGCGAAGAAGAGGACGGCGAATATCGCTGCTGCTACAACGGAAGGGTCATATCTGGGAGTTGTTAGTAAGTATAGTCATTTCGACGGTGATATTTCAGGGTTACAGACTGGTAGAAGGAGAAATCGTCGTCATCACGAGCAATAAGGATAGAAGAATAGGTCATGATCGGAATAGGAGATAGAGTAAAAGCTCAAAGAGTTGATGAATAAGACGCGATTTAGAGAGAGCACAGTTGAAAACAGAGCATCTCTACACGGGACTATCAATATCTTGTACTTCTTCCATCCAAAACCATCCGTCATGGCAGGGATCGAACGGGTATGACAGCCTCCGACTTTCCTCCCCTTACCTCCTCGTACATAGCCTCAGGTCATTGGCATCTGACAAGCGAACGGTCAAGAAAGCCTGGAGACGTAAGCGCGAAAGCCCAATAAGGAAATAATCAATAAGATACTGCCCTGGAATGTGGATATTTACCTACCTTATCCGTGCCTCAGAATAGGGGCTCGCTTGGCAGCATCCAAACCCCAATGCTGTCCGATCCAGCGAATGAGATCGCTCACTGCAACTGCGCCCCCAACGTCGTCTCCCGTGTCTGACAGGCGCTGGGCAGAACCTCATCTGTCAGAACCAAGCTAGCTTCCCGACCACCTTCGTCGCATAGAACGCCTTCTCATTCGACGCTCATCAGAAACCGAATACCGATATCCCCTTACTCGTGGTTCCACTTCTTCCTGGTTCACTCTTATCCCCGGGCGCGCTCAATAACGAGTCTCTTCTCTGACCGCAGCGGCGTTCGCTCGTCGATCGTGCGAGGTACACGTCCCTGTCTGCTTACCTACAACGTATGGAGTCAGCGCCAGCTGGAGGTGCTGCTGCTGAAGGTGCGGCACAGCGCGTGAAGCCGCGTCGTCCTCATCACAAAAGTCGGAATGGCTGTGTACAATGCAAGGCTCGGAAGATAAAGGTGCGTTAGAGCGAGCCTCCTGTGATCTGTTGAGCACTGCTCGTTCTCGTGTTCTGTAATTTCATGTATTGCCTGAGTCGTCAGTCGTTGAGGCTGAGCAGCCTGGAATGTGGTTTTGATGTGGGCCGATGAGATAGATGATGTGCATCCGGGGGAACTTTAGGCCTAGGCATTGCTTGTAAGGCCTGTTTGGATGAGAATTTCATCTATGTCCGCTGGATGATGGGGCTTTCTGTACGATTTAGGAAATTCACGACGTTCAGAGAAAGTTCCTGGGCAGCGCTTGTGGTCGATTCTTGGTCAGTGCCATCCTATCAAGGCTATTTAAGCTTCATTTTATGACAGGGTATTTTTGTCCAAACCGGAGTTTCGGAATTGTCTAAAATCCCGTTTAATTTTGCTGCTTTGGACAGGTCCAGTAGAACCATGATAATTTGCTTTGTATCGGATTCGATATTTTGAATCAATGTCGTTTTGGCCACAATAGGTGGTAGCTACATTTTTGCTCCTGCTCTGAGAATCTCTTCCTACGGTCTTTCGCTCAGATCACTCAATGTTGACTCAATATTGATGCTCGCTAACGAACAGTCAGTGTGGCGAAGAGAAGCCAACATGCAAGAAATGCCAAAGCTATGGAACAGAATGCTCCTTTCTTCAAACACATCCGCTCCAAAGAGTACCTCCGCCACCTCTACAGGCTGTAGTTCCAACTTGGACAGATCCTAAGCCAGCACCAACAGGATCACGAGAACCTACCATTCAATCAATGCTTTCTCCTGAAATCAACACAACCCAGGGCTCTAGCCCAGCAATATCAAGTCCCCTGCGTCGTTCTTCACCACCGCCACCAGAAAGCTTCACGATGCAGGATCTCGAGCTTCTGCACTTCTACACAACGACATACTCAGATAACTTCTTCGAAAATCCGAAACTCCTCGAAATCTACAGGACGACAGTCGTACAGCTGGCCTTCGACTATCCCTTCTTGATGCACGAGATAATGTCTGTCGCAGCGCTGAATCTCGCCATTCTCAGGCCACAGAAACGAACTTCCTATCTCCATTTATCAGATACACATGCTGCGACAGGACTTTCCCTCTTTCAAATAGAAGTATCGAAACTCAACGAGCACAATTGCCATGCTTGTTTAGCTTTCTCGGCTTTGATCTTCACAAATGCATGGGCTTCCCAGGATGTCAATAAACCATCAACGCTATTCTTTTCTGCGTCCAGTGGCGAAGAGGACTATGAGCAGATCAAATGGATTAAGTTACAGCGCGGCACCAAAACCCTGATCAGTACAGCATGGCCCAGTCTTGTGAATGGACCCTTAGCAGCGATGTTCGTACCATGGAAGGGTCTGGATCCAAACAGACCGGACCCCTTACCAGAGGAGGAAGAGAGACGCTTCCAGGAGTTAGCAGAGTCATGGTTCACGGTTCCAGAAGAAAAGAAGACCATCTTGGATGGAGCACTGAAGCAGACGAGGAGGATATTCAGTATGTTAGAAGCCTTTCCAGAACAGAGCAGGATTGAAATTATCATGGCTTGGTTTACCGCAGTTTCAGATGAATACCTGGACTTGTTGGAGCAAAAATTTCCGCAGGCAATGCTTATTGTCATGTATTACTGTGTGGCGCTACAGCTTTTAGATAATGCTTGGTGGATGAAAGGGAAGGCAGAGAATCTGTTGCAGACGATGATCGATGTTCTAGGAAGCGGTTGGGAGAGATGGACGAGATGGCCGATTGAGAAGGTTTTCAATAGACAAGTACCACCGTTCTAGATAACTTTGTTATTAAAATTCCAAAATATGCTTAGAAATTCATTATAGATACTTTGATTCTCTGTCAGACATACTATCTTCTCCACCAAAGTTGTTCGGATTTAAGACCCAGCGTTCGGTAATCTAATCGCCTATCAAAAGTCTTACAGGGATAACAAATGCCACCCGCCTTCCAACTCCAATTCAACATTCAATCTCCCAAACCCTCAACTAAAATCACGCATTGTCTTCCTATATGCCCGGAATCAAATATCAATCACCATACGTATGTGCCCGCTGTCTGCGAGGCTACCAGCAACACCATGTCTTCCCAATTGGTCCCAGAACCACTTCCCGCCAACTGTCCCAACATTCGCCACTTCGAAGCCCTCAGCAGGACAACACGGGCAAGCTGAAGGGCAACGAGGACCATTCATCAATCGAATCGAAAATACTTAACTCAGCTCCAGAAACTTCGCCCGAAGCTCCCCAGAGCAATGCGGTCCCAGAACAAGGAGCAATGTCCCGGCGACTTGCCGAAGCCACCGAAGAAGCTCTCATTGAAGGCGGTCGCGCAGGCAGGAAAGCCGTCGAAGAAGCCGGCTTCTCTGAAGAACTGAAGAACAAACTCCTCGATCGCGTAGAAACCGCAAAGTTCCGTGCAGAGAACGCAGCCGCATTCGCAGAAGCAGGACTCAGCTCCAAAGTCGGACAGGGCTCGCGGCAGATTGCTACTGGGGAAGCATGGACTGGGGACGAGAATCCACAAGATGCGATGCTGAGGATGTTGGACGATGCGCGGAAGCCGTTGAAATCGAGTCTAAGGGGGCCGGCAAAGATACCAAGTCCTGTTATTGATTTGAGACTGAGCCCGAAGCCGAAGCAGAGGCCGGGGGAGAGGCTGGCGAATGCGAGGGATAAGACGTCGATTTATGCTATCTCGAAGGATTCGCAGATGACTGATAAGGAGAGGGAACAAATGAGGAGGGACTTCAAGGAGAGGTTTGGGCCTGGGGTTGGGACAATGCCAAACTCTTTTCGTGGTCTGGCTGCGTTGGCAAATGAGAGAATTGAGGATGCAATTGCGAGAGGACAGTTCAAGGTAGGCCCCTACATTTATGGCTTGGAGGTTTTACTAACCATACCGTAGAATATACCTCGTGGCAAAGGAATAGTAAGAGACACTCGAGCAGACAACCCATTTATCGATACCACAGAGTACATCATGAACAAGATGATACAAAGACAAGATATTGTCCCACCGTGGATTGAGAAGCAGCAGGAGCTAGTAAAGACAGCGAATATATTTCGGGCTAGGTTACGAAACGATTGGAAGCGGCATGCTGCAAGGACAATCGCCAGTCGTGGTGGGAGTTTGGAAGAACAAATGCGAATGGCCGATCGTTATGCTCAAGCTGAGAGTGTTTATAACCCAAGGAAAAAAGCTGTGGAACAGATTTCTCTTCCGTCGAAAGCTACGAGCGATTCCGTTTTGGTCAATATTGTCCAAGAAGCACCGTCAACACCTACTGAAAGCCCTCCGATTCAAGTCTCGCTCGAGACCAAAGAGGATGTCATTGCTTCCACAGAAGCGACATCTACACCAGCCGCAAGTGGTCTAGAGAACTCTGCGGAAACCCAAAATGGTGTTATAACTGCTGAAAGTACTTTACCGGAAGTTCCCAGTCTCCAAATCCAGCAAACGTCTGCACCATTACCTGCCCTGTTCCGAATACCGTCATGGGAACAAGCAGAGAATTCCTACCTCACACTTGCTATCCAAAACCTCAACACCCTCACCAGATCCTACAACCTAATGGCGCCTGATCTAGCCAAGAAGCCATACTTCTCTCTCGAACGAGAACTCAAATCATGCTATGCAGATGTCGCACCGCAACTTTCTCAAGCCATAAAGGAACGGGCGGCGAGACCTGCCAAAGAGTTGGTGGAGAAAATAGGGCATAGACCAGGTGGTGTCCTGGAGAGATTTGCAAGCGATAAGGCTGTGATCTATGATTCTAAGAAGCCGTTGTATGGATTTAAGGAGTTTTGGAGTGACTTGTGGGGTGAGAAGAGGGTCTGATGCTATCATGTGTACGATGCCATACATGGACATTCGCCGCTCTTCTGGCTAGCTGGAGAGCCGCGCTTACAATCCAGAAAATTGAGCTTCCACGCTAAAAATAGCAATCAGTTCCACCGACTCCATCTCTCAATACCGTCTCTCAAGCGTTCGACTCCTGGGGAGATCACCACAACTCACCAACTCCCATTGAAGTCTACACGCTCTCGGACCAAAGCTCAGTCGATGTATTCGAAATTCCCACCCGAGCACCTCCTGCACGACCAGCCTGCGTCTCGCACACTTCCCACCGCACCTCGGCGAAGTCTGCAGCCTATTCTCAAACTCAGAGTGACGCCCAAGGAAAAGCTTCAAGTCCAAGTCTGTGTACGTGATGGGATAGCAGGGTTCATGTCCCCCAGGACACCTTCCAGATGTCTGAAAACTTCTTCGACAACGATGCAGTGGTCTCGGTCTTGTCGAATTGAAGATTCGAAGGCAGAAAGATGCAGTCGTCAAACCTTGGATGGTAGGGAATGCATCAGAAAAGGAAAGTCTCAATTCGTGGCAGGCAAGCCAGACTGGTTATTCTGACTTTCCTTCCCGAACTGGCTAGCACCATCCGAACATCCATTTCAACTTTCCATCTGATATCTCCCGTATTCGTCGTATGTTTTGAATCGTCCTATCCTGGCAGCAGCGGACATTTGGAAGAGATCGTCGTCCGGGCATACACAAATGACTTCCAGAGAGGAGGCTGGTTCGGCTAGACGGGGTGGGTATGCCAAGATAACTTGAACTTGCCACTATCCAGGAGAAGTCCCTTATGACGTCGAATTGGCCGACCGAACCTGTTAAATGCTTCGCATGGATTCAAATCTACATATTTTGTACAGAATTTATGAAAAGACAGTATTTCGGAGCCTCAAGTCTTGTCATTTCGCATCAAGTCCAATTTAATCCCAATAGTCCACTGTTCTTCCTTGACCTTTGCGAGTCGCAAAAACAGAGTTTGCCGAGATGTCCAAACAAAAGAGGGTCTTGCAACTGCCGATCATGGAGAACAGCCTCATTGAGATCGGCCTCGCGGGGTTCCACTGCCGCACCAAACAACCTCAACGGCCAAGGGATCGACAAGGTAACATCGTTGCACGACTCCACAGCTTTCTCGTATTGACAGCAGGTGACTTTGTCCAAAAATATACAACGTTTACATGAAATAAGCGAGCATGTCGTCACATTGGAGGAGAAGTATATAAATATGTTCCTCTGCTCTTCTGGTGCTACCATCACAATCACATCATCATTCAACCTCAATTTCGAGCTCCAAACACATCAATCAAAAGTTTTACTCCACACAAAAGTCTTCACACAATCCTTCATCATGTTCAACAACATCAACATCCTTGCCCTCTCCCTCCTCTCCGCTACAGCCTTCGCAGCACCAACACCAGCTCCCCAAGTAGGAGACGGTGTCAACGACCCAAACTACAGCTGGTCCGTAACAGGATGGAGTGCCGGCTGTGCCAGATCAGGATGTTTCTATGGTAAGTTCACCAACTTCTGTTCCAAAGTCCCTTTCCGAACTTTCTCTCCCAATCCCAGAACACCAAAACTCAAAATACGAAATTCCAAACTAATATTCAACAGACTTCAACATCACCGCACCAGCATACGACGACATCCCCGCCTTCTCAGCTTACTGCTCCGGCGGACCCGAAGGTGCCGCCTTCAAGCCATGCGACATCTTCGATGATCTGCCTGGAAACCGTGGTGTTGCAGCACATTTGCTGGAGGCTGAGACGGGGACTGGGGCGCATATTGAGGTCAGCTTGCAGTGGACGGATTTGGATCAGCCGTGAGTACTTCCTTCTTTTTCATGTCCCCATCTTCTCTGTGATTTTGCAGTTTCGGTCGGCGTGTAGAGTTCTTTTGTTGAGAAGAGGAGCGGCTATGATGGTGTGAACATGACTAATGAGAAACAGGAACTCTTACTACAATTACACTGGTAATGCGACCTCGATTTACAACCAGTTCGTTGCACCACTTCAGGAGTTCACTATTACCCCATCATTGGATTTTGGTGTCGCATCGGCTTCTGGTGTCGCGTAGAGTTAAATGGATGATATTTTTGAACCAGAGGACGGATGTGCCTTCAGTGATAAAGGAGCAAAAATAGATGGATTATACTTGTGGTAGGGATAAATAAACCCTTGCCTTGTCTCTATCAGCACGAGCCTCAGCAAGGGCTACTATCCAATGGCTTCATCAGAATAGTTCTTTTGTGGAAGAGAAACCCCCTAGAACAGGGTTGTGAAATTAATTAGTACTTTTTTTAATTAATTTAATTAGTACTAAATTAATTACCTTTAGTATAAGGAACTGAAAATTAATACTAATTAATATTGTTTTTAAATTAATTAAATTATTTTTTAGTATACTAAAATTAAACTAAGAAAAATTAAAAAAAATTAATTATAATTTAAGATCTTATAAAATATGATTTAATAGTATATTTATAAAGTATTCTTATAAGTAAATATAATAAAGTAACTATAATATAAAGAAATTATATTAATTTAATTATCTTCTTCCTCTTCTTCTATAATAGAGTTATTTAACTCTAATATATCTTTAATTTTCTAACTTTTTAATAATATAGTCTTTTTAAGCTCTTAAGGATCTAAATTATTTCTAGTTTTAGTAATAATATTATTACTAATACTAAAAACCCTTTCTATAGAAGCTGAAGTAGCAGGTATTATTAGATACTTTCTAACTAATATATAAATTAAAGAATAGTTATTTTTATTAACTTTCTAATAATCTAAAGGTTTAACTTTAGAGTTAGAAATATTCTCTTTAAGATAAGATAAATATTCTTCTTCTTTAGCTTCTTTTTTATTAATAAAAAAGTCTTTATCTATATCCTTAGAATCAGAAGATTCTTAAATATCTAAAGAAGTATTAATAGTAGTATTATTTAAAGAAGCTTTTATTATTAAGTATTCTTCTTTAAATAACTTTATAATATCTTCTTTAATAGTAGAATAAAAACATAATAAACTATTTCTATTAAAATAACTTAATTTAAATCTAGGATCTAATATTAAGCCTATTATATAAGGTTTATATTTTTTTTAAAGAATTAGAATCTAATTCTTTAGGGAAAAATTTTTCAAATTTTAATATACTTATATTAATAGCTTCGATAAAGTTATTAATATTAATACTACTACTTAATAAACTTATATTAGTTTTAAGCTTATTAATTTACTTACTTAGTTTATTATATATCGTATAAATATATAATAAACTATAGTTAATAGTAGTATATATTTATCCTTATAATTTAATACTAAGAGAAATAAATATATAAAAAATATCTCTTAACTGACTTAAAATAATCTACTCGTCTTCAGATAATATATATCGTTTAAAGTGATTATTAGAAGTATTATTAAATATATAATTTATTACTTTCTTTAAAGTAATAGATATATTTAATATTTTATAAGTAGAATTCTATCTAGTTATATTATCTAAAGGAATTTTCTTAATATTGAAATCTTTAGGAATATCTTCTAAAGCTTTATATTTATTATAACTCTCTTTAAATAACTCTTAATATTCGTAAGTATATTTAATAGAAGTTATAATCTTTCTGTAACTGTCCGGTATTTACTTACTATAAATACAAAAGGCTGTAGTTAATCTCTAATAATCGAGAAGTAGGTATATTATATAGATAAGAAAATAGTTACTAAGTATTAGAATACTATTTAAAGTTAAGTATAAAGCTCTTATCTAATAATAGATATATTAGTCTTATATAGAACTTTTATTCTTATAAATCCCTTAAGAATAGATCTATAAATCCTTAGATCTTTTCTTTTACTATAAGATCCAGAGATCTAAGGATCTATTATATAATATTAGGTCACTAAAACTAGCGCTTTTAACTATAGTACTTAGATTATATAATATATATAGCTACTATAGTATTATAAAATCTTAAGAGAGAAATTCTTTTAAGAGCTCTTTTCTCTTAAAAGACTTCTTTTAAGAATAAGTATCTCCTTAAGTTTATAATCTCTTAGCTTCTTCTACTTAAGAGTCTTTAGGCTCTTAAGGGAATCCTTCTAAGAGCGCTAAGCTCTTAAGTAGTTCGTAATACTATCCCCTTTCTATACTAGCGTAGTTCTTACGCTTAAGTATAACCTAGGAAATATTAATAGCTACTAATAGCTATCTTCCTTATCTATTATATCTAGTATTATAAAGAAATCAAGTATTACCTAGATAAAGAAGAAATAAAGTATCTAGCTTACGCTTCGTATTAAGCGTACTACACGACTTATAAAGCTTTATTTCTTTTATTATAGCTTTTCTTATACTTACTTCTTAGATTTATCTATTTTAAGAAGATACTCTAAGTACGTTTACTTAAAGCGTTATAATTATAACTCTTTAGAGTATATTAAGAAGTTCACTCTTAAATAGCTTATATATCGATTTAAGATAGGAAAGATTATAACTCTTACTTACCTTTTAACGCTTTCTTCTAAGCTTATTAAGAATAACCTTAACCTCTAGTTCTTTACTTTTAAGCTTAATACTTATCTAGTGTCTTTCTTTAAGGGCCTAGTCTTTAACCTTAGGTCTCTTTCCTTCTAAGTAAACCTAGATTTTATTAATAGAAGTCTTAAAGAAGCTTAAGGTAATAGAGGTTAGACTTAGGTTTTTAAGTGTTTTCTAATTATAAGTACTCTTTCTACTTAATTAAATATTTTAGTTTATTATAGAAGTTCTAATAGTTAAGGATAGCTTCTACTTTATACTTAGCGTTCAAATTAATTAGTTATATTTTAGTAATAAAAGTAGGCGGTACTCCTAGTAATACTAGTTTAAGAAGGGATATATAGAATACTAAGTAGATATTTATTATCTTTAGTAGAGCTAGTTAATAATTAACTAGTCCCTTAACTTTTATAATTTTAAATAGTCCTAGCTTCTTATAATCTAATTTATAACTTAGTTATTTAGTTATAATATTCTTTTTAAGTAAGTAGACTTTATCTTTCTCTTTTAGCGTTAGTCTTATACTACGCTTCCTATTATAGTAGATCATAGATCTTTATATAATAAAAAGAATATTAGCTAATAACTCTTTATAGAGCTACTTAAGCTTACTTACTTATAGTATAGCTTCTTACGCGGTACCTTAACTAGCTATTAGTGAGTTATATACTATAAGATTATACTTATAATTCACGTAAAATAGTAATACTCTAATAGTCTCCTAATTCGCGCTATTATATATAAACTAAGTAAGTAGAAGTAGCTACACCTAGTTATCTTATTTATAATTTATATAATATCAAAGATAAGTCTCTATTATCTAGTTAATTCGTTTTATCTATATATTAGTCTAAAGATAGAATATAATTAATATTTTCTATTTTATTCCTAAGAGCATAATAAGAATTTTCTAGAACTTTAAGATAAAAAGCTTATCTCTATCTAAGATAATCTCTTCTAGTATTTTATAGCTTATAAGAATTATTCTAAGGAATACTTACGCTATTATAAGCGCGTCTTATATTCTAAGTACTAGTATTATATACACGTACTTTATAAACCTATTTGTTATTATATAGATCGAGTCGTATACGACTCTTATAACTAGATCTTTTAAGGGTAATAGTTTAACTACGAAATCTAGAGTAATTAATTTCTATAGGCGAAGTAGTATTATTAGTAACTTTATAAGTTTATATAAAGCGTAATAAGATACCTTATTCCGGATATATAAATCGCATGATACTACTATATCTTTAACTACTTTCTTTATTCCTAGGAAGTAATATTCCCTAGATAGCTTAGATAGCGTCTTAGCTAACCCTTAATATCTATAAGTAAGTAGCCCGTAGAAATCTATAATAAATTTAGCTTAGTCTTAAGTAAGTATATATATTTATCTTTAGAATAAGAGAGTCCTTTCTAGGAAGAAGAAGAATCCTTTACCTAGTTATTATTACTATTTAGCTATAACTAAGTTATTAGTATAGCTTTTCTAGATTCTCTTTATAACTAGCTATCTTATTATAGCTAGCTATCAGCTATTAATAACTAGTAAATCGCTATCTTTCTGTAGTATAATATAAGATTCGTAAGTCTTATTTATAAGATATTCTAGTTTCTAACTTAAAGTATTAGCTTAAGTATTTTCTGTTCCCTTAATATAGGAAATTTAAAGCTTAATAATAAAAAGTATTTTATACTAGTGAACCTACTATTAGTTTAATTCCTTAGTAGTTATAAAGTAAATAAGATTCTTATAATCTATTAAGATCTATACTTTATAAGTAACGCCTTTAAGGTAGATCTTTTATTCGCGTACTATATCTATAATTACTAATAACTTTTTATTATATATATTATAATTAAGTTCTACTAGTAATAGTTTCCGCGAATAGTAAATAACTAGTTACTATCTTTTATCCTTACCTAGCTAGCTAAGTATAGCTCTAATAGCGTAATCTGAAGAATCTATCTTTATATATATTTCTTTATTAGAAGTAAAAGAAGTAAATACTAGTTCTGCGATAAAAGCTACTTTAAGTACCTTAAACGCTTTTCGCGTACTATTAGACTAGTAAAATTCCTTATTCTTATAAGTTAACTCTGTAAGTAGCCTAGCGATTTTTAAGTAGTCCTTAATAAATCGCTTATAGAAGTTAGTAAACCTAAGGAATAATTATACTTCCTTAATATTCATAGGCCCTATTTACTTAATAATTACTTTAATCTTTTTAAGATCTATAGCTAACTTTATAGTAGTAACTATATAGCTTAAGAAAATAACCTTATCTATATAGAAGTTACACTTCTTTAGTTTAAGTAATAAGTAAGCGTCTTTTAGCTTTTAAAGGATAGCTATAATATCCTTTATATATTACTCTTCTAATTTAGAGTAGATTAGTATATTATCTAAATAGTATATATATATTACATCTAAGTAAGGCTGTAAAATATTATTAATCAGACGCTAAAATATAACTAGTGCGTTAGTTAAGCTAAAGGGTATAACTATATACTTATAGTAACTAAAATAAGTATGAAATACTATTTTCTTTTCTTTACTTTTAGCTATCTTAATAAGATTATATACTCCTCGTAAGTTAAGCTAAGTGAAAATCTTAGCTCTAATAAGTCTATCTTATAGCTCTTTAGCTAATAGTAGTATATAATAATCCTTCTTTATAGTATTATTTAATTAATAGTAGTTAATATATATTCGTCGTCTACTATCTTTTTTTTCTATAAATAAGATTGTTAGTATCGTACTAGTAAATAAATAACAAGTGTATATTAATATATATTAAAATCTAAGGTTTAGTTTAAAGGTATTTAAAAGTATATATTATAAAGAGTATCTATAGGTTAGAATATATACTACCTCCCGAATAACCCTCGGTTTATATCCGAAAGGAGTCTATCCCTTAACCGGGATTACTTATACCCCCTAATTTCCCCTTATATTTCTATAGTAAAGGTCTACAGACTAATACTAGTAAAACTTCTTTTAGAAATAAAAGGTTTCTAATAACTGTAAAGGAAATAAAAGAGAGAATATAGATATAATAATAGGAACTAAAGATATAATAGAGTAACGAATATCTAACTTATATATATTAGTAGCCGGAATATCTCTAGTTACTATCTGAAAGTACCTCTCCTATTATACGGGGATATAAATAAATTATAATCTATAACTAAACTATGTCTTAGAATATAGAGAATATATATAAACTCATAGAGAATTAAATAATATTATTATTAAGTTAATATAAGGTTCTAGGGAGTTAAAAGGTTAATATTCTATCTAGTAGTAGTTAATAATATAGAGGTAGAAAACAATAGTAATAGCTAAGTGATAATAGTAAATAATATTATATTATATCTGAATTAGGCCTGAATTATATACGTCTATCTATATAAAGATAACCTCCCTTTTGAAACCTTTTCTTTCCTCTATTAAATAATAATAATAATAATAATAACTATAAGTTCGGAATCGATAGTGTTTACCTTAGAGATTCTTACTAACCCGGAGATTTCTTTAAAAGATATCAAATAAATTAAGTAATTCAAGAGTAAATATATCTTATTCTAAGAGCTAGTGTAATAGTAGAGCTCTTTACTAATACTAATTAGTGCTAATTCCCTGCTTTCTTAGTGCTCTCCCGGCTATATTCTATATATAATACTATAGATATATCGATTATTAAAAGAAAAGTAATCTAAAACTATATAAATTCTAGAGTTTTATAAGCTTAAAATACTAGTATTATACTAAGAATAAGGATAAATATAAACTTATAAGTATCCCTTAATCTAAGTCCTTTTTATAACTTCTCTAATAATAATTCTCTATAACTAATAGAAGTAGATCCTAGTGTATATAGCTATTAAGTATTATACCTTTACTAATACCTTTACTAATAGAGATATAGCTAACCTCCTTAAAGCTAGTACTGCCTTTTAGAACGTTATCTCTGTTACTAAAGCTAATATACTAAAAGATATACTATTAGCTATAAAAGTCGTGTTAGTAGAGGTCTATACTATACGTAATAAAATAGCTAAAATTGTAAAATAAAATACTATAAGTATTTCTCCTTCTTTAACTAACTTCCCTTACTTCTTTTTATAAGACGTGATCTAATACCCTATATTATAAGTAATACTTATAACGCTATAGAAGTTAGGAACTGTATTAGGGAAGCAGAAGGCTTTATTAGATAATCTAGGTTTATTAAAGTGTTATATAAGGATAAGTACTTAAAAGACTCTTAAAAACAGTTTAAAAGAGAATTTAGTTAGTAGTCTTAATAGTTCTGATAATAGAAGTAGCTTAGGTACTCGCCTTTTTAGCTTTACTATAGTTAATTAACCCTTTAAGATAGAAAAGGGTAGTAATAGTATTTTAGTACCTGACTTAACCTCTTTACCTTTTCTTCCCTAAGGGGAGAGAGAAACTACTAATAGTAGTCTTAAAGAGAATAGCGTGTAAAAGTAGGGGGTTTTTAGCCTTATTTCAGATTAGTTTCATAATTAGTTCTTTATAGTAGTATCTTTTCTATACTTTTATACGAGAGTAGCTTTTTATAGTGAAACTAGTAATTAATCCCTATTAGGGTATTATTATAAAACTATTTATTAGTACTTTAAATCAGAGAGTAATTGTCTTAAAATAAAAGTTGTTTTTATCGTGATATCTTACTTAATTATAAAGAAATAAACAAGTAATAAAAGAGAGTTATAAGGAAATTAATATAAGAATGTTACGGACCCTTGGCGCTACGGTTTAGTTAGCACTTATATGATGATAAAACTATCAGTAGTACTATAGGGGTATTAGTACTAATAAGGGAGCGGTACTATTGATAGGGTAGTACTAGCTAGGGAATAATATAAGACAGCGAGTGGTACTACTATACACTTACGCTTTAGTAGTAATAGTTACTTAGATCACAGTGGATAATAGGTCACGTGATAGATCCCTAGATCCTTAGATCCCTTTATAGGGAAACGGATCTAAGGATCTAAGGATCTAGTATCCTAAGGGATCTAAGGCGAACGAAGGTTCTATATAAGACTAGTATGTCTACTATTAGATAGGAGCTTCGTGCTTAACTTCAAATAGTATTCTAATACTTAGTAACTGTCTTCTCGTCTACGTGATATACTTACCTCTTAATTATTAGAGATTAACTATAGCCTTCTGTATTTATAGCGAGTAAATACCGGACTATTATACTTTAAGTACTTTCTCGTTAGAGGTACTGACTTATGAAGATAATATATCCTCTGTTAAAAGATTATTAAACGACTACTTAGCTCCTACTAAGGTCTTCGACCTAAAGAGTATACCTAAGATCGCCGCCCTAGATCTCTACAGTAGAGACCGATCTAAGCTTAGAGTATACCTCACGTAGGTTAAGCTTTATACGGGCTTTAATAGTTACTAGTTTACTATAGAGACTAATAAAGTCCTTTAGGCTTCGTCCTTCCTCCGGGGATCTGCCTTTAACTAGATCGAGACCTTCCTCTCGGACTATATTTAGAACTAGACTAAGGATAGGAGAGTCTCTATAGTAATAACTAAGGAATCCTAGAAGATCTTTATAACCTTCGAGGGTTTCGAGTATAGGATCAACTGTGTCTTCAGCGATATCGATTAGAACTGTACTACTAAACGGAATATCTAGAACTTAAAGCAGGTCGGGTTAGTAACTACGTATACTACTACCTTCTAGTAATTCGCGAATCAGACTAGCTAGAATAATAACGCCCTTCGGGCATAGTACTACAAAGGATTGAAAGACGGAGTAAAAGATAAGATAGTAAGATTAGACGCGCCTACTAACTTACAAGAACTTATTGAAATAGCTATTAAGATTAATAACTGAAACTACGAGAGGGCACTCGAGAAGAAGAGCTAATACTGCTCCGGAATATATATACACCAAGGAAGAGGGAGTAATAACAAGAAACTATTCTACCCTTAGGAAATAGAACTTAATACGACGTTCCGGAAACTAAGTTATTAAGGAAAGCCATGTAGCGGCGGGCTATCTAAGAAAGTCATAAGTAAGTGATAAGAAAAGAAGCTATGCTTCGAGTATAGCCTTCCTAGTTATATAGCTAGCTCTTATTAATAAAAGAAGTCGTAGATAGATAAGAAATATACTAACATAATAGGATATAGCTCTTATAATGAACTAACACGATAACTCGCCGCGATATATCGATATATAACTATAGACGAGCTTAAGGAGAATTATATCTATACCTAGTTAGGCGATTCTAATAATAGTAAGCGAGATTCTGCGAGTATTATAGATTAGCTCGAGTAAACCGTTGTTAGCACGCCCCCTGAGGACTATATGTATTAAGATAACGATAGCTCTAGGCCAGATGACGATATAGAGCTAATACTAAGTAACAGTGAGAAGGAGGCCTAGGAACCCGAGTAGACTCTAGAACTAGGGCTACCTTAACCTGAACTCTTAGGACTAAGAGTAGGTGAAACTTAGGAAGTTACCTAAAGAGAAGAGAGCTTGTATCAGGTTAGCTATAACACTTGCCACTAGACTAATATAGCTACCGGGGTTATTTATTAAGAACCAGGCCTTATTAGCTTAGGGGGTCTACTATAGGGGGCAAGGTACGAAGTAGTCTACCGGGACTATAAGCGTATCGGATAGAGAATAGCCGGTAGCTAGGAAGGACTAACGACCTTTATATAGCACTTACTACTCCAGAATACTATTATTCTTAACACTAGCGCGCCACTAGAGGTAGGCGAGGAATAGGAAATCAGGGCTAAGAACTAATATAATAGGACATGGGTCCACGTTAATAATAACAGCTAGTACTATTACGAGATATATAACCTAGTAATATACACTAAACTCGGAATAGGGCTCGTATATAAGGTTAGCCTAAGCTATAGTAATTGAAGGGTATAGGAAAGTGTCCTCGACTATAGCGTATATTAGGAGTATTTCTATGTGCAGTAACTTACTGCTATTAGAGATAAATATCTCATGTTAAAGGTTAAAATTAAGGGAGTTAAGCTTCAGGCGATAGTAGACTCTAGGGCACAAGGGAACTTTATATCTCCTACTATTATACTTAAGTACTACCTATTAACTGAAGTAAAGGATAAGGGATACTACCTAGTACTAGCGGATAGTAAGGTCGCCTCCGATAGACTAATCGAGGTCTAGACCGCTCTAGTTTATATAGGTATCGCTAGATACTCCGAAATAATCTAATTCGACGTCGTTAGGATTAGAAGGCACGATATTATCCTAGGGTTACTATAGATAGAAAAGTATAATCCTGTTATCGATTAGTAGATAGGAAAACTTAAGTTTAGTTGTTACTAAGACTACTATTATCCACCGGGAATAAAAGCAGTGAGTATTCGAGAGGTTAGCGCTACCTTTAAGGAAGAGCTCGGATACTAAGATAAGGGTTTACTAATAAAAGATATACTATTAGCATATAAGAAGTTTATAGTACTATTTAAGGAGGAACGAGGTATTAAGGCCTTACTGAAACACTAGGACTATAATCATTAGATCGAGTTAGAACTAGGTACTAAACCGATATTCTAACTACTTAGGGAGTATTCAGCGATAGACTTAATAACAATTAAGTAATATATTAATAAAAACCTAGTGAAGGGATTTATCCGGGAGTCTAAATCTCTGTAAGGGAGTAATATCTTATTCGTAGAAAAGAAAGACAGTAGATAACGAATATGTATCGACTACTATTAATTAAATAACGCTATAAAGAAGGATCGTTATATATTACTATTAGCTAAGGAGCTACGGGATAGACTCGTTAAAGCTAAGATTTTTACTTAGCTTAACCTCTAAGAAGTGTATAACTTTATTAGGATAGCTAAGGGAGAAGAAGAAAAGATAGTATTTCGTACTTATTTCAGTTACTACGAGTACACAGTTATGCCCTTCAGCTTAACTAACGCACTAGCTATATTTCAGCGTCTGATTAATAATATTTTACGGCCTTACTTAGACGTAACGTGTATATACTATTTAGACGATATACTAATCTACTCTAAATCAGAGAAGTAATATATAAAAGATATTATAGCTATTCTCTAGAGGCTAAAGGACGCTTACCTATTACTTAAACTAGAGAAGTATAACTTCTATATAGATAAGGTTATTTTCCTAGGCTATATAGTCACTACCGTAGGATTAGCTATAGATCCTAAAAAGATTAAAGTAATTATCGAGTAGATAGGGCCTACGAATATTAAGGAAGTATAATTATTCCTCGGGTTTACTAACTTCTACAGGCGATTTATTAAGGACTACTCGAAAATCGCCGGGCTACTCACGGAGTTAACCCACAAGGATAAGGAATTCCACTAGTCTGATAGCGTATAAAGGGCGTTTAAGGCACTTAAAGCGGCTTTTATCACGGAACTAGTACTTACTTTATTCACTCCTAATAAAGAAATACGTATAGAGATAGATTCTTCGAACTACGCTATTAGAGCTATACTTAGCTAGCCGGGCGAGGATAGAAGATAGTAACTAGTCACTTACTATTCGCGGAAACTATTACTAGTAGAACTTAACTATAATATATATAATAAAGAGTTGCTAGTAATTATAGATGTAGTACGCGAATAAAAGGTCTACCTTAAGGGCGCTACCTATGAAGTACAGATCCTAACGGATTATAAGAATCTCATTTACTTTACAACTACTAAGGAACTGAACTGACACTAGGTTCGATAGTATAAAACACTCTCTACTGTAAAACTTCGAATTTCTTATATTAAGGGAACGGAAAACGCTAGGGCCGACGCCCTAAGTAGGAAACTAGAATATCTTGTAAATAAAACTCACGAATCCTATACTATACTACGGAAGGATAGCGATTCGCTAATAGTTAATTACTAATAGCTAGCCTTAACAGGCTAGGTCGCTAAGGAAATCTGGAAGGGCTATACTAACGACCTAGTTATAGCTGAACAGAAGAAGTAGCTAGGCGAAAGATTCTCCTTTACTACAAGTAGCACGCTCTTATACTAAGGACGAATCTATATACCTACTAGGGATAGGATTAAATTCGTTACGTACTAGTATAGGCTACCCGCTTATAAACACTAAAGGGTAGCTAAGACGCTGTTTAGGCTATCTAGGGAATACTACTTCCTAGGAATAAGAAAGGTAGTTAAAGACGTAGTAGTATCGTATGATATATATATCTAGAACAAGGTATCACACTATACTCTGTATAGGCTTATAAAGTTACTAATAACACTACCTTACCTATAGAAATCAATCGCTTTAGATTTTATAGTCGAGCTACTACCCTCGAAAGACCTAGTTATAGGAATCGTATATAACTTAATCTATGTAATAACAGATAGGTTTATAAAGTACGTGTATATAGTACTAGTACTTAGAATATAGGACGCGCCTATGATAGCGTAGGTATTCCTTAGAATAATCTTCGTAAGCTATAGAATACTAGATAAGATTATCTTAGATAGAGATAAGCTCTTTACCTCGAAGTTCTAGAAAACTCTTATTACGCTCTTAAGAATAAAGTAGAAAATATTAACTGTATTCTATCCTTAGACTGATATATAGATAGAACGAATTAACTAGATAATAGAGACTTATCTTCGGTGTTATATGAACTATAAGTAAGATAACTAGGTGTAACTACTCCCACTTACCTAGTTTATATATAATAGCGCGGATTAAGAGACTATTAGAGTATTACTGTTCTACGCGAATTATAGGTATAATCCCACGGTATATAACCTACTAATAGCCGGTTAGAGTACCGCGTAAGAAGCTATACTATAGGCAGGTGAGCTTAAATAGCTCTATGAAGAATTATTAGCTGATATTCTCTTTATCGTGTAGAGATCTGCGATTTACTATAATAGAAAGCGTAGCATGGGACTAACGCTTAAGGAGGGGGATAAAGTCTACTTACTTAGAAAGAATATCGTAACTAAAAGACTAAGTTATAAATTAGATCATAAAAAGCTAGGACTATTTAGGATTACTAAAGTTAAGGGACTAGTTAATTATTAACTAGCTCTACTAAAGATAATAAATATCTACCCGGTATTCTATATATCTCTCCTCGAACTAGCACTGCTAAGAGCACTACTTACTCCTATTACTGAAATACGACCGATTAATCCGAACGCTAAATACGAAGTAGAGACTATTCTCGACTATTAGTATTTCTATAGTAAACTAAAATATTTGATTAAATAGAAAGGGTACCTATAATTAGAAAACACTTAGGAACCTAAATCTAACTTCTACTACCTTAGGCTTCTACAAGAATTCTATTAAAGAAATCTAGGCTTACTTAGAAGGAAGGGGACCTAAGGTCAGGGACCGGGTCTTTAAAGAAGGACGCTAGGTAGGCGTTAGGTTTAAAAGCAGGGAACTAAGAAGTAGGATTATCCTCGACAGGCTTAGAGAGAGGTGTTAGAGGATAAGTAGGGGTCGCGGTTTTTCCTATCTTAAACCGGCACATAAGTCGTTTAAGAGTAAACCTCTTGATATAACCTGAGGTATTATAATCGTAACGCTTTAAGCGAATACACTTGGAGTATCGTTTCGAAATAGATAAATCTAAGAAGTAAGTATAGGAAAAGCTACGGCAGAAGGAATAAGGCTTTACGAGTTACGCGGCACGCTTAATATAAAGCGCGAGCTAGATACTTTGTTTTTTCTTTATCTAGGCGATACTCGATTTCTTTACAACACCAGATATAATAGATAAGGAAGATAGTCGTTAGCAACTATCGACGTTTCTCAAGGTTATACTTAAGCGTAAGGACCACACTAAGCTAAGAGGGGGATAGTATTACGGACCCTTAGCGCTATAGTTCAGTTGGCACCTATATAATAATAAAACTATTAGTAGTACTATAGGGGCATTAGTACTAATAAGGGAGCGGTACTATCGATAGGGTAGTACTAGCTAGGAAATAATATAGGATAGCGAGTAGTACTGCTGTATACTCATGCTTTAGTAGTAATAGTTACTTAGATCACGGTGGATAATAGGTTACGTGATAGATCCTTAGATCCCTGGATCCCTTTATAGGGAAACGGATCTAAGGATCTAAGGATCTAGTATCCTAAGGGATCTAAGGCGAACGAAGGTTCTATATAAGATTAGCACGTCTGCTATTAGATAGGAGCTTCGTGCTTAACTTTAAATAGTATTCTGATACTTAGTAACTGTCTTCCTGTTTACGTGATACACCTACCTCTCGATTATTAAAGATCAACTGCAGCCTTCTGTATTTATAGCGAGTAAATACCGGACCGTTACAAAGAAAAACAAGCGAACGCGTTAAAACGCCTTTATTACAGGTTTAAATCGACTTTATCTAACTTTTTTACTTATTCCTTTACTTTTACTATTAACTAGTTAGTATTAATAAACTCTTAAAGAGCTTTATTTAGACTAGCTTTTATTATAGTATTAGTAAGGTTGCTTACTTTATCGATCTATCGTATCTCTATTAGTTCTTTACACTTATATAATTAACGAATTACTATAATATTAATTATTAAACGTTTCTTTTTTATAGTACTGAGTTTAATAATATATTTGTAAAGAGATAGAGAATCAGTATAAACTACAGTAGGAAGCCTTAAAAGGCTTAGCTTATTAGTTACTATATTAACCGTAGTTACTAGAGATATTAATATATTAATCCCTACTACTATAGTATATAATTCTAAAGCGAGTACTATTTAAGTGACTCTTTTATACTTTATAGAACTTATATATATTAAGTTACTAAAAAGAGAGAACCCTTAAAACTCCTCTAATTTAGTTCTAATTACTAGTACGAAACTAATCTAAAAGCTAAAGTCTTTATTATTTATAAATAATCTATTAATAAAGGTATAGATCTTTATAAAACTTAAGTCTATAAGAATATACTATAGACCTCTCTTTAAGTTCTCTATCTACTACTTAAGATATAGATTTAAAGCCTTAATATTATTAAGTATTAGATTCTAATACTATACTACTACTAATAAGTTAAATGTAGCTTCTAGCTAATAGATTGTTATAAGGTAAGCTCTATAAGCTTATTACTTTACGTAAGCCTTCTTATAATCTCCCTTAGTAATATCGACTTATTTAAGCTTTATATCTTAACTTTTATAAGATATATAAAAGCTATCCTTTTTTATATAAATAGTATACCTATTAAACGTTAGCGATTCGGATCGGTTTAAGACTTATATTAGCTTAGTTATAAATCCGGCCTAATTAATCGCTTTTTATTCCCTTACTAAGAATATCTCGTCTTTTAAAATAAGAGTATTATCTATTTATATCCTTACGATTCCGAACTCGTTAGTTCTTTTAGTACTTACTAAGAGGTATAGGTTATAAGTTAATATTTCTATTTAAAGGCTCCTTATATAATACTTATAGTATATATTAAACTAGTAGTTTTTAGACTTAAGTATATTATATAACAGAAGTACTATTATAAATATTATTCTAGGTAAAAACTCGTTAGTAATCTCTTTTAGTAGCTATATAAATATCTTATAAAGAAGCTTTATTATTACTTAAGTATATACTTAAGTGATATCTTATATTACTAGCTTTAATTTAGAGTTATTTCAGATATATTCCAGATAGCTAAGTACTACGGCTAAGTATATAAAAAGTCTTTAACTAATCTATTAGATTATTAGTAATTAAGTTAAAATCTCTTATTTACTCTTATTATTAAAGTATTAAATAATAAGCTTAGATTTCTTATATAAGCTTACTATCTCTTTACTCTTAACTTTATCTACTATTCTAGACTTAAAGATACATTAGCCTTTCACCTTAAGGTTATCTTTATAGATAAGGATAAAAACACCTCTTTTGATAAGGGCTTTATATTCTACTTAATAGGATCTTTAAAATAATAGTCCTAGGGTTATAATCTTACTCTCTGATTATAGCTAGATAAAAAACTCTTAATCTCTTATCTCCTTCTTTATTAAGAACGCTTTAGTATTATATACTATATATATCTTAGTATTATAATTATTATCGATTATTAGTAGTCTATTAATCTACTCTATAAATAAGATCTTAATACAGATAAGTTTTAGTGCTAATTCAGATATTTTCTAAGTTAGCTATTTTTAATATTAAGTATCCTCTAGTAATTTTTCTTTTCTTTATTTAATACTAAAGCTATCTATAATAAACAGTTAAATAAAGGTAAAATAGAACATTTACGTTTTACTATTCTTTATATTAATCTTATAATCTTTATTATTTATTCTTAAGAAATTATAAGGTCTTTCTTACTTTTTAGATTTCTCTCTTTAGATAAGTACTTTATTATTAATCTAAAGATTATAAATATAAGTAGTTCTAAGGCTATTTTAAGTAGCTAATATATTATTAACTTTTTATATAGTATAAAGCTTACGTATAGCCTTTATAGCTTTCTTAATAGTTATCGCTTATTATTCGACTAATAGATTAGAAAGATCTAATTCTGTTATCTTAAGGTATACGCTAAAGACTAGTAACATAAGGACTAAGCTATTAAGTCTAGCTGTATTATTTATAGCTTTAATAGCTATTTATAAGTATTCTTTAACGTTAAGATCTTTATATTCTTTTATAATAATTTTATAAGTATAGTAAAGTAGATAGTAATATCTCTTTATCTTACTAATAGAATAGTATACTTTTACTAGAATAAGTTTAGGGATAGTTTTAATTAACTTAAGTGAGCTTTGAAATTCTTTAAAGTTAAAGTTTATTTTATAGTTATAGACTAAGAAGTTAGGTAATCTTAAATATATATTAATTTATATAGCTTTAAATACGTTAAATATAAATTAAGCAAATACTAAACTGGACTCTTTTTAAAGCTATCTTACTGCCTTGAATTCTGTTACTTTATTAACTATATAAAAGGTATATTAGTCGCTAAATATTATAATATTAACATAGACTATATAGTTAAAGTTAATATTATTATAAAGTCTGAATCAAAACTAATATAAAGCGTCTACGTACTTTTAGTAATACTTATATATCTCCTTCACTTATTATATAATATTAAAATCTAGTATATGACCTGCTTAGTCTAAAAGATATTATAAACGTTATACTAATAAGTGACTAAACTGCCTATAAAGTCTATAAATCTCTGTTTCTATTAAGTAATAGGCTAATATATCTTTATCTGAATACTCTAATAATTAGTGATATTAATCTAAAAGAAGCTATATATATCTACTTTTCCGGATAATTAAGTGCTTAATATCCCCTTAAACTAGGGTATTAGTGAGGTTATTATAGTAGATCCCTAGCTTATCAAGCTATTAAAGGTATATTAAGAACAGTATATTAGTATCTATAATTATAAATTCTAACTATCTGATAAGTGTATTAATTATAATAGTTCCTAACACTACCCTTATACTAGCTCCGAATTAAATCTAATAATATCTCGCTTCCTTTTTATTAAATATAACTTTCTGAGTTTATTATAAAGCTTATAACTAATTAAGACTGCTTATATTTCTCTTTAACGCTCTAATGTTAATTAAAAGACCTTAAAAAACTATCTTAGACTACTAAGTAATAAAGGCTTCTATTATTATCTTAAGCTTAGGTTACTCGATTATATTTTAGAGGATATAAATTACTCTACGTTCTTTAAAGTACTAGAGAACTTACCTTATATTATATTCTGTTTCTAATATATAAAAAATAGTAATAAAATATACTACTCTATCTCTATTCTCTATATCTTCTTTAGTATTATTAGAATAGTCGTTATTATCTTTTATAAAAGTATCGGAATTATCCTTTTTATAGTCTTCACTAGGTCCCTTAAACTAGTTCTAATTAGGCTCTAAATCTGACTCCTCTTCTTCAAGGTATATTATATATACCTTATAAGACTTTTCTATAGGCCTAATACTCTTAGCTTTCTATTCTATAAAATACCTTACTTTTAAAGCTACCTGCTTTTAGTTAGAGTAATAGCTACTATAATAGTCTATCTTCTTATAGATAATATATCTTATATAGCCTAGGAATACCTTGAATCTATCTCTATATTTATTCCCTAGAGAGAACTTTATCCTTTAGTCTAAGTAGTAAGTATTATTATTTATAATATATATTCGAGACTAATTCGTATCTTTCCCGGAGTATCTCTTAAATCTAGATCTGAAATCTTATATTATTTCTGCGCTTATAGCTACGCGAAAGCTATTTATTAATATAGGGAATATCGGAAGTAGCTTAAATAAAGCTATTTTAAACAAGGGATTTCCTAAAACTCCTTATACTAGCTTATTACATAGCGTTTCGTTATTCTGTATACTATTATCTTTAAGACCTAATTAGATACTTTATAGCTCTCTTATAAAGCTTTTTAATTGTGTTAAAGCTGATTTGCCTTTTTAAAGTAGCTTATTTTAAAATATAAAAAAGGTTATACTAAACTATTAACTTAAGTATTAATTAGCTCTCTCCTTTATCTTATAATTATTATAAGTAGCTTATATTAGCTCGTTAAACAAGTACCTTTTATTCTAGAGGTACTAGTAGTAGTATAATAAGGCTTTATCTTAAAGTATAGATAGAAATACCTTATACTATAGTATGAACTTTACTAATATCTATTAATAAAGGTTAGTAAAGATATAAAGCTTCTTATTAAGATAATCTCTAGCTTTACTATATTAGAGCTCTTTAGTATATATCTTACTAAGGCTTACTAGTAATTTTACTTATTTTAGAGAGATTAGTTCTATAATATACTAACTTAGATAAATAAGTTCTAAACGTAATCTGTTTTAGCTAAGTACTTAAAAAAGGGGTAATATCTTATCCTTTAGGTATATTACGGGAGCTAGGGTAAGATCTAGTAAACTATTATCCCTTAGTCTTTATACTAAAGGCTAATTAGTATACTATCTCTCTAGTCTTATCAGAAATAACTCCTCTCTCTTAATATTAATAAGAAGAGAGGCTTTATAGAGATCTTCACTTTTTATAAAAGGTTTAATATATAAAGGTCCTTAAAAGTCTAGATATTAAAATAAAACTTATCCCTTTAAAGGATTACTTATTTATATCTTCCTTTAGTTATCTTAATACCTTATCTTTATATTCTTAGGGGCTATAATCTCTATAGATAGAGATAATATATTAAGTAAGTTTTAATAAAGTATTTATTATACTTAATTCTCTCTTTAATTATAAGTCTGAACCTTATTTAAAAAGAGGCTGAATAATAAGTCTAGTAGTAGTTTAGTTTCTTATCTATCTAACTAAGTGTTCTCTTACACTTAAACTACTACTATAAGAGCTTAAGAAATCTGTAATCCTTTTTAACGCTAAACATAAACTTAATTCTTTAAGAGATAGTCTTAGAGCTCTTATTATTACTTACTTATTATTTTCTTAAAATTATCTGTTATTTAATCTAGAAAGTATTCCTAAAAGTCCTAAAATAATATCTCTCCCTTAATACCTTTTCTTATAGAATAATCTATAAATCCTTAAACTAGACTATTAATATTAGCTACTATAAGACTAGCTAAAGATACTTTAAGAGTTAGTATCTTATTTTATATTAAGGTTCTACTACTTCTAACTTTTACTTCAAGTTATTCTATAACTTAATTTATTAAAGTCGCTATTATACTAGAGGCGATTTATAAGTGTTTTAAAAGTATTATTTATATCTCGGAAATATCTAACTAAATAGCTTTAGAAATATCTTAATAACTATCAGAAAGTAGCTATTATTCTTTAGTAGTATAGAACTTACTCTACTTAATTTTAATAAGAGTTCTTTAGTTACTCTATAAGGCTTACTTTACTTAGTTTTAATAAGAGCCCGCTAATGTTAATTTAGTATTATATCTTAAAAGTTAACTTTATTATATTTAACCTATCTATTCTATAGTATAAAGTAACTACTAATTAGTATTAATATTGTACTAGTAAATAAATAATAAGTATATATTAATATATATTAAAATCTAAGGTTTAGTTTAAAGGTATTTAAAAGTATATATTATAAAGAGTATCTATAGGTTAGAATATATACTACCTCCTAAATAACCTTTAGTTCGTATCTAAAAGAAGTCTATCCCTTAACCGGGATTACCTGCACCCCCTGATTTCCCTTTATATTTCCATAGTAAAGGTCTGCAGACTAATATATATATAATTACTAACTCGACCTGTTTTAAGTTCTAGATATTTCACTTAGTAGTATAGTTCTAATTAATATTACTAAAAACATAGTTAATCTTATACTTAAAACCCTTAAAAGTTATAAAAATCCTCTAAGATTCCTTAGTTATTACTATAGAGACTCTTCTATCTTTAGTTTAGTTCTAGATATAATCTAAGAAGAAAATCTTAATCTAGTTAAAAGTAGATCTTTAGAGAAAGAACAAAGCTTAAAGAACTTTATTAGTATCTATAGTAAACTAGTAGCTATTAAAGCCCGTATAAAGCTTAACTTATATAAGGTATACTCTAAGCTTAAATTAGTCTCTACTATAAAGATCTAAGGCAGCGATCTTAAGTATATTTTTAGTATTAAAAGTCTTAGTAGTAGCTAAGTTATTACTCGATAATAATCCTTTAATAAAGGATATATTATCTTTATAAGTTAGTACCTTTAATAAGAAAGTACTTAAAGTATAATAGTCCGGTATTTACTTACTATAAATATAGAAAGCTATAGTTAATCTCTAATAATTAAGAGCTAGGTATATTATATAAATAGGAAAATAGTTACTAAGTATTAGAATACTATTTAAAGTTAAGTATAAAGCTCTTATTTAATAATAAATATACTAGTTTTATATAGAACCTTTATCTTTATAGATCCTTTAAGAATAGATCTATAGATCTTTAGATCCTTTCTCTTACTATAAGATCTAAGGATCTAAGGATCTATTACGTAATATTAAGTTATTAAAACTAGTACCTTTAACTATAGTACTTAGATTATATAATATATATAGTTATTATAGTACTATAAAATCCTAAGAGAGAAGTTCTCTTAAGAGCCCTTTTTTCTTAGAAGATTTCTTCTAGGAATAAGTATCTCCTTAAGCTTATAATCTCTTAGTCTCTTTTACCTAAGAGTCCTTAGGCTCTTAGAGGAATCCCTCTAGGAGCGCTAGGCTCCTAGGTAGTCCGTAACACTTTTAAAGCCTTTAGATTAAGTTTAAATTAGAGTCTATAGTAATATTACTATTATTATTAGTAATATTATTAGTAAACTTATTTAAATCTTCTTAGACTTTTTAAGTAATAAGATATTTACTTAAAATATCTTGAACTATTATATTAATAATATAAGATAAACACCTAATATTAAATAGGTCTTTATCTTTATTAGTATTAATATTATTAATATACTTTAATAAAGTCGTATTATTAGAAGTATTATCTCTAGTAATAGAAATAATATTTTCTAATTTAAGATTATAAGTACTTAATATCCTTATAATAGTATTATAAAGATATAAGCTTATATAACTTTCTAAAAGCTCTTTAAATACTATTAACTTATAATTTAATTTAATATTATTATTAATATATATTAAAATTAAACCTAAGTAGGATTTTTAATTATTAGAAGTCTAAGCGTCTAATACTATAGAAAATAAGGTATTATTCTCTATAATAAGCTCTTTAATAAAGAACTTAAATTCTTCTAAAGAGTTATTATAAGTTTAATCTAGTATTTCTTTTATTTTCTACTTATTAATAATAGGTGAAGATTTATTATAATAATTTAATAAATCTTTAAAAGAATCTGAACTAGATATATTTAGAGGAAGATTATTATCTATTAAAAAGTTTAATACTTTTGATAAAGCTTCTTCTTCTATAAACTCATTTAGAGTATTAGACCTAATTCTTTTATTAGAGTTATCTAAAGAAAAGAAATTAGATTTATTTTAACTTAAATCTATTTTATTTAATTTAGATTTACTCTTAGGATTATAAGCTATAGTAGGGTACTTATTTTTATAATATTAAGTATAATTAGAAGATTGAAAACCTTCTAGTTTAGATATACTATTATAATTATATAAAGTATAAGCTACTTTTATTTCTCTTTCTTTATTATAATTAATGAGTAATAAAGTTCGAGAAAATAGCTTATTTTTAAATATATAAATCATTTCTTCTGTAATAGAAGGTAAAGTATAAGATTACTTATTATACTTCGAGTTTATATATTTATTAAGTTCTATAATAGAGTTTTGATTTTCTATTATATTTTAAGTATTAGAACCTTCTGATTCGTTATTAATAATAACTGAATTATCTTCTATATTAGAAGAATAATCGTTATTACTAATAAAAGAGCTTTAGGAATCTATTTAAGGTATTATATAAGATTATTATATAATATAATCGGATATAAGATAAAGATAAGTTTATTTATAAGTAAATATAAGAGTCGAATATAAAAGTCGAGTATATAATCTATTAGAGTTATAATAGAGTATGATTTTTAAGATGAAAAATAAAAGAGAGATATGATTCGAAGCTCTATTATATAGAACTTTTAAAATATCTAGAATATTCTAATGATATTGATAATAGAATTCTATAGAATATAATAGAAGTAACTAAAATACTTTAGAATTTTCTAGATTTTCTTTTAGTAATATTAATTAATAAGCCTTATAAATAATTCTAAATTATTAATAAGCCTACTAAAACCTTCTAGAAAATTCGTTATACTTCTATTACTAATTAACTATTTTTAGAAATTAATTTTTTAATTAATTTTTAATTAATTTTTTAATTTCTTAATTTAATTTACTATTAGTACAAACTCTTATTAATTTCATTAATTTTAGTATTAGCTTCGATTAATTAGTTTTATTTTAAAGGTAAACTAAATTAATTAATTAATTTCACAACCCTGCCCTAGAACCACACCTTCAGGGTAGGGGTTTATTTATCCTAGCCACCAAGTATTCATGACCTGATGTAGTATTCAACGAGGACCAAAAATGTTTTGAAGACTACAAGAGAGTTTGCTTTCTGAAATCCATGTTACTGTGCTTGGAAATAGCATAAGAGTACCCGCCCAATCCTGACTTCTCACTGGTGGATTAACTTCAAGCGAGCCTTTGAGACTTGTTGAATTCCCCCAGTCCCAACTGCTTCTTTCTGATAGTTGCTCTTTAAAAAAAACCTTGCAATAAACTATTCATATCCCCTTCTTCAACTCTCCAAACCATGCCCACCTCCAAATTCTCCAACCCCATAATCCCCGGTTTCGCACCCGACCCCTCAATCTGTGTCGTCCCACCAAGCTCCACCTCCCGCTCAACTAAAACATCATATTTCCTCACAACAAGCACATTTAACCTCTTCCCCAGCTGTGCAATCCACCATTCTACAGATCTCCTCAACTGGGAATTAATCGGTCATGCCTTGACAAGGAGAAGTCAGATTGAGATGCGGACGCCGGAGGCGGGAGGTGGGAGCTGGGCGAGTACGTTGAGACATAGAGTCGAGGATGATGGGAAGGGGGAGGGAGGAAAGGTTGGGAGGTGGTATCTTTGTACGGGTGTTTTCGCGAGGTATAGACCGCAGATGGATGTAAGTTTTTTGTGTTTGTTGATGTTGATTTTGGAGTGCACGTGAATACGTAAACTGGTTTTCGACAGAATATATCTGGAGGAAGGATTCTATAAGTTTTCTAATTACTGCTTTGAAACAGGACTGACAACTGAATAGGAACGGATCTTCCCACGAGGCTTCTATGTAACCACCACCAATATCTGGGACTCATCGAGCTGGTCAGACCCAATCTATTTCGACAACCCTGGTTTCGACCAAGACGTAAGCCTCTCAACAAGATATAAATCTGCGGATCATCTGACAAGTACCAGCTCTTCTGGGACGACGACGGCAATGTGTACCTCTCAACCACCGTCCGCATGTCCCCCCGTAGCGGCGATCCCAGGAAAAAAGACTTCGCAATCCACATCTCCGAGATCTCCCTCCCTACAGGCACAACCCTCACCGCACCCGTCGTAATCCGCGAATCGCCCTTCGGGATCGCAGAAGGCTCTCACATCATCAAAAAAGGTAAATACTACTATCTTTTCACAGCCGAAGGTGGCACCGAGCAAGGCCACCAGGAATGGGTATTTCGTAGCTCGAAAGGTGTGTTTGGACCGTGGGAGGCGAATGAGAAGGGTGGGCCGTTGTGGTATAATGGCCCGGAGGAAGTGGTGCAGAGGACGGGGCATGTGGATGTTTTTGAGGATGGGGAGGGGAGGTGGTGGGCTGTTTTGTTGGGGGTTAGGCCGATGAGGGATGAGGAGGGGAGGTGGTTGGAGCCGCAGTTGGGGAGGGAGACGTTTTTGGTTGGTGTGGAGTGGGTTGATGATTGGCCTGTTTTTAATGGTGGGAAGAATGTCGGAATTGTGACGGAGGGACCGGAGGGTGTTGTTCAAGTGGCGAAGGAGAAGAATTGGAAAGCTGAATTAAGAAGAGAAGATTTGGAGCTGGGTTGGTATGAGAAGAGTGAGTAATCCGGAGAGTTGATGGAGAGTGTGGACTGACGCGAGCAGATACACCGCTGAAGAAATGTTGGTCTTTGACTGAACGGGCCGGTTGGCTGACTATCCACGGTGGATGCTACAACTTGACATCTCCGGAAGCACCGACAATGCTACTGAGGAGACAGACTGCTTTTGAGCAAATATTCTCCGTGATCTTGGATTTTGACCCACAGAAGGCTGGATACGAAGCTGGGCTGGTTTTGTGGTGGGATATGCATTCTTTTGCGAGTGTCGGAGTAACTCTTACTTCGACTGGTAAGAGGGCCATCATCATAAAGACACCAATAGATGTCCCAGATGAGGTCACAGTGAGTAGGAAGAGATATCCCAAAATTTGAGCTTGGTGCTGATTAAGCGAACAGGAGCAAATCCACCCACTGGAAAATGATGACCCTGTGTACTTGAAGATTTCTGCCGCGAAAACAAGCTATCTCATGAGCTTCTCGACTCCAGTAACCGACGGCAACTTCACGACAGTAGCCGTGGAAAGCAAGGTATTGACGAAGACCCCGCCGGTTGGCCAACCATTCTTGGGAGCCATGTTTGGGCTCTACGCTTTTGGAAATTGGGAACCTTGTCTTGATTCAGCTCATTTCAAGGATATTTGTTGTCACGATAGCTAGGTTTGTCTTTTGGGGTTTTGGCATAGCAGAAAGAGGCTTGGTCTGCTGCGACTGGACGTGGATGATTTTCAACGAGTAGAAGCGAGTCACAGGCCAGTTCCTGCAGGGACAGATGGCAACAACCTTTCAGGGGAGGAAATGCCGTCGTGGATTTTCAGTAGATCCGGGGAAGTGATCGCCAGATCAAACAATGTGACGAAACCCAGGAGTTTGGTTAACCTCCTCTATTATCCTTCCATCCCTCGGCGATGCGCTGCGTAATCGTCTCTGTTTGTCACTCTTGGCCTGGAGCAGGGTACCGGTTCTCGAGCCGCTCTGTTTGATGTTGCTAGAATTCCGAGGTCATCCTGCCCCGAAAAGAAACACACACCTTGACAATGATTAGAGTTCGGGTACCTGCATGTGCTTGTTTGGTGACCTGGAGCCGATGATTTGATTGGATTTGAGGCTTGTTTTGAATGCCGGCGATGGTCGCTGTCATGAGGCCATTGCCGCTGACGCAGGAACATGTTTGACAGCCTAACGTACAGGTACAGAAAATCAGACCTCGCGTAATTTCAACTGCAGACCAGTCTGTTCCTGACACAAAATCAAGCTCACATTTCGAATCATTGAATCTTCCCCTTGCAGGGTCATCGAGTGGTGTCCAAGATTTCAGGGAGATTCCCATCCCATCAATCCCCCAGTCGGGGTGTCAGATCCTCGGTTGGCGGATCTGACCCCTTGCCACCCGCAACTTCAGACGAGATCTCCAACACTGCGGGTTTCAACATCCTCACATTCGCGCGTTTTGGGACGAACATGATCACCGTGGGCGGGAAATCGTGGGAAACAGAACGGACGCTTCGGGACGGTAGGGAGGGATCGTGAGTGAGCCTTGAAACTTTATAGAAACGTCCTAAACTATTGCTTCTTCCTCCTTTTACCGCGGAGCATCGATCCATTGCCGTAGCGGGAAGGTAGGTATATAGCTCGGAGGTTCAGTACGCGGGTTCTGACCTTCTTTTTCTTCTTGCATCGCAAGCTTCTGCATTCATTTCTGTTCTATCATTCCTTTTCAGTGCGTTTCCTACTTCCAACTGCTGTGCAGCTTACATTCCTTTGCCAAGAGCATTTACTTCAATTCAACTCTTCAAAATGATCGCTTCAATCTCTCTTCTGCTCACTTCGGCGGCACTTTCCTTTGCTTCTCCTCTGGAAAAACGAGTTGTTACTTCATTAAACCAAGCTGCTTTCGAGGAGGCTCAACAGAGAGATGATACAGCTACACGAGCCTTCTCAGGCACCGAGATCAAAGTAAGCGGACCACTTTGAAACTTCATTTGCTTGCTGACAACTGTTAGACTTCAGACGGCAAGTGTTTATTTGTCGATAAGCTGTCAGGGGATTTTCGTGCAAACTTGAATCCCATTCAGGTTGCGAATTGCGACGGGAGCACTGGGCAGAAATGGGATATCATTACAGCTGGAAAGCATAACGACCAAGCTGGCACTATGCTAATTGTCAACACACTTGTATGTCTTTCGGTTCCCTCGATATTTCAGAACTGACTTGGGCAGACTCAAGCATGTGCGAACTTCGATCCTCGAAGGGCAGCCGGCAACACTGTCATCATGTTCTCATGTGGCGGAAGAGCTGATGGAGGTAAGCCAATCCTGTTGCCATTGTATTCTCGTCTAAAATATTTCAGGTGGTCAAGTCACCAACTCGCAACTCTTCGGTTTCGCTGGCGGTGCAGGTCCCTTATCGTTTGAGCCTAAGAATGCTGCAGGTACTTGTCTTGCTGTCACAGCAAATAATGTTCTTGATCAGGCACCTTGCAAGGCGGGAGATGCAAGTCAGTCTTTCACTTTCGGCGGCGCATCAACAGGAGGCCGAGGAGGTGCAGCTTCTAAACCTGGAGTTGTTTCCGCAACAGCTGAAACCATTCAATCCTCAACTCCAGAAGCAGCTTCACCGGCAGCTACACCCCCTGCAGAAGTTGCTGCCCCAGCTGCCGGCTCGGGATGCACTCTCACCACAGTCATCACCATGATCCGTCCAGAATCAAGCGTAGCTCCAGCGATAGACAGTGCTGTCTCAAAAGCCGTATCCGAGACAGCCACCGCACCAGAAGCTACATCACCACCAGCAGTGGGAAACATCCCCTCCGTCAACCCAACCACACCCGTCCCCGTCTCTCGCGCAGGAGGAACACTCAATCCCACCTCAGCAGCACAAGCCCACCAACGCGACGACACCGCAACCCGAGCATTCACCTCCGTCTCCCTCAAATCCGCCAACGGCCAATGCCTCTTCATCGACCCCACCGCCGGCGACTTCCGCCAGAACCTCATCCCCATCGCTGTACAACCATGCACCGGAAGCGCCAACGAGAAATTCGACCTCATCACCAAAGGCAAGCACAACAATGCCGTGGGCGCAACTTTAGTGGTCAGTTCGTTGATGCAAGGATGTTTGAGCTTTGATGCTAGACGAGCGGCGGGAGATACGGCGCATATTTTTTCGTGTGGTGGGAGAGCTGATGGGGAGGGGGAGACGACGAATTCTCAGTTGTTTGATTTTACGGGTGGGAATACGATTACGCTGGCGCCGCAGAATGGGGATGGGCAGGTGTGCTTGGTTCCAAAGGGGGCGAAGTTGGATCAGGCTGCTTGTTCGGGGGCGGCGGATGTTTATACCATCGTTCAGTAGATTTGTTTCTCAGATGGAAAAATGGATGTAGTCACTCGTTCGGATGGAAAAGAGGAGGGGGATTTCAGGTGTTCGCTTTTATGGTGTATTTTTATGAGGGTGGATGAAGATGAGCTTCGATTCTTGGGTGTTTGATTTATGGTTAAAGATGTAGAAAGTATACCGATGCACGCCTTCTAAATCTTTATGAAGCCAACAACAAAGTGCAAGATACTAACGATGTCTGTTTATCATCAAGTGAAGCCCAAGCGATTTTGATTACCATTGCCTGAAGCTAAACCTCCTGTAAATCACAGAGCTCGCATCTGAAGCCATCCACAACCCCGTGCTCAACAAACACGCAAGGTTCCAGCGTATTGGTGCAGAGCGCTGTTCAGTTCTAGCTGGACCGTCAGAATGATGTGGGATGGCAGGCGTGTACTGTCTTCCTGTCCGTAGCCACAGTTGCCGAGGGCTGGAAAAAACACAGAGGGAAGGAACACTGGAGGAATTAAGCGAGAGAGCAAAACAACCCACAAATTTACGAAACAGAGGTACAAGAGGTGACGGCATAGGGGAGAGAGACTATGGTTAACTCTATTAAGGGAATGAGTAGAGAATTGTGTCAAGTTTAGAGTACAGCGAGTGTCCTGATGTGCTAGATTTTGGGTTGCACGGCTGTATCACTCAGCGGCCCTCGCTACCTGATGCAGCTTTTCGGCACATGTAATAATTATCAAAGGAAATGCTGAAAAGGACAGGATAGAGCGTACGTCAATGTATTTCCTGTGATTATGGCCCTAGGGAATGTGACATGGAAACCACAGAGGAATGGATCGGAGTCGGCTAACGGCTACGGAGAATTAGAACGGAGGTTACTAAATTGAGCTTGGCTCGGCTCTAAAGTTTACTTCAAAGCAAGAGCCAAAAAAAAGTCTAAAATAACTGACTGCCCATCGGCTCTAAAGTTTGCTTCAAAGCAAGAGCCCCAAAAAAAGTCCAAAAAAAATTAACTGCCCACAGACGGAATCGAACTGAATTGAAATCAGTACTGGGGTCGGCGATCGAAGGTGCTGGAGAACTTACCCGGCAACCTCGTCATTACTAGTGACGCGCTCTACCCTATTAATTGTTAGGATGAATTTGGTCTGAGGAGGATGGGAGAACTTGCATTGAGCTATGCGGGCCGTTGTAACATGTTGTGTCGAAAAAGTTCTTATTTAAATCAATATCGGAGATAAAATACGTCTGGGCTTTGGATTGTGCCCTAAGACTTAAACGAGAATGGTGATATCCTTGAGCGATATCGGAGAGGATTATGTGGAACGGGCTAAGGATTGGCCTTAGGCGACACCTCACCACATAATTTTTGCTACTCTGTGTATGCTTCGCTCGATATTTTTTTATTGAGCGCGTCGTCTGACTTGCAGTATTCGTCGTCTTCCCTTAAGAAACAGTGATAACAGAAATTACTGGAATTATCGTCGCGCAGGTTATGCGGGGTCCAAAGTCCCAATCAAGACTGACTCCTGTCACATCTATCATCCACTTGATTTCTCTCTCTATCCATCTCAGCGCCACATAATTACTTCTGCTTGTTCCATGCGTGTTCAAGTTTTCTATTTCCAAGCCCAAGTGTGGGCAGATTTAGTATCAAGTCCTTCAATCCCTCTGCATTCAGCCTGAACTCGAAGCTCACATGATGGCTCAAGCAAAACTTGCCTGATGCCTTCTCGCATTCTTCGCCGAGGAAGTTCCTCGTGGCGTACACATGTTCGCAAGTCCCTGTTGTTTGAGACTTTTGTCATTGTGTTTTATGGCATATAAGCCTCTGTCGAGGTCCATTTACCCGCTCATTGATGAGCGAGGTTGAGGACGCGGATGATCCCGCTTACTCAATTGATCGCCTCACGAACGACAAGGATACTCCAGCTCGTCGTTGCCACTTACATCTAGATACGGCTAGAACCAAAGCGTATACAGAACGAATGAAATACACTATCGACATTGCTACTTACTTCAACGAGGCAAGAAGCCTGCTTTCTAAACAGTCGAGCACACCGAGTTGAATTTCCACTCGCACACGGGAGGACGCGAAGATCTACCCTAACGCATTTGAGAGTGTTCGGTGTGGACATACTGAGATCCCAGAGGTACAGCCTCCAGTGTTGTGGCAAGAGAATGATGTAAGCAATTGCCACCGACTCCGAGGGGCAGGCTGACCGTGTGATAAGCCTCATGTACCACTAAAATTGCCGCGATACATGTTCTAGTGTCGAAAGACATCGCATTGCTGCAGATAGACGCTCTCGGAACGCCAGTCTGTTCCAGGGTGAGCCGGTGGCAAAATCTTCTGCTGCACTCTACCACAAGATTGCAACTTGCCACAATACGTGAAAGGTCCTTGGCACACATATGTTTGCCATCTTTGAAGGAACACCCATAGCATGTGCTACCTTCGGTTTCAAGAATTTTGCAGAAGCCTTGTGAGATTCTGCAACATTGAAAGCAAGAGTTGGTTCGCGTAGACGAATCATGGTTTAAGTAGCTGTTACTGATGCCCTTTGACAGAATCGTATAATAATGGCGTTAGTCTCGCTTGCTCTTGCGAAGTGTCAGTCTCCTTTTTGGTTACAATTACAATCATATTTCAAAGATTCCACAAGCAAAAGTACTCTCCTCTGCAAAACAATATGTGTGCATCTGCAAGCTCAGCGGGAGCTACTCATGGTTCCATCACAAGGTTGTTGGCATCTCTGTGACGAGAGAAGCCCAACAGGTTAACATTTGTGTCTTGAGAAACTGACATGGTCTAGCAGCAAGAGACCGAGCGAGTCATCCAACAACACTTCCCAGAATGACGATCAGTTGCATCGCAAATCTTCCATACCCACCGAAAGCTCTTCCGAAGCGTTACCCTCATTGAGCACATCCCTGAGTGAATTCCCAGTTCAACGCACATACTCAATCATGCGATTCGAAGCTACCACAGACACCGCGCACATTGGGTGCCAGGATACTTCCTCGAGTGACAGTGTTCAGACCAAGACAACAAAGATCAAGTTGATCATTGAAGACTTCGACGCAGTTTTCGATGATGTTTGATACAAACCTTCCTGGAAATACATCACCACACAGCATGTGCGATCAGGTACTGCGTCCAACGTACGTAGAAATGTCGAGCATATGTGCGCTCAGGTATGCTGACCAGAAAGGGAAATTGGATGGCAAACGTGGCGACTCGGTCTTGTCACAAGGGCTATCTGGCGGGTCAAATTAGCTGAGTTGAGGGGGCGTGAAACAACCCAGGCGGAGATTGATTTGAAGAAAATGAAAAAATCGCTGTGTTGATAAGAAAAGTGGACTTCAAGGGAAAACGGTCACCCTGGTGCTAAGATGTATACAAATCATATAAGATGAGCAAAGAAATCAACCCGAAAACATACGCCTTGGCCGATTAACATTCCCAAATCGCTTTCGCACCCGACTTTGCCCAACCAACTAACCGTCGATGAAAATCTGAGGTCTGTACTACTGCTAGGCAGCTGCTTCCAAACGTGACGAGTACTTGCAAAGACGAAGAAGAAGTATTAGAGGCAAAAGTGGAAAATGAGACAATGCCCGGCGCTTCAAGACCTCATGTCGGTTACACAGTTTGAATTCTCGGAGGACAAATGGAAGCCCTCGTGTCAACTCATCCAAAAACAGAACGTGGTGGCAAAAACGACTCAGCAAAAGCAATAGTTTAACCAGTAATGAGAAAATCGGTTTAAACAAACATCTCGAAACCAAACCAAGGATGGAATGTGGCTGCGGTGGTAGGAGCTTGGCATAGCTCACGACATCCTTGAGTTGCAGGTTTGGGCGCGACTTATCGTTCGTTGTACTTCCAATACAGAAAATGATTGTACCCTCACCCTGCAGGCTTCGGTTAAAACTATATTAGCTTCAAAAACGAGATCCGTGCCCGAGAACTGTGAACATATAGGGCCTCACTGGATAGCAACTCCGCCAACGGCGATTTCGCCCAGATGCTTTCAATATGTCCTCGGACGCCACCATGTCAGATTCAGACCTTGATAAGACGATGATGTACCTTGCCTATCACGCTATTTTCAAAGATAAGCTCGCAAAGCTAAGGAAACCGAGTAAGGTACGAAGTGTAGTGGAGAAGCACAAAGATCACTTCCATCATCAGCAACTCGCTGATTAAACAGATATCAACAAAATTTGCAGGATTTTGGGAGATCATCTAGCGGCCCGACAGTTCGAATCAGAGTCAATAGCTAAGGCTACTCTTCCCACACTCTTCTCTCCTAGAGAGTCAGGAAATGATACAGTGTTCCCAATAATCTTCCCCGTATTTTGATGCGCCCTACTTGAGTGGTAACAATATCGATTTAAAAGTACAAGGTGGTAAAACCATAGATTCTAAGATACTAAGTACTAATAGTACAAAATCTAAAAAATCGGTTATCAATAGCTGGTACACTGGAATGAATACAGATTGCGGGGTGGGAAAAAGGACGGATACGAGGAGGGTTCACGTGAATCTAGGAATACGAGTAAAGTGTTAGAATACGACCAGCTATTTTGATCTCTTTCCTCTAAGGAAAAAGCAGGTTCTGCTCTACTATAGGAGGGGCACTTTCCTAGAATAATAAGTATATTTCTATTACAAGTTTTCAGTAACTATCAATTGACAGTCAATTGACAGTAATAAGGAATTCTTAATAGTTGAGAGGTTATCATTTGAGGAAAGTACACCTCCTACAGTAGGGCGGAACCTGGTTTTTCCTGTAAGGTTGGTACTCTCTTGCCATGAATCACGGGACTCTATCACATGGTGATTGACTCATCTGTTTCCTTTGTTGCCTACCTTACTTCTGCCTATTGCATGTAGATGCATATAAGCACCTGTAGTTACAGTCTTAGAACAGTAACTCTTCCACTACCAATCTACTAGTAGGATTGGTTGCCCTTTAAGTATAGCTCTGTACTCGAGGATATTAGAATATATTCCCGTATAATATAGTTTTATTGCTGCCCCTACTCGTACGTCTAGTCTTAAGAATACTGTACGGCGTACGCATGAGACCATCTGAATACTAAGCTAATAATACGAAACGAATACTGCTGAGGACACTACAAAATCTCCGATACTACCTACGTAGGCGTAAAAATTGAATCATAATTCTCATCTCTAATACCAGTAGTTATGTAGAACTGAATATGAAATATACATTCGGTGATAGAGGCAAGAACATGAGTGATTTGTTATAGTGGGCTGATAATCCTTCACGAGTTTGGAAGGCAGGCCAATTCTGTAAGCGATTATGAAAAGAGCACTGCACCCTTTCTTCTCATAAAGATCGTGTCAATTGAAGGAGCAGCCACTGCCACCGAGGATAGGTTCGTGGTCACAAAGACAAGCATTTCTGGGATGGTTGAAAGACTGTTCTTGAATTCATTCAACACGAATGTAAGTAGAGATGTTAATTAGAAGACAAAGATTTTTCCAAATTCCACATTCAAACTCTTATCGAATTTTGCCACTTCGAGCGTGATCCTCCAACTAGCTAGAAGATGATTTAACTCGACTTGTAATGCACGAAGTTGATGGTTTGGCCAGGTTTGAGACCGCCATAGGGATTATAGGGTATCATGTGCTGAGCAGCGACTTGAACAATCACGGCGGCCACATGTGCAGTTTGCTCTCGTATCTCGATTGTTTGTGCGACGAGGTCCGAGTTCGAAATTATAAAAGACAACTGCTCGGCCTGATTGACTATCGCTTGAATAGTGATAACACCCAGTGCTGCAGTCACTGATCCAGCTTTACTCGGGATCTTTAGTACCCTGCCAGGCAAGTCGCCGACGTTGGTGCGTTTTTCAAGATGGCCAATGAAGTCACGTCCCTCGCTAGCAGAGACAGAACATGTTAACATTTTGCATGCAGTGAGGGAAGGCGCAGGAAATACCTCTCAGCCGGGACGTCAGCTTTCACCTGTGGAACCGATAGGTCTTGACGTGTTCCATCATTTCCAGTAACTGAAATTTCACCATCAAGTATAGCCGGTAGACTGTGAGCAGTGCAGAACAAGGCGGTGAGAGTGAGTCCTTTGCTGAGCTTCATGTCGTTATTTTCTGATTGATTGTCGTTGTTGAGAAGTAGAAAGAGTGAAATGGCTATTTGTCGAGGAAAGATGTGGTCAGGAGAGATGATCTTTATAATCTCATCTTTGTGTGCACAGTCGACATATGCGAGAGGTACATCGAAGGCTATGGTTCGTATCACTCATTTGTGATTTAGGTTTTGTTCTTTCTGTACTATGCCTCCCCTAAATGAAGATTAAATGTTGTAGAAAACTGGGGCTAGTGTGGATATCCGTCAAGGGGGTTTATCCAACAAGAAGAGCTATTTTATGCCCTGATGTGTATCTTGAACCTTCTATATTACCTTCACCTTTACAACAGACTAGATTTTAGCCTATGCTTTCCTTTTAATAAGCTTGTTTAACCACTCAGCTATGGACTTTCAAGCCTCCGCCTCATAAATCTAGCATTTTAACATTCTTTTAGGGGGGGGTGGGGGGGGAGGGGGAGAGGATGGTAGTAGGATGGTAGGATAAATACGAAACACTAAACCACACCACCTTATTATCACAGCCATTGTGGGATGTTACGTCAAACCATTTCTGATATTTTTCCTTGCCGCGTTTTCTTAACGTTCCACCTTTGGCGTGGAACCTAACTGAATTTTAACACTTAGCGAGAGGAGGAAATAGTAGTAAAAGAGGGGAAACAACCATGTCAATAAGCTTTCGATAATCCTTGATGTTCCAAACCTTAAATTAATACACGAAAAGGATAACATACGAAAAGTTTGGTGGTCGAACGACACGGAATGCCCCAGAATGCCCGTATTACACTTTGATCGTTAGCGAGACAATTGTGGCAAGCTTTCTCCGTGGGGTTTCAATGTAGCGATCGACGAACTAAGCTGAAGTCTAATATTAATGCATCAAGAGATTTACTGAGGGATGATACAGAGACGACCCCCTGACGATATGGAGACGACCCCTCCTACATTAAATATAGCAGAATCCTCAGATTCTACTACGTAACTATAAACAACTATATGTTAAATTACATAGGTAATACTACTATTATTAAAAATAAAATATTTAGAGTAAAGGAAAAGATACTAATATAAAAAATAACTAATTATACTATATCTCCGGGATTACTTCTAACTCTACTTATACCTCTTAACCTTAAGATAACTATAATACGAATACTAGCTTATCTAGCTGATTTTAGCTTTAAAAATAAGATATTTCACCTATCTTAAGTATTACTACTATCCTCTTATACGGAAAGGGATAATTGCTCTTATTATACTTTATATAGCGGCAACGAATATACCTCTTTTTATTATAGTTATATAGAGTATAAGCTAAATAATAAGCTAATCGAGCTTACTTATTTTCGCGTAGAATACACTTAAATTAGCTGAGAATATAATTAGATTCTACGAGTATTTACTAGTTATATTATTTACTTAAGGCTCTTTACTCTACTTCCTTAGAATAACGATTTTACCTTAATATTAAGTTAAGAATTAGAAGAGAAGGGAGCTTAAAAGTATATCCTAGAGTAAGTTGAATTAAATGTTAATAAGGGTAGAAATCGAATAGTATAAAAGCTAGTATTAAATATTATTAAAGGACTTATAAAATGTATTTTATAATAGAGTAACTCTTACTTTAATTTCTAGCTTCTCGCTCTTAAATTATATACTAATAAGGTATTCCTATTAAATAGCTCTATAAACTTATATATACCGGGGGATTCTACTTACCTCTATGTTAACACTATAGCTCGTGTTATTTCCGTAAAGTATATAAGCTAAAATAGGTGATTTTACCTACTAATTAATAGTAGAATCGCCTTAAAAAGCTAGTAGGTGTTACTTAAGCTTAACAGTGTTTTATAGCGTAATTCTCGTTTAATTAAGAGCTAATTATAAGCTGAATTAATTACTAGACACGTATAAGGTCTTTAGTAAGTGCTATAATCTAATTCTTAAGTATATAGTAAGCGCTTTCTAATCGAGAGGTAGTACTAAGGCCTCTATTAAAGTATTAATTAACCTAAGCTCGAACGAAGTATTAGTAGTATAGAGTAAACTATTAACTAGTGATATATATCATAGCTTCTCTCTCTAGGTTCTTATTTATAGTAACTATTAATTCATTAAGGGACGTGTTTACAGATTTAATAGACTAAAGCTCACTGTTATTCTAGTTGAATTTGTTCTAAAACTCTTCTAATATATTAATATATTACTAATCGGATATAGCTTAAGCTATAGTAGCGAAACCTACTTAGAATTCCTTCTAATACACTATAGTAGGAAATTTTCCTTTATAATTAGCTAATACGTTCTTATAGATATACTAAAAGTATAGAAACTACTTTATTTGAATCGTAGGAAAAGTGACGTTAAGAGTGTTAATTAAGGTAAGTTTATAGTCTATACTAATTATTACTAGGAAGATACCTTCCTTATAGAGAGAGCTGATTTTACGTACTACTATAAGGTAGTTCTCTTTTACTTCAGAATTAAGGAAGGTAAAAGTAACGGAAAATAATCGTCTTATATTATTAATACTTAATATGTCGATAAGAAGTATATCGAACTTATTTATCTTATAGGTATAGTCTAAAAGTAAGATATCAGAGTATTAATTAAGGTAATTAATACTCCGTGTATCTGCTATAAATAGTATTAATATATAGCTATCTCTATCTCTCTTATACTTAAATATTACCTTCCTAGTAAGCTATTTAGCTTTTAAATCTCGAATTAAAGCTTTAGTAGGACTAGTCGCTTTATGAGCTTTACGATTATACTTTGATATTATGTTATATATATCTTAGTAGATAAGAATCGAGCCTTTAGGTTAGCTCTGAAGAATAGAGGTAGTTTGAGAGGTAAGAATACTATTAATATAGTAAGATATTATAGTTGATTTCGTACTTTAAGTGAGCTCTTATTAGCGGTACTCTATGAAAGCTTAAGGCTCTCTTAGGAGGTGATTATACTCTCTTAATAAGCTTAATTCGGAGTAGTAAAGCTTCTATTAACTTATAAGTCGCTTTTTTACGTTGATTTAAAATAAGTAATTTGATTTAAAAGTATTTCGCTAATAAATTCGATTAGAATCTTCTACTTTTAATTTGAACTTATAGCTACTTTTTTTATAGCTTAGAACCTTAATAATTTAACTATGTTTCTTTGAACTACGACTTATAGTAAAGGTATAACTAGTAATAATAGCGTAAGCTTATACCGCGTTAAAGAGAGTATTAAAAGACTCGTATAAACTAGTAGGAGGTAATAAAAGTAGTTTAATAGAAGAAGATATATCTGCGAAGGTATTAAAGCTAAGAATAGAAGCTTTAGAATCGATTTAGTATAATAGTTAATATAGTATTTAGTACGATGTGTCTTATATAAAATTAGTAGTAGCTCGTATACCGGGCTTACTGCCGACGTTTACAGGTTAGTTTAGTGGGGGGGGGGTCGTCTCTATATCGTCAGGGGGTCGTCTCTGTAATCGTCGGCGTAGCCCCCCTAGAGACCCCACCTACCTACTAACCCCCTTTCTAGTAGTCGGTGGAAATAGTTAGTCGTTTAGAAATAGTTAGTTATTTTCACGTAATTAAGTAAACGTGACTCGGAGTAGGTTAATCTGCTCTAAGATATTAAATCTACACGTCGCGTGTAGAAGGATATTATTATACTATATTATCGTAACTTAAATAACTTTATTAAAATGACTCGGAATTTTTTAATTCTTATATTATTTTATACACCTAATTCAGCTTTTTCTATTCTATATCTACGAAGATATCTATACCTATTAATACTCGAGTATTATTTATACTGAAGGAACTTTAAAATACACCTATCCTAATAAGTGAGTATCTAGAGTTAGAACTCCTTTTAAACTATAATTAGAGGTAAAGGACGCGCTATAGGAAGATATATAATTAAGCTACGTTTAATAAAGCTCTTTAATATCTTTAAGATTATCCTTAGTGCTCTGCTGCGGAGGCTATATATATATTTAATATTAAGGATAGACTATAATAGTTATAGCGCTAGAGAAAGAACTCTTATATAGGACGGGCTATATTCCAGCTAAGGTAAGAACTATACCTTAATTCTACGGAAATTAAAGCTATTCGGTATTATATTTATAGTTAATATCGTACTAGATTATCTGCTAATTAATAGATAATTCAGAAGATTATTTCTATAATACTAAGGTAATATAATCTACCTTAAAGTTATTCTGAATTATATATTAGAAAGCTTATAAAAATAAAGCTTATAAGTGTGAAGAGTAGGAAAATAAAAACCTTAGATATAAAGAGGAAATATACTTAAAAGCTGAAGGAAATTATCTCTTAGTTTTATAGTTATTAAAAGTATATTATCTCTTATAGTATTACCCTAGATTATATATAGAACTTTAATAAGAGTAGTTTCCGTGTTGGAATATCTAAAGGAGAGACTATTTATATTCTAGAAGACACTAAAGATATTCTTTACTAAGATTCGCCTGAAAATAGGAAGTAAGTAATATTAGTTAAAGGTATCTGTGCTAATAGGCGTAAGATTCTTTCTTGTATTATTATTAAAGGTTAGGAGTATATAAAGAAGTAGTTTAATTCTAACTAAAAAGGTAACGAGAGGATTAGAGTCTCTAATACTAGTTATACTAATAAAGAGATTACTCTAGAATAGCTAGACTATTTTATCTAGCACGTTAAAATTCAGCCTAGGGGCTTAGAAACTCTTCTTCTAATAGACGGTTATATATCTTATAATTCTAACGACTTTAGAATTAAGTGCTTTAAATATAATATCATACTATATACCTTTCTACCTTATATAACGTATATTATATAACCTCTTAACATCAGGCTATTTCAACCTTATAAGCACTAGTACGTTAAAGCTATATAAAAGGCTATACGATTAGGTAAGATTATCTATTCAATTGAAGATTTCCTATTTAACTTACTTAAAATACGACTATAAACCTTTACTCCGGTAAATATTAAAGCTAGCTTTATTAATTCCGAGTTATAGCCTATAGATAAAGCGAAACTTAAGAATAAGATAAAAGTAAGGAACTATCTATTTATTATAGTATATTTTACTTATATTTTAATAGGTTTATAGCGTTCTATCGATTCTTAATAAGCTATAGATTATAACTAAAGAGCTTTATATTTTACTAGATAATGAAAACCCCTTCTCTAGTATAGGAGACTATACTTTCTCTTACACGAGGAGAGCTACTAAAGATACTAGAAACCTTCTGCGAGGCTATAAATATATTATATTACTAGTAAAAGAAGATATAACCTCTTACGGATACTATATTAAGTAGTTCTTCTAAGGCTATTTATACCGATTCTTTTAATACTATAAGGGGGATTATATATACTAGCGTAGTCGCAGCTTACGAATATACAACTATATAAGCTGAAATCGCTAAACGTAACAAACGGAAGCTTGAATTTATAGCTTATAGTAATAAGAGAATTAAGACTAGTAGTAGAGCTATAGATACAGCTTTAGGCTTTATATAAAAGAAGAAAAAGAGGTTTAAGGAAAAGGCAGATCACTAACGTGTGTAGTATTATTAGAATAAGGTTAAGAGTAATAAAATTAAGAAGTGTAATACTGCTATTAGAATCATAGAACAAAAGCTTTAAAACCTATAATATTTAAGAGACTAAGAGAAGATTAAGCTAAATATTATTAAGTTAAACGAAGAGAGAGATTTATATATCACTTATTATAAGGAGTAGCTTACAACTGAAGAGGCTACTCCTATAGAAAAAGCTCTAGTTAACTTATAATTCGATAATAACCCCTTAGCGTTTATTTTACCTCTTAATAGCGACGACGATAACAACGATAATAATATTTAAGCTTCAGTTGATAAAGATTTATATATTACGTAGGAGCTAGCTTTATAGAGTAAGAGGGAGGCTCTATAAGTAGAGATAGATTATACTATAATTCCGCGGGAGGTATACCTATCTCTAGACTACCGACTACTAATTTATAATCCTATATATTTCCGATAATCTTTAATATAAATTTAGCCTTAACTAGCTATTAATTTAAGTAGATTTCCATTAAGTTATATTTTAGTGATACGGGATATCACGTGAAAACGACTAACTATTTCTACCGACTACTAGAGGGGGGGTTGGTAGGTAGGTGGGGTCTCTGAGGGGGCTACGCCGACGATTATTATCCCTCGATTTACTACTACTCTTTTCTTCCACCACACCCCCCTCCCTATCTCTATTCCTCAAAAAACGTTAACATATTGGCGTGGAACCAACCAGAAAATTTAACATTTGTTTAGAGGAGGGGGGTAACATTCTCTACTGGTCTCAATGTTGAACATCCTACATACAGTGGGGTGCCAAAAGTATTAGAACCCCCCATGGTAATTACCAGCCAATAATGTGTCCCAGACTGCTGAATGAGAACTACCTTATCATTGGTCATCAGGTTCGCTAGCTGACTCTTTTAATTGGGTAGTACACAGAGGAAGTAATTATGCACTAACGTGCAGAAGATTGACTCAAGACGTTCCCTTCCTGAAGTAGAAGAGGCTAGTGACATTTAGATACATAAGAGTAATGTAAAGAATTTTGAGTACAAGAGAGTACTCCAGCGAACAGCCTGAACATATCTCGGTGGCATAAGCATTTACCAAGCGATATAGGGACTTATTTACAGAACCCATGACCTTGCTTTCCTATAATCTTCCCTCGTTGATAGTCAAGAGCATCATTGGTGACATGGTAGTAACCCTGACTTGCTTGGGCCGAGCAAGACTGAGTCCAGACATCTCCTTCAACCCGTAGTCCTGAATACCATTTGCACTATTTCCAGACCGAGGGTTAGAGCACATTGATTGATGGGACTTTCTGTAACATACCCTTCCCAAGCCATGGTTGTAATTAGCCTGGATTGGTTAGTATATCTCGATGGCAATTCCTTTTCGATATCACTTACCTCGCCGCTATAGTTATTTACACAGGTGTTGAAAGTGAGCTCCCAGTCGTACACCCAATTATAGCCGTCCCATACATCACAAGAGCACTCCTTATGCTTAGCGGCTGTAACGCCTGGAATAGTGGCGAAGGATATAACCGCCCAGTGATATAAGATACTTGAAGGCTTCATTTTCGAGCACTTGAGTTTGGACGAGAGGAGATGGAGATGGAGATGTTCAGTAATAAAGGTTTTGACGAAGAGAATCCGACCGTATTTATATTATTCTACGAACAATTAAAGATGCAGTTAGTTACGCCGGAAGTGGGAGTAACCTTTCGACTACTATCCTCACTTATTCAAATATCAAATCTTAAGCGGGGAACTACCGTGGGGTGCCAAAAGTATTAGAAATCCCCCCCCTTGTAAAACCCATTATTCTTGACTACTACCCGTCCTTCCTGAAATAATATCAAATTTCTTCAAAATTGATACTCGTACACGTAGCTCCAAAGCATTTTTCCATAACCATTTTCACAATCATAAACGACCAGAAGGGAGGTGTTGGGGAGTCGGAGGTGGTCGGGGAAAATGAGACATTAATGGAATGAAAGCCGCTGAATCCGGAAGATAGACTTCTAAGACATCACTAGGTTTTACAGGAAATTTTCAAGATCCTATACTCCATCCCCCCTGATAAATGTTAATCTCTAGAAAAGTGGTACTCGTGTGGGTAATGTTCTACAGTTTTCGTCCTGTGGAAATCCTTGGAAATTGTCACTGTCAAGGGGCACAGGCTCTTGCTCACCTTCTACAACTTCCGTAAACGTTACAACAGGTCAGATTTCGGCTCGCGCATCGTAACTGGCTAGGCTATAGCAAGGGAATTTGGCTAGGAAGAGAGAGTAACTTGAGCCTTTGCTCTAGAATATCCACACTTTTAACATTCATTTATGGGGGATGGCAGCAAAGGTCATGGATTGTCACCGTGGTACAAATGGAACCTTCCGTGAGTCCTGCGGAGGTTGATTCAGTGCTACTCTGGTCTATTATGAGTTATTATCTTCGCCAGATTCAGCCGTGAGAAATAGTAAACCGTGGAAGCCGGAGACGTTCAGGAATCACAATTAAAACATATGTTCGAGGCATATCGAGTCGCGGGCAAAACAGACTAGCGAGCTCGCTTGCATGCATCTTCGGCTATCACCGCCCCGCCAAACTTTCGCAAGACCTTTGATTAGCGTCGATACACTTTTACCTTTGGTGCAGCCATCTCAAATAATTATTTCTTAATCTAGAAGCACTACCGCCACTACCTTTGCTCTTACACTACCACTACTACTATACATTGCCTTGAAAATATGGAAGTAAGAAGGAACGTAACTTTACAGAAGTTGGACTAAGGGTAGTACGAGTAGGGTCCTCTCGAGGGAAATCACAGCAACAGGTAGTAATTGAGAGTAAAAACAACGGACTGCCACTCAAAGCGGCATTGACCGTAGAATGGAGTATGAACGTTAGTTCTGACTAAATCCCTGCGCCGGTCACGTGCAAACAAAGAAACAGACAGAATGGAGAGAACCTCTGAGTATGAAGCCTGTTTATGATGGTCTGGAGGTAGGAAATTGGTGGTGATGCAATGAGGGATGTGATTTCTAAGCTGGGAGGTGGAGTGGGAGAATAATAAAAGTAAGCTAGAGGATAAGGTACAACTAACAGCAGGAGTAACGATGACAACGAGTTAGCTGGGGAGAGTATACACTACAGGTCAAATAATAGAAACACCTCGAACAAGAGGTGGATGAAACATCATCTCTGGGTAGTACCTATGTTGTGAGAATTTTACATCACCTTTTAGTGCGACCTGCTGCAAAAAGTGATGCAGTAGTAGAGCGCTCGCGTAAGTCTTACAGTACCCTGAGCTCGCTTAGATACCCCACTCCTTACTTTGCGCGGAACACATACAGTGGCCTGGATTAACGCACCTCTGTCATGTAACACGAACCCATGGGCAATACGATTGACATTACTCTGACCGGTGTCAATGGTAATTGCCCGAGCGGCTAAGAGGCAACTCGATTTTACGTAGCAGTATTTCTAGTCAATACGAGCTTGAACAAGGCAAAGGAGAAAGTGCAGTCATGACTCATGACTACTGGGGGAGGTGCCCAAGTGATTTGCGAGATGTAAAGGCTTCTTCCATTTGCGTCGACCCCTTCTTGCCTAGCGAAAATCTTAATCCCAGGCTCATAAACTTAGAGAGAGTGTATTCTTCGTCTCCGATTTTCCAACGAGGTATACCAGCGAGGTATACGTGGTGGTGTGGGCTCGTCGTCCACTGACGCTATGCTCCCCACTACTTCGGCTTGAATGTTAAGTTTGAATTGTGGAAATAACCATAATTTTTGACTTTCGAGCCGAGCAAGTGGGCGTAAGAAGATTGGTGTACGGAAGTAGCCTACGAAACTTTCCAGACTATTTGTAATTGACTTCCGGGCTTGCTTTGTGCTATCTACTCCTCTTCAAAATTGTTAAACATTCTGTAGGTTCTGGGCCAAACAATTAACATTCAACAAAGGGGGGTTGGTATGGTGTACTGATGTTTGTCACTGGAATTCTAATGCTTAGAGTTTAACAAGGTAATTTGAAGCCGGAAGGATAGGTAATTGGTTGGCTGAAAGATACGTGTGGCATTGTTACTTGAAGGTGATGAATTATAAGAATAGCCAGCGCTACTCGCATCTTCAGGCACACAGTATTCTTAACACTATCAACTCCTTCCATACGACACCACTCAATCCCTAGTTCAAGATGAAGATTACCATGATTGATGTCACGAAGATCGTTCCAGTTCTTCTACTTTCGTCTTCAATGGTTGAAGCCAGATTTCACACCCAGTGCTCATGCGATAGCGGTGTCAACAATAGTTTGACTTTTGACTGGCAATTAACTTTTAACGCATGTGTCAACAATTACTCTGGAGAGGTTAGTGTTAGACTCTGGAACAAGTATTTATCAAAGCTGACAGTGCCGCTTCAGGCATCCTACAACCCGGCGGAAGGAAGGGTAAGTAAAAGAACACACATAAAAGCTGCTTGCTAACCGATATCTTCTTTCTGTAGTGCCATTGGTTCAAAGGCCATCATGTTCAGGGAGATGACTGGAATGCAGTCTGCATACAACAGGCGATTGATGGATACTATCCCGTCACTAACGGTCTTGTCGACACAACCCGCCCAAAAATCACAGGGAGGACAGGTCACGGCTATTGTAAATAGTCATTGATATTGCCTCGATATTGGCATAGGTGGACAGTGTTTTAGTCACGGCGCAGTCAATTATAAATATGTTCCTCTGATATATGAGAATTCTGAAAAGCTTCGTAGATTATATTGACCCCTGTCGTAGAATGCAACAATTTCTGGGCGCGGATGTAGTACAGTTGGTACAGTTGGCACTGCATTGCTTCAGCTTCGGTTATGGCAGTCGAGGCTGATATGCGAATTCGAGTTGTTGACACGATTACTTGTCGAGATGTCTCCCCAGATTTCTTTTTTTTTTCAAAGACACTGACTGGCATCCTGTCTATCTTCCTCCAGATCCAAGGCTACGAGCAATAGGGCCAAACAGTTAATGGCTTTAACCAAAACCCAGCTAGTGATATACAAGATTCTGCAACTAGCAGGTCCAGTTCTCATTCGCAGTCCAATGATTCTGACGATTTGTCACTAGATGCTTTATCACTCGAGGAGGCAGTTTAGAAATATCCTCGCGTCGCGATAGAGGAGCTAGTACCTATACTAGATATAGTATTCGAAGACATCCAGAACTTTTTTAAAAAAGCAGCTATCTTAAGGGAGCAATCTCAGTAGCCTGCAGTAAAGAGACAAGCTACTGGTGTTAATGCACCTACTTCAAGACCTGTAAAACGACCCAGGAATACGCCGCCACAACCGCCGGTGATAAACATGCGTCTACCCTCAAGTCACAGCACCAGTCCAAAGTCAGTATCAGAAACGCTGCTCTGGTATCAATCCGAAGACGAGGGAAACCGAGCGGATGTACGGACTAAATTCAGAGCCGCGGGGTCCGAAGCATGGCCGAAGGATTCACAAGAGCACGTAGACCTTGGACACAGCAGGAAGGAGGGATAAGTCAAAGCGCTTGGTGATGATCGTTACCATCTGGAAGGTGAAATGGCTATCGAGAAGCTTCTCGCTCAGCAGGAAGAACGAAGCACGGATTGTGCATTACTGCACATACGACGGTGGTGGCGAGCCGGATGAAGATCCTTCTTATATGGTTATTTACGAAACCCTACACGATATATGCGAGGAGCAGCGTAGCATCATGGACAACGGTGTTGACCTTTCGGTTTTATCCTCAACCTTTGGAGCACTTGCTCGAGTCAAGAAGCTGGGCTTGAAATTCTGCGAGGTGATAGACGACGACTCGTCGCTGTCACCTTTCACCGCATGCATGACTACAGTAGAAGACTCCTATGAATACCATCCGCTAATCGTATCTGATGCCATCCAGAGTTCCAGAAATAGAGGCACTGCGATCAATACCGTCAGCTTATCAGGGTTCAACCTTCCGTACTACCATCAATTGGAGGTTCCAGACCTGAGCACATTGTTAAAGTCTCTCGACAAGCGGCTGCAATCTGTCCGGGTCATATGCGTGAGTGATTCGAGGTTTTCCCCTGGAAGTACTGTCCCGTTGCACACTGGATATACATCGACTTGATATGTGCGGTATGGTAGTGAAAGGTAATGCTCTGGAAGACTTCCTGGAAACGAACAAGAAATTCCTTCGGTCTATTGGCCTCCACGATGTCTTCATCACCGAATCGAGACCACTGGGGTGCTTTCCCAAGCTGTCCTCGGGTAAACTCTGCGAAATGATGAAAGTCTCACAGTCTTCGTCATGCCGAGCAGCTGATTGTGGCTGCCTTCCCTTTCGAAAAGAAGAATGGAGAATGGTTTTGAACGGTGATGATCAATCGCAACGGTCGGAAATATGAGGGTGACGGCTAGGAATTCAAAGGCCCAATTGATTGTAGGACTAACACGGGGAGGACATTACATTATGACTATCACTGGCACTTAACTTGTATCGATTGTTACTCACCGTTGATCAAATTAACTGCTTTGGTGCTGTCCTAAAATCTGCCCTCTAAGATTGAACTCAATTCCTACAGTGTGCAACGCATAACTAGCAAAGTGAGTTAATAACCTGTTACCAACATACTAGATCAGTTACTATGTCTGAGACATCGGTTGTATAAGTCTCAAGGCTGAAATGGTAGATGGCATCTATGCTTGACGCCCAGAAATAGTCCCATCGAACAGGAAGCGTCGTACCAACTCCGCAGATGTCCAAACTCCAGATACGAGGTGTTTGAATCTTTTTGAATTACTACAAAATCTACGACGCGAATCTGGAGTTGTGGTGGAAGTGGAAAATTGTCTGTTATTGTTGCTGTTGTTGTTGCTGTTGTCGAGAAAGAAAAGAGACGAGGCGGCCGCAGCGAACCTCAGAATAGTGGGATGCACAGCCATTCCCGGTAGTGAAAGCTAGGACCCGTTTGCGCTCGAATGCGCTCTATCAGGCCGCACTTTTCCCCATATCCTCATTCCACAGCAATACGACTGCACTCCTTACAGAGGCCACAACGCTGATGGTAGCAACGACATTCCCGCTTCCGTGAGCCAAAGCATTCACGTTCAAAAAGATCAAGCGTTGGCTGTCTGTAGCAATTTCGACAAGAACTTTGATAGGCAATAACAACAAGGGCACAATGCACAAATATCCGAGCTTTCATTTAAGAATTAGATGACTGCTAGCTCTGTAAGTGTCACACATCTCCGCCAGACACAGACAAGCACTCACTTTGGTAAAGCGAAAGTACTCTACCGCCAGTCAGCATTCTTTTCTCAAATGGTCGTTCGGTTGCTGCGGAAAGCTGTTTGTCAAGCTTTCTCCCAATTTAAGCGAGAAGATAGGGGGCGTTTTGTTGTCACGTGCTGGGTTGCTCTTTCGATAAGCGCGGTTGAAGATTGGGGCTGTCCGAGAGGATGTGGTCTTTGCTCGAGCTTTGCACGAATGGAATACCAGCATGGAGAAGCAGATAAGATCAGTGTGACGCTGATGTCATGGCATGGGATCGGGAGAAGAGGGGAAAAGAAAATACGCACTATGTACAAAAATGTCTTTTACGAGTTTCGATTGAATAATGAAAATCTGGGAAGTTGGCACTCCTAAATCTCGGCTCGCTTTCGTGTGAAATTTATTCAGATGGGACGCCTCGCGAGGCAGATCCCACCAGCCAAGTCGCTTTCAAGAACCATTCGTCCTCATTATCGGCGCCGGGAGTAGCGGATATGTAATGTCCGAGAACAAACGAAACCAAGGAGAGGTACACCAACTCAGTGACTGACCCATTCATGTCGGAATCATGTCTTCATATACAAGGCTGAGATGCACCACCCCATCATATCATGGCATGTGGAAAAGCCCAGCAGCCACATACATTTTGGGAATGTTAAGCGAGATTTTCTCAGCTGTGACTCGATTTGGGCAAAGATTCGGAAACATCTTTGTCAAGCTGATAATTCCAAGAGCCCGCACGGAAGCTTACGTATTTGCTGGTAGCGCTTCCAACTGACAGCACTATTTCCATGACTTGGTTACGTGCAGGCGCTCATGCTTGGTCAGATGTTTATTTTGGCTTCGCGGCCTTCGAAGCTGAGGTAAGGAATAACTCACAAGAGCCTCATCTTACTCATCCACATTCTCGTCGATGCTAAATAATCATTTCTTGGCGTGCTCATTGACTCATCCAAGGCTACGTTGCAGTTGTTGGGACGCGTCTCCTTCGCTTCTTTGGCTTCATGAGGAGGTATGGTGACAAATGTTCTCAAATTAGAGCGAACTGGCAAGTCCGTATGTCCATATCAAAATGTCTGAAAATAACAAAAGTTAGAAATCTTGTTGTTGATAGGAGTATCATATTGTACGAGGTCAGCAGCGGTGACCTACCTAATCGAGTTGAGAGTGACAAGAAATGAAGCTTAGCCATAATGGTTGACGCTTACTTCTCGGTTGCGTATGCTCAGCCACTGAGCTCAACGGGGCAACCGCAAAGTTGGGATTCGCTGCAGATCATGTCTAATAATGGAAAGCTAGAGCGGTGGTTAGGGCTGGTAGCTCATCTTCATCTGAAGCCCAGGTTTCAGCCACATTGAAGAGTTTTCGTCATCCCAAGCTCCAAAGCTAGCCCCGCACTGCGAATATGAAGTGACACCAATTGCAAGAGTTCCCCAGGAACTAAGCAACAAGGGAAACTCACCGAATAACAATCATAACACCGAGCGTTCATAGGGACGTTCGACAGCCGAAATTTCATTAAATCCGGAGTTTGGAGTCATCACGAAGCTCAACGGCAGATTATTTCCCCTCTGTCTTGGCGGTCAGGCCACCGCCACCGCTTTGGTTGAAATGCCAGGTCAGCTCGCTTCACTCGCCGTTCCGGCTGCGTTCTTCGTCTCTTAATGTAGGATTGGGCTAAAACAGCTCGCTTGCGGTAAAAAGTGTGAGAGTCGTAATGATTTCTCGCTACCAGAAAAGGAGATTGCGGTCGTTCGCCCTCGGCTCCGCATCCCGAGCCACATCACAAAGCCAAACTCCTTGTAGTCGTCCCCAGCTCCAGCTGCCAACCACTCCACGTCAGGAAGGGCGGCTTGACTTTGGCCCTTTCCATGAACATGAGGGTGTAGCAGTCCCATTATTTAAACTTGACGAATCCCCCCAGGTCTTGATCGATTCAAACGCAGTCTTGAACTGATTTATGCTATGAAATACGCTGTGCAGTCACAAATATCTTCTGGTGCTCCGTCACGAGACATTTCTTTATCTGTTTCATTGTCATTAAGAACTCAACATGCCTTCCACAGCTTCTTCCACTGGCGCGACATGTGGTTCGGGGTGCAGGTAAGCTAATATCTGCTTTGAAATTATAAACAACAGTCTAAGATTTGATAAAATAGGTTGACTGCCAATGCCGCCAAGTCCTCCCCTACATCTACAACAAAGACAGCACCGAATATGCCTGCGAAATACAACGACCATTCGAGCTCTTCTGAAAGATCCGCAGCTGTCTCGCAGAACGATGAGTACTACAATGATCGCATCGCATCATACCTTACCGATATCGGCAAAACTCCAAGATTCGAAGGCATGGCCGCAAAAGACAACATCCAGGCTCATATATCCCAGATGGAGTTGTACCTTGACGAGTTCGACAAAATCATGACCAACTCAAATCGTTGAATGAACTTAGTCGGTTTCATATGGATATGGTACATGTTCTGGGAACTTGCATATTCTTCTGTGAGTGATCAAGGAGAATTCAGCCTAACCAATCACTGAAACCATAGGAGACTGACACAGCTCGTCCTAATAATCCTCGATGTGGCAAGGGACGTTGACCTACTGTTGACCTGTGTGGAAGGAGGTTGCCAATAACAGATACCCAGGAAATTCGAAGCTGGGTCGAGCGATTACAGCTACTTGCTTCCAGCGATGGGGAGCTGAGCTGAGCTGCAGCTGCACAAGGGCGGTCAGGCGTGCCAAGCGATTGAGATGATGGCGTTCGCTCTGGAGAATAAGAGGGATCAAAGGCAAAGCTGGCCGAACTTGTCATTGAAGAAGCATCCTAGCACTGAAGGTTGAGCAACCCTTTCTCGGGATGCATTGCGCTATACCGCTTTTAAGAGTTAAATCTGCCAATGGATGATTTAACGCATAAAAGCGGTATAGCGTGATCTGCACTGTGATCAAGCTAGTGACGCTCGGGTACGGGCCGAATTTAGCTTCGGATCGGCTCGGCAACTAAAATAGTCTGTGCAATTGGGGGAACTTTCTCTAACCTCGTCGGAATAACTTCTTCCTTCCTTCCCTTCCCTTCTCATCTGCCTTTTCTAACATCCGTCCTAAACATTCATAGATGCTAGCTTATAACTCACAAAGTGTCTCTCAGCATACTCACTGGATTTTGACTCGTTACCAAGGACGCGTGACGAGATTTGCAAAGCAACTGAGCATCGCGATATCATCCGGCGACGAGAAAATTTCACACGTGCCACAAGCTTTTTAAAATACCATCTTCTTATGTTCATTGGATAAATATGACTCGCTGATGGCAGAGGCAATGTGGTGTTGCAGAAGGAAGCAGTGCATGGAAGAAGTGCTTCGCCCAGCACCTGTCAAATTACTTGGGAACCAATAATTGCGAAAGCCCACGCGGTCTTTGCTCAGCTCTGGCAAAGTTGTTCAGTGACTAGCCCAAAAACGGCATGTCAGTTTTTCTTTGCAAGGTGATTGAGTCTCGGCGCTGTCTGCCGAGTCCTATGCATTCGAAGTAGCTGTACGATCCATGTCCGTGAAGGAGTCCACAGGCTGATTCTTGGATTCTTCCCCAACGCTGGACAATGGACCTAATCTTCTTAAATTCGGGCGGTATCCCCAGAACTTACACACCCTTGCAACCTGATTACGAACCGTACACCTGGTCCTCAGCCTGGTCACAACAAACCCCAGAACACTGCTTGGGATAGGAGTCTGCAAACCGGAATGATAGGATTAGTCAATTCTGTCCAATCCCGGTGTTATAAACTGCAGGTGTAAGTATCCTCAAGTGATCTTAGTGTAGCTGTGTGACTTTCCCCTCCCCCTCCCCCTCCCCCCTAGCCTTGAAATACCCCTGCAGCCTTACAAAGCTACCGAGGACGATCTCGTTCCATTTTGTGCCCCACCTGGGGCAGGGGCAGGCTTCCACGCCAGCAAAACATCCACGCGAGAAACGCCCCCTACCGAACACATTTGGGACGAGAGGTCACATTACTACTCTCCACCTCCCCTCCGTAGCATCGTCTACAGCCGCACCCGTGGTATTGCTTTCCCCCCGTTCCTCACTAACCCGTCCTATGTCTCCGTCAGCGACCCAGCTTTCCAGGTGCTTGCAAGGACCCTGGGAAAAATCATCTTGCAGCCACGCATGATGAGAATCGCCCATGTACTGTCCACCCACCCTCCACCCTGTCCTTCCACCCCATCTTTTGTTTCCTCCAGGCCACAATTGTCGCGCACAGATGGAGCTGTGTCGCGGTTTTTGATGTGCAGATGCACTTGTTGGAGCTCTATCTTTGCAATATTTCTGTCCGTTTTTCTAAAATCGTGGCATTTTGAGTTGCGCCACGTTAAACATGATTTCACTCCATCCTTGGGAAACCGTACCGTGCACTGTTGATTTTGGATGACGCCCGGGCAGCTTTTAATGTTGTACCGAGCTCTACCTCTGTAGAGCTCGGTACAGGTCTTACAGGGAGTTCCATCTCCCACTTCCGAGACATCCTCCTCCCCCTTGTTCCTGCTGCTCTGTTCCACGACTCCAGATGATGCGAGCGAGGCAGGCGAGGATGCTTCGGGTGGCCCAGAATAATGGACTCGAAGCATGTGGCTAAGCTTGCAAGTCAACTCGCTTCTCTGACGGACTGCGTCTGCCAGCTAGCCAAAGCACCTAGGGAGTAAGCGATTGATGGATCCATAGTCAAGCTAAGGTAGCCATGGCAAGCAAACGAGCGGTCAAATACGCACGGAAGTGGGGCTCCCCTAAGAGTCCATGCAGCCACCTCCCAGGTCATGACTTTTCGACAGAGCGAGCAGGAACAGTGCTTGCTGATCATTTCAGAAGCGCGCATTACCCAACCATTTTGTTGCTCCCATCAACCCCTCCTTAAAATTTGAGTAAGTATAAGACTGGCCGCCAGCCTGATTTTCTTTCAAAAATGATCAAATTCTCATATCCGGCCTTCTCCACACACTAATTCGCAATCACCGCTTCTCCTAAGTTTCTCATCTCAGCCTTTAAGTTTATCTCGCCTTTTCAACTTCTATCTACCCAGACTGGTTGTACGAAACTAAGAAGTTAGAAGCATACACAATGTCTTCATACCCATTATCAACTTGCGCCACGGACGGTTCAAATACAAGGTATCGCTCAGTTCTGCCAATTCTCAATAACAAGTTGCTGCAGGGTACTAATTTTTTTAACTGTCCCTAGACGTATTGGCTCAGCATCTGCCAACGACCATCTCGTTGCCTCCACCTCCGCCTCTTCTTCGGACTCAATCACTTCCAATAGTAATGACGCTACCAAAGCCGACGAAGAAGCGTCACGCATGGCACTTTTCCTTCACAGCAATGTCGAAGCCAACCCGACATATCAGCACACTTCTTCTGCGGCAAGCATGGCTGCACACTCTACTCAGATGAAGTCGTGCCTGGATACTTTTGATGCGGTTATGGAGGATAAGAAGTGAGGTATACACGTATGATCATCTCTGATTTATGATAAATGAGGGAACGTTATGCTCAAGTCAATAATGTTGAAAGGTACGTCGTCTCGATTCTACCTCAATGTGACAGGACGCTAACCTGTGTAAGGTAAGAGTTGGATCGACAGCCTGTATCAACAACTACAGCAAAGGATAGTAAGGTCTTTCAAAAAATGGCGTTCTCTCTTCCCCATCTGGTCTTTGAACCTTGAGACCCACAAAGCTCGCTTCGAGCGGAAGCGAGGCTGCAAGCGGGTAGAAGAGGAAGCCAAGTTGGTGGTAGATGACAGCAACTAGAAGGCGCAGTGACTGTTAGAGCGTAAGAATAGGGAGATTGATTTGGGTTCGAGAAAAGATACAGTGGATTTTGAGGGCAACGCAGGCAGGAGTCTGAGCCTGTAGCACCAGCAACAGATTCATGGCAATTAGAAAACATTTATTTAGGAATTGGATATCGAAACAATAACAAAGAACCCTCAACTGTGTATGGTAATTGAACAGGGCGTGTAAATGATTCAGAAGGATCTAAAATCTGATGCCTGTAGACTGGTCGGATAAATGAGGTCGAAAGCAAAATGCATTGAAGTGGACAGTAAACAAGCGATACGATACCCATGTGGTGGCTCTGTAAATGAATGTAACACAGAACCGGGAAGGACTGATTGGTTTCGTCGTAAGTCGCCCAAAGAGATCCAGAAAATTCTCAATCATAACTTCGAATGGCAACACCTGCCCGCTTAAATGAAGGAAAGATTAGCTCTTGGAGAGTGACTGACACGCATTTGGGGACTCAGGTCAGTCCTCGCTTGCCATGCGTTGTCCTTTACTCCAGTTGCTTGTGAACTGCAGTGCACTGCCTTCTTGAATGCTTGTGTCACGTCTCTCACCCCACGAAACGAAAGACTAAGGTGTCTACGTGAAGATACCTCGGCCCAGCCTGCATTGCGTTACATTTTGCGCCCGCCACTATGGGAACAGCATGGGTTTCTGATCGACCGAACTCCACCTAACTTATGGATGCCTTCTACCAACGTGAAGATCATCAGCAACTGGCTATAAAATGCGCGATACATTCGTATGCCGAGGCGGCAACCGAGCTAATCCGGGTTTCCGCTGCCTCACCTGCTCGCCCCTATTGATTTCTCGCGGTTATTTACTTTGGATATTCAAAGACGGTTTTGCGTATGAGACCCGTTTCTGCCTTCGGAAACACTTCAATTGAGTGCTTGGCCGCGTGTAGAGAAATAGAAAGTTCTCGTTCTTCAAGTTCCAATTAGATGAGATAAAGACCCCACAAAACCAAGCAAGCCTGATTCAACAGCCTTACCGAAGAGGAAGGAAATTCAAGCAATAACACAAGCGATAAAATGACTTCCAAGCAAATAACAAGGACGCGGAGATCTCGCACGCTGGCACCAGCTCCGGCTGTTGATTATGTGACGCTGATGACTGTCAGAAATGCTGTCTAGGTGTGCCACAGCCTTGCTGACCCCTCAGTCAGCTCCGAATTGGAACGAGGCTAGGAGAAATCTAAGTTGTTGGGCCAAAGGAACCAAATACTGTCCCAGAAGCCGTGTCTGGCGATATCTTCTGCCTGAGTCGGTTTCCAGCAACAGGCTCGCTTGCTCGCCAAGGTCACTGTAAATCCCTGCCCATCTTCTCTTGCTCCTCCCTGTATCAACCCGTGATGTCCCATTTCTCCAACGCCACTTGTTGGAAAAACCTCTGAACCATGCCCGAGTCATCTATGATCCTTGCCTAGGGAATCCGTGACACTTGCCCAAAAGAAAACTGTGACACTTGCCCAAGGAAGCTTGACCCATGCTTACATCTCTATCCGCAGTGGATCACGCCCGCTTCCGATATCCTCGGTTCGTCTATTCCTTTAAACAGTAAGAAGCACCCGTACAGGTGGGTGGGCTGTGAAGGGGCCCATCCTTGCAGACACCACTCCCGCATTGCGCAAGGAACAGCCACAGGCACCAGGCTTGAGCTTGACGAGTGGAAATGCACCCTCAAGAAACGGCTGGGGCGCTGCATCATTGGTGGTCGTGATCCTTAATTGGACATGTCCCCGAAGCATAAGACCGCCACAATGAGACGTGCTGCAAGGCTCTGTGGTCCCAAAGGCAGCACCGACATGGATAACGCCATGAAGGGTCAACGAAATGAAGGAAGCGTTGCGCTCATTGGGGGCCATGAAGCTTGAAGCTGGAGAATACTCATGCAAGCCATGCTCGGTGTTCACTGAGGTGGTCAAACCCAGCCACAGTTGGGATGATCCCAGATGATCGACTGATGGCAATGGCGTCGCCAAGGTCCGGGGTGCGGGCAAGGATCAATCTAAGATCATTAACAGATCTTCCCTATTGGGCGGGAGGGCTTGTTGTGGTGGTGCGTCTCCACTGGATCATCTCGTCTTGCACCTCAACTCCTGACTGAGGTTATGTTACTGACTTTCACACTCAGACAAGTATTATATCAAGCAACCCCAAACAACTCATTCCTCTCACGATGAGTTTTCCAGCACGCTCTTCTCTCTTTGCAGTTTGTACTTCATGCGCGAGGCGAGCCTGTGTGCAACACTGGTGTTTGGCTTGCACTCTCTAGAAATATCTGGGTCAATCGCAGCTGCGGAAACTCCGAGTTCCGACTCGCTCACTACCATAAACTGCCGCAACAAACGATGTCGTTCTACCCATCCTCAACATGCGCAAACAATGGTTCACTTAAGAGGTACATCTACAGAATATTCTCATGTTATCGAAACATCGTTGGAAAATAGAAGCACAGGTTCGGCTAATGCCTCATTGTCAACAGTACCGAGTCTGCCAACGCAAACCCACCTCCATCCTCATCAGCCCTCTCTGTCTCAACCACTGCTACAACAGACGCAGAGGCCTTGCGCCTCTATGCAGAACGTATCGCAGCCTATATAGCAGACCCGGTCAACCCCAATCCTGCCTATATATACACCTCCGCCGAATCGAGCATTCCGGCACACACTTCTGCTGTGACATCTGTCATCGAGGAGTTCGATGCTGTCATGAACAAGTCTGGAGAGAACAATGTATAGAGAAGTGAGTAAGAGCCTCTGGCTTCGAGGCGAAGGAGTTGGAATTTGGCGCAATAAGGTGCAACAAGGCGCATAGGCGCAAAGGATGGAAAGATGATGGAATAAAAGTACTTGCTGTTTTCACGATATCTTAGACCAGGATATGAAAATTGATATGATACATTCTCATAACAACCTTATCAAACTTTGTTGTTAACCAGATACCTGACGTGATGGCTCCACCCTTCCCTCTCGAAAATGACACAAAATGTGCAGAAGAGATTTGCAGAAGCACCCTCTAATAGGCGAACGCGCAAGTAAATTGAAAGACAAAATGTGTGCACCGGTACCTTGTGCCAGCAAGACGCATGTTGGGCACTTCGGTAGATAGAAAAGTGTCGTGCACGCAAGCACGTATTTGAGGCTTGATTTTTTGGCTTGCGTGTAACGGAATTTGAACCAGGCGAGTCCAACCACTAATGGCAGACCTAGACTGCGATCGAGTATTTTCACAAAGATCAACGCAGAAATGAGATGCGAAGAATAACTGTGGTAATGCCAAGGCTCTGCACACGGCACGAGCTGCTCCTATGGCTTCCTATGTTTTCACCATTGCCACCATTGGCTTTTGTGATGCCTAAATCTAAAGCGATGACAAGACATACTCCAAATCAAAGGAACGAAACAAAAACCATAGGAGAGAAACTAATCATCGAAACAGTATTACTTGACCAACTGGGCTGCATCAAATTCTCGGGACTACCGATTTTGCTACAACGGAAAGAAAGGCAACATGAGCCAGCCGAGATTCCAACTTCGGACGGGGGCCTTATTGCAAACTGTACATTATCATTGAACATTAAAGCTACACGTTATACACCCACGGAAACCGACACTACCCATATCCGGAACTCCAACGCTAAATGCAATCCAAGACTCTCGCATCCAAAAACATCACCGCGCTCTGGGTACAGTCAAAGTGTATCCATCCTCATGCATATTGCTCAATCGTATCACGCTCCCCTGACTGGTAGAGCGAAGACTCGAACTCGAACTCCCCGTACTACCCAAGTAAGGCCGTCTGCTCTGCGCAAAGCTGTTGATGCTTGGCGATCGCGAAACCACCTGCTTCTTGCTTCTTGGTGTCGCGGGAGCGGTGCTGAATTCTTGCCTTTTGGAAGGAGTTCCGTTGGCCGTGCCGATGCTTCGAGTTGGACCTGTACGGACTGTACCCTCACTCCCACTGCGAATGCTGACGCTGCGGGAGGATTCGAGAGATCGACTGCGTGGAGTCACTGGTGTCGATGAAGATGATCCGTCATCATCAATGTCACTCTCTTGATTGTCGATATCCAAGCTGGTGAGAATTGCGGGACTGAGAGCATTCATGCTTCGAAGTAACTCTGCAAAGTGCCTCATAAGCTCGCGAAATTGGGTTTCGCTGAGAGTTCGCCCAGAAAAGCGTGCATATTCATACTCGGTAAGAAAGTTGGTGGCTGTGAGGGGTGACCCAATGACGCCTAGACTAAGTAGTTGACTGATATATTCCCTCAGGCCCATTGCTGCCGGCCGTTGAAGTAAGTCTACTGCTCTGATATCGGGCAACCGAGGTTCTAACGTGGAATCTGGGTCTGCAGGTGCCAACGAGACGGCTTTGGCTTCGATAAGGTGCGGCAACTCAAAAACTACTGTAGTATATTGAAGATCCGGCAAATCTGGCGACGTGGGCGATGACCATCCATTGTGTGCAATATCTCCCCAGACAGGACTTGGAGGTGGAATGGTGACCGTGTGTTCCTCCGGTTCTAACTGGGAGCGGGCTCTTCGAAACAATCCAAGCTTCCCCTTCTTATTCCGCCTATCAGCGGACTGATCTATTGGTTCCGCGATATCGGTTCGGTTTTCAGGCTCTGATACCACGATTGCTGGTTGCTCAGGCACACGCGGTCGAGAGTCCCATGCAATAACAGCACTTCGGCTGAGACTTGCAACAATCATCTTCCTAACCTTCTTCTTGACATCATCCTTCTCGATGGGTATCCAGTTTTTCGGTATTGCTTTCATAATCTGACTATTTGTGTAAACCCTCACACCAAATATTATCACCGCGATGGCGGCAGTGAGGCCATAGGCACCCGGGACCACCAAGTAGTTGGCGATTTTGTTCGGAGTTGGTCCATTCTTGCTAGTCCTTGCCTGTGCAATCAAGTCTGCTGGGGTCGTAATTATTAGGGCGAGGAGGACGATGCCGAGGATGAGATAAAATGATCGATAGAGAACAGCAGAAAGGCTCGGGCGCTTCAGCTTTAGCTTGAACTTCATGATGGCGGCATTATGCGCACGAGTCGTTGCTCAGGCAGAGGGGAACTGAGGACCAAAGGGTGAACATCGATTTCGGAGCGGCGCAGGTTGTGAAGGCGCGTCCGATCCAGATGCTGCTGGTAAAATAGTGTTTGCGTACTTAATACTCAGTAGATAATACCCGGAGAGATAAAGAGTTGTTGATGGTAAGCCGCATGCTGGTGGCAGTGAGGCTGAACTCCTGGGTTGCCAGTTTGGAGGTTGAAGTGATGAGTAAACATGCGCTAGAGCATTAAAGTTAGACACGAACTAGTCCATAAGAGGAAAGACACCCACACGAGCTTCACGAGATCTTGAGCTTCAGCTACCTCAACTCTGCTAACGTCTGCTTGTTACAATCGTCGACCATCTACGTGATTAACAGTATGCGACGCCACAAGTTCCTGGAATCCATTAGCCACACCTCAAGACGTCTTCAACATCACCCAGCTAGCCACATCATGAGCACGAGACTCATATTTCTGGAGGACTTCCAGCACACGTCTTGGTTGACCAGTCAAAATCCCATCATCCTGCTTTCCAACTCTTTGTTTGGCATCTGATCCATGCACACAAATACAGCAGTCTTGAACTCTTATCTCTCCGAGGTAGCCCGAATTGCAACAAGCACGTTGCCCAATCTGATCCCACTCTCGCCTATCAAGGCTATTGTCAGCCCCACGTGTCGTGGGATACTCATCCTTCCTGAGGGAGAACCCCATTATCTAGTTGAACAAGGGTCCTGGCCAAGCCTACATTGCAAGAAATTCTCACGATGTTGTGTACCATGTGGATCTTGGTGAGCTCCTCTTCATTAGCTCAACCTTACGAAAAAAGGCCAAGCACAAATTGGTCGGAGGTCCAGGTCGCGAAAGTTTCTTCTCTGATGGTTTAATTATGCCCTGTTGCTCTGGCGTAGTTGTACTTCCTTCTATTGCAGTAGCGTTCTCTTAAGAAGTGGGGTAGACACCGTTTTCATGGGGTAGCACTTATGGCGTATTAACGCAGCCAACCGCATTGCGACAATCGTTGACCTTGCAACCACTATTTCAGGTATCTACCCAGTTCATGTAATATTCTAGTCTTCTGCACAATCTTGCATTCCCACTACTGGATCACTGTGGAACCACTGAGATAGGTGCAGTGATGCGGTGCTCTGATGTTACCCGCCAAGCGGCCAATTAGCATTTAGCTCCTGCAACGTTCAACCAGGGTTGACGAGCTGTCACACTCATAGCTCTCCACTCACTTCCTTAAGCTCCAAGAAACTTTGCTTTGGTAGATCGGGACTACCGCGGTGGTGGGATTTTGGCCTCAAGATTTGCCTATAAAGCCTGCATGGTCCTCGTGCCCTCTTTCTAAATACTTTTTGAGGACATTTCCTTCCCAGGTATCCCACTCCGCATAGTCAGCATGTCAGAGTCACCGAAGAACGAGTACCCTAAGGGCGAAGAGAAGATCGCGCTAGGAGAGCCATATGCGGTGCAAGAATCTACTTCACTTGGAGTTGCAGAGGATCTACTCGGTTCTCAAAGTGTCGATCCAGCTCTGGATGCCAAGATGCACATTGTCAACAACGTGAGATGATTCCACAGGCGCCACAAGTCACTGCCGACAGCAACAATTGAGAAATACTAATGAAAACAAAGGCCATCGATGAGATTGGTTGGACTCCATATCACTGGAAACTGTTTGTGCTGAATGGATTCGGGTAAGTGTTACCCAGCTTTGTCTTGATCCAACGGCTCACATCTCGCAGCTATGCCGTCGACTCTCAACTCCTTCTTTTGCAATCAATCATCGCTACACAGGCCTGCTATGAGTTTACGCCATCTTACCCTCGAGCTCTCACAATTGCTGTTTACGTGGGCATGCTCGTTGGTGCTTTGTTTTGGGGATTGAGCGCCGACATTGTCGGTCGACGATTCGCTTTCAACGTCTCACTGTTCATCTGTTCATTCTTCACCATTATCTCTGGAGCAGCGCCAAATTGGGCTGCGCTTGCAACGTTCATTGCTTTCCTAGGCTTTGGTGGGGGCGGAAATCTTATCATGGATACGACAGTTTTTATCGAGTACCTGCCCTCAAACAAGCAATGGGTATTGAGTATGTACATGCTCTTCAATATTGGTGAGCATCACTGACATTATTCACAGCATGGCTCGCTTCATGGTGGGGGTTGGGACAGGCAATTGCCGGCTTCTTCGCTTGGGGATTCCTTCGTAAGCGAACTCATAGTTTTCCATCACATTCTTTTACTAACTCAGTCAAGCTCCCTCGAAGTGGAACTGCTCAAACCCGTTCGACGAGGATGGCCTCAGAATTTCTACATGCTCAAAGGCCGACAACATGGGCTGGAGATATGTCATGTATACCTCTGGAGCCATGGTGTTTGTGATGAGTGTGGCCCGAATTACAGTCATTCGCTTGAAGGAAACGCCGAAATATCTTCTAGGAGAAGGCAAAGACGAGCAGCTTGTAGCCGATTTCCAAAACATGGCCGCAAAATATAATCGACCTTGCTCTATCACCGTTGAGATGCTAGATGCATGCGGAACAATCAACTCGGCTCATGGAAAAACCAAATTCTCGGTTTCTGAGTTGACGGTTCACTTCAGAGGGCTATTTGCAACAAAGACGATCGGTTTGTCGACTTCTTTGATCTGGCTCTCTTGGACACTCATTGGTCTCGCTTATCCACTGTTCTATGTTTTCCTCAGCAGCTATCTCTCTTCCAGAGGTGCCGACTTTGGAGTACAATCTGATTTCGAGACTTGGAGAAATTATGCGCTGGTAAACATCAGTAGTATCCCGGTAAGTGAAATATTCTTCCTACCTATTTCTTCTCCGTCACTGACGAGGTACAGGGACCTATGCTCGCAGGTTACATGTGCAATTGGAAAGTCCTCGGCCGAAAGTACACCATGGTAATCGGCGCTCTTATCACAATGGCTTTCTTCTTCGCCTACACCCAAGTCCGAACGCAAGCTCAGAATGTCGGCTTTAGCTGCGCAATCGGTTTCGCCCTGAATATCTATTATGGCACGCTGTATGCATATACGCCTGAAGTACTGCCTTCTGCGCATCGTGCTACAGGAAATGGAATAGCGGTTGCTTGTAATCGGATCATGGGTATCTTGTCTGCAGTCATTGCTACGTATGCTGATACCACTACGGCGGTTCCGATTTATGTGTGTGCAGCTTTGTACATCGGGATGGCTGCCGTGGCTGTTGCTTTTCCTTTTGAACCGTTTGGGAAGAGAAGTTCTTAGTTACACGATGCTGGTCAGATATGTAGTTGAACATACCTCGTTCAAGACGAGTTGTGGATCACGAAAGCGGTTCAATGGAATAACATGCGAGACTACAGATTTTGGGATATTTCAAATTCCAAATTGTATCGATGAAGTGTATCAGAAGCGTTGGAGGTTTCGGCTGGCTGCAGCTCAGCTCAGCGACCCCCACGCGTATTCTCCATTCGGGAAGACCCTGGATAAGCCACTGCACGAGATAATGCGAAATCGCGTTATGCTACCGACAACTATGTAGTTTTCCATAATTTATTATAATTACACGATACTGAATTCTCGATACATCAAAAGATCGGACATCCAAGCGATGTTCCCTCAATTTGCAGCATGTCATTGGGCGTACAGTGCTCCAAGACAGTGGGCCGTCCATGCTGACGTCCCAATGCTGGGGTATTTTTGGACCACGCCACCAATTTGGCCAACCACAGCAAAGAGTTTCTCGCGACTTTTATCGAGTCTCCTGCAGATCTTCGAAGGGATGCGTCGCCTGTTGGACGCACACCCTTCGTATTTTTCACTCCTTCTCACTCTCCATCCGTTGCTCTCACTCACGCAGTATTTGCTTTCTTCGTGAGACTCGTCTCGAGTTGTGGGTTTCGCTCCGAGGCTTATCTCATAATTTGATACGTACAAGACGCGGCAGGAAAGCAGGATCCAGCCGTCAAGAGTTGGAACAGCTTAGGACGAGGCGGGCGTGTTCACATGCTCCCTCGCACCAAACGGCCACTCACCCCACTCGAAATAAAGATTCACAGAGTCTGGATCCATCGAGCAGGATTTAGCTAGGTCGGTGGATCGACTGACGTTTTGCCGCGAGGGCAATTGCGAGATGCGCGCTCCACGATTGCATTGAGCCTCAACCAACAATAGCAGTACGAGTTCGCGAGTGCATCTTTCCTTGGAGCGGCAGAGGTGCTTCGCCATTCAGGAAGTTGGAGGGATAAGACGCAAACATGTTTTCCAAATTACGTCCCCATCATCGCCGCACACCGTCAAACCCAACGTCACCGGCAGACCAATCCTTCGAACCTCCTTCACAGACAGACCACGCACACCCGCAACGACACCAAGATGCGCACATGCTAGAGCCAACAAATAGGCCCCCGCCTCCCCCTCCATTACAGTCCATCACGAATATGCCGTCTGCGGAGGGAGGTTTCGAGGGCCCGAGGCGGGTTGGTTACGAGAGGGATCCCAGGATACAGCAGGTGGATGGTTCGAGGGATACAAGAGGACGAGATACCTACGGCTTCAGCAATCACCAGAGATTACCATACGCGGGGTCACAGCAGCCAGAATCAGCTGGAAATGCTGTTCCTGGGAACTACACGGGTCCTCAATATGCAAGGCAACAGATTGGGATGAGCCAGGAAGTATTTAGACCTCGACCCTCCGAACCCAGTCCAGGCTTTGTCACGTCCCCGGATTTCCCAGGTCAGAATGGCCAGCCTGCTAGGAAACCACCGTCTAGCTTCTCGTCTAGTACGCCGACACTTGTTGAGCCTGCTCAATCACGGCCAGGCAGGGCAAGGCTGAATCTTCTGAACCCCATGTCACTTTTGGCACGGAGAAGGACATCACAAGCAGTGGAGAAATTGGCGCCTCAATCACTGGTATCGAATAGAAATGGGAACAACTTCAATGAGAGTTTTGACCCCCGCATTCGAGGAACAGTGGTCCACGATTTTAGTGCACCGAGAGCACCAAGGAGAAATCTTTCAAACGTAGATGTCCGAGCAGAAGGAGGTTCAGCAAGCAACCTGAGATACCAACGAAGTCCCAATGGCGACCTCAGTAGTGCGGATGAGAACGTTACTAGTCCATGGAGCGGTGGGAATCACACCCCAGTCTTCACGGAGAACTTTGAGGAAGAACAGTACCCAAATGCTGGTCCCCACGTGCGGAAAGCCAGCGATTTGACCGATCTGCCGCTACCACAGCCACCGTACGCCAAAGGCGCTCAGAAGCCAGTCGAACCAATATCTACTTCAAAAAGCAATGATGCTGCGCAAAAGCAATATCAGGCGCCGCGGAGGATAAGTACGCAGAAGCCCGTCCCAGATCTTCCACAGATGCCAGACCACCCTCCACCGGTGCCGCCAAAGACTGATTTGCCGTTACATGTTGCACCACAGCGTATCTCGATAGATGCATCTGCTACTCCTCCCAAGACGGGTTCGTTTAAGAAAGGTGGTCGGCCACGCAATGTTTCGGAGGTGTCGGCTAAAGATGCCGCTATTCCCAGACACATGAAAAGTACGTCTTCGCGATTCAGTTTCGATATGATCGGGGCTGCTGAGCAAGAGCGACTTCTGGAAGATAGGCATCGACAGAAGGCGTTGGAGAAGAAAGCAGGAAATCATGGCGATGAAGAGGAAGATGACCGGCTTGGGGATGAGTCTGAGCACGATTATGATTATGATAATATGGACGATGACGATGGACTGGAGGAGAGGATACCTGGTGTCAATGCGGATCTGGAGGAAGAAGAGTATCCTTATGACGATCTGGAAGAACCGATTCCAGGGGCCGATGATGAGGAGGATCCTTACCAAGTCTCGGACCTCGGCGAAAATCTGGGAGGCTTCACATTCCAACAAAGTTCACTGGCAACACCTATGAGTCCTGCAAGTCCGGCAATGGTGAGCACCCCGAGAGATGCAAATGGCGAAGTTATTGGATTTGCCATGACCAAGAATTCTCCATGGGCTCCTCAAGGTGTAGATTCAACTGTTTCGCCTAGCTCGCCCGTTTCACCTGACATGAAATCGCCTGTCTTGGTCACGGAGTTGCAAGGCCTAGGGCTACAAGGAGTCAACATAGCTTCATCTGTGGATCCAGCGACATCAGCCTTGCCACCCTCGAAGCCAGCAGCAGACTTCCCTCGACCTGCTGCGCTAGACGACGATGATCTATACTTCGATGATGGTATCATTGGTGGGCCTGGCGACGCAGATGACGTTGAATTTGACGAGTCAGTCTTTGACAACATCGACACTGATGAGTACGGCAGACCTGTGAAGTCATTGTCATCGTTACCAACACTATATTCCCCACCGTCACTCACAGCCGACCCATCACCACCATTGAATAAGGCTGCTGATGGTTTCAGAGAGTCTCAAGATATGACAGATGCCATGTCTCTCTCTGCCGCCCCTAACGGGGGCCTGGCTCCACAGCCATCCATATCGGGTCATGTACAGACCTCAATGAGTCTTCCACCTCCTCCACAACAAATCCTCACTCAAGATACCCTCGCCGCATATCAGTCAGCACTCGCGGCAGCAGCTTTTGCAGCAGCTGCCAACGGCAAATTTCGTCGTGATAGTATTAACCCATCTGAGCATGAAGATGCCCAACCCGGACTTGTCACTGATTCCAGCCATACCTCGCATTACGAACCTTTCTCGCCGTCCTATGACCAGGTAGAGGATGACTTCGATTATGACGATGTCCTAGAAGACGATCCCATCATCGCAGCAGCCAATGCCGAGGCTCTAGCTAACGACGATGATGGTTTCTACGGCCAAGAATTCGGCTTCTATTCTGCTCCAGCATCCAATGAAACCGAATTTGGAGGGTACTTCGGGCCTCGCGGCGGTGCAGGTCTCAATCGAGGTCCAAGCAACAGGATCGTCTCCCGCGAACCAAACTTGACACCTATTACCGAACGCAGCGAGTACTCCAACCGTAATTCTTTCATGAGTCTCGCTATGCACGGACCCGGCAGCGTAGTCAGTCCCGGCCTCGCACAGCTCACCAACATGCTTCGCAGTCCCATGGACTACGAAGGCGACATGAGTTTCGACGCGCTTCTCAAACTCCGCCGTGGTGCCTGGGGTGGCAGCCAAGCAAGTCTGCATAGCAGCAACGGCGGCAGCCCCAAGAGCGTAGCGGGCATGGATGATGGGTCGCCTATCGTCTCTCCCGCACCATGGGGCCAAGGCGGCGCTGTTACTCTCCCGCCTCCGAATCATGCCCAACAGCCTTCGGGACATAGGCGGAAGGGTAGTACGTTTAGTCTGCATAGTGAGGGTGCGAGTGTGACTAGCTCGCCGCCTGCTAGTCCGACTTTGACGATGGCGTTTTCGCCGTTGCATGGGATTCAGGAGAAGGAGAGGGAGAGGGAGAGGGAGAGGGAGAGGGAGAGGGAGAGGGAGAGGGAGAGGGAGAGGGAGAGGGAGAGGGAGAGGGAGAGGGAGAGGGAGAGGGAGAGGGAGAGGGAGAGGGAGAGGGAGAGGGAGAGGGAGAGGGAGAGGGAGAGGGAGAGGGAGAGGGAGAGGGAGAGGGAGAGGGAGAGGGAGAGGGAGAGGGAGAGGGAGAGGGAGAGGGAGAGGGAGGATGAGGATGGTGAAAGTGGGCATGTGAAGAAAGAGAAGGAAACAGGAAAGGAGAAGGAGAATAGCAAGGAAGCATTCAGAAAACATCGTTATACGGGGAGTGCGGAGAGTATCAGTTATACCAAGGACGAAGATCCCACAGGTGGGCCGAGGTGGATCCTTGAACGGCGGCGTACTGGGGAGGGTGGTGAGGTAGAGCTTGAGAGGGAGGTTGTTAGGGGTGGGATATAGGGATTTTGGATTTTGGATTTAGGGGTCGGATTTGGGGCTGGGGTCTGGGGCTGGTGGGAAATGGAATGGATGCCGGGGATGGGGACGGTGATGAGGATGGGATGAGGGTGATGAGGGTGGAATGAAAATGAGAGAAGGGAAGCGAAACAAATGATACCAGTTGGATAGCGTCAGCGATTCAGTACAAACTTACCTATAAACCTACCTAATAATATATACCCACAGCTATGGCTTTCGCTTGGGCCATGAAGCGAAGCAACAAACAGTCTACACGTTCCCATTTCTCTTCTTCTCTTTCTATCTCACTCCTTCTCTCCTGCTCTCTTCTTTTTAGCTTAGTTCTTCTTGTTATCCAAACCTTCCCTTACTATCTTGCCGGCGACTGTTGCGATGAGGTTCTATGGCGAAAGTGGCCATGGTATTCAGGAGTCCGGAGTGAGAAAAGACAGTCCCAACTATCTAGAAGGAGGATGGATCAATGCATACAAGACAGTTTAGGATGGAGGAAGATATATGTGTGGATGGAGAGGAAGATGTACAGAGAGCGGGGGTATAAAGTCGTGGTCTGATGAATGACGAAGCGATGAAAGTGAAGCCTAGGATCCTTGTATATCGTTTCTACCTGCTTGTTCTATGTACGTATCGTATATATATACCTTACCCATCCCATGCCCATGCTCATGCCCATGTATCCCAACTCCAACACCCATCAAATCCTGTAAGTTGTACTGTTTACCTTCCTTTATGTATATACTGTATCATATCAAATCCAAATCCGCTAATCAATGTTTCAAGACAGACAGGACAGGTATCTGTTAAACCTGTCCAGTCCAACCCAAACGAAGCCCAAATATATGCCATGCGATGTGTGCAGCGTCCACTAAGCATCTGCACTAATAAACTTTCAGCTAGCCTTCTTCCACTTCAGCCTTGTCGATCTTCCGCGTCTTAGCTCCCGCTTTGTTTGCAGCTTCTAACCTGATGTGGTAATAAAACAAAATGTGCTTGAAAGGTATGTGGGTATTTTGAGAGAATGTTTCTGGTCGTATATCCGTCATCGTGGACGATAATCGTAATGTTGATTCTTGTTTTGGACTGATGAAAATCTGGTTGGCGATTTCGAGGTTGTTCTGCGGTGAGGAGATTGGATGCGAAATCCGGACCTTTAAAATTGGCAAAATAGCCAGGTCTCGGAGCATGCTGATGACTGGTTCCACAGCTAGGGAGTCCCTATAGGAACCCAACATTTCTTCTGCATTATGGCCGCCCCATGACGCGGAAGCCTCTTGTTTCCCGCTCTATCCCCTCGTGGTCAAACACTTGGCTTGAACAATGGATCACGATCATCCCGTCGTTTCGAACTGGTCATGAAGAACATCCAGCTTCCCTCATCCGCCGCTGTATATCCAGAAACAACCTAATGGCCGCATTTCCCGTCAACCAATTCGCAGCATTGGAAAAACTCCCCGTTCTGCTGAGATAGAACATCCAGAAAGCTGCTTCTTTCTTGCCTCTCGCTGCCGCCGTTCCCACGAGCAGGACCCAGAGCTGAACACCAGGATACCTTACCCAGAATTCATCTTCGGAACATTTTCCAAATTCAGTGCAGAGATCTTGGAAGGCTCGATTGTTGATAGGAGACGGGAAGTCGATGTCGAGGAACTCGACGGCGCGGTGGTAGATAGCGCCTGCATGTTGGAGGGTCTCGAGGACGTGGTTGTGTTTTGGGTCGCGGCAGGTTGAGAGGAGAGGAAGAGTCAGGAGGTGCGTACTGTAGTTAGATTGCGGTTCTAAAGAGAAGGATATCTGAGGGCGAGATGTGGTAGAATCTTCGTAGAGTGTTTGGAGGCGGTGGTCTATTGTGAGTGTCCACATTTGTTTGAGTAGGAGGATGATGAGTTCGGGTTTACTGCGATATGTTATGATGCTCTCGAAATTTCCATCGCCTGAGAGGGGTGATTCGTGGATTATGGCGGCTTGTGTTGATACTGGTCTCGAGAGGTAGTAGTCCACCTGAGGGAACCGGGCAGCTTTCCCCGTCAGGACCGCTACCATGCTATCAAAACTTCGACGGGGTTGTTAGCTGCGTATGATCGCTCCTGTATGAATTGTGGGGACTTTACAGTGTTAGTTTTGCTACCATAGGACCATCGTGATGGAAAGAAGTAAACCCTCCTCTTGTGTCGATAATGCGTTGCACAGCATCCATGTGAGTACTAATCTCTGTCGAGTCTCCATAACCTGCCTATTTAATCCTCAGAATGTGGTACAAGGATCCAGCCAAGACTTTCAATCTGCCATGACTAAGTGGGATGTGGTGGGATGGATACAGTGCATACAACCTAGTGCAGCAGGCAGTGCGGCGTGTGCCTCACGATCAGGGATTTAGTGTTGGGAACTTACAGTCCACATGCTGAAGGTCATGATCGCACCAATTGTGGCGTAGTCGAACGCTTTTTTGGGGTCCTCTAGCCGGTCCTGGATCCACTTGATTGTTTCGACCCGGAATTGATAACATTCAGGAGTTTGACTTATCCAGGACAATACATCTAGGTCTAATACTGCGCCTTTAACTGTCGTAAAGTCTGGACTTCTGGTATAAGGCATCCAGGCAGATTGTCTGGGGGTTAAGCTCTTCATGCTCTGGTCTGTACGATCTGATCCAGTCACTTGGAAGGGGGTTGGGAATGGCCATTTTCTTCGGTTGACATAAAGAACTGGGCCATCTTTTTCAAACCAGGCATATGGTACCACTGTATCAATCAGAGTTAGCAAGTGCATTCGGTGAAGGGTGACAGGAGAACCTGGAATTTGGCTTACAATTGTTTGCTTTGTTTTCAATTGTTGTCAAGAGACATAACTGGCGATCTTCCTGGCGAATGATTTCCGCCTCCACCGCCCCTTCGACCGATTCATAATCGTTTTGTTCTTCCACTCTCACCGGAACATCCTCATGCCGTTCGACCTCTTCGCTGGTAGCCTTGGCTATGGGGCCGACTGAAAGCCCCCGTGATTTCTTGGTCACAGCCTGAGACCTTGGAGCAATCCCAATTGGGCGTAGCTGCACATTTCTCTGCTGGGTCAAGCTATTCAGATAAGCCTTCTTGGCCTCCTTCCTCCTCTGGTGATATCCCTTTATTGCGTGCGACCTCACAATGTTGGGACTTGAGACTGAGCCCCCAGGTCCTACACTCACAAACTGCAGCATTTGTGGGTAGGGACGTGCTGGCCCTTGACTCGAATTTGACTTCGAGACATTGGAATCGGATTTCGGTACAGTAGCAGGACCAGCATCTTCTTGACCTGGAGGGCGCTGACACATCGTCTAGTCGATGCGGCGCAGCTTAATCATCGACATACAGGTCAGGTGTAACGCGAGATTGAGGCTGGTGAGTGAGGAGATGGGTCCGGGTCTGGAAATACTTTTGCTTCACCCCACCTTACAGAATGCTGACACGTGCGGGTCTGCAAACTAGGCCTGCTTGGGATTAGGGAAGAAGAGAAGGCAGATGGAACGTAAACACAACGACGGGAAGGTCTATGGCTGGTGCTTATATTCTGCGATATTGACATTCTTTATATTTCTTCGCTTGATGGCATTGAAGCTAATATCAGACTTTGCTGGTTTGGGGTGATGAGGGGGACCAGAAGGCGGATCGACCCCAAACGGACCCCTGCCTAGAACTTCGCCACCAAGAACGCAGTGGATACGTACCAATAGTGGAGGGTCGCAGCACTGGTTATTTGAGGTTCTATTGAATATGAGGCCGCAGGGCGGAGTCATTTTCTTGGTGCAGAAGGAGCAGATTTATTACGATTCAGGAACCTCCGAATACCACCAGTACCTGCACTAGGGAAATAAGTGTCAGCGCTGTAATTGATGCTGAAGTCGCTAGAACTTTAGGCTATTGAAATCTTACCGAGGCTCCTTTTTGGACTTGGATAATGCAATTCTTGCAGTTTGCTAAATCCAAAACACCTAAGTATGAGTCAGGAGGAATCAGGCATTCAGCTTTAATTTACAGTCTATCGGTACCCCAACTTTGCTAGAAATCAAACAATGTTTCCAACTTTTTAGTTTTGGTCTGCTGTTAGCTATGCTGCTCGTGTTTGTAGTTTACTACCAAGCTACGAATGTTTTGCAAAAGATAAATGTTGACAAAATACATTCTATTGTTGCGATATATCATCATCAACTCCGTCCTCCCCGGCTAACTCCGAAGGCAATCTAGCCTCGGTACTGGCTGGGCGTTTCACCAGATGCCCAACTGCAAGGCCAAACTCCCCACTTGTCGCTTTAATAACACATATGATCGTCAAAGCATACTCGCTCACGATCACGCTAACTCTTATTTTTATTCCCTGCTGAATATGTCAACCGATCTCTGCAAATACCTTGTCGATATGGCAGTTCAATGCACGAAGTAGAGTTCGTCATGTATCTGGGGCTGAAGAGATGTTCATCCACTAGATCACCAAGAAGTTAGCTTACAGACTCACCTCGAGATCTTGAGAGGAAATTAAGAACGGCCACTTACGATTGCATCAATACTCGGCGGGCCAGATGTCAGCATCGGTCCTCCCTCTTCGACTACCCCAGTCGACGGGTTAACTACTTTCCCATCGACAATAGGGCGACAATATATGGCGTCTCAAATGCCGTAGGCATGATCCAACCCGTCATATACTGGGCAAGACATGGTTGCCTGTGGTGTCTAAACAACACGCAGAATTAGTCTTTTCCGCTTCTCTGTTTGTATTTATTGTACTCTTACTCTTTGCTGACCTTTACTTCGAGCGCTTAAGTATTCTTCAACGGATTGGCCAACTCTCGAAGTCAATCATCCAGCGAGAGAGGAAAAGGCACGGAACCGGCCTTCGCGTGAACGACAACCGGTTGTTGACAATTGTTGAGAAGAAACCAGATGAACGATCACAAACAGAGGAATGGAAGTGTATATCAAATGTTGCAAACTGTCTAGCATGGTTGTCTGCGGCTGTTGCATTTTACCTGTAAGGTGGCGCCATACTTCAAAGTGGTAGCGAATCAGCAAAGCTGTTGGTGCTTCTTGCTTTCTCTAACAGATACCAGTCTCCACCTTTCGTATCGATCATGAAGAACCACATCCAATTGTGTTTCTATCGTCTTGATTGGAATGGCACGCTTACCCATATGTCATTAATCGGACGCTCCTGCATGACAGTCTGAGATAAGAGTCTTTCGCCAGCAGCAACCGAGGCTCGAGTTGAGATTGGGGCAATTTGTTGGTAGAATCTATGGAGACCTACACAGTAATATATATATTATCAATTTCTGTATCAATTTTCAAAATTTTGCTTCCGAGCGATGAGCTTCGAGCAAACGTGGGCTTACCAGCAAGTCCTTGAAAATATGATCTATAACTTCGACTCTTCGACTCGTCGAACAAGCACTCTCGTCGATTTCGCTGGGGTGGAAAGCGGCGGCTCCGTATGTGAGACTGGAGGGTTGCGAGAAGGTACTGTTACTAGTCTAAGTGGTCTCGACAAACACAGTGACCAGATTATCCAGGCTAGAATTCCTGTGATTATGCACCTTCAAGTACAGATCAGGACATCCTGGCAGCCGTCGCAAGGAGAGACATCTTATATCGCCGGAAAATGGATCAGGTAAGCCGCTGGAAAGCATGTGGTGTACTTCATCAGGAAAATTGTGGACAGCAGACCAATCCCAACTGCGACTCGACGCGGTGTAATCGCCCAGGGTGCTGGTGATGGGATTTTTTGAAGAAGCTTGGAAATAGAATTCATACAGAATCTACAAAAAATCAAGACCGCGATCGTCTTTGAGAACAACCTGACACGAGAAAGGGTTTGGACAAAAAGACTTACGACAAACCTCTCATTCACCAACCCTCGATTCACCGTACGCATATACATCACTCCCGCCCTGCCCAGCGCCAAACGCAACCACAGCACCCATGAGATAAAACACATCATTCCCAACACAATTGATTCCTCTAATCGCGCCACCATTGTCTTCAAACTCTTGACATCTGTCTATGAAGTTTTGCCATAGTCCACCTGCGCCGGTAATGGCGTAGCTTTGGAGAGGTGAAAGTTCAGCATCATGATGGATGGGATAAAGGTCCAGCTAGGGTGTGAGGATGGGAGACAAACATCGTTAGGGATGAGAAGCCGGCGATGTAATTTATGGAGCGGTATGCGTTGGTGAGGAAGGTGAGTGGAAGGAGGAATTCCATGGTAGGTTTTGGGGGAATAGGACGAGGAAGACAACAGAATATTGTGAGCGGATGATGCAGTACAGGCAGAGACGCGATTCGGGGCTTGAAAGCAGGGACGTGCAAAGCTGTGGGTATTTTTTCTGTGGTTGCGTTCCGCCAATTCTTGCCTCGAGTTGCTTGCTAAAGCTTTGAATAAGCTTGCTATACCCCGCTGTAGTAGTTACAAAGAGGGGGAGATGGGCAACAGTGATGCATTCAATTCTTCCCAATGCGGAAAAAAAAAAAATTCGCTTGACGAAACTTCTTCCTGTCATCGCTCGAGGGCGCAGGGTTCTTTGATTGCGCAGAACACACTTGAGTGTCTTTCTATTCCATCTCACGTTTTTTAGTGGTGCGAATAATTTTTGAGCTCAAATGCCAATCAAACATGTGGATCTGACAAGGGCGTTTCGTGACGGTACCCACAATTCCGCTGTGTTGAGACCAGGCTGTGGGTTCACATTCTATCACCACAACCACGAGGTAATTTACAACCCCAGATATTTAATAAATTCCAACCATGTGAACATTTTTCAACAAGCATTTATAGCCCTTCAGAATGATTTTTCCCAATGTGCGATTGCACCTCGCGAGAAAAATCTGGTAGATTATTTGTTTATTTACTTTCCAGCTTTAGCGAGAAATGCCAAGATGAGGGGAGAGCGCCGGAATGCTTGCTTGTGAAGCGAAATAGGACGCACAGGTTGACCTGTCGACTATTGAGATTATTAATTGTTATCTTTTTATTCGATCGATTCTTTCTGATTTGCAAAACTATCACTTATTTCTGTGTAGCGACTCTTGTGGTATCGTACAAACATCTCCTAATCCTTTCGATCTGTTTAAGAGGAAGTTTGGATACTGTCGCCTATCATCTCCTGCCGAATGGAGATTTCCCAGGTGACCCGAATATGTAGATAGCTCGTTGGCGAGATTGTATGAAAACGGAAAAAAAAAAAAGAAGAAGACGCCCAATACCCATCTTGAAGTTGTAATCAAACACAGAAAGACAAAGAGCGCAGCTGAGAAAGACTTTCTCAGTCAGCTGACTTCTGGCGTCTCTTATCCTTCACCACATCTCTCCCTCCATCTCCAGCTTTCAAGGTTTCAATCAAACTCATACCCTCCAACCCAGTGACCCCTTCACCGTTCCCTCGCCCAATACCAATCAACACACCTGAGAATCCATCGATGGCATTCCCACCTACCATCGCTCCATTCAATTCCTCCTGACTACTAGTCACCACGCCCAATCCACTCTTTCGTCTCGCTCCGCTGCGTGTGGCTCTCGACTGTCCAGCACCACCAGAAGTTCGTCGACCTGAGAGACGCTCTTTGATCTTCTTGCTGTCGGCGCGAGTTGTTGTTCCACCATTGTTGTTGCCGTCTGCTTTTCCACTGCCATTTTGAGACTGGCCATGACCGGCACCAGTATTGAAACTCAAACCGAGTCCAATACCCCCACCATCGCCAAAGTCAGAATCACCACTCCCATCTCCCTCATCACCACTTCCCCCCAAATTCGGACTCATCTTCAGCTTCTTCCTCGCAACCTGCCCATAACCATTCCCATTCGGCGACCCCTCACCCTCAGCGTCCACCCACCTAATAACAATCCGACATTTCCCTCTACTCATACTCTCCCTAATCCTCCTCCACCTACTCTCCTCTTTATACACACCCTCATAAAACACATCCCACCATTTCCCCACCCTCGCATGCGGAACCTCCGTGCTCCTATCGCGATACTTCCTATCATCGTCCTTCCGCTCCTCGCGGCTCAGATTCTCAATCTCAGCTTCCCAGTCTTGCACGCGGGTCTGGTATTCGGCGAGGGTGCAGGGGCCAGAGGCGTCGGTAGCGTACCAGGAGCCGATGTTGTCGATGGAGAGGATGGCGAAGGCGTGGTCGTTGGGGTCGTTGATTGTGGTGGTGAGACTGTGTGGGGTGGTGGGGTTGGGGCTTGGGACGGTGAAGTGCGGGGATGAGAGGGAGAAGAATTCGAAGAGGGGGGTGCCTTGGAAGGAGAAGTCGTAGTCTTTGCGTTTGTAGATCCTCTTGGGTGGGGAGGGAGTGGTGTCTGGTTCGGATGGTGAGGGATCGCGGGGACGTGAGCGTGAGTTGAGTTGGGAGGTGCGGTAGGATGGTGCGAGAGTGCGGATGTAGGATGTTGCTGGAGGATCTGGAGGTGCGTGGTCGTCTTTGCAGTCTGGGTAGGCGGTAACGTTGCTTGCTGGACAGGCGAAGACGACATAGGATGTCGGAACGGGCATTGGGAAATCTGGAGGAGGCCGGACAACGCTGAGGGGCTTAGGTGTCCAGATTCCTAGTTTGGCCCATTTTTCGTAGTGTCCAGAAAGATCAGGGTCGGTGTTGGTCTCGGTTGGGGAGAGTGTCAGGATTGGTCGGGAGATGAGGAACCAGATCCAAGTTTGGGTGCCTTGTGTTGGCAGACCGGTGGTTGGGTTGTTGTAAGTTGTTGGTCTATATTGTCAGCATCTCTTCTGCGTACAGCTAAGTGATGTGATTTTGTAGGAATACAAGGTAATGACGAAATGAGCAGACACGACTTACAGATCAACCTCATAAACATCGGCTCTCTCATGCAAGCCGCCACCATTATAGTGTGCCACCAAATCATTCGCATGCTCACCCGTCCTCATATCAGGCGTGAAATCATGGAACGAGATAGTCCTACACTCTCTCTTTCTCTGCGTACCTGTCTCCTTACCACGACTCAACAGCCATTCTCGCAATCCTTTTCCAGTTTTTTCGTCGACCTGACCGAAACCCCAGGGACTGATTGGACTGAGGGGACTGCGGAAGGGGAGACTGACACCGCTGTCTTTACGTCGGTCGAAACCGCCGCCGATAGTTTTTGACTGATTTTGGGAGGGGATTGCGGGAGACAGGTTGCTGTTTTGATTGGAAGTGTTGTTGGTAAGGCGGTGGAGGAACGGACTGTGGTTAAGTGGGACATCTGGAAGTTCTGTGAGATGTCAGTATGTGCTCTTGGAAGAACTCAAGAACCAATACACAGGAACCCATTTCCAAACGACAAGGATTGGAACTAGATATCGATGGACATCATAGCAAATTGAAGCTCATGGCAGACTCGGTAATCATTATTGCCAATTGATGAAGAGAGAAAAGACCGAACAAAGTGATGGGAGTAGTAAGAAGCTGCCATCATCGATAGCCAATTGTGCAGAAAAGACCTCAGCAGGCAAGATACAGGTAGAAATTTGGCTAGTACAAAGTAAAAGGAAATGATAGCAGAAGAAGAAAGCAAATGTGACGCCTTCATGGGCAATAGTAATACCCCAATCAACGACAGAGAATACAAACCCAAAAGACAGAAAATCAAGGAGAAGCGACCACAGCAACAAAACAACAAAAACAAAACAGCACAACAAATCCAAACCACACAGCGAAAACCAAAACCACCTACCAAAATCCAAACAATTCCTCTCCCCAACAACAGCCTGCAACCTCCCACTCGCCAACCCCACAAACCCCATCCTATTCCTCACCCCCTCATCCAGCACCGCTCTCGCCTCCCTAGCGCTCAACTCCTCCTCTCCATCCTCGACTTCGATTCTTCCTTTTCCAACCATACGGTTTTCGTCTAGGAGGGGTGGAAGCCCGCCTTCGAGGTCGGATTTTTGGGTTAGGGCCGCGTCGAGGGTTTGGAGTGTGGGGAGGTGCGGGAGGAGTCGGATTTGGAGGTTTGGGGGGGCGGGGAGGGGGAGTGGGAAGGGGGATGTGAGGGAGGGGAGGGGGGAGGAGGATGGGGAGGAGGAGGGATGGGATTGGGGAGGGGGGTAAGTGGTTGATGTGGATGTGGATGTGGTTGTTGGGTATTGAGGTGCGTAAGGGGGGAGAGGAGGCGTCGAGTGGTCTGAGTAGCTATATGTTGGAGAGGAGGCCATGGTGTCGTTAATGGGATCGCTGAAATGATTGGAGTGGTAATCGACTACCATTGTAGTTGTAGTCGTTGACGAGGTTGGTGTTGGTGTGTGCGTGCTGAGTAGAGGGAGGCAAAGACCTTAACTCGTGTTTTGCAGAAAGATATCTATCTGGTGGAGAGTCTGAGAGTAATTGGCCGCGGTTGAAAAGGTGAGGTGAATGAGCATTCGTCGTCTGGTGGGAGATGCCGACAAAAAAGAGTATATCATGTGGATGTCGGTTCTGTGAGTGAAGCGATGCCTCTTGTCTAGCTGAGAGTCAGAGAGTCAGAAGCAACCAGGTAGGTGAAGCAGAGTGAATATCAGCTTTCTCGGTCGAGAGCCTGTGATGAAGATGGAGACTCTAGCTTACTTCTTAGTTTACTGAGTCTCTATGTGAGGTTCTGATGAGGATTTTCGAATTGTAACGACCTGCGGAATGTGAAACACCAAGATTAGTGACAAAATATTGGTGTTGGAATGTCCGAGCTGGTGTGATTTGATCTATGTTGAAGGTGAACTCGAAAGAAGTCGATGCCTGGAATTGTATTCACAGTAAGAAAAGTCTAGATTTCCAGGATCGAGGAATTCAAACGTGAACTCTTCCTTAAGTGAGATGAAATCGAGGTATAGAAATCAAATTGCCTTAGTAGTCCAAATCACCAGCGTTTGCTGCCAGACTGAACCTCGTTGTTGTTTTTAGAGAAAGCGAAACAAAGATATGCTGAGAAGTTGACAGTGTCAGTTATGATGACGATGATGGTGAGCAGCGGGAAGTTACTCAACCCATTTCATCAGTGAATTTCAATTTTCAAACAGCATAGACTCTTGTTTATGACGTCGTAAAACCCCTCGAACTGTTAAAAACTCTCAAAGACACAGAAAGGAGTAGTATATCAAGAAGAGCAAACACCTCCAAGATTCGCACTCTCCCCTTATCATTGGTAACTATATCAACGTCCACGTCCATTCCCAACCGCCACCAAAATCAACACCTCTCTCTCTCAAAGTCGAACCCATCCTTCAAAATTCTTTCTCGAAAGTACATACATTTCAAAACTCTCATTCAACCCATCTCATCCCATCTAGTCTCATCTCTCAACGTCCCCCCCTTCTCGCTGGCCACCCTCTCGCTGGCCGCCGAGACAGAACTACAAGAAACCTAAATTAAACCTGCAGCTAGCTTCCTATCACAGAAGAATAACCCAGGGACGTCCAGCATGGGACAATAACTTCAGGGTTTTAGAGTTCTCTGAGTGGTTGTGGTTGGCGTGGTGGAGGTTGATTAGGTAGGCTGGTAATTAAGTAGGTAGGTAAGATACTCCCTCACTAAGCATCTAGAGCGGCGAAAAATACCTACCTATCCTGCCTTCTTCTGTCTCTAAGGGATACATAGATTCATAGAACCGCAGTGAGCGTGAGCGAGACCACCTGCAATACATCACATCCATCACGTCCAGTCAGTCAGTCAAATGTAGCTATCTTCCCATTGCACAAGAAGGAAAGAGAGAAAGATGATTGTGTAGTTCGGATATACACCCGGAATAATTGCACTCTCGGTTTCTAGTAAGTAAGCTAGGAAAAATCACTTGCCTGAAAATATCTGACTGGAGCACGTGACTGGAGCTTGGTCGAGTTGAAGCCAAAGCCAGCAAGCGAAGAGGAGGTGAAAAAGTCAGCACGTCAGTACCGTTGCGAGCGAAATGAATGAGTATTTCAGGACTCATAGTTACTGGACACTTAAGACTGGCATTTAATTTACACTTGCATACACGTGCACACGCAGTAAATGCTAATGCGAGTGGCTTCAAAGGCAAATATTCCGTATTGGCATTTCTTTGCCTGTCTATTTTATGTACAGTCCAGGTGTTCATCTATCCATTACTACCTCCATTCACTTCACTTGGCATTACTTCACTTTGCACCATCTCTCTCCATCCATCCATTCAACCATTCATGTACAACCATCCACCCCTCATTCTCCATCCTCCACCACATAGCACCACAATGCAATGCACATATACATCTCCTTCGCTCACAAAATGCCAAAGAACTCCCTCTCCGTATGTAAGAAAGTCCCAATGCCAGAGAGCCCTCACCCACGAGCTCCTTCCGATCAAGTGCCGAGAGAGAAAAGACAGGAAAAGAACTCCATAAAACGCCGCGCTATCGTCTATCATGCGCTCATGCAAGGTATATTACTCATTCAAACAGTGAAACAGAAAAACAAAAACAATCAAAGGGCCTGCTTTCTATCTCCAGCTGCTGTATTCGCTTTTCGCTCTTCTTCAAAAGTTGCATGTACGCCATGTATGTACGGAAACAATGCTGGACAAAAGACAAGAAACGTGTAGTGCGATGAAATGCAGAGGTTTATAGGAACCACATGAAGCAGAGCATGACTGCGACGAGGCCGGCGCTCATGCCAGCAATCTCTTTGCTGCCATTGGCGCCACCCTTGTTGGTGGATGAGGCAGATGCGGCGCTGCCTGTGGCGGTTCCGGTGGGTGTGCCGGTGGTAGAAGCAGTTGTGGCTGTCTCCAAAACCTGACCGATGCTGGGGAGGGCCACATTGCCATTGACCAACCAGCCTCCAGCTGTTGAGCTAGGGCATGCTGGAGGAGTGATGGATGGGGAGTAAGCGGAGCTGGCGACTCCCTTGGGGTGGAGAGTAGCCCAGACCTTTTGGAGATTGGTGAAGTCTGGTGCGACTGGGGTGGGAGTTCCACGTCGGGAGAAACCGCCTTCGATATCTGAAGCTACAACGGTGGCTGAGACGGGAGGTCCGTACGAGATGAGACCGTAGTTGTTGGCTTCCTCGATCCACTCGTAGATGATGGCTCCAGACCAGAGGTCGTCCATATCAGGTCCTAGGATGGCACCTTGGTCCTGGAAATCACGAGGTCGGACAGTGTTGCAGCCTGTCTCGGAAAAGAAGATCGGGATGTTGATGTTCTCAGCGAAGCTGTTGAGTCTGTTGTAACCCGAGGTTGTCATGTCGTTGGGACCACACCATTCATAGGCGTTCAGGCCGAAGAAATCGACAGCCTCGGCGGCATTTGATCCACACGCAAGATAATCTTGCAACATAGGGCGAAGTTCAGCGATATCAGCCGCAGAATATCCAATTGGAATCTTTCTGTAGCCTTTTTTGTCTCTGTACGTCTTCATGTCTCTTGCGGCAGCCTTGATGTATGGTGCGGCGAGGGACTGGTTGTTTAGGGCAATGACTTCGTTTCCAATAAAGAATCCAAGAGTATTGTCATAGGTGTGGAAGGCATCCATGACTGCGGCAAAGGCGTCGAATTGGGATTGGTTCCACGATGTATGGATCTAGTAGGCCATTAGCAATCAATCTTTTAGTTTGAGGTTCGAGACACGTACTGGGTCGATATCCGTCTCGAAAGTGTCCAGATCAACCAAGAGATAGATACCAGCATTCGCAAAGGCAGTCATACAACCGCTATGGTCTCCCTGGGGATCAACATGGTATACACGAATAGCATTTGCACCCAATGTTCCCATCAGATCAGCGTCGCGTTGGCATTGCTCGGTATCGATTAATGGATCGGCAGGTGTGAGCTGATAGGCAATTCCTGCGCAACGATTAGCTACGACCTCGCACACGCGGCGACTTCCTTACCCTTCATGTAGTACTGAGTTCCATTGCTGTAGAAGAACTTTGTGCCTTTGGTGGAAATCTGTGGAACCGCAGCCTGGACCGAGCTGACAGCTAGGCAGGCAAGCAGCACAGCTTGGGTGAGGGATTTCGAGAACATCCTGAAGACCTGCGGGAGGATGATGTTGAAGCTGTGCAACAGTGTATCGTCGCAATATGGGTATCTTGCAGCTTCCAACGCGTTTCGAGATTGAAGCTGAGAATAATTGAGCGAGTGTTGTTGTTGTTTTTTGCTCGGAGGTCTCGACCAGGAAAAGGACCAAGCTTCTGTTTGTGGAACTGGGAAGTGGAGAACTTCAGAGGTAGCGACTGTTTGGACGATATACCTAATCGATAACCTTATGCAACGAGTGTGGAGTCTCGATGGACTGTGCGTAAGTAATTAAGTGATTACTGCTGCACTTGATGGAGCTTGCCCAGAAGTCTTAATGCCGCAACTAGTAAAAGTGAGGCAGAAGAAAAGAAGAGAAAGGAGGAATTGCGATAGAGTTGGGGGTGGGGGTGGGTTGTCAACGCGGGTGGGCTGGGCTTGGCTTGGATTGGATGCTTGCAGCTGCAGTATCCAGGAGAGCAGAGGAGAAGGAGACGAGAGCCGAGTTGGATGGATGGGACTGGGACTGGGACTGGGACTGGGACTGGGACTGGAGGATAAGGAAGGATGCGAAAGTGCTGTGACGAAATCAGCGTGTTATCCCAGCACAGCGATTGGCTGTCGATGTTTTATGCTGGGGTTTATGCAGACAGCGTAGGGGTTTTGTGAAATTTATCCCGATAGCCTTGCCAACGACACCACAGTTCTGGCGAGATGATCTCCTTTCCTTCCTGAATTGCCTCTTCCTCTTCTCAAAGAACCAACAAAAGAAGAGATGTATGCCCCAAACACTCATCCTTCGCCATCGCCATCGCCATCCTCCCATTATTGACATCCATCCTCGCCCCCGCCTCAGCACACACTTTTTGCCATCCACCAACTCATGCGATTTTTAGTCGCACCAACACCGATAACAAAACCTTCTAGCTCCCAGCTAAGATAAGTGTTTCTGTCTTTCCAAGGCACAGGCAACGGTTAGCATTTGGTAGCGCAGCCAGCTCCAAGCCGGATGAAGATAGGCGCGTGCAGGGAAACGCGGCCAAATGGTCGTGATTCGGTCGCTTTCCATGTGGCAGATCGGCTAGAAGGCAACCTGATCCAAGTTTCTTGGCTGATGTCTTAAGTGCGGCAGCGGCAGCTATTTTGGTGGTGTCCTGATCTGCTTGTTTCGTGTTCTGTTGACTTTGCCAAGACACGGCACGGATGCCACCACATGCAAATATTTAACCATGTCGGGATCTGAAGGAATAGTAGTGCAGCACTCTCGATGTCAACGACGACTCAAAAGTTTTGTTTCCTTTATCGAATCAAGGTGTTCATCTTTGCTAGAGAGGTCAAGCTCGAATGACTACCAAGCTTGGAAGTTCAAGTCAATAGGTCTGTCATCCTTGCCTCTCCAAGCTCTAGGCTCAAGCCGAAATGGAAACATGTTATTGTTATCACCTCGCGGGTTATGCTCATTTACATCTGATTCCGTCCAACTTTGGTAACAGATCCATGACAGCAATGCGGACTTCCAGAGCCTGGAGGTGTTTTCTTTGTCATTGTCAAATCGTTTCTCACCCGTTCCATGAGCTCTAATTGAGCACATCATATGTATTTTAGTTCTCTTCGCGTTCATGCCTATTCAGTCCAAAACAGTCTTGCTCCTCTTCATCTTGGGATTGAATTCCTTCTTTCCTACTTCCGACTTACCTTGTCATCATCACCGCACTTTACCACGCGAGAAACAAGTCAGATCATGCACAATTCACATCACGTGACCCAGTCGAGGGATGCCATTGTTTTGAAAAGAGTGTTTCAATATTAAATCACAAAAAAATCAGACGTTGCGAACAAAAGAAATCCATCCCTCGCCCGCCACTCTAGCAGAATAGATGACAAATCCCACCACGGTGCGAAAGCGGTGTTCAAATCTGCCATCTAAATCATACAACAATACTTGCTTAGTTAAAACGTGAGAGTGTCACGAGTTCATCTATTCAAGAACTAGAGTGGCTAAGGCTCAGGATACATACGAGCAGCTGCAAGAACCTGTTCCGTCGCACTCGGGACAGTGAGATCTGGATCCTGTTAATATTCTTCTTCTGTCTTTCGTCTTCTTGGGGATATATTGCGAGACTTACGCTATCGAATAGTCTGATGTGGTACGAAGACTGTGATCAGGTTCCGGATCCTTCCAGACGTCGGGATCTCCATCATTCGGCATGGAGTCGCCTGGAGCGTCTTCGGCAATCACTGACATGCGTATGTCAGGCTCTTCTGGCCATTTATCATAGCCTTCATGATGGTCTTTGTCTCCCAAACTCTTTCTTATGTTCGGTTCTTCTGGCCATTTATCGTAGCCCTTGAGCAGGTCTTTACCTCCCATACTCTTTCGTATGTTCGGTTCTTCGGGCCATTTATCATAGCCCTTGAGCAAATCTTCTGGAATCGAAGGATCTCCTGGTTTTCCAATCAAGACCGGCCAGGGGCTATTGACTGCGCCATACGCTTCACCAAAGAGGACCAAGTCTTCCCTCAGGCTCCGCACGAGACGGACAGCAATATGCATGTAGCCACTTTCTCTCAAGGTACGCATCGTGTCCGATATCAATTTCCGAAATTCTTCAGTCGTCCAATTGATCAGGATAACGACGTGATCGAAGATAATGGGGCTTTGAGTGTTGTCGAGGAGAACTCGATCGGGTTGAGACCCCATAAGCCCAGGGCTGTAGGGGACCGCCATGATTTCTAAAGGCGAAGTTAGTGTCATACTTCGAATTTTTGGCATTGGGCTGTAACCTCGTTGTGGTTCTATTCACTGCTGATCGAGGGTCAAAACACTCGTCACAGAGAAGTTGCCATTGCCATGCGGCGTCTGCCAAGTTTCTTTCCGAGCTGGAAAAAATCCAGAAAACGACATGCGAGGTAGGTCGCAATAAATATTGCGGTGGGCGGAAGCAGCGTTGAAGAGAAATGCGCCCGACTTGGGCTGCTCGCGAGGCACATTTCAGCTGTGCCGATGGCTTTCCTGCAGCCTCGAGTGATGCCAACTCATTCTTTACTTGCATATGTTTCAGCCTACCCAGACACTTCATTGGTAATCCTTGCGAAATCAATAAGCATGCCCTAGAGCTCAAAACACCTAGCTCATCCTTCGACTTCATCACCAGTTCTTTGCAACTTACGAAGTCCGGACAATCCGAATATTGTTTTTACTACATCTAATGGAGCCGATCGGCGCGGCAGCATCTCTTGTTACTTTATTGGCAGTCTCGAAGGGCATTGCTGATAGAGGTCTGCTTTTGGTCAAACGATATCGAGGGTATTCTGCGGCCCAGGCTGTGGTCCGAGATCGGTTGCTTCAGCTGGAGGTACAGCTCAGCCTGCTCAACGAAGTCAAGAAAGCCATCTCAGAATCCAATATTCTATCGGATGACGTGAAGACACAACTTTTAGAAAGTCTTTGTAATACTCACTTCTCATTTGAGTCGATACGAGATCTTTTGGCCCAAAATTCTGAGGAGGGAGGAACTCGAGCACGGCTGCGATGGGCTCGAAAAGGCGAGGCTGAGGTTCGAGACTGGGTCGAAAAGCTTGCTCAACATGGCCAAAGCCTAGGCGATCTGCTCAGTACTCTCCAGGTGTATGAAGCTATTCAGATTTCAATAAAGTCTTGTTGACATGGGTCCAGCAAACTGTCAGCGCATTCACTCAAAATAAGCGAAGCTTCCGACAGCAAACTGGCTCTCATCGTCAAGAATCAAGATGAAGAGAAGCAAACCAAAAAAATCGCTCGATTTAGGGAAATTCGCAATAGGAACGAAAGAGTCAGGTCTAGGTCTGACGAAGGCATGCTCTGGTGTCTTCTTCTCCGGCTACCACCCGGTATTCGCAATCTCACATTCCTACAAAATTACAAAGTTCAATTCAGCTTCTCGGTCCTATGCAAGCCGATAATACCACACAATATAGTGCCAGATTCGGCAGAGATCTTTGAAGCTTGCAAGTCTGGCGATGCACTTGGTGTCAAGCATATCCTGGATTCAGGAGAGGCTAGTCCCCGCGATACCACATCACAAGGCTCAACACCTTTGCGAGTAAGTAACTCTTACTCCCGTGCGGATATTTTAAATCCGAATTTACTAAAAAATAAGTTCGCAATCGAAAGTGGCTCGATGTCACTCGTACAGCTACTTCTAGATTACGGAGCAGATCCGGATACACCATTTGGACAGATGCAAACGTGAGCTCTCCCTGCCAGTCTCTATCAACGCCTATACACTTTGTCCATATTGTCTAATCGCAAATACAATCAGGTCACCGATCGCATGGGCCTTTGGAGCTCGCCAAATAGAAATTGCACGCTTCCTCCACTCTCGAGGCGCAGACATCGATTCTCCAAACACAAACGGATGGACACCGCTCTTCTACCTCTTCGGCTCAATCGGTAGCGTCGACCAAGACCATTCCCCAAAACCACCAGAACCATCGCTTACAAACAACTCCCCGATATCAGAGTACATCCAATTCCTCACCTCCTCCTCCCCCCTCCACGACATCAACGCCCGCGACTCCCGCGGCTTCACCAGCCTCCACCGCGCCTCCATCCACGGCCAAGGACCAGACATCCTCCCCTTCATCCACGCACAAGCATGTCTCTCCCCAAAGACCAAACTCCTCCAATAGACACCGATATTCATGGCTGTGCACGCCAGCAATCTCTCGACGTTCAATGTCTTGGCTGATCACCAGAAAGGGTATGTTCATGAGAGGGATATTCAAGGGTGGACGCTGATGCATGTCGCGGCTAGGAAGGGGTGTAGAGGGATTCTGGAGAGGTTGTTGGGGGATGGAGCGGATTTGTGGGTGCGGAGTGATGGAAGGGCGAGGGCTGTGCCGGAGGGGTTGAGAGGGAGGGAGGTTATGCCTATGGATGTTGCGAGGGTGGCGGGAGGTAGAGCGTTGAAGGTGTTTGTGGATGTTTTGAGGGATTGGGATGGAGAGGTAAGGGTTATTTGGGAGGGTGGCGAGTGTGATGTTTTCTTTCCTTGTATTGGAGGTTAGGTTATTATGTTGATCTAAGATATGTTGCCGATGGTCAGCGACCCCCTTTCAGTCAACGAAGAGGGTCTTCCTGTCTATCAAATAATCATCCAATCAATACTTGTAGATTCCTTCCACCTCTTTCCCTCATTCTCCTTCTCATTCTCAAACCTCTGCAGCCACAACGACTTTGAAATACCTGTCCTCATTACCCTACTATAAATCTCCTTCAAACACTCGACCGTTCCACTTAGTTATCCCAAACTAATCTACGCTTAAACCATCAGCTTTTCTAACCATACCATCCAATACAATTAATCAAATGCGAATCTTCAATATCAGCAGTTAAACTACATTTCTGACCTTAACTACACGAACCATCTAACAAGACCCTCGTGTCAAATCACCTTCGTCCCATCTCCACACGCACCTGCACTGACCTACCTCCTTTCAAGAACGCACCAGCGCACCAAACCAAACCAAATCAACACACCACCCAAATCAACAAATGACACAGCCCTTACAAATCTCCGAACTTTTATTTCTGCTTCTCTCTCAGCCTCAAAACGCCCGAGCTTCACCCTGTGCATCACATGACATCCTTCCCAACCCTCCAAGTTGTGATGACGGGAACTTCTAGCTCAAGCAACATTGAAAAGATCTAGATTTCGGATTTCAGATTTCATATTCCGCTATCAAACAGCACTCTCCATAATCTCCTTCGTATGCGCCGAGTTCATATACTCTCTAATCGTCACAACTTTCCCTGTCTCTTCGGAAAAGATCAGGATCCAGCAATATCTGGGTGGAGAGTTGGCGTTAGCTTGGGTTTATGTATAGTATAATATGAGATAAGATAAGATAAGGTAAAATGTAAAATGCAAGATGTAAAATGTAATGTAATGTGAACTTCAAGTTTTTTAATTACATGGCTGTTAAATGACTATTTTTTAAGAGGATGGAAAGAAGTAGAGAAGAAAATGAAAGGAAAGGAAAAATAAAGAAAAGGAAAACTCACGTATTCCTATACGGCCTCCCATTCTTCTGCGTCTGCCACCCCCTCGCCTCAAAAATAGCTTTATTCCCAATGACGTCCAGCTCATCGACCACCATGTGTACGGGGCCTTGGAGGTGTTCTAGGAAGGGTGTCATGAGGTCGCGTTTCCAGGATTCGACGTTCTGTACGTGGAGGGAGGGGGTTGTAAGCTTTGGAATTTACGCGGAGCCCAACTTCCTGTCTTCCTTTTTCTTTTCTTTTTATGGAGAAGTGTAATAGGAATTTTGAAGTTGGACAAAGAAATTGCATTGGAAATGAAGGATTGTAGAGAAATGAAAGTGGAGAAGTGAAATGAAAAAAAAGACATACATAAACACCGGCCTGGGACAACGGATTCCGCTCGGGATCTACCACCATCCAGTGGACTTCTGGGTCTAGCGCGTTGAGGAGAGGTGACCAGTTGCCTTCGGCGCAGGGGGTGAGGATGTCTTTGACGTATTTGGTTGTGAGGAGGAAGCCCATTTTTGGATTTGATTTTGTTGGTTTTATTTTGCTTTGTTTTGGAAAAGATAAGTGAGTTTGGGTTAGAGGAAACTCTGGAAAGGAGTTGATTGAGGGGGATGATCTGGGGTTTAGATTGGGGATGAGATGACTCTACTTCTTTTATTTATATTTCTAGCGGGGAAGTGGGGTCTTCCTCTTTCGGTTGCTGCGCATTTGTCAGCCACGTACCTCATCCTTGTTTTTCGATGGATAGTTGTGTTATGATGCGCGTAATTCTTGGTTGTAGAAGATCAAGAGTGATTGGCAATCAGCGAGTAAGATCGCTGGCCTTAATGTATTGTTTTGTTTCGGACGGGCATGGGATGCCGAAGCCCGGTTGATTATCCGTGATTCGGACGGGACAGAATTGGATATTTCTTGTCTATTTATCGACTATGAAAGAGTATATTAGTGATTATATTGGAGATTCATTATATTAGCTGTTTTGTTCCGCACCATACTGCGCTGTAATTTATCTACGTTGTGGAATTCGTGCCAGTGGACTTCGATAAGATGACGTTCAGGCGAACCATGACATACTTGCTTGAAATTTCAAGCATCGCAGATGCTAGAATGCTCCTCTGAAAATAATGTCCCATTCTAAATCTCAAGTTAGAAAAGTTGGAGTTCGGTCTCTTGGCCTTGCCGAATTGTCCGGGTGAGGTGTGAAAGACCGAATCAGCCATATAAGCAAGCCACAACTTGAATATTAGCGACTACATTTATTCAGGAATAAGGACTTGATACTTGATTCGTTGAATGAAGAGATGGAACTGCTTGACGTTGGTCTCGTGGAGTAGGTAAATTATGCCGTCTGGAGATATTGAGCCTGCGGCTTGCGGGATCGACCCCACCTTTGGGCACGTTGAAAGTGGCGGATCGTTTTTACAGCACGTTGGCCCAAGTCTCCTCCCTTTTTAGACTACAACTCATCGCTGCACTCAGCAACTCATCCTCCGCCAATCATTCCTCATAATCGCAGAGCAATAATTATTCCATCTTGTCGCCCTTTGTAAACAAACCTTTAACAAGCGAAACTCGGGTAATTCAGGGGTCGCAAACCTACCCCACTTTCCGCCACCAATATGGCCTCGACTGAAATCAATACCTTGTTTTCGGTGAAAGGTAGAGTGGCACTAGTTACTGGTGGAACGAGTGGGATTGGCCTTATGATTGCAAAGGTATGTTTAATGTTTACCTCGTTGACCAATTGAGGATTTTGGTACTAACAATCTAATGCTTTTATCTAGGGTCTCGTGACCAATGGAACGAAAGTCTATGTTTGTGGATTGGAAAGCGATCCAATTTCCGAGGTCGAGAAGGAATTAAATGATCTGGGAAAGACGTCTGGTGGGAGTGCTATAGGGTAAACGTCTCTATTCCTCTTGATACCGGTGAATGATTGTGCTTTACCCCCAAGCAAGGAACAACCACGTCTTGACATTTACTTATGTTAAAGTATCTCAGATTTTCATGCGACCTTACAAGTAAAGAAGGCATCTTAGCCGTCTCAAATCACCTCCGAACCACCGAATCCCATCTCGATATCTTAATCTCCAACGCCGGCATCCGTCGCGACCCACCAATCTCCTGCGACGTCCTCAACGCACCTCTCCCTGAACTCCAAGCCTCGCTATTGTCGTCCTCCTATTCAGACTGGAATGAATCCTTCCAGATAAACACCATGGCGCACTATTTTCTCTCTGTAGCTCTATTGGATTTGTTAGCGAAAGCAGCGGATATGGAGATGGGGGATGGGAGTAAGGGGAAGGATCATGGGAGGGGAGTGGTGGTTATCACGAGCTCGATTGCGAGTTTGCATTATGCGACGAATGTGGATATGATGTCTTATGCGTCGACGAAGGCGGCGACAGATCATTTGGTGGGGTTGTTGGCTGCGAAGTATGCGAGGTGGTATGTGAGAGTGGTGGGGATTAATCCTGGTTGTAAGTATTCGTCCTAAGTCCCATTGAAGCGACTGCAACAAGGAGAAGTGCTGATCATGGAAGTTGTGCCAAGTAATATGAATCCTATGGGAACTGGGAAAGGCGCGGACATCTTTGGTGGCTTGGTTCAAAAGGTTCCAGCGAAAAGAGCTGGCAATGTTGATGATTTGGCTGGTGTGGTTTTGTTCCTTGTCAGTAAGGCGGGGGCGTACATTGAAGGAAGAAGCATTGCAATTGATGGGGGACGAACATTATTTGCCAATGGTCAAATATGATTGTAGCTTTGTCTGATAGAAGGTAAAGAGATCAACAGTGGTCGTAGAGACTCGAAAGTGATACAAAATATACAGATACAACAGTTTGCTGTGTCAGACAGCCACAAAATCATCGTAAATTCCAAGGAGTGTTGTGCGACGCTAGTCCAAATCTCAATGCACCCCCTCCCGCAACTCCACGACTGAGACGCCTCGCCAAAATGACAAATCAAAGAAGTCATTGTTCCTCAGGGAAGAGTCTTCCATTCGCTCCTCGCAAAACAACAACTCAAACTTCCTCATCAATGCTCAACTCTGGTAGAGGCTCATAAGGCTTGTCACCGCCGAACCTCTCATGAATCCTTCTCCACACATCTTCGCTGGTCTTATCCCTCTCGCACAAATCCAACAAATGCTCCTTCCTCAGCTTCTCCTCCACTGAGAACCAGATCATCGCTTTCCTCTCCCTATCCATCTTTGCCAAAACTTCTTCCTCGATGTACGTGAAGTTGTCGCCCTCATTATCGGCTCGGATATAATCGCCCATTCCCTTGGCATCAAGGTAGACTTTCATATCTGCCTTCCACACTGCGCACCGTGGGTATCTATCCATATTTGAGCCACCAAGTTTGCTGAGATGAATTGTAACACCGCCGATGGTATCGGTCCACGCTGTGTCGAGTATGTTGAGGCCATCGTCGGACCCGGAGCTTGATGATGATGTTGATGAGGCTCGAGTGCGGGGTTGTGATGGACGGAATGAGGGGCGAGAACGCCTTGGCGATCGTGCGTAGACCATATTGTACGAGTTACAAGTTTTCAAGTCTTTCTTAATTCTGTGGTGGAGTCTGAAGTATATTGTCAAGTCGCTTGACAGAACGGTTTCACTTCAAGCACAAACACTTGTACTTATACAGCAGGACACCCCACAATGTCAAGATATTGGGTTCCGAATGACTTTTTTAGCTGCCGGTAGGATCTGGGGTACTGATCCTGTGCCGTCAAAAGTGGTGACTTTTGTATTCTTGGATATCGTGGGGATCGGCATGCTTTTGAGCTACGGAGCCTTGTGGGGGTTGTCGGACGTCCGTGATGATGTCTTGCATACCGACTCGGTGGCTTACCTGACCACTTGGATTTCGCACCAGGTTCTGACATGTGAATTTCGATGTTTAGGCCACCGAGCTCGATGCAACAACCGAAAGCACGAAGCTTTGCAACGTGGTTTAGGAGCACCTAATGTAGGACGTTCAACCGAATGTTACGCGTCCATTTTGTGCGAATGAAGCTAGTCAGCAACACTCGATACCAAAAGGCTCTGAACTCATAGAAATAGGACGAAAGCAAGCAAATCATGTTCTTGGAGATTTTCGGCGACTTTTCATTCCCACGCAAGTACCCTCTCGGACTTCAAGACGTCAGTTGACTTACAATAGAAAGTCATTTCAAGTCTTCATGATAATATCAGCGAGAATGATGAAGAATCAGATACTGGCATCTCGGGAGCAAATATGTGAGTGCTTTGCAAAGCCAGGCGTTCAATAATCTCATGATTTTTTTCAAGTCGAGAGCTTGATGGTGTTTTTTTTTGTGGAAAGAAAGGGGCCGACCAAATCCCCCGACATGCTAGCTGAAACGAGCCGAACGCTAGACTGGTTACGGGGTAGTGGCGAGGACCACGACAACGCCAACCTCCTCCCCTTCTCATCATCAGCAAAGTTTCAAATCTTCATCATGGTTCTCACTCAAATCTTTAATCGTCATATTCTCATCCTGTACAGTCAGGGAAGGCATTGAGATAACCTCGGATGGCCCGTCCTGGACTGAATGCAAAAGCGGCACGTCTGCGTTTTGTGGAGGACTTTAGTGCCCATTGAGCTAGCGACTTCACAGCATGCTTGCCCTCAGCTCATACATATCAGATTCGAGATCACCAGCCAAAACGCATTCTGTCTTGGATTTTCGTGGTCAGTGGGGCTTCAAGTTCTGATATCTCTGGAGTGGGATGGGGAAATCTCGCCCGAATCCGGTCCGTAAGCTAAACCCGCATTCTGAGAAGCCACTTCCGTGATGTGGCAGATAAGGCTTCCAGCCGGCAGCCGAACCGCAACAGAAGTGCCGTTTCTTATGATTTGTGTCTACGGCCTACGCCCTCATTGTATGATGAAAGTTGAAGCAGTGTTAGGAACTTCAGAGCCTGAGACTGAACGTTGAGCACAAGGCGATCTCATCGTCGTCCACCACTATCACATTTGCTTTGCCGATTAGAAGTCCAAACCCTGAAACATAAAGAGAATTCAAGGTACTCGTACTTTTGGAACTTATCTTATCTCAGTGCTGCTGCCATGCCTTAGTATCAGAACCAATCAAGTCACCGCTATGTACGCAAAACAGTGGTACGGGAAGGCAAGCTCATAGTTGGGATGGAGTCCAGCGTTCACGACGCAAGTAGTTTCTTTTCAGAAACCTAAACTTGAAGGCAAGTGCCAAGTCCAAAGTTGGGTGTATCGGGTCTACAGAAATATAGAGACCGTTTCCTCCTTCAGATGAACATCACAAGTCAAGATACCATCCATTATTTCAAACTTACATGCTCAAAATGGGAGGCCTTACTTACGCGATGATGCTCGTTTGTTTAACAGCAGCGATCAACTGTGCCACAGTCGGGTATGATTCGAGCATGATGTCCTCACTGAACATTCTGGTATAGGAGGGATACTTCTTGAGGCAAGAGACTAGTGCTAATCAACGTTTCACAGAAAGCCTTCCAGACCCAGTTTGAGATCACCACAGAGCTTAAAGGACTCCTAACGGCGACTTAGAATCTAGGTGGTATCGTCGGTGGCCTGTTCACAGGCAGTGTTGTTGATAGACTTGGACGAAAAGGAGGAATTCTTGCTTCTTCATGTATCGTACTAGTCTCATGCGTCCTCCACTCTACCGCCACCACAAAAGAACAATGCTTCATCGCCAGAGTTCTCGTCGGTTTCGCAAAAGCACTGGACGTCTCCGCCGTTCCAACATATCTTGTGGAGCTAGCACCACCATCAAAACGTGGATTCGTGGCTGGCTTGTACTGGACTTGCTGGTTGCTGGGTGCGATAATTTCGTCCGCCGTTGGCCGTGGGGCAAGAAGCCTTGCTGGAAACTGGAGCTGGAGACTCATCTGCCTATGCATGGCAGGACCATCATCATTATGCATTCTTCTCCTGGCATTCATTCCTCATGTTGGCTGATCTCCAAAGGACGAGAGCGCGAAGGACTTGCTGGTTTCATTCGGTTCCACGGCGGTGGCGATGAAAACAACCCACTCGTCATCGCTCAGTTCAGAGAGATCAAAGAGACAATCTCATTCGAACAGCAGAATAAATTCGAGTCCTATCGTGCATGGTGGAAGACTTTCGTGGGCCTGAAGTCAAACAGATACCGAGGATTCATTCTCATCAGTCTTGGAATATTCGAGCAGACTATTGGCTCCAGCATCATTACCTTTTACCTCAGCAGTGTTCTCGACCTGGCTGGCGTCACTTCAGAAAAGTCGCAATTTGCCATCAATCTGGGCCAGAACTGTGTCGCGTTCATTTCAGCACTAATCGGCATATGCTTTATTGATAAATTGGGTCGTGTAAAGATGCTTGTAGGCGGAACCCTTTTCTGTGCTGCCGTTCTGGCTTGCATGGCAGGTCTCACTGCACAGCAAACAGACAACCCCGCTGGAAGGAACGCAATAATTTCCATGGTTTTCCTCTTTCAAATGGGATATTCGTCGACCTGGACGCCACTTTCGTTCTCTTACTGCGCCGAAGTTCTCAATTTTACGATCAGAGCCAAGGGCATGGCTTTCTACAACATCTTCACATCATCTGCGGGCTTCATCAACCAGTATGTTATATCGATTGGGCTCGCAAACATCGGATGGAGATTCTACATCATTGGCGTCTGTTGGAATATCTTTGCTGCCACAGTCATTGCATTCACGTACCTGGAGACGAAGGGCTTGAGTTTGGAGCAGATTGACAAGCGTTTCGAGGGTATTCCCCGTGATCAGCTGGACGATATTATCGAGACGTACAACGGAATGAAGCCCATCTCGGAGGCAGAACTTGGGAAAGTACCTGTTGAGCCAGTGTCCACTGAGATGCAAGTAAATGTCAAGAAGAATTGAGTTGCGACCTGGCGGTGGTGGAAAGGTGCGGCATGAGACAGGATACCTGATGTGTTCTGCAGATGTCTTGTTGTTCCGATGAGCTTCTGCCTGAGTTCGCAGTATGCCAATTGTATCTGATTGAATTCAAGGCAGAATCCCACGTCGCGGTGCCTTGGTTCAGCAGAAGGGGCTCGCTAGAAGGTTTGCAATTAAACGTGTACGAAGGGTAGTACAAGACCACAATAATTTTACAGCTTAGCTTGATGATGTAATGTACATGTACGTGATATCGGCGTCGTGGGTTGTGCTGCTGTGTCCTGCCCAGCTTCACGCAAGCCGTTGCTTTCGCTAAGTCGCCACATAGGTCCGTAATACTGCGCCCGGGTTCAATTCCGCAGCTTTGGTAATCAGCAACTTCTGAAGAACCCCACAACAATAGGGCTTAGACACAATCTCAAAATCACTCCTAAAGCCTGCTCAGGTGGCTTGATCTTCTGAAAAAATACTGTCTTTGTCAGGTAACGCGGAACTGTCCGTTCCTCCCAATGAGCGTACGTATCATGTCAACTGCAAGGTCGTACAGACTTGTCATCCAGCAAGCGACCTGCTCCAAATTCATAGTGATTAATGGCAAGTCTCAACAGTACACTACCACATATGAATTGAATATATAAGTAGAGGAGAATTCTTCAAGTCCATCTGTATCAACATTGTCAGTAAACAAACCTCGAATAATCACCTCATCCACCACTTTCATAATATATACTTCATCAAAATGCCTTCAGAGCTCAGGAACATCGCTATCATTGGCGTAAGCTTTCCTGTCCAAGATTAAAATCCGACTAACATGATAATTCAGGGTGGCGGCAGCGTGGGAAACATAATCCTCGACACGCTCATCCGTGAGGTACGCTTCAACGTAACAATATTGACACGGAAATCCAGCACAGCAACATTCCCGGCAGGAATTACCGTGATCAATACGGACTACTCTCAGGATGATCTAGTAGAAAAATTCAAAGGCCAGGATGCAGTAATCTCTGTTGTGGGCATGAGTGGTTTCAGTCAGCAGAAATCGTTCATCGATGCTGCCATATCCGCCGGAGTGAAGCGCTTCATTCCATCGGAATTTTCGTCCAATACTCTGAGTCCAGCCGTTTTGCAGCTGCTGCCCATGTTTGGACAGAAGAAAGAAGTACTCGAGTATCTGAAGGAGAAAGAGTCTTCTGGTTTGACGTGGACTACGATCTGGCCCGCACTACTCTTCGACTCGGTAAGATTTCACGTCTTTCTCTCCTCAAAAACGAGAAATAAGCTGATGTGAATCTACAGGGCCTCAAGAATGGCTTCTTAGGATTTGATATTGCGTCCCACACGGCAAATATCTGGGACCAAGGCACCAGCAAATTCACCTTGACCAACGACGACCAGCTCGGGCGCTCAGCCATCGCTGTTCTCGACCGTCCAGATCAGACAGCAAACAAGAATATCTACATTGCATCCTTCGAGACTTCGCAAAAAGAGGTCTTCTCTGCACTTGAACAAGCTACGGCTGCTAAGTGGTCTGTCACAGACACCACGACGGAGAAGGAAGTTGCGGAGGCATCTGAGAAAATTGGAAAGGGTGATTTCAGTGGTGCTTTCGCTTTGGTGAGAGCTACTAGCTTCGGAAATAGGCCAGGACTGCGGGTAAATTATGTTCGGGATGAAGAGTTGTCGAATGAGTTGCTAGGATTGGAATTTGGAAGTGTTGGGGAGACTGTCTCGCGGGTTGTTGGCGGCTTTGCTTAGACATTCTTCTTTATTTTGACCGTCGGTACTTCAATAGAGGCATGACAACAAGTAAGGTACTTTCGATATTTCAGAAGACAGGAAGAGTGTGTGCATGCCGCATGTCCAACCTCCAGTATGGCTCAGGAGAGGTTCGCTTATCGGAGCAGTTAAAATCATCGTCACGTCATAATATCGAGGATGAAATCCCCAAAAAAATCAGTATTCCACGCATTCTGAAATCCAAGCAATCATAAATTCGTATCATAACATGTCACAACACAAATTTCCAGTACTCCGACCTCCATAGACCGTTATGAAGAAAAGACTTAAGTCTGTCGCTCCCAATCTCGCGAGTGCTCAGTTACACTGACCGGTGCCACCTTCTTCCTAGCTATCTCCGGGGTGAACGAGCCACTGCCCTGGAAAGCTGGCGTGTATCGGTATACAGGCTCTGTTCCGTTCACTACTTTTGCGTGTTTGCGTCTATACAAGAGTCTATTGTGTCAAATCATCAGCCATCCGGTCCTGGACCATGCGAATAGAATAGAAAAGAACTTACACAGAGGTTGCGATCACAAGAAGCAATGCCGGAACACTGACACCGACACTCACGCCAATGACGACCTTGTTGCTCACTCCGCCTGTCTTTCCGTTGCTGAAAATTTCTCCAGGCCCACCGGCGCCGCCGCCTGGAGCCTTTGTGGCAGTTGCCTTGGGCACGTAGGAGACGGGACTTCCACTCGTGGCTTCCATCTTTCTCACATTTGAGTTGAATTTAATTGCACTTACGATAGTATTCTCACTTGTGAACAGTGGTTTGATGCCAGAGGTCACAGTAGCCGTCAAAGTCTTCGTGACACTATTTCTGGAAGTCGTACGGAGCGATGCGGGACAGTTGATCAATCCGGTTGAAAGACATTGCGTTGCAGTGTAAGTAACTTCAGTAACTTTTGTCGTTGTCTTAATATCTTGACGTGCTTTCATAGACGCTGTTGTTGTGGCCTGTTGAGTTGTCGAGGTTCTTTTGATGGCGCAAGGGTCGGTAAGTGTGGTGTAGAAGATTGGAATCTGGGATTCAATCTCAGGGCCCCAGGCGTAATCTCCACACTCTAGTCTCGCGCCAGCATTTGCACCAAGAGCCATGGTATACTCTTCGATCACTCGTAGCTCGCAGTCATTATCGTCGCTTACTGGAGAGGATGTGATGTTCGTCTTGAATTCGGCGATGTCGAGCCACACGCCGCCTTCAATGCCTGCAGCAGCATCGAATAAATTTAGGAGAGACTTGTCGATTGCATCTGGTGTAGAGAGAACGAGTCCTGCTTTGAGACCAATACGAAGAATTCCAGTGAGAACGACGCCAGCGCTTTCAATGGTCACAGGCAGGAACTCAAAACTCCCTCCGTTGCTGGAATACTTTGTTAGCCGACTATTGAGGATATTTGAAATTTAATGAAGTGAGGCAGCGCTTACTAGATGATCTTGGAGACATTTTGTCCGAAGATGGGCATCTTGATCTCAATGCCATCGTTCAATTGAATGTGGAAGCCACTGCTAATATCAATCTCACCCTTAACGTCCAAGATGAGGTCAATAGTAACCACAGTTCCAACCAAAAGATCGTCCCCAACCTTGAACCCTGCCACACTCTTAGATGTGTACAGATTGAGGGTGTATGTGGCGCCGGCAGCCAAGACAGTATTCACCTGCATGTAAAGCTCCATCTTGTCAAATTGAAACTGCAATTCCGTGTCTGGGATCTCAGGGACATCAATATCGAATTCGATATCAATTGATGGGAAGTCGTAATCAACGATGTCACCAAAACTTGCTGGCTTCGGCAGATCTCCAAGATAGTCGGCGACTGCTGAAGAGAAGTTCCGAATCTCCCCCGTGATTTCGGAGGTGAGGTTCTTGAATGCTTGGGTGTAGTTTCCATTGACTTTCAGCTGCGACGTGACGTCGCCTTTGATATAGCATTTTGTGCAGATTATCTGGATACCACCATAGAAAGTGGTATTTACCCTTTCGTTTGTGATTTCTCTGAGCAACTGTCAGCAGGTGAAATCAATCGAGGACCTTGTCTTCCACATAATACTTACGCCTCGACAATAAATAGCTCTACATCATCCCAGCTTCTATCAATGGATCTAGTATCCTTGAACACTGGCTCGGTTTCTCTTTGGCGGACGATGGCAGAAGACAGTGATCGACGAAGTTGCTTCAATGGGTCTGCAGAAATATCACCACGAGCTTCTCGAAGATCAATGTTGCTGTTGAGGGGACCAAATCCCGCAGTAACGAGGCTGAGACCCGTAGCGAATGCTAGAGTGGTCTTGAGGTAGGAGATAAACATGATGAGTTTGTCTGAAGCTTCTTTTTCGCCGTTGCTATGCTCAATTTGAGAACTAGGACAATGGTTCTGGCTTCTGTCCCCACTTTCGGGTTAATGGGACGACCACCTCAATATATCATCCATCATGGTTCCCGCAATCGGGTTGATACTCAGGCTGCATATACAGCTACGATAACTGTATGAGATACTGGCGACAAGGGATATGCAAGCCCGTTACACACCATCCCGTGGGGTCGGGGGCCATGTAAATCCGCCTCGGACTATCCCATGTCTGCATTGCATGCTGTCCACTCCCGATATGGCAGTCCAAAAAAGGGACTCAAGTCCGGTAGCCTTGTGCTGACCGTTGTGGTGTTGGTGTTTTGCTTCGAAACGTTCCGATAGCTGCGGCCGTCAGGAGTCTCAGCATTTACATCAGAAAATCGTGCAGGTAATCATGGTTGCCAAAAAGAAAAAGAAAAGATTCTTTGGAGCACTAGTAGTGTATTTTTGACCAACGAGGCTAACGGCCATATCTTCATTTCGTGGAAAACAACTTAGTTCTCCCAGTTTGCTGGTCGGAAAGCTAACCGCGGATGGCTGCATGTTGGCTAAGGCTGAGCGGCCGAAGGATCGGATGCTACAGTAGATTGCGCATAATATGAGACACGCCGTACATGGCTGAGATTTGTTACACAAGAACGGGAAGTCGTCAACGGATTCGAGCGAATCATGAAAGATGCAGAAACGAGGTCCCTCTCAATGGAGATTAGGACAGCTGCACCCAAGAACGCCAAGACCGCGTAGAATTGGTGTGCTCCTCAAGAGCCCCTCCTTTTCAACACCCCTACCATGTGCTGTTTAGAATTTCTTGATACAAAGAGCGCAAATAGAGGGAACCTGAAGTTCATTTCAGGAACGATACATTTCTTCCAATTGGCCGTCAAGTGGCGAAGGTCGGGAACATGCATATTCAGCACATCCCGCAGCACGTACCACGTTTTCGCCTGCCTCAGTAATTGGGGAATACCCTCCTTCCTGCAGGAGCAGCTGCAAATATCGTTCGATAAACACTTGCAGTATGGCGTGTGTGAATCTTTAAAGCTTTTGCAGAGCCTTGCATTTTGTTTGCAGGGTTATTTGTTGGTTTCCAATTCGATACATGCGGGTCCAGACACTCATTGCCTAATCAAAATCACTTGCTGCGCCAGCGATGCATGGAGCTGTTCCTGCGCCGATAAGCCCTTTGGCCTTCATTCTGCCTTGTGCTCTGTCTTGAGAATAAAGTTGAAATCCTCATTGCCCGAGGCCAGTCCGTTGAGCATAGCCGGGCCAGGTAGAATGGAAGGTAGCCCGCACCAATTGTACCTAGAACGGAAGAAGATAATTTTGAGTGCTACAGAGTAAAACAGCCTCAAGTCGGTCTTTAGTCACAATCTCTGTACAGCAAACATTTCTTAAAGTGTTTACCCCATGCCGCACCGCTGCTGTTGGTTTTTGACTGTGCCACATTTGTACATCCTCCCCCGATTCACCCGGCAATACTCTGCCTCGCCTGACTGGTAACAAATGCCCTCAAAACATCTTTGCAGAGACCAGTTCTTCAAAATTTAGTCTCAGCGTCGTATTGGGAAACCCATAGCCCCGATGGCATGCTACGATACCGCAGTGGAGCCTCTGACAGCTACCAAGATGCGGGTATTGTGGAAATGTACCACGCTTGAAGATTTCATCGCAGCGTCGCCATTGATCTGAGAGAAGAGCCTCACTTCGCCACCAATGTTTACAGACCACGAGTGAGGGTTGAATTTGTCCTTTCTGATGAGGATATGGAGCGTGCCAACACCGTACCAGGGCGATAATGAGTCTCTCATGCGAAGAGCTCATCGAGATTGCACTTTCCAATTGGGAGAAGCTCACAGCCAAAAAATTGGAAGTCTTGATGGGACGGTTTTGGACGCCTATTACGCTTAAAGAGATTGATTTGGGTTTCAAAGAAATGATGAGCACAAGCGACGCAGCGCAGGATGACTTTTTTCAAAGTCGTAGTCTCCGCCATGCTCTCAACGAGAATACCGCATTCGATATCGGTAATCAAGAATACTACGGCCGCATTAGGACTGTTGAAAGCTAGAAAGTGCAAGCTGCGGCTGATTTGGAGTTGCCTAATGCTGCAGAATGGATTCACTACTCTTATCGTAAGGCAGGCCACGCTGGGGATATGTTTGCTCATCGGACCCGGCGATCAGGAACTGGATCCGCAAACCATTGCAAACTCCCAAGAGAGTCTATTGTATGCTTTGGAAGAAAGTTTAGATCCAATGGATCGAAAGATGTCATTGACCAAAGATTCGAGCTACACCTCTTGGGATCGTTCTCACAACCTTTTCCATTGCACAGCTACGCGATCAGAGCTACAGACGTGACGAGTCAATTCCGCCCAACAAATCAAGGTATTAAGCTTTCCAGGACAGCAAAGGAGGCATAAGCCTTCCTTGGGAATGGCTCATTAATGATTTCTACGAAGATCTGGTGTATGATGCCCGAAATAGATAAGCGATGTTCTAGTCTCTCATCAGACATCGGATACAGTGTTTTGATTGCTCGTTTAGCAAACAAATGCCAAGCAATCGCCTGTGACAGTGATGTCACTAGCCCCAGCCCCACCTTTCTCCGTTAGACACGATCATGCATGTCCCAAAACAGGTTCCCCATCATACACTTTCAAGACTTTCCTGGCAACGAACAAGCTTCCCCGCATATAAAGTGCCTCAATCGCCGTTTTGGAGAATAAGCTTCGTAAGAAATTGTCTCTCTAAAAATATCAAGTCTTTTTCAGGACATTTTTGTTGATCTCTTTGCCTATCTCTCTCGTTTGGAACGACCCCGCACCAACATGGCATCCCTACTCGCGAAACTGACTGCTGAGGAAGGCGGAGAATCTGTCCGTAAGTTGGCCCCCAATTCAATCATCCTTATACCCTTTGTCCGTTGATTCTCTATGGAAGCTGAAAATACATCCAGAGTTCTTGAACGACATCGTCGCACAGTTATGGCCTCATATAAATGTTGCCGGCAGCAAGATGTTGAAAGATATTGTCGAACCAATGTTTGCGACCATGCTTCCTGGTCCACTGTCGAGCCTCCATTTCACCAAGATTGACCTAGGTCATGTTCCCATCCAACTCTCGAATGTCCTTGTAACCAAGACTGAGACCGAAAGTATCAAACTGTATGTATTTGCAGACCGAAATATGCTCTTCACAATCGAGATGCCAATTTCTAACCCCGCTTTTATTCAGGGACATGAATCTTGATTGGGCTGGCAAATGTGATATTCAGCTAGACGGCAACATGATTCCAACTCTGGTGAGTTCCAGTATAGATCCAGGAACTCCAAATATCAACCTTGCCAACTGATTCAATCACCAGGGTGTCAAAGCTGTCGCTCTTCACGGCAGGCTTTCAATTCTTCTAGGGCCAACATCCGATATCATTCCATTGATAGGAGCTGCTCAAGTCGCCTTTGTGAACCCGCCAGTCTTGAAACTTGACTTCACCGGTGCCGCGAACATTGCCGACTCTGATATGATCGATGGAGCTGTTCGCAAGGTGATCATCGGCATCATCAACTCCATGCTGACGCTGCCAAATCGCTTCTTGATTAAGCTTGACGCTGCGAATGACTATTTTAAGACTCAATTGTTCCCAATTGGTGTCATTCGAATCACCGTTGAGAAGGCGTCCGGTTTTGCCGAGGATAAGAAGGGTGCTGCTCAGAAACTCTTCTCCAAACTGACGAGAGCTTCCCCTGACACTTACTGCAATGTCAGTGTTGGTGCCGAGGAGGCTTGGTAAGTGCTCCCCGATATCTACCGTTTTTCTTCCCTTCTTCAGATCTCTCTGAAAAGAATGCAACACCCGTGACCACCTGGCTTTCTCTTCGTATCTTTATCTTACCAGTACATCTGATGACACACTAACTCGAAAACGTTTCGCAGGCGAACAACGACCAAAGACAATACCACCAACCCTGCCTGGAATGAAACGCACGACTTCATAGTCACAGATCTGAACCAATGCATTACCTTTGATCTACTAGATCACGATGTTAATAGCGATGACGAGATCGGCCTCGCCGTCACCACTGTGAAGGAAATCTTGTCAGCTGGTGGCAAGCAGGAGCTGAGCATGGTGCACAAAGAGGAGCCAGTGAACGGCAAAATTTCGGTGTCTTGCAAATTCTTCCACTTTTCAGTCGAAAGTAGTAGCTTGTCTGCCTCAGATCACAGCGGGAATGGTTTGATGTGTGGTGTGGCTACTGTTTCTGTCGCCGGTGTGTTTGATATCCCTGGAAAAAGACAAGGTATGTGATCTGTTTTCGCACTGAAATGCTCTCGATCTTGGGGATCTTTGATATCCCATTTATTCTGAACCTTGTTTGATGTGCGTACTGACATATTGTTTAGAGCTCAACCCGAGTGTGGTCGTATCATGGGGAGAGAAGCACCGTTTCCAGACAGCTGCCAAGACCGATGCACCAGGGACCGATATTTCCAATCCAGCATTCGATCAGGCTTTCCGCATCCCTATCACAGCAAATATGCTAGGCAGCGGTGCGCAGAACTTCCGAATTGCTCTCATGAACAAGACAGAAGAGATTGGCGCCGTTGATGTGCCACTTTCGGACGTGCAGCAAGCACCAGACATGGTTCTGCAGAACAAGTTCGATGTTGGTGGAGGGGCAACTGTCAGAGCAAGCATTTGTCTTCGGGGTATCGCTCCGGCGAGTATGGAGGAGACCGTCCTTCCTCAACGTCAGAAGTAGTCAGGACAGCAGGGAAGGTTTTGATGTGCTTTGAATCCCCTGGGAGAATGTCACGTTTAGGGTGTGCATGTTGATGGAAAAGTAGTCCCTCTATCAAAAAGGTCAGCAGTTGTTTCTTAGCGAATGATTTATGATATTATGAAATGAAATGAAATATATGAGAAAGAAACCCTCTTGAACATTTTCGTTCGACGCATAAAACTACATTTCTCAATCCTCCTTTACCCCTGCCTGTATGACCCTGCATGGACCCCGAAATTGACTAGCGCGATCTGAACAGCACGTGAGAGCGTGGCACCTCCACGTTCTATCTTTTTGTCGCGTCATCCTCATCTCGATCCAGAACATGACAAACGATTTTACTATGACATCGGGCCAACCTATGAGTAAAGATGGATGACGAATTAGAGTGAGTTAGATGCTCAACTCTGGAAGAAACACAAGTTAACTTACCTTGAAGGCAAGCACTCGCGGCATCTCGCGCTGAGGCAGAACAGCTCGAAGAGGACCGCGAGCTCCAAGAAGCAATCAGGTTATCCAAGATGGATGACTCTTCGACGCAATCGGGCTCACATACGCCATCTCCAGAGCCAGCTGACGAAGATCCTGATCTCAAAGAAGCCATTAGGTTATCGATGATGGACGATGCTTCGACAGCTTCTGGTTCTCCGTCACCGTCTCCTGAGCCTGAGAAGAGGAAAGGAGGCTTGAAGCGCAAAGCTGAAGATGATCTCGGACCTCAGAGCACGAAACTTGCACAGGTAGAACATATTGATTTGATGTCTTCTAGCGAGAGAAAGCTCGACAAGAGCGCCCCGATCTCACCTCCTCCACTGCGACGGAATATCCAAACCGATACGAGCCCTGGACAACAGCGCTCGGAAACCTCAGAGCAAGTTGCATGTGAGTTTATTGCCTTATCTCCATTTACTCATGCTGATGTAACTGTATAGCGAGCCTCTCCGCAATCAGCAAAGCAGAAGCCAAGATCACATATCCCCACGGCGCCTTGCGCATCACCCGCACTCCTGGTAGAGTAAATGCCAAGAACTGCATCAATCTGAAAGATGTGGTCCAAGGAAAGAGTCTTGTATCAGCATGTGTATTCTCATTCTTTATTGGAGAGGAGGAGTTCTATAGGCATTTCCCCTTTACGCAATTGTCAGATAAAGTACCTGTGAGTCTCCATTCAAGTTTTGATCTTATCACTCCTAACATTTATGGGTAGATCTACATCGGTCGAGATGTCAACATGGGTAAGCCCAACAACTCGCTTCATTCTCAACCCTTTTAAATTCACATCAAGTCATCGGCCACTTGCTGACTTGTCCATGGTCTTAGATCCGATGACCCTGGACGCCTGTGAGCAGGCTGGCGTACCGTTAACCGTACAAGGTGGCAAGCCAGACAAGGTAACAAAGAAAACAATGCCAATCATTGAGCCCAGGCTCCAAAAATTGTATTCCAAACGATATGGCGTCAACTACCATGCCTTTTATGCCTGGTCTTCCGGCTCATCTCACTCAAAGATCCTTGTTTTGGTGTATCCCGACTTTCTCAGAGTGGTCATCACATCGTGCAATATGATGGACATTGACACCGTTCTTGGAGACAATCATTGGTACATCCATGACCTGCCCAAGCGCAATGAACGATCGAAATCGGCACCATCCTCCTTTGAAGCCGAGTTATTGGCCCATCTTTCTGCACTCAACACTCCCGAAGCTTTTATTGAGTCTATTCGAGGAATGTATGACTACTCCAAGGTTAAGGTCCACCTTACGACCTCTGTCCCGGGTGTCTGTTCTGGCATCAAAGCAGAAAAGCATGGCCTCCTTCGTCTCAGACGCATCGTCAATGACCTCAATCTGGCGCTGCCTGAAAAGGGCAGCGGGAAGATGAAACTCGAGCTCTGTGCTGCAAGCATCGGTAGACTTACCGCGAAGTGGCTAAACAACTTCTACGACTGCGCGTTAGGCAAAGAACGACTCACCGTTGGCGATCAGACCCAGCCTGTCCCAGACATCAAACTCTTCTACCCAACAGTAGGGGATGTCAAGAGCGCAGATTCATTGTCGCAAGACGCTGCAAGCAATATTGGCTGTCACATTCATCCATGGACTGAAGCACCAAATGCCATCAAGCGCATATTCCATCACTACCAATCCAAAGACGCTGGAAAGCTATTTCATCAGAAGCTTGTCCTGGCGTACGCTCCCCGAGACGCTAGTGCGGCCCCTTATTTCGTCTACATCGGATCGGCCAACCTGTCTCAATCTGCTTGGGGAGCACTCGACGTGGATAAAAAGAAAAACAAGGCCACTTGCGATACGAAGCTGGTTAAGATTGCGAACTTTGAATGTGGTGTGGTTGTCCCTGGTAGTCTCGTGCAGAGCCTATTGGAAGAAGGAACTACAAGTTGGCAGGATGGTATTGTGCCTTTCGATCAGACCGCAGCACCATATAACTTGCCCAAAGAGAAGCCCTGGAATGGTACGTGAGCCCCTTTCGCAGTCTCCTGAGCCAATTAATTGAAGGCCAAGAATTATTTTGGCTTCTGCGACCCTTGAGAAATGGAGTGCTGACGTGTCAATAGATCCTAGATGGGTGGTGAACTTCGATGAGGGCTATCAAGGCAACTCTTAGACATGGTGCAGCTAGGTCTAGATTGCTGGGCTGGAGTTGGATTCTAGGTCACTAAAAGCATCATCGCGAAATGTTCAGATACATTTTCAGGCAAAGTACTGTGGATCTCGCATTACTCCCACCTCTGACTGTATTGCGAGATTTGCTTCTCAACAATATCTGATCACCCAGTAACTGTCATTTCCATCGATCTCTCTGATCGCCTACACTCACTACTTGCTCTCGGCAAAAGTGCTCCACAAGTCTACCACCGTAAGAGCAACAGCATTCTTGTAGGATTTCAAAACACCTGCCTTGATCGAACTCCAAATCTGATGCCTGTTACAAACAGCTCAGCTTTGATCTTTGTCAGATGTGGTGCAAAGTATATATTCGTGTCCGAGCCAAAGGAAGTTACTTGTGATGTTGTAGTTGGAATTAAAGCAGTCCCGCTAAGATTCAGGTAGGGTTTACCCCGCAATCTCCTAGATTCAGCGGCGAATCACCGCTGGAGCCCCTGAGACCCCCTCGTTTAGCGACAATTTTGCAACACATCACCAAAACAAGAACAAGTCAAACAACTCATAGATAAGTAGGAACCTAAATTCTGCCCTTATTGGTAAAAAAAAATATGTTGTGGGTAGTCCATGATTCTCATGATTCTCATGCATGAATAATTAATTTTGCTATACGATTATTAATATTTCTGATCCTTACTTTGTATTACCTCTTCCCTAGCGAACAACTTTACCAAATTTGTGCATATTCCTCTGCGCTGTCCCCTATTCTCCCTTAATTTTGCATCCTCCAGGTACTCTTTTGAAATCCCCCCATGTTCTCACAATTTGGTAAATTCTGTTTCGGCCCTCCCAGCTACTTTTCTCTCCGTCTTTCTTCCTTTCTTGCCTTGGCAGCCGATTCAGAGACTAGCCATTGGCACCGCCTGTTGCGTCGTAACTCTTGTAATGTCATCCCCAGAACCCTCCTTTCTCTGTACTCGAATCCCTTTCACAGGCTCTTTCCCGCCTTCTTCCACTTTCCTCGCAGCTCCAAGATCTACTCCGCTGTCAACATCTCCATACGCACTGCCAAAAATCTCATCCATGCCCTCCAATGTCCGACCTTTCGTCTCGGGAACAAGAAAGAAGACGAAAAGACCCATGATTGTGATACAAGAGGCGAATAAGTAGAAGAATCCGCCACGGAGATTGGTGAGCATGCTGGGTGAGGAGCGGGCTACGATGAACTGTGTAGCGGGTGGGTGGTTAGTAGAGATTTGGGAATTGAGACTGATAGGGGATGAGAAGGAGACAAACCTGGCAGATCCATTGTACGGCTGTGGTCAAGCAGACAGCGAGTTCTTTGATACGGGTTGGGAAAATCTCTGCGCAATAGACCCAAACTACGCCGTTCCATGCAACCGAGAAGGAGGCCTGCGGGTGTGGACAATTACTTGATGCGTCGAAGCAGGAGAAGCGAAATATTCAAGAGGGACCTTGAACTCACAGCATATACGTAAACACAGACAATGGCTACCCACCCAGCAACACTCTTCTCCTGCTCCATTTTAAGATCGATGTGTTTCGCTGTGACGAAGGCCCCGATGTACCAGAGTGGTAGACAGGTTCCGATGGAGCTTGTGATGAGCAGCTTCCTGCGTCCGAGACGGTCGATGAAGAAAACGAGGGAGATGATCGTCGCGATGGTTTTCACAGCGGCGTACATTCCTACGGCAATGAATGTCAACAAGCTGCTCGCTTAGCCTCCTGACGCTACAAGACAACTCCATGTCAAAGCGGTTCAGCAAGAAAACCAACTCACCAGAAGCCAACAAAATGACTTTGATCCCACTAAATCCAATACTCTTGAAAATTGTCGGCGTATAAAAGTTCACACCATTAATCCCAGTGAAGTTTTGCCCAACCATCAAACCCACACCAATTAGCACCCTTCCCCGATTCCCCTTCCACCACAACTCTTTCAGCAATCCCAACTTTCCGCCTTCACCATGTCCACTCTCTCCGATACCAACACCCCCAAAATTATCCTCCCTTCTCACTGCCTCCTCAATCTCCTGCATCTCAAGTCCGACATACTCATGCTCTACGGACAAATGCCTCACATATGCAAGGACTTTTCGTGCCTCTTCCGCTCTGGATTTCTTGACGAGGAAACGTGGTGATTCGGGGAGGATGAAGAGGGAGGCGAGAATGAGAAGGACTGAGGGGATGATTTGCATGGCGAGTGGGATTTGGTATTGTCGGATTGAGGTGCCTGGGATGTATTCGTTGACGATATAATTGCACCAGTAGCCGAGGAGGGAGGAGAGCTGGTTATTGATTTCGTAGATGCCGACGAGGGAGCCGCGGATTGATGGAGGTGAGAGCTCGGCTATGTAAAGAGGCTGCAGATATGTTAATAATGGTTGGCTGGCTTGAAGACTTACAAGGGAACTTCGACGATGTGCACAGGCGAAAGAAGGGAGGACTTACCACCACGACAGTCGCACCTCCAGCTCCAAGACCAGTAATAAAGCGTCCAGCATACATCATACTCAGTCTACCATACGAGAAAGTCTATTTCGCATCAGCCATCACACTTTTCTCCCCCTTGCACTACACCTTCAAAACAGTCCAATCAGACAACACCACTCCCGCCTCATCCCAATCCCATCCCTGACAATAAATTACCAAAAAGAAGAACATACCTGCACCACAGCACCAACCGTATAAACCGTCGCACTGATTGCCAGCGCAACCTTCCGTCCCCAATACTTCATCCCAGGAAACGTAGCCATAGCACCGACCAAGCCACCTATCTGAAGGAGCGAGACTATGTTCTCGATGATGGTGTTGTAGGCTGGTGATCCGGGCATGGGGAGGTGGAAGGTATGCACGAAGGAGGGGAGGACGAGCACGCCTGCTATGACGCCGTTGTTGTAGCCAAACACTTGATAGGGGTGTTAGTGGTGTTTATATTGACATTTTGGAAGATGTATGTAGGAGTACAATGACGAGGTATAATACGACAAAGAGACGGAAGAAGAGGTTGGAGGAATTAATCAGGGAAGTAGGAAACAGGATTCTGTACTTACTCCAACTCCCCAAGCAGGCCAGGAAAGTCAACATGTATGGTCTATAACCATAGACCTCTGGTGGCGTCGGCCTATCTTCTGGTGCACGAGAGAAACCCATGTTTACTGAAGTGTATTCAGCTTCGTATAACTTGCACAGAGTGAGTATGTTAGAGAGCAGAAATTAGATGTAGATTGGATTGCGAGAGGTAGGAATAGGTTAATGCGGATTTGAGTTCGGAGCGTGGACGCATTGAATGCCTGGATAGAAATGGGTTGAGCTGAGGGCGGAGTGAACGAGGTTATGAGATGATATGATTGTTTGAGATACTTGAACGAGGATGAAGATGGCCGTTTGGAGCAATACTTCCTCGAGTAGACAGCGCAACAAAAGTGATAGATGAACGATGATGAAATGTCTTGATTGACTAGTGTGACCCCGTGTAGAATAACAGCGGTAGTATGGCAATACAAACTTAGCAGCATCAGAAAAAGAAGATCATCAAAATCTAATGAACCTTACAGCACATAATTCACACCACTCGGGGACCTATTCCCCCTTAAATACCAAATATTTGGCCATGACACACAAACTCGGGGAACCTCCGACCCCATCCATCTTCTCCTCCAAAGAGGTCTTTGCTGCACATGTAAGCAAACCCAACTTGACCCCCCGAAAACGGAGTTCATAACCAGTCAATCCAAGATCACCAAACCAAAAGCCCCTCATTCATAGTCCAGCACTCGCTGTACCTCACTCGAAGGAGCTTGAAAAGTGGGCTCGCCAAGCCTGGGTTGGAATAAGAGTTTCGGCGCTTGCCAAGGGCTAGACCTTTACCAGCCTCAATTCAAACAATGGGAAGGTTAAGCGAAGGACTCGTGACGGGGTGAGATATTGGACTGGAGTGGATGGAGATTGGATTGGCTGGAATTGTATTGTAATTGTGAGGAGGTGGGCGGAGTGTTATGCTGGTGGGAGACTAGTCGGCGAGATCGGAGGGGAGGTATAAGTTACTTACTCACTACCTCTTTTGCTGGCATGATTGGTTGGTTTGGCGTCGTGTGAGTGAGGCATTGAGCCGTCATAGCCGATTGCAAAGTATACTGATTCTACTTGATAAGATGGGCGTCAGGTGTTCGTCTGGTGTCGTGCTGTGGTTTGTTGGAATTATTGCGTTTTATTCCTTGCTATGTGTTCTAGCATTTCTCTATATGCCTCGCCTCTTGCTCCCCCCACGTTCCATTTGTACCCCGCCTAAACTCGGGGGTTGTTGTGATATTCTGAAGCCTGGATGATTGACGTCGATAGGTCCAAGAACAAGCCCATCTACACCTTTCTCCAATCCGTCATGCATCTTCCTACACATCCCAAGCCCGCAACATCAACAACTTTCTCATGCCATGAAAGCAGCACACTCATAGCTGATCCACTGCTCTCACTTTGTGCGCCAGGTCGTCCTCCCATCTGCGAGAAACCGGCACCTGTGCTCTGTGGTGTGAGAGTTGAGCCGCGGGTGGGTGTCTTGCTGGTTGGGGTGCTGGATGCTGCCATGCCTTTGTAGCTATTGAAAAGTAGGCAGATTAGCTATTGATCCTATGAGACCGAAATTCCACAACGTGGAAAGCTGTTCACATTGGTGATGGAACACACAGCCAATTTCCCACCAGCTTGAAGCGAAAGAGAAGAGTCCACGTACAGATACTTCATCAGAACGTCCAAAGCCTCACCACCGCCTTCACTTCCGAAAATCCGTTGTAGCATGGGTGTCATCTCGCTCGCCTTAATGCTCTGTAGTACCTCTGTGACGGTCTGAAGATGAATGTCCTGTTCGAGTGTTTGCATCAGCAAATGTCCCTTGTCTCGTCTTCACTGTCCCCAAAATCCAGTACAGTGTGCCTCCTGATATCCTCTTCCATCTGCCATCAGACTCCCATAAGTTTCCCCTAACCATTCCCATACTCAAACCCAAAGCCCATTCTAGCCATCCATCACCACTGCCCATCCTCAATCACGAATCTCAAACACGACGCCCTCCTCAAGGGACAGCTCCAACGTACCTTAACCATAGCATCCCCTCCATACGGCGCACTCTCCAACGCACCTCTCAGCGCTCCCTCCGGATCACCTCCCCTCAGCAACTGCCTAACCTGCTGTCCAATGCCCCGAACCTCATTCTCGGAGACTGGCGCAAATGCCGGGTGAAGAGTCGAAGTATCGAAGTTGGAGGATGATTCGGGGTCGAGGGCGTCGATGTTAATGGTGCGCCAGTTGTCTGAGAGGGACGCGGACGTCACTTGTTGGATTATGGACATTGTGAAGGAGGTAGTGGGGGAGTTGTTGTGTTGCGTTCTAAGGCTGTTGCTGAAGTGGAGGGGTTCGTGAATAGGACGGAGTGGGAGGCGGCTCGACCTTGGAAACTTGGAGCTGGTCGGACGTTAATTCGGCTGTTGTTATCTTGAGGATTGGTTGTTGTGGTCTCTGATCCTCAAGTTGTTGTTCGTAGCTAGCTTGCGTGTTGACGATGAGGCTCGATGTCCCCTGTCCCCTCCCCTCATTGTCAGCCGCCCGCCGACACTCACTCACACGCCCGCCCACCCGCCATCATTCCGCTCCGGTCCGCTACTTCCCACTCCACTCGCGCCAAGCTGTAGATACAGTAGAATCCCCATTCCGCCTCTCTCTCCTGCACCCCCACGCTCCATCTCACATCTCCTTCCCAAACCAGCTCCTCGCATCTCAAGTTCCAACCCACACACACCAAAAAATCCACCCGCATCCCATCCCATCCCATCCCATCCCATCCCATCCCATCCCATCCCATTCACTTCTCTAAATCCCCGTTCCTTCCAGAACGCTGCACCGAACTGCCCCAGTAGTCCCAATCCCAATCCCAATCCCAATCCCAAGCCCCCGTCTCGTCTCGGCCTCGGCCACGTACCGCCCGTTACCCAAACCAAACTGCTGGGCCGTACGTTAAGGTGTGTATGCTCATGCAGCTGGATACGGATAGCGATACGAGTACTGATACTGATATGGGAAACTGACTGGGATGTGTGTGAACCAACAACAAAAATTGGGCACTGCACCCCTATCTATCTCATTTCCATCTCAAGTTACCTCGTATTTCATGCCTTTTCTTGGAACTTGGATAACATGACATGACTTACTTGACTTGACAGGGCAGGAGGTTCGTTCAACCCCCAACCCCCCACGAAACACCTCTATCATCCATCCATCCACTCAAGCCTTTTAAAAGGGAGGAAGGAAAAAGGGCATTACATTACGGAAGTGCTTGCTTGCTTGCTTGCCGTATGTATCCCACGCGTTAGTCTGTTCGCTGCTTGTTGGTTCTTTCGTTCTATTCTGTTCTGTCTGAAGTGATGAAGCTCGCTCGGGTTTTCCCTCCCTCCTGCCCCTAAACACTTTCCCGCCGTGCGTGCCGTCCCTTGTTTCAATCTCTCATCTCCTATCTCTCTATCCATCTCTCTATCTATCTATCTATCTATTAGACTATCTATCGCACATCTCGTCATTCATTATTTTTATTTATTTCATACTATCTCTATCTCCATCTTCATCTTCATCCCGCGCCGCGCCGCGTTTGTCGCCTCCCTCCGTCCCTCCCTCCCTCACGCATTCCATTCCAATTCCTTTGCACTCACTCCCCTCTGCTTTCCTTTCCTTTTCTTCCCTTTTCTTTTTCCCCAGCCGCGCGTTTGAGATCCAGACAAGAAATCCACGAGGTAGTTCTAGTTTGAGTTTGAATTTGCCTTTGTCGTGTCGTGGCGAAATACATATCTTTTACTGTCGCGTTTCTATTTTCTTTTGTCTAGGTATGTGTATGTGTACGGGTATGGGCGCGCAGCGTTGTCACTCGTCATATCAAATCAGATCAGATCAGATCAGATCAGATCAGATCAATCTGGTCTAGTTTTGTTCCAGCCGGGTATCTGGGACCCAGCAACTCATCGTCATCCTGATTCCTGAGGAATGGATAGCTAGCTCCGATCACCTCGCATCAGCTACGACCAGTCGTTTCCACACACCCGTGGCGAGTCTGATCACGGTCCTTGATCGTTGGGTGGCACGTCACAGGAGTAAGTTAGTTCCCGAGCAGTTTTATCCTTTTGCTACGGTTCTGGTCTCTGCTTTCGTTGGGATTTCTGATTGCTTTCTTTTTCTTTTTCTACCTTCTTGCCCTGGGCTAGCTAGCTCGTTGGAACTCGACGGACGGCTGGCTGGATGGGGATGCTTGCTGGTACTGATGCCGTACATAATTTAGGTAGTGGGGGGCATGCACTTTGTGTGGAAGGCCTAGGGGGCATCGTGGATAACGAACTGGACCAAATACATCCGTACGAGGACGTACTATTGTAGGTACGGAACGGCCAGATATGGGGGTTGTGGCGAGCGAGGTGGGTGGGTGAGTGAGTGCCGGTCTAGGTCTGGGTGGATTCTGATCGTGGGATGCATGTGGTGAATGGATGGGGGTTGATGCACTTGGTAGGTAGGGTTTCTTAATGGAATTTGGTACCGCCGCATTTAGCATAGAGGTGGGGCTGATGGGGAGAGACGCGAACTGTTCCTGGCCACAGTGGCTGCTGTCTGGTTACGTCGTGACTGTATGCATCGGGCTGCTGGGGCGGGATGAGTCTATCGCGAGTTAAGACTCATGTGTGTCGCTAAATCATCCAGTTGTCTAGCCAGTCAGATGGGTAACAGTCACTCAGCAGTTCTAATTCAGTAGTCATGCAGTCATTTCCAAGTCAGAGTCATATTTGGTTCCATTCTCACTGTTCCATTTCTCAAAAGGTATAAATGATATTGAATCGAGATCAAGTGTGAAGTATTAAGTAGGTATCTTATTATCTCTCCCTTCTCTATCTCTATCAAATCTCTGTCGCCCGAAGCTCAATCCCGTCTCGCGGACTAAGTGAGCCATGGCAATTAGTCTTCCTATCTTTCTTCCATCCATACAGAAATAGTACAGTAACAAAACATGCTGGTTCGCTCGCTCACTCATTCGCTCTGGTGTACTTCTTTGCAGAAGATTCCTTGCTCTTGTCTCTCCAACTCGTACCAAAAAAAGTCTATTATGGGTATATTCCACGCTTCTCTCTCTCCTGTCCATCCAACAAAATAAAACATATCGATCAGGAACCAGCCTCATCGAGGCGAAGTGAACAGCAGACGGCCGAAACAGAGCAAAGCAGAGCAAGCAAGCAAGGTAGAAGCACAGTATTAATAAGAAGTAGTTCTCTTCCTTCCTTCTTTCGTTCGTTCATTTCCAAAGGTATCCCTATCCTATACAAGAGTCTGCTGCTCTCTGGCAGAGCACGCATGAGTGTTGCCGGACAAGTATTAACCCGCGAGAGTTCTTGTCCGGCTTCCAGAAAATCCAAAAGTGTAATATCGCTAGTGTCGCATCCAGTACAGTAAAAATAAGCGCGAGCTCAATCAAGTGTGAAACAGGCCAAAATCAAATCAAAAAAGCAAAAAGTCTATATGCGGAACAGGCAAAGAAAAAACGATTTTGAACCCCCTCCCCGAGATACCCAAGTTGTGTTTTTTGCGCTCCTGACAAAGATGATAAAAACCAGACCCATTTTGTGTAGCCGAAGGAGATAAATGCAAGGAGAAATGGGACCACTCGTGTGATGTGATTTGGTGTTACAGGTCTGGAAAACGTCGGATCCAAAGAAACCAAGAATAGTACAGAGCCGATCTAGATGCAACGCCATGCCTGTGCCCATGATATGTTCCCATTTTTGGATGTACTCCGAACCGAAACCGAGAAGAACTTTGTGTTGGTGGATAATGTTGCTCTTTCCGTCGTCGATGTGCACCAAGGGAGAGGCATCGCAGGTTGTTTGTTAAGTGAGTCAAGGCTCGCTGAAGCAAGGAGGCTGCTGTCTGTGGCACGATGCGACGCGAGGAACTTTTGTGTTGGGGGCTGAACGACGGATCGGTCCAGAGCGAGAACGACGAGCTGAAAAAGGGGTATTGTGGCAACGGATCGATCGAACCGAACACTCGGGTTCCAGTTGGAATGCTGACAGAAAAATGCCGGGAATGTGAAAATGAGAATCGTCGCGAGTCGTGGTAATGTACAGGATGCGATACAGGAACAAGTTGCTGGTGCAAAAGCACGATGCGTATTAATAAGGGTTTTGGAGCCAAAAAATAGTGTATCTGAGAATGATATGATATGTGGTGCGGTTGGTCTTTCGAGGGCTGCAAGACGAAGGTGCTTCAGGGACGCAAGGGCAGAGTTTATGTTGCGTATGCGACTGTGAGGAGTGGCGCGTGGAAGTCTTGAGTCTCGAGGATGTTGTTTATCGCTTGCAGGAGTCGATGAGATGAGGATCCTTCGCGGTCCTTATCTGGGCTTCGGTGGAGGAGGTTTGGGAACGCCCGTCGTGTCGTATGCGCCTCTGCCCATATTGCAGGAGCTGACTTCTATCGAAATCATCATGGTAGATGTGTGGTTGTGGGACTGGAGAAGTCATGGTCAGCGATGGATGCCTCAAAGTATATGTACCAGCTTGGTGAAAGCCATGCCCAATGTTGGCAAATCAAATGATGATTGCCACAAATGCAATGCAATGCAATGCAATGCAGTGCCATGCAATGTAGCCAGCCATTGAATGATTGGGGCGATACAAGCCTGAAGGTTGTGGAAGGTAAGGGATATTATGTGTCTGACTCACTGTAGTGTTGGTACGCAAGGTTGTCTGCCTCCTGAAAAGGAGAGCGGCGATGTTCCGAGGAACCAAAAAAAAAGTTGGGCTCGCGAAAGTTGTATGCAGGTCAGTCGATCGGTACTTGTAGCTTGTCTTCTCTCAACTTTTCAACTCTCGTTTTCGTTCGAACCAGGAAATGTGATCTGTCGCAGAAGTTTTCCAGAAGGAATGTGGGCCGGTCGCCGATTAATATGTGTCTGTTAAGATTTGGGTTGCTTTGACAATCCGAGACTTTGCGACAGTGTCTGCGACGGCGCGACTGAGCTGGGCGGGAGCTGTGACCTTAATGCCGGTCGAATGTGCGTAGCCGAGATGGACAGCAGAGTAGGTGGAGGCTAGGGTCCGAGGGGAGGGATGAGGGTTCTTGCGTGAACTGCTGCCGGCAAAACGGGCTTGTAAAGGCACGATCGGATCTTGTGCAGAAATCTGAATTTGGCTGTGATGGCGTGGTTCTTGGTTCCTGTCCTCTGCACTTTGATGCTGGGATACCGGATGGGTGAGCTGGGAGAGATGCCCGGCTTTATGGAGGATGGCAATGTGCGTGTGCTCGGTGTCTGTCTTTCGTGTCCAGCTGCAATGCAGGCAGGCGGAATTGTGCAGCAGAGGAGAGTGCTGATGAGTCTTTCTACTTTCTTGTTCGGCGCTTTCTGGTTCGGCGGAAAGAGTGAGTTCGTGAGTAACAGGATATGCGGTGCAGGCGTGGTGCAGCAGCAAGTGAGATGAGATGAGATGAGACGATGCAAGTGAGGCTGGCAGATCCTGATCAAGATGGCTTGGTGACGGCGAGGAAGAGAGGAGTGGTAGATATTAGTAGGACACACTCGCTGGATTGCACTGAGGAAATGATATTTTGTTCCTTTCGTCGAGGGAAGGGGCTTTCCAATGTCTTATACGAGCGTTGATTGCATGCCAGAGTGACAAGGGAGCAGATCTCCCCCCTTCCCTTTTCTTGGGCTTTCGACGCGGACGACCAGGGTGCCCCCCAAGCCAGCACGCCAGGGGTAGCGACGAGGCAGCCAGGGCGTGGGCAGGGGAGAGCAAAGTAGGGCGAACAGGCATGGGCCATGGGGCATGGGGGATGGGCGATGAGAGTGAGAGAGTAGTGAGAGAGTGAGGGAGCATGGGCAGGGGAAGGGGAAGGAAGGGCATGGGCATGGGCAATTCCGCGACGGAGGAAACTCAGGGAGCTCAGGGACTCAGGGAACTCAGAGGTCAGGGGTCAGGAACGGCTGCGCGGGACTGGAACTGGATTCGGGACTAGGGGAACACGGAAGCAGAAGAGACACATCGAAATGAGAAGAGCACGAGAGCCGGGGGCCGGGGGCCGGGGCAGAGGGCAAGGCAGGCCGGACCGACCAGCTGGCAAGGGGCTGAAATTCAAGATTGGAGCCTGAAGCTCGACGAGCCAGCTGCAAAAAGGAAGACGAAGACGAAGACGAGGGCAGGAAAGCATTGAGGCACGAGGCACGAGGCACGAGGCACCGCGGTTCGGCACTGTGACAAGTACTGTAACTATGTTTGAACAATAGAAAGGCCTAATAATAATAAGGAACATAAGCTGGCTGGCTGGGTCGCCGCTCGTCTCGTCTCGTGTGGCTATTTCGTACTGCAACTATGCATCTCAGACAGACAAGACGGCCTTCTGCGTGCGAGTGGTTACGAGGCTCCTACTTGAGACCTATGAAAAGATACTGACTGTTTTTAGGTGCTGAGCACAGGCTGTCTAAGTATCGTTGGTTGGTGAGTTTCTCTACGAGTAATGAGTAGGTCAGTGTCGCATTTTGTTTCCCTCCCTTCCTTCGTTTCCATCATAACATCGTCTGGTAAATTTATCATATCAATACCGAGCACCAACCGAAAAAGGAAGTGATCTAGTCCAGCCGAGAAGAGGCAAGCATCTGCACTTCTTCGAACGGCGCAACAGCCAGCAAACGTGGGAGTCTAACTGGGCAAACCAACGCAACCCAACAGCACAGGGCAGAAAAAAGGGGGTGGAGATAATTTGGACGGGAGGGAAAAACAACCCGGAGCTCTGGGATTCGCTAGCAACATTAGCATCAAGCCCCGGGACAGGGGTAGCGAAGTGTGAAAACGGAGGTGCAGCACATCCTGGATGCCCCTGCCCGAGAGATGGGATGGATGGATTGTGGATGCGGATGTGGATGTGGATGTGGATGTGGCCATGGGGGCCTGATACTGTATGATGATGTGGGCTTGCATGGCGTGGGATTTTCCTGGGTCGCACTTTTTCTGGCTATGGCTCTAGGGCTTTTAAAATTCAATTTGCTGTCTGACGGACACGGATACAGCACCAGCACAGAGTTCAGGTGAGGCTCATACCCTGATGACTCCATTCCCATATCCTCTGTCTGCGCGGCATCACAAGATCATCAGCTCTGCCTATTATTGATATCTCTTGCGCTGCGCTGAACGTCTTCTGATGAAGTTGCACTGCCAATACTTGGGTTTGTACAGCAAAAGGACCGCCCAGACGGATTCGAGTAACTCGACCTTCGTTGCATCGTTACCATAGTTTGCCGTCAGCCTCAGAGGCTCAGCACCATCGTCAGAGGTTACACTTGCACACCTCATCCCACGACTCATGGTGAACTGTAAGTAACGTATGAGTTGAGCCTTGACTTCGCACCGTCCTGCACTGCTGCTGCAAATCAGCTCAGCGCTCACGCACTTACCAAAGTAATAATACCAGTCAGTGCCCGACCTAAAACATTCTCGAAAAACTCTGATCCGTTCTGTCCCCTCAGCATAGTCAAAGCCAGCACGCAAACCCTAAAATACCACACAGACAGAACAAAACAGACCACAAATCCCCGACCGTGAACCATCCGTTCAGAGTCAAATAAATGCTCCGCGAAGACCTGGTCCAAGTCCGCATTTCTAATAGACGAAAGAAGATTTTTTTGAAGACATCCACAATATTCTAATGGAGACATATCTCCACTTCCACGCGCCTCTGCATAGTGCATAGTATGCAGTACAGACGATGACCGTCCAGTCGGCACCTCGTCAATTCAACACGAACCCTAACGCATCCACTTCGCGCCCTGAATAACGGTCTTGTCCCCACTGTAATCAGCGTACCCGTCTCCCCGCTGGCATTTGATTTCATCTACCGCGAGGCAGGGCTAGGTCCAGCATGTCTCGCCTGTGCAGTCTACGTCTACCTGATTGCAGCCCAACAAATTCCGGAGCGCTCTTCCTCTCCCAAAAGTGCGCAATCTGCCCACACACACAAAATTATTTCTCAAAAATAGAATAAACAAAAACACATCTCACAGCCGATCTCAACTGCCTGCCCTGCTCGCCACCGAACTCACTAACAACGCCAGCATTTCCAAACCCCTGACTAAATCCCCTAAAACCTCACCAGGCACAACTCTAATCTACAGTAGCCTGCCTTCTTCTATCTTAGTGCCTAGCCGCCATGCCTCAAGCGTACCGGGAACCTGTTCCTAGCACTTCCAGTGCTGGGGTTAAGGTGGTCTCGGGGAGCCGATTTGGGGCGCTGGAAGACAGGGGTATACTCATCCACGAGCTCAAATAGGGATGGTGTCGTGGGAGTGGACAGGGGCGTACGGATTGCTGGGACGAGTGGGTGTTTGGATGTGGGACAAGGTGGTTGATAGAAATTCAAAAGGAGGACTGCCAAGGCGTTGAGCTCGGTGTTTGTGATGTTGCTATCTCTTACAATTTTCCTTTTGGTGCGCTCAGGGCCTGAATGTATGCTATCGAGGGTTTATTAAAAAGGGTATATGAGATGGATGGATACGAGCACACAGAGTTCAGCAATTAAAAAGCATCAGTGGCATCAAAAATCCGTCGTTTCAGTAGCACTGCCGAGGACATCAAACCAAACCCAACCTAACGGCTCTCATCCTCAGCCGCCTACGCCCTGCCATGCCTGCCCAGAGCAGCCCATCGCATGTCAGTATTCAAGATAGCCACCAACCACCCACCCAGACACAAAAACAAACCAACACATTTACTCACTGCCTCCACGTCTTTTCAGAAATAAAGGTTCAAAACCGGACCAGCCATCTCTAGCCGCATGCCGCAAAAGATGAGATGAATAGATGCGAACGAACGAACGACCGAACGAACGAAGGGGTGATCCGAATCAAATTGCTGCTGTAGGTAGATTACATGATTCGGGACTCTGTTTTATATCCCGGCCCGTCGCGTGGCGTGGCGTAGCTTGCCTCTCAGACTGAAAGCGTGGCGCTACGAGATATGATTTGCGATTCACGAATTGTGATTCTTCAGGGTCTCTGGCGTCAAAGCTGGTGATTTGTTGGGAGCGAAGGAGAGAGTAGTGAGGCGTGCAACCTGCTGGATAAGTAATGTTGCGCTCGCTGTGGCTGTGCTACTCTACGACTAGACTATTGGATTTGGGCATCTATATATTGGGAGCCCTGAGCACCAGCTGGACAGCACGAGACGCCGTCAGACGACCACGTTACTATCTTCCTGCTCAGAAACAACTAGATTTTTGTTGGTGCAGGACATAACTCACTCACGCCTTGCGACTGGTTTGACAACATTATTCAGACGAGCATCCCGTCGGTTGTGGCTGAGTTCTGATATTACGCCCTGGGATGTCCGACTGGCTGTCGCAACGGACGAGTCATACTTGCATGCGATAGATTTAGAGGCGAACGAACAGACGATTTAATTCGGTTTGGAAATGAGAGTCGTCGCGACGTCGATGCGCTGGGCTCGGCTCGCGCTGAATCTGTCACATCGCTTCGCAAATCATAGGGAGGAACGATCGACCAAGTGATTGATTTGGACAACCAATGATCAGCTGTTAAACGAGGCTGTTTTGCCTTTTTGTCATGTTTTTGATTTTCTGTGGTGTTGACTACTCCTCTGTTGTTGGCCCTATCGAAAATAAACTTCGTATGCTTAGGTTACACCCACCCTACCGGCATCACACCTCCCCTTCCGCGGTGGATTTAAGATTCTTAAGATTCAGGGTCTCTCCTCGTGAGAATGCTTCTAGAAGACTTCCGCATTCGTCTTCCTCTCCCGTGCATCAATAATCCTCAAAGCGTAAATCTCAATAATGGTCCTCTCCAGACAGACCAGGACATACCTGTCCTGTCCCAACCACATGAACTCTCTAGTCTGTTCATATTTCAGACTCGCACGCTCGCATAGAGCAGAACGTATTATGATTCGACAGGAGCAAGCATATGCATGTACGGAGCCCAGTCCCGAACATATATCTTTCCTTGCCCTGGTGGATGCAATAATGTCATGCGATCCGAAGTTTTGGTTCAGCTAAAACAAATGAACCTTGTCTCGCCATGCTTGATGACAGGACGAACGCTCGATCGATTTTGTATTTGTTAATTGAGCCCTGATACAGTCCGTTTGATCCACATCCGGCTCCATATTCGTGTGTTCCGGTCACTAGGCAGCTGGACGGCAGAGCCTGGTGAATAATGTAGGCGGCTGGGCCCTTACTACCATTTTGAGCCTCCCTTTTCTTTCTCTTGGGTATTATTGAGGGAATGATGAGGCAGGAGTTAGGAGAATTTTAATGATGTGAGTTCCAGAGGCGGCACATAGTGTCTTGGAAATTTGAGAGGCGCTGGGGGTTTCTGTGCCTGACTTTAGTGTTCCGCATGCTCGGGAAATCCGAAGCCTCCCGCCAGCGACGAACTGAAATGTTCCTGCGCCTTTCCGCTGTCAGGCAGATCACATCTATTATTGAGTTCAAATATCTTGTCTCGGGGACAAGGGAGGACGGAAGGAGTGACGGGGGAGAAACGCCTCGTCTCGGCACTTCACAAACACAACAAGAAAGTGGTTCGTAGAATATTTTCATGAATAGTGAGCTGAGCTCATCTCAGTCATCCTTCGTCTCTTGTGCAACAATTCTACTCGGCAAGCCAAGAGATGATCATAGACATGTAATACAAGTCTGGAAATCAGCTTACGATCCACTGGCCTTCTTTGTTCTCAAGAAGCTTCTATCGCGTCTCACGACATAGGAGTGTTACACGGACGTCCACTTCCACCGGATTACACGACTGCGGCATTTAACCATTCCATCGAAGATATGCAAAGGAAGATTTCCCAGATTAGATCTGAGATACACGACAGCGGATACTGTGTGCTGCTGTGCTTCGACCAAGATTCCGGCTCCGTTTATGGTATGAAGTGTTCGAAGGAATCGATCACATCGAGATCGCATCGTAGCTGTAATCTAAACTAGAGATATACCGGTATTGAAAAGGATAAATAAAGTATTCCCGAGTCATCGTATCCTCTTGCTTCCGATGATTCAGCATGAATGACTTCTGATAGAAAGTTAGAAACTTCCGGGTCGACGGGACAGTGAAGCAGGAAAAGTAAATTGTAATGATTCATTTTCGTTTGCTTGGAGAAGAGTTAGAGTTGCTTCATATCAAAATTATCATGCCTCCAAGTTACAACACTCTTGCGATCTATCACATCCCATCCATCGCATTAAAGTCCCAATTCAGCTCAGCAGCCAAACCATACCAAAGCAACGGCAACGGCCGTGCGACGGGGAGGGATTTCCAGCCTGCAGGTTTTCTTCCTTCCCGTCCTTCCATACCCCTGACGATCAATCCCTATCCCATGTTGACAGCCGCGGAAGTCGAACCGGATCGACGCCTAGAAGTTGCAGGAGAAGGGGCACGGAAGTCAGAATGCCCTCTACTCCTTCATGCCCCGCTTGCAATTTTTTGCTTCCTCCCGTGTCACCAAAAGCAAGTCCAGAGAGCTCACCTCACTGGACGCTCATGCGGCCTGTTCTGTGACCTGATTGTTGGTCCTGAGTTGAGTGGGTGTGGACTGTGAGGTGTGAGGCGATGCCTTTGACAGCGAGAGATAAGGATTGCTTGTGTCTAGTCCGGATTTCATCCTCGGTACTGCGTCAGCAATGATCTCACTGCTTTCAATCTATCAGATTCCAAGGAAGTGGTAAGTTTTCAAGGCCAGCCACCTCCCGGCTTCATGTCTTCCAATCTACGCAGCGGACTCCTCGAAATCCCGGAGTAGGCAATTCCGTCGTCCTAAACCTCACGCCTCTCTGTTGCTCATCCAACTTACTTGCCGTGCTCAGCGTCCCTCGGTCTCGTTCTCGGACAGATGACCCTTCACGAGGGAGCTGGGGACTAAGTCGCTTCCCGTCTCCGTAGAGTGCGACAAGAGGACAGAAGTCATTTCATTTAACAGATACGCCGCGCTTGGTGATGCACAAACGTCTTTAGCCGCATCGCATCGTAGCGCACAGCACCGAAGCGCAATCACTCTGGGGAAACCTCTCAACTCGGCTTGCCGACCGAGAGACATGCAGATTTCAGATGCAGATGCAGATGCAAATGTAAATGCAAGCTGGCGGCGGCAGTGACACAGAGAGCCGGATAACGTAGCCAGCTCGCGTGGAACATCAATGAGTTTTCGCTCGGGGACTTGGAAATCTTGCTTGTGAAAGGCACAGGACTCGAAGGGCCGAAAACATGACTTGACTTGGCTGAACCTGACCTCATCTCATCTCGATTGAATTGCTGTAGTTCGGTACCGAGGTCTACGGACCGCTGTGGTTATACGACGGACGCGGAAGAATTACAGCTCGTTACGAAGAGAAATTTCGATGAACAGCCGGAAGAAGGGAGATCCTGGCCTGGGGTAGGTATATTGGGGATAATAAATATCTCATATGGATTTACCTGTTGTTCTAAGCGACGAGGAAGAATGAAGAACAAAAGTTACTTCCCGTAGTCAGTGATAGCATTTCTCCATAAGTTTCTACTTGTTGTGAGCATTGAGGGTGTCGAAAGGCGCGCTCGAGCATCAAAAGCACTTCGTTCAAGCGCGACCGTTTATTTTCTTCTCCTCCTCATGCATGATCAAGGATATCAAAATCCAGGATCAGATAGCCAACCATCTAGCCAGTCTTCTTCACAGAAACAATGAAAATCACCACAGCTATGCAACAATAATCGAGCCACAGCGAAGGGCAAACTCTTCTCTCGGACTCATCCTCCTCCTCCCCTTTCCCTGCCTCTCACATGGGAACCAAGGATAAGATCACCGGCTCCTGGCCCCCGTTGTTTCCACAGCTTCTGGTGTGTTTCCACTTGTTCCAGCGTTCCCCTTTCTGGTGGAGTCGACGCTTGACTGGGATACTGCATGAACTGGGGGAGAATGAGTGGAGGGTCCGTCCCTGCCCTGCATTACATTACCGATATGCCTGCTGCATGAGGATATGCAGGGGTAGTGGCTGGGGCATGTGGCTTCTGAAGGCTTGCCTGGACTGATAAGTTTTGGCTTCAGATGCCACGATGATGCGCAAGGGGATTTTTCATCTCATCTTGAGCATCCTGTTTGAGTATTTGCGGGGAGGGCAGAGAAGATCGAGGTGTGTGCCTGTTTGATATGGAGAGCCAGGGGCTCATACCAAGCCTGACCTGCGTTCCCTACATGCATGTTTTCTGTTCCTGCATTTGTGCAGGTCACTTCGTTCGGAGCGTACATTGATTGTTGGGTCCGTATTTCCCATCACACCCCTTCCTCACTGCATTTTATCTGCATCTTTATGTTCGAAGGAGGCAGCAAAAGTCGTCGCACGCACAATTTATCTGCCCGCACGAACAGCAAATAAATGCCTCTTTCAAACGAGCGAATGTGTCAGTCATTCAGACTTTCACCAGCATAGATGAAGTAAGTTTAAGGGTAAAGATTCACCAATCCATTGGATTCGAGTAGATGCATACGCACTTACAGTTGAATATGCAAAGACTCATAGTTCAGTTTAGGCTTCGACGATAGAAGGAAAGGAAGCCCTTAAGGCGGGTTCTAGCGGCCTTCTGGAAACCTTCTAAAGCATTGTGAAGAGTGCCCTGAGCGCGGCGTCCAGTAACAGTGGTATGGAGTCAGACTGTCAGAGATTCCAGAAACTCAAATCTCGGCTAGAAGCCGATGCGGTTACATCCAGGGGTATGAGGCGGTTGGTTGGCTGACTGGGTCAACTTGGTTGGGTGGTGCCGTGCAAGAAAAGTGTTCATCCGAATCAGGGGAGGGAGTACTGTAGTTTTGCACTGCTGGACGGTAGCTCCCTTCCCCGGAACCTGACTGACTAAATTGCACCAGATCAGCCTCAAACAACGGCAGTTGTGTCTCTGGCTCTCGATCAGTCTGGATCACACCACTCTATCCATGAGGGAGCAAAAGGTGAGAGAACCATGATATCTCAATCCTGGCTTTGCCCATGGCCTGCGCCTGGTCTCTGTTTTTCTTCCTGCTCTCTGGTAAGCTAGCGGAGCATGATCTGATCATACGCGGAGGACAGGGCAGAAAGAAGGGGAGGGTCCAGGATCCCGACTGTTTGGGCGTTAATCGCAATCTCCGCGTCTGCGTCTTCTGTCCGCGTCTGTGTATCCCGTTTTGTCCTGTCCGTGTCTTATCTTGTTCTTGTCTGGCGGTTTGGCCCTCCCGTACCCGAGGGGACGGGATCGACCCCGTTGAGGTATGGAGTCTGTTAGAGGAGCCGGTTGGTTGGTGTATCGCGAACGGCAAGGATTTCTGTCAGGTGGATACAGAGAGGAGAGGATGAAGGGGAGGCTGGTTGACGATCATGACCTTTCCGTTGGGAATTTGAAGTCAGGATAGATTGAAAGAGTGGGGATGTGAACATGCTACATTCCATATATCCACTTTTTCAGTTGGCTTGGTGATCTCCTTTTTCCGTTCTGAGGCTGACCCATGGCTTTAAAGTTTCAGGGAGAGTTTTGAGGTGGGAGATGGGGCAGGAGGAGAGAGAAGGAGGGAGGACCTGGGGAGCTTGGGCTTGAGAGATGGGGATGATGAGGCTGAAGTGGATGCTTTAGGCAATCGATTTGAAAGATCTTCTTCAGACTTTTTCTTCTCTCTTTCTTTCCCTCCCTATTTTCATCTGACCATCTCGTATTTCAATATTTTCGATAATTTCAGTCTCCTCCATGCGTTCTAAATCTGCGTTTCTGCATCATGCCTTTTCCCCCCTTTCATATGCGTTGTCTATCTCTTCCTTCCAGGTCCCTGTCATGGCGAGTTCCGTCGCTGACCTGTTGGCCGATCTTCCGGCTTCGTCTTTGCATCTTGAAAAGTTTCAAGGCACTGACTGGCCTGCCATATTGGCCGAGAATGATCTGATTCGGGAGATGATCTTGTACGCCCTCATACAATACGTCTTCCATAAGCTAGCTGCCGCTTCAGAACTGGTGCAGGAACGAGGGTGCGTCACATAATGGTTCGATATGTATGAGAAAGAACCTCGTCGACGGTTACTTATGATGTAGTGGGGTTACCAAGGTCCGTCCCTTCCAGAGAGGCAGGCAGTCATTCCAATATATCACGTGAAAACATCTTTCCCCTTCTCCTTGCTGATATTTTGTCTGTACCTCGAGATTGCGCAACATTCCATTGTTTACCTCTATAGACCCTACTGCCTGAATCCTTGCTCTGAGCATTCGGTGATGGGCAAGGTCTAGTCCCAAGTCACATGACAGTTTTCGGCCAGCTGCAGGACATGGAAAGCTTCTCCTGTCCAGCCAACCCTGAATCAATGTAGCACAAGAATTGTCATCCCATTATCACAGCAAGAATGAGAATCTCATTCTCTTTGTTGCACTTCGCAAAAAAACGAATAATTTCCGAGAATCTGAAGCCATCCTTCATGAAGTTATTGTGTTTCGTTTTTGCCCTTCGCTTCGTTTTGACCGGATCCTCAAACCGGGCTGGACGTCGACAGGTCGACGCCACGCCCGCAACAAGGCTATTCTATATGAAGCGCGCTACGGATTACGAGTAAACGCAGTTTCATTACGATGAGCGACCGGTCTGCGCCTTTAGGTTTTTGCAGAGACAGAAGAGGTAATCATGGCGGGTTTTGTGGCTGCGCTTGGTGTTCTTGGATTATGAATTGGGGAGATCAGGATCTATTTTTGGGGACTTAGATGGAAAGTGCATCTGGTTTTAATAAGGCTGCGCTTGATATCCAGATCCAGAGGGTATTTTAGCTGGATGTTTGATTCTTTATTTTGGGAGAGAAAGAGCTTAGTTTGATCGCAGCTTCCCTTCCCGCTTTTCAAGAAGTTCCTGCTTTCCTTTCAACCACTTCGTTTCAGGCACACTCGCGAAATGACAAATTCTCCGAATGTCTTCAACTTCAAACATATCCTCAGCTCCAGCAGTCCACCAACAGAACATCATCCCTTGCTCCGCCCCCTCGTCCCTCTCATGAATCATCACCAACATAACCACCAGCGCAACTTTATCTCCTCAAGAACAATAAGTCCAGTTGATCGCCACGCACGATCCTCTCTTCCCCTCCTCGGCCCAGCAACCGTCTCCCCACGACACGGCACACTGGTCGATTCGCACCGAGAATAGCTCCCGTCAAGCCTACATCACATCCGATCGACCCTGGATTTATCTTGAAACGCATATCTCCGATCTAGCCTGTAGTCTAAATGGCCCTTAGCTGGAGCTACTGCAGGTGCGTGTGGGCTCTGGCTTGTTAGCTACAGATGTTGATCGTGGATAGATAGGCTGAGTTGCTCGGCTTTATCGCTGGCAAGCAATCGGAAGTGCAGTCTATGTCACTATCTCCCCTTATGCCATCGAGTTATGGTTCATTTGGTTCATGTGCCGGTTGAGTTCTCGGAGGAGACCGAAAGGTAGGCGTTCCTGATTTTCGCACAACCGCTGCATCTGTATCCTCTCCTTGCAACAGCTGTCCTTTGTCAATTTCGCATTCAAGATAATGCTGGACAGCTCTTTATGTCCTCCAGTTGGCGAAGAAGCACGAAAGAAGCATCAATGAAGATCAGAGCTCTAAACTCGGCTTTGCTATGTAAGACTGTCTTTTGGTTCATTTCTTTTCAGCCTCTTTATCACATGTCATTTGACCCAGATCACCATGCTTGACAATCATCCAGTTCACCTTACTCTTCCAGAAAGCTGTCACGTACTGCTAGCCTTGGCCTAGTGGTCCCAATACCTCGATTCTGGGTCGTCGGAAATTTATTTGCTACATGCAACAAAAATCACTTCGTAGCATTTTTCTGCGTCGATACTGGTTCTTTCAGGCGGGTGATAGTCACTCCTTGACCATGGAAAGCTTTGGATATGAGACCGATCAACTGGAAAGGATAGATATGGCTAGGGTGTCGAGCTAGCTACAGGACCTTCTCCTAGCTGGGAAGAAATCGACCCCGCTTGGAAGGGTAAGGTTTATGCTTAAAGGTGAGGAGATGTGAGAGTCTCCATATATCTTCACCTGGTGACCTGATAGACTTGACCCGCGGCGGGTATGATCGGTATGCTCCACTTTCGTGCGATTTGCAACAAAGGATGGAGAATAGAAATGGCCCGCTTTGCGGTGGGGAGTGTGGGGGACGATGATGGAGGGCGAGGGGTTGAGGAGTACTGTGATCAGCTGGTCTGAGATCTTCGGAACGCTCTAATGAAGCACGAACGGCAGCGAAACAAGCGATCCTCGTGGCTGCCGCGAGCTGTCGCTTATGCCTTTGTACAGATCTATGGTGAGATGGACGTGCTGCTATGATGGCTACTCATAACCACAGTCCATCTCCAGCTTTTTCTATCTCGAAAATCATCTCCTTCTACTTGGCGCCGCTGTCCGTTTACGTCCTTTCTCAGCTCTCCCACGAGCTCAAGAAAGCCTTAATTATATTACGAGTTTACTCAAACTTCCGGTAGTGACCTACCTTATCTTGGATATACCGACTTCCCACTGCAAATCCTCAGACTATCAGCCGACCGACCAGACCAGACCACCTGTTCTTTGTCAAGCGCAGAACCTAATCTTATCGAAAGGTACCGTTACTTCCTGGAGTACCGGCTTGCAGCAAGGCATCGCCGATTTTTGCGGGGTAAATAGTGGAAGTACAGTTCGCTCACTTGTCCGCTTCCAGCACTGACAAGCTTTCCTTTAAGGGGAACCTCGGCAGCGCTCTCCCCGCGACGCTAACTCATCTCTCCGCCTCTCAAATGATTCGGGGGTCTCTATCTCGCCTCACAGGCTTCTACTAAACTCCACAAGTTCTCCTCTCTCCCTCTTATTCGAGTTCGATCTCAATATCCCGTCTTGGCAACTCTAATTCACACTTTCCCCTCTTATTACCTTACCCCCCTCTGCCCCTTTTCTCACTTAGACTTAAATTTACTTCCCACCTGCTCTTTGCAGCTGCGCTACGAGGGTCAGCTTTCCCTTTTTCCCCACAACACCACGCAGAAAAAGCAAGTTAAGGCATCCACTCCACGCCAGATTCGAACGAGCGAGCGAGCGAGCAAGCAAGCAAGCGAGGGAGTGAGTGAATGGGAAGCAAGCATTCGTTCGAGTGGAGATTGGGGTGGGGCGCGTGCGATTTGCAACAAAAACGCTGCGCTGTCTGGTGTTTGGCTTATCTTCAGGTGGGTGTGGATTCTAATAATAAGGGGTGTAACCTCTCTTGTTATGGGTGTAGGGTGTGGGTGTGGGTGTGAGCGAAATGGGTTTGGTGAGGCTGTGAAGAGGCAGGTGTGGGGTTGTGGTTGTGGGCTGAGGACTTCTTTACCGGTAAGTACCTATGTTCCATTCACAAGAGAGATGCCGCCGTGGAGACGGGATGCGGGTGCGGATGCGGATGCGATGCGATGCGGATGCGATGCGATGCGGTGCGGTGCTGTGTTGTGTCAGCAGATTGGCTGGAGAATACTTATACTGTGTTCTGGGGATGAAAAGGTAATTTTCCGGAGGGTAGGTGGGACTTTGTAAGTGTTTTGGTTGTTTCCTTATCGGCACTTGGATATCTGAGGCTCTTCTGATTCAGGGGAAGCTCGAATGAGTAAGGTAGGTAGGTAGTAGGTATTCGCCCCCTCACATTTCTCTGGCCATCATCCACTTCTTCCCTTCTCGTCATCCAAAGTCAATCACCGAATTTTTTGGTCAATTATCGCAATAGTCCTTCAGGACTTGGTCGGTGAGATAAGAGAGAAATGGACTAGGAAACTGTCTACAGCCTTGTTTTTGAAATGGTGGCGGCGCGGTTCAACTCTATCTATCCTTGTTCTCCAATCCTTGATTGCTCTCCTCCCCATCCCATACATCCGGGGCGGTGTTTTGTCACATATCACCTGCCTTCTTCATGACATTTCTCTTTGTGTATCTATCGTCGCAGAGGAGTCTTTCTTGGACGTCATGTTGTTGTGTTGCTCACAGTCTGAGTCACTCCGGGAGATATCGCTCTCCTTCCTTCCACATGCTCCCAGCGGTGCGGCACGCGAATGAGCAGTCTGCTCTAGATTCGTGGCCGGCTTATTGTCGTGTATCATGACCTTAATCCAACTACAATCAAGCTATCTCTTCACCTGGGTCTATATTCAAAGCTTGCTTGCGGTCCTTTTGATATTGATGTGGCGGTGGCTGAATCTGCAAGGCCGGTAAGATTGGGGAGTTGCAGCCTTCCTACTGGTCAGCACCAAAATGTGTATCGCTTCCTTCCAGGAAATACATCAGCCATCACCTCTTTGGGGCAGCCTTTCTAGATTATACCAGGCTGCAACCCCTCAAGAGTCTTGACTGCATGTTTGTTTTCCTTGGGATGTGCTATCAAAATACTCCTTCCACCCAATTTCCTCCAATTGCGAAGTCCCATGATGCATCGTGGTCTCGAACGAGTCACAGCAATCCGGGTGCTCAGCCTTGCGACTGTGGCATTCGAATACTTATATCGTAGTGTATGCAACTAATTTTCCAGTATTATCATTCACAATGGCATCCAACAACCCTTTGAGAAATTATGTCTTCAACAATTACGACGAATGACCTACTCGATCCTTTGGTGCAGGAAGTGACCCTTTCGCCAGGATCGTCACCACTGTTCACACCACAAGGACCAGCAAGTGTGACAGACCAAAGGCCTCGATTAGTTTCTGTTCAGAGCACGAAATCGGTTGCATTCGATCCGTCCGCTCAGCAAGATACCAGCCACCGAAATAACACGCCTGAGCAACTGGCGACACCACCCAGATCATCTGGGGATAAAAGAAAAAGCATTTACTGGCGCTCACCAGCCAGCATGGTAGCATGTTTTTTTCTTGGCGTTTTTGTAGCTCTAGGCCATCATTTGTACTACACTTCGCTGAAAGGGGACCTTGTGGGAGATGAGGACGAGCAACAGAGAAAGTTAAGGTATGTTATCATTCCCCACAATGAACCTAAGCTTGCTGGACATCATGCGAGGCTGCTTGTTGACCATGTTTATAAGCTAACCGAAAGCCTTTTGATAGATATGGTACGACGTTCGCCTTTGTCACACAAGTCAGCCTTGTTGGTTCTGTCGGATTCGCGTATTCGCAGTGGCTGTGGAAGACTCTGAGGGCAACCACAGTTTCGGTGCAATGCCTGGACTCGGCATTTTCTGCCGATACACAATTGATATCCATGTTTAATCCGGAGATGTGGTGGAAGATTAAACTTGGTTCGGTCCTTGCTCTACTTGCATGGTAAGTGTGGAAGAATCCGATGTGTCTATACCCAGCCAAGACTTACAATCTACAGGTGCCTCCAACTGCCGTCACTAATCACGCCAGCAACTCTTGGTGTAGTACCTGGTACGCAAGCGGTAAACACATCTGCAGAGGTACCGCGTCTTCTCATTTCGACCAACGATACTGGTCAATATTCCCGGTTTGAATATTCGGCTCCTCTTCTCCCAGATACCGTTGAAGGGCTCAACGATACGAATAACTTCTTTGTCGGTCCACGAACCATCATTTCTCGGCTATCATCAGCTACAGCGACGACAGGTCAGATTCAGTCCATCTACCCGCCATTCACCAATTCTTCGTATTCTCTTCAGTTCTTTGGTCCAACTGTTAAGTGCGAGGAAGCAAATAGCACACAAGCGGGCATTATCGATCGTCTTCTGAAGCTGAAGATGTCGCATTCGAGGGATAACTTCTCGGAACAGACCTCAGCATACTTTGGATTTGTCCCAAACGAGTATATTATCAATGGTGGCGAGGTCACAGATATTGCAACGGTGAACGAAATATCTGATATCAGGATGCAACGACCTGCGAACACTTCATCGAACCAGCTGTGGACAACCTACCAAAGGTACGTCTGGGATTCGATCGGAAATCGAAGCACTGTTGTCCATCATACAGTGTGTCGTCTGTTCAACGCCTCCTATGATGTCAATTTCGACTTCCAAGCTGGCAACCAGATTATCCAGAAAAATACAGAACTTGGCATTTTAAATGAGATCAAGTACCCTGCGGATGACCCTCAGACGCCAACCAACTATGCAGCTCATTCTTACACGGCCTTCATGTGGGTTGTGACTGATCAGCTTGTTGGCTCTATGGGTTTCTGGATTGATAATACAACCAATCGGAAATTCAGCTCCATTTCTACTCCTATTGAACATAACAGTCTTCTCGGCAGCGTGGATCTCGATCCATTCTTTGATTACAACGATGCTCTCTATCGTCAAAATTCGACGACCGCCAACAAGACCATGAGCGATCAAAGAAGGGAGGACAAGGACTTGGCGAAAAACAAGACGCTGAATGCGCTGATCGAAGAATTATCTTTCAATGTTACCATCAGCTTTATGAGTAGTAACCTTCTGTCGTAAGTCCTACCCAAACGTAGCGAAACCTTCTGTCTCCCTTTCCCATAATGAGTTCGGCTGTCATCCTGGATTCTTCGCTAACGCCACCCGCAGGCCTAAGGTCAACACAACAGTCCTTCGCACTACAACACTTAATGTCTACACCTACAAATCCACAAGTCTTTTCCTCGCTTACGGCCTCGCAATCCTCACCTCCCTCCTCGCCAACATCCTCGGAATAATAGCCTACATCTCCAACGGATCAGCCCACGATAGGAACTTCTCGGCTATTCTCGGTGCAACCAGGGAGCGTGAGCTGAGCCATTTATTTGATGAGAAGAATCATGGGATCTTACCGGTACCAAAACCGACGAAGATGACTTTGTTGAAATTTAGAGATATGGATGATGGGGGCTGGAGCTTTAGGAAGGAGGAAAAGAAAATTGATCCCAAGGACTGGAAGGCATTGATGGATAGGAGGACGAGTGTGGTGAAGAAGTCTTGGAATTGGAGCGAGGCTTTCGGCTTGTGGAAGACAAAGACAATGGGTGAGAAGAGGGGCTGACGATGATTAACGGAGAGCTCAGCTCGAGAGGTAACATGAGAAGAGGAGGGGAGAGTAGGTCTAGGAGCTCTGAACGCAGGCGATGGAGCGATGCGAGGCAGTTAAATGCAGAAAAAGCAGTATTTAAATCGCGTCACTGGGAGCCAAGACTTACGTGAAGGTATGTCTGGCGAGATTTGCAAGGAGGGGTATTAATTCTAACAATAACCAGAACCCAACAACAGCCAGGATAAATGACAGTGCTATTGCAAGCAGCAGCACTGTTAGTAACAAAGTAGGAATATAAACAGCTAAACTTGCTTCCAACCCTCCCACAGTCCCATACACTTGTCATATGATCAAAAATCAGTACTCAGACTCAACTCCTTCCATTCCTCCAACCCTTTTTTCTCAGCTTCCAGGATTCCTTCAACAGTGGCCACATAGTCACTCCCCATTCCCAACCTCCACGGCAACGTCTTCCCCTCACACCGCCCCGAATGCGTCAAAGCCTCCACAATCAACTGACTCCCCTTCACCGGGTCCCCAGGCTGATTATGGTTATAATCCTCGAACGCCCTCCTCAACGGCTCCATCACCGGCTTAAGATCATCAATCACCCTCGCCGCCACGACCTTATTCCCCGCCGCCAGCAAATCCGTCCTAAAATACCCCGGCTCAATCAAGGTCACCTCAATCCCCAAATGCTCCACCTCCCGCTTCAACGCATCAAAGATCCCCGCCAACGCCCACTTCGTAGAGCAATACACTCCACACCCTACACTCCCATGCCAACCGCCTACACTTCCCAGCCCAGCGATCACACCAGATCTCGCTTCCCGCATGTACGGCAAGACAGCTCTCGTCACAGCCAGAGTGCCGAATACATTCACGGCGAAACTCGCCTTGGCTTCAGCGTCGGAGGTCTCTTCTATGGCGCCTTCGAGCACGGCGCCGGCGTTGTTGACGAGGATGTCGATGCGGTGGTGTTTGGCGATGGCGGTTGAGATGATGGAGGTGATGACTGGCTCTGGGGATGTCACGTCTAGTGCGAGGGTGGTGGCGCCGAGGGTGGAGAGGTGTGTTAGTTTGGAGGGGTTGCGGGCGGTGGCTATTACGGTGTCGCCGCGGGCGAGGGCGAGGGTTGCGATGGTGGAGCCGAAGCCGGAGGAGCAGCCGGTTATGAACCAGACTTTGGGAGATGGGTTTGAGGTGGTGGTTTGGGCTGTGGTAGACATTGTGTGTATGGTATTAGCGAGGTATCAGCTTGAGGATCTAGATAGGCGTTGTATGTATTGTAGTTTGGTATTGATATTGAACTGCTCCCTTCAACTTCGACTCGTTTGTTGATAAAGAAAAAAAATCTTCATTCCAGGTGTTCTACTCCTACCTTATATTCCTCCTTCCACTCACTTAATTTCGCTCATTCCCCTTTCCATTCTCAACTCCATCGGACTTCTTTCCTCATTGTGTAGCACAAGTTCTGGTGATAAGTCGAACCTCGTCGTTAGCACCTTTCTCCTATCGGCGATAAGTCCCATCCGCCGCCGTCCCCCAAAGGCATCGGCGATACAGTATCAAGCGTTAGCCGAATGCGCCAAGGCAAGGAAAGAATGCAGCCCGTCAGCATGTCAGCAAGGAAGACCAATGGGCCTTTTGGGACGTGGTGTGATTGTGAGGGACGAGAGTTAGTGTAATCGCTGTACAGGAGCGCTCATTTTGTTTCAGCCCTGGAATTGGAGTTTGGGGTTGGGAGTTGGAGAGGAGATAGGTTGTGAATTACGGGGGGGGAGAAGTCGGCGTTAGGATATGGTGGGGTAAGGAAGCTGTGGGGGGGTGGGATTATGACCGTGGAGATTAGGGAGGGAGGGAGGAGATGAGATGAAACGAAAAAGTAAGACGAAAGGTAGTGTGTTTGAATAAAACCAATTCTGGGACACGTAATAATTCAAATGGTGGTACTGTACTTGGCTCCGCTGCTAGTTTGGAGAGGTGTTCTACATGGAAGAATGTGGAACTGCTTGCAGAGCGGATGACATCGGTATTGTCACTAGCCGGAATTTTTATCATCTCAAGCTGTGGCTGCTGATGATCAGAACAGTCTCGAATGCCACGATAATGAATTACTCTGGATCAGTCTTGGAGTCGACACTTTTGTCACAGCTTGGGAATCGCTCGCTTATTATTGTGGTGTTTTGGTTGGGTTACAAGAAGGACTCACAATAGCAATATCAAGTATAAAGAGTAACGACATTCTTCCAAAGTAACAGTTAGTACTATGCGATGGTGTACAAAGACATGGCAGACTTGACAGCCAATACCACATAGAAAATTGTTCGCAATGCTTGGACATTTTCGTAACCGAGCCCTGACTGGGTAGCAACGAAAAGTGTAAACACAAGGTAGAATAACTTGTATGGAGAGAATTAAGAAGTGTACTGGCGTATAGATGTAAGGGATCGTGGTTATTATTCGTAAAGCTTCAAGCTTCAATTCGAAAATGTAGTTGACGTCAGAGAGAGAATAGAGTTCCTGAGTCCCCGTCACCCTTTTTCGCCTCGTCAAGTTCATATTATTTCACTTACGAAATGTTATACTAAGTCTATCCACACACAACCCTCGAGCAGAGCTGGCTCAACTCGTCGCCAGTGTCTCCAGAGATTATGTGTCAAGAATGGCGGATGCAATGGAGCTGCGGCTACACCGAAATAACCCCCCAAGTTCTCTTCTGCCGTCCGTATGCGGCGCACAGGGTGGTTCCCGATCCGAACAACTGGGCAAGTATACATGACTGTCCCAGCTATATATATATACGTCGATAAGAAGAAAGATAGGTCGAGCTGTCCCGACTGTGACCGCCTTCCTGAGCGACGCAAGTGAAGGAAAAGTACTTCAACGACACCTCCAAGGCCGCCGGGTTGGGCATCAAGAAGCGCGCCGTCTGGGATGATGCATATTTCAACAACTAAGTCGCCGGCGGTAAAGAAGGCTGTTCTTTGTCTTTATTGTAAGGTGCGGGGGCGTGTAGTATATTGTAAGTAAGAAAGGTTAGTGATGTCACGAGCTGATGTAGAGAGTTTATATCAGGAGGATTATATGGAGATTCAATGAAATGACCCATGTCTAAGGGTGAGTAAAGCAACGGTAAATATACATAGAGAAGATCCAGCTGAACAAAAAAAAAAAAATGCCCCCCAGCGCGTACGCTCAATCAAGAAACGAACGCCGTGCGACGGTATCAAAACAAAGGAATGCCTGCCACCTGCGCCAACATGCCAAAAATGCCAAATACCCAGCTCGCAAATTCAAGAATCAAAGATAGCGCCAAAAGCAGGAATACCACGCGCTTCCATGGCGTAAACAACCATCTGAGTCAGCTTCTTGTTACTGATGATAGCGACAGCCTCCGCATTACTCTCTTTCAGCAAGCGGTAAGTGACAGCCACCATGTCCGGGCGACCCTGTGTTTTCGTATTGTGAATCACAGCATTGGGATCAGCTTCCTTGATTGCATTGATGATCTCTGGTCCGAAGTTCTGCTCCGGGTGAGGAGTCGACCAGAAGATCCTGCAGGGCACCTTCTTGGCGTAGATGACGGGTAGACAAGGACCGATGCCAGAACCGGATGCGACGAGGACGAGGGAGCGGAAGAGAGGAGCGATACGCAAGACACCACAAGCTGGAATACCGCGGACCCAGAGCTTGGTGGGTCCATTTTGGATTTGACGTTTCGTCCAGTCACCTGCATTGGAGACGATGACGGAGAATTCCTTGTCGTTTGGCTTTGCGATGGTGGCGAATGCGTGCCATTCAAGCAGTGGTCGCTCTGAAAGGCGGATGGCGGTGCCGACTGTGGGGTTGGCGTAGGTAAAGTATAGGCGTACGGCGTGTTGGGATAGGACATCTGCTCGGACTGTGACTTTGCGGAGATGTAACCAGGGTAGAATGATACTGCTTGTTGCGGTTGCCAGGAGCCAGAAACCCGGGTTAACGAGCAGTGCTGAGCCAAGCGGTTTGATACCACGACCGCTGTTGGTGACAACGATGGTTTGTGCCCAAAATAGAGCAAGTGCTGTCCATCCGGCGAAGCGATGGACGATTTCGAAACGGTCGTGATATTTCATCCGCATTGTTGGGTGTGCAGTTCCCACCATAGCAATCATAAAAGCAACGATGAGGTACGAGACCACCAAAGTCGGTAGATCGGGGTTGTTCAAAGTCGTACCAACGGTGAAAATAATGAGCCAGATAAGCGAGAAGACAGCACACCCGCTGTGTAGTCCGCCAATGTGGTAGACTTTTGCGCAGTTCCGTCTGATGAACATAGGCCATGATGTGGGGACAGCGCATGCAATGGTGAAGAGGGCGTTGATCACATACTCCTGTCTCATCAGGACAGCCATTGTCAGATTCGCAGCAACAGCTGTGGAGATGTTCTGTAAGCCTTTCCCGGTCCGTCCAAAAGTAATCATTAGGTATACAGCCACGAGGTTGACAACGAACACGAGGGTAAACAGTCGTCGGTAGAGTGACAAGATACGGTGCCGGAAGGCACGCAGTCCATGCATGCCCTTCTTCTCCGGAAGAGGGAATTTCTCATTATAATCGCTGTCCGAGTCGCTAGAGGAGGTCGAGGGTGGTCCAACGATGATCTGCATCTCCTTCTTCTCGGAAGGAACATGTGCAGGTTCTGGTTTCGATATCTCGGGCGTGCTGGGTGGTGTGAGTGGCTTCCCGGTTACTGAAGCTAGCAGCGCTCGTTTGTCTATTTTGCCGTTCGATGTCATTGGCAATGTCTCTTGGAAAACAAATTTCGAGGGAACTGCATAGTATGGTTGACGTTCTTCCACGGTGCGTTTGACGGCAGCCTCGTCGACAAATTGAGTTCCAGAGTAAAATCCCCACAGGACCTTCTCGCTGAAGATTGCGCAAGCTTTGGTGACGAACGGAGCAGCTTCCATAGACGCTGAGACGCTATCCAGCTCAACTCTGAATCCCTTGATCTTAACTTGATCGTCCGCACGACCTTCATGAGCGATTGTACCATCAGAGTTCCAGCGGCAAAGATCGCCAGTATTGAACATCACGGATCTGTTAGAAGTTAGTATGGTATGATTCCTAGCAGAACGAGGTTATGTTACCCCCGGCTGTCGAATTTGTCTCGTTTGTAGCGTGTCGATGTAAGTTCTGGGAGGTTGAGATATCCGCGTGACACGGCAGCACCTCCAACCCACATCAACCCAGTCTGCCCGATCGGAACTGGATTCTCGTCTTCATCCAAAATATAGACACTGGTATTGGGGACTGGCTTTCCGATTGAGAGTTCTGTCCCGGTTGTATGCCTGTCTTGTGTGAGTAAATGGTTCGTGAACTCTGAATATCTCGGAGACAAGCGAGACGTACCTGTGCATGGTATTGACTATAGTCACTTCGGTTGGACCACAGCAGTTGAAAAATGCGGCCTGTGAGGCCCACTCGTCGGCAAGTCTATTTTAAAGTATGTCAGAACTCAAATTTAGGTTTTCTGACATTCATCGGCAGCGCATGGCTTACACTTTTGGACAAGGCTCGCCAGCAAGGGCGACAACTTTGATATTTGGATATGCTTTGCGGGGGAATGTGGCCAGGATTGAAGGTGTGGATATGATTGTGTGTGCCTAGAATCACGGGCTCGTGTTAGACCAGGTTCCAAAAGATAAGGTAAAGTATGTAAGAAAAGATGGCAGGGGTGTATAAGGTTCACTCACTCGTTTCAGAACATCTTCCCATTTGCCTGTTCTGATAAGAAGGCTTCCTCCGTTCATTAGAGTTCCAAAGATCTCCCACTGGCCTGCAATTGCATCATTAGCATCGAGCTACGAAGTCAAATGTTTTCTTGGGACTCATACCCATGTCGAAAGAAATCGAGAGCAACTGAGCAACCTCGGTCCCTTTTCGGATATTAAGATTTCCTGGATAGCTGCACAGTAAATTCGTGACATTGCCGTGTGCAACGTCAACGCCTTTAGGAGGACCTGTGCTGCCTATTTTCTGTCAGAATCCGATCTTACAATTCAAGCGCTATACGCACCAGAAGTGTAAATGCAATAAGCTCCGTCTGCACGACTGACATGTAAGTCAGGTCGGAGGGTTGACTCGGGTTCTTCGATAGAGCTGTCAAGTACGACTATCCGCGCCGTTGGTTCAGCCAGCTGCTGAACTTTCGAGTAGAATTTTTCCAAACATAGCACAAATGGAGCCGCGGTATCTTTCATGATGTGTCGAAGGGCACTCTCGGCAGTCACTTGCCCGTCGAGCGGTACGTATTGACATCCCGCTTTTAACACAGCCAGCATCGCGATTGCCATTGGTAAAGACCGCTGTACAACTAGGCAGACCCGTTGTCGAGGCTCAAGGCCCATGGATATGAGACGATTGGCAAGTCCATTGGCGCAACTCTCTAGTTCTTGGTATGTGAGACTGCGACCTTCTTGCTCAACAGCAATCGTATTTGGCTGCTCGTCGACCTTGCTCTCGAACGCGCTGTGAATAGTGCTGAAAGGTGTTACGATGTTCCGCCCGCGGCCAAATTCTGATTTTATTAGTATTGGATTGGAAATAAACGATCGAGGCAAATGATATCATCTGAAGCTGCGAACGCTGGGGAATTTGCTGAAGAGTCTACTTACGGTTAAACAACACCTGATCAGCAAAAGTCAGACTTTCCAATCCCTGAAAGGAAGAAGTCATTGTGAATAGAAGAAATAGCTCAGCCTGAAGAAAAAGTAATAATAGATAATAAAAGAAGTGAGTAAAGAGGTATCCAGACAAGATCAAGTATACTTTCCTGTAGGATCGAAGAACCAGCTTTGCCAGATGCTGGGGAGGGCCCAGTAATATATATCAGTTTGTTTAAGCTCCTTTCCAGCTCCATACCTGCGCCGACAGCTTTCGGGCTTGCCCGCTATGCTCCCAATGCAGTCCTTATTCCGAACCCATGCAAGGAGTTCACACATGGAGGAATAGATGCTGTGGGCCCTGCACTGAATCGCCAAGTTTAATTTATGGATCACGTACGGACCAAGCACATGGTCCCCGGACCTGTTTGCTCGCCTGTTTGTTCGCAACCCAGAGAGGATCGCTTCAGATCTAAAAAAGTGAATCGGTTTTCGAAAACTTAGATTTGGCCAAGCAAGAGTTGGGACGAAATCTGAGATCAAGCATATCTCAACGTCACAACGCTTCATAGGCAATGAAGATTCATACAGTGGTCGTACGGTCAAGATACTTGACTATGGCATCGTTTCCAAGCTGTTTGAGGGAAGGAACATTCTCCGGGCTGTTTAGCTGCTTCTTCTCTTCGAATAGCGGCTCGTACTCTGGGCTTCCTGGACTTTGAGCAATACGATGGAATCCGCAGCTTTCCTCTGACACGGGACTTTCTTCAAGTGCCCAACACCAAGCCGCTTTTGGTAAGTCGCCCGCGCTGTAACAACATTCTCACACCTCACATCCCTCTTGCCGTACCCTCCTGCCGTCCCTTTTCGGCCGTGAAGTGGTACATGCCGTTTATGCAACGGGTTGGCGGGGCGCCTAAATACTCCGGAGCGTCCTCCTTCCCGGGATGTGGTTGGGATGATTTCCGGTATATCGCCAAAAGCTGTAGATTCCGTACCTACATGCCACGGAACGTCCGTCAAATGGAGCCGTACACGTGGGGAGGATTATTATACGCCAACCGCGAATGCCTCATTTTACCTCGTGCACTTTTCAAATGCCCTTTTAGATATCCTTGTTGCATCACCATTTGAAGCTCACCAAAGTGGAGCAAGCAAAGGGGCTCCCCACTCCGGAACTTCGAAACGAATTCGAAGCCCCATAAAAGAGCACGACAATTGTCTGATCCAGGGGTCCTCCAATCATATTTTTGAGATTATTCGGTTCCACTTGTACCTTCTTATAGCCCAAGAGCAAACCCTCAGACATTTCTATATTGTCGAGAATGGTCTATATCAACACCCCTAGGAAGAGGAAGGGCTGTCATTCGCTCCTGGTAGATCGTACGTCGAAAGTGAGTGAAAAGTGAACTTTTAATTGCAATCGATTCAGTTAGAGTTCAAAGACGATCGATGTCGAGTCTAAAAACCTTAGGATGATGGCGGAAGTCACAAGAGCTATTCTGAGTCCTGACAGGTTTCCACAGAACCGGGAGGACCGAGAACTGACTCGGTGGTGGACAAGGAAGGGCACCGCAGCATCGGCAAGGGCTCTACGGGACTGAAGTTCAGATTGAAAGCGGGGCAAGCGTCATGCAGTGTAAACATCGGCATCGTCTAAAAGAAGGTCGAACGTGTCGACATTATTACAACGTTGCAATGTAAATTTACCTACAGATAAGGCCTGAAGGACTACACCGTGGCGGTAAGAACTCAATAGCCAGCCACTTGCAATTGCTAGGCGACCTTGCCACTATGTACACCTGCCAGCTTCCTAATTGTTATGTGATCTTCAGCGAAGGAATGCCGTCCGAATTTGCGACCACGTTGGCGCCGGGTGACATTCCATATTTGACGATGGCGGAGCAACGAAAACCGAGCTCTTACAAGTTTGTGCCAAAAATTCCGTGGGCTGCATAAGGCTGCAACAGGTGGGTTGCGAATCTGATAACAGTCTATTGACCATTCGGGTATGTTATGCATAGGTGGCTGTCGTCACTCTGGCCTTATATGATTCTGTGCAATCATCCGAAGGTCGATGAGGCTGGCAGTTATTCCAGAATTGGCGGGAGTTGAGTTCTATTCACAGTTAAGGCCCCGAGGTGCAGCCAGGGAGTGAAACCTTGCAAGGATCAATCCAGGGTCCATCCAGGGTCTTCCTAGGCCAGATCGTGGAAGCTAAGTTTCAGTCCGAACTATTGCGTTGAAACGAAACAATGTGACGAAAACCAAGTGTCATCAAACAAGCGATCGGCTCAAGACACAACGTCAGATTGGCGCGATTTGCTGATGTGGCCGAGTTTCGCAGAATTATTGAAACACGCTTTGCTATCCTGAGCCGAGGGGGATTCGGGATTTCCCAGTCGAACACTAGAAACGGCTGTAGGGGATCGCTTTAGCGAGTTTTGCACCCACTGCCTGGCATGAACCCAACAAAGGACACATCGGACGCAAGACACGGCTTCCTTCTTACAGCTGTTCATGAATCTCCTTCACTGGCCAAACCATCAATGTGGTCCTCCTCCAAACCACTAGAGCATCGAGCCTCCCAACCGGCAGGGGCCGCCGCCGCCGTATCCGCAATGGAATTCATTAGCGACACTTCTCTTGTGCAAGTCACCGTGGACGAGCACGGCGTCGCCATCTTGAAAATCAACCGCCCTGAAAAACGAAATGCACTCTCTCAGAAAACCATCGACAGACTCGTATCGGCCTTTGCTATGGTTGAACGAGACAGTAAGGTCAGAGTGGCGATCTTAACCGGTAGCAGGACGGCGGGCCCTTTCTCAGGTACAGTGGACCCTTTTTTTTTTGGACGGAAAGTTGCAGTCGATCAAACTCTCCGTAGCAAGATTTGGGGATTCCCCCGCTCTTGTCCCTGGTCCTGTATCTTGGTCATTGCTGACAGGTCTCTTTTCACCACACAGCGGGGGCTGATCTAAGCGAGCTACAGCATCTCTCGACGTCCGAGGCGTACAGAATTGGTTATCTGAAAGACTTGTCGGATGCAGTGGCTGCGATGCGAAAACCTGTTATCGCATCAGTTGCTGGGTTTGCTCTAGGTGGCGGATTCGAGCTTGCCATGATGTGCGATATCATCTATGCCGCAGAGGACTGCAAGTTCGGTTTACCAGAATTAACAGTAGGAACAATTCCTGGTGCTGGCGGCACGCAACGATTGACGAGGGCTGTGGGCAAGCAGAAGGCTATGCACATGATTCTCACGTCTTCGACCATGACCGGAAAAGAATTGGAGCAACTTGGGTTGATCGCCCAGACATTTCCGGTCAATGAGTTGTATGGCGCAACTGTTGCTGCGGCACGGAAAATTGCCTCTCGCTCCATGCCAGTTGTGCAGTTGGCAAAGCAGGCAATACTGAACGGTAAATTTCCTTTCCTTTTCCGTTTCTTTTTCCGCCTGTCACCCTGCAAGTCTTCGCATGAGCTGACATGCCTTAGCTGATGAAATGAGTCTGGATGCCGGGTTGAAGATCGAGCGAAGTTTGTATTATGGTTCCTTTGCACTTGAAGATCGAACAGAAGGGATGAAGGCATTTGTTGAGAAGAGACAGCCTGTATTTAATGACCACTGATCGTTATGGCCTCCAACACGTCTCGGCTTGTCATGATTATTTGACGATATGTTGACGACTCATGTAAGTATAATACCGCCAAGATGTTATGATGAGGCAAACTCCTTCGCAGTATCGCAAGAGCTTCCCAATTGAGGTAGACGGGGGGAACTACCGAATTGTTTACACTGCCGGCCTATCAACTGCATTCTCCAAACATGTGCTCGTCCATTATCATAAAAGTTTGGATGGTCAGGGGCGCACCCCCCTCTCGGTTGCTTGGTCCGACGGCACCTGGATAGGCTACCTGCCGAACCTGGAGATGCATGGTAGGCTGCGTCAAGGTGTGATATCACATCGCGCTCAACACACTCAAAGTGATACCATACTTCCGCATCAAGAATTTACCGTATCTGAGCATATTTGAGGAAGGTGTCGCTCTGCTAGCGCAAAAGCAAGGAACAGTTGCTGTGGAAGAAACAACCTTCGTAGGCGCTTGATTGGAGAAGATTGCGCATGCATGGGTAACAAGCCCTGCGAGCTCGTATCAGCTTAAGCTCACTCGAGCAAGTTGATCACGGGGTGTGAACGTCCCAATGCACAGAAACTCACAAAAGGAAGTACGGCCGATTGCAAGTGCTCGATAAACGATTGCCTCAAAGCGTGTAGTGAACACGAAAGTGATCAACAGGAACTCCATTAAATGCACAACAACTATGTACCGTACTAATGACGCTCCCTAGACCCATCCATTCAACAGAAAATTCGCCTTGCTCGAAGTGCACCCCAACTTACGACACTAGCACATTACCAAATGCATCTGATATTTCCCTCCGGCTTGGAGGTTCAGCAGCCTCCGCGTGAATAGACTCGCCCACTTCAAGACGCTCTTGCATCGTCTGAATCATTATTGGGGGAACACTTTCGTCCGTAGCGCGAATCGTAAGACGGACCATCTGGAAACATTGTGTTAGCATATGTGTCCATACCAAGGCTGTAGAAAAATGTTGAACTTACGCCCGTTGAGTAATTAGGCTCAAGTCGGAGCAGACAACCGAACTTTCCACCTTCACCTGTGTGTAGGACACTCGCTCCAACAAAGTTTTTCTTATTGGGGTCAACACCATCAAGTATACCCCATCTGAAGCCATCGATGGTTCTTCTGATAAAGCCGTCATTGATCTCACGATCACCACCTTTCCCACCTCTCACCCCAAATATGCGTTGTGCTTCACGAGGAGCACCTCCAATTTGCTTCCAACGCTTGAAGAAATCCTCTGCTGAAAGCTCTGCAGGATCCATGAATTTGTGGATCGTCACAGGAATTTTGAGCGTCAAAGCCTGTAACGCTCCAGCCAAGTAGCTGATTCTGATGGTGGGACTCTTCTCGAAGACCTTCTTGGCCTCGAACATGATCATTTGCTGGCTTTGAGCACCCTCAAGTATGGTGCTCTCTGGTAGTCCTTTGACCTCCCAACTCAGGTTCTCCTTTTCCGAAGGCTCCAGGTCAAGTGTTGTTGTAAAAGAACTCACAGCTATTGGAGCTTTGTTTGAGAAGTACAATATTACACAGGCCATTTGTCCGCGGTACTCTGATCGTACACCAATCTGTATCTGACCATCCTCATACAGAACGCCTTCTGCTTTGAGAAGAAGCTTGTTGTAGCCGAGCTCCCAGTCGGGAGAAAGATGAGCTGCGCTGGCAAGATTAGGTGCTTTGAGAGTCTTGGGCTCCGATGGGCCAGCATCCATCATGTTCAAACCAGCAAGATCATTATGACCCTTGGCATGTCCGTTCGTACCGTTGATCGCGGCTCCGTTTGATGAACCATTTGCCCCACCTGCAGCGCCATTTGCACTGAAAGCTCGTTTGAGGCCAGGATTCTTGGTCAGGTTGAAGTCTTTCTCATTTGCATTGGCATCTTTGCCTCCGACTACCCAAGTCCTCTTATCACTAGTATTGGCGTGTTTTTGGTGAAGGCGAGACAGGAGTGCAGATTGACGCTCAGGAAACGGCGGCATTTCGTCGCAAACTGTCCGGAGTAGATCATCTGATGGCAAGCTTGCAAGTGCAAAGTATTCGCAAGCACGTTGTTGCAATTCGGAGTCCAGCGTGTGGCTGTAAGCTTCGAAAACGTACATCAGTCGCGGCTTGATCTCTGGAAACAAGTTGACGAATTTGATGAAACAAGACAAGATGATTGCTCTGGTTGGGGATGAGCAGCCCTGAAGTTTCCCTTGAAGTGCAATGAACTGTTCGATAGGACTGCACCCTTTGTCCTCAGCAATGAGATGGCCAAACTCGCCCAGGATATATCCGCCAATTTTGACGAGAGTTTCGTGACAGTGGTCCGCCTTGACATATTGCAGGATGTTTTGCGCGGCATAGACTTGCAGCTCCTCGTTATTTGTAACGATTTGAATCACTCGATGCCACACCTCATCACTTACGTGATCGCCTGCCATTGCGATGAGCCGCAGGGAGATGTCGACATACCATTGGATATCTGTCGCATACTTTTCCGTCAGGATAGCAATCTTCAAAACCATCTCCTCGCGAATGGCAAAATCTGCATTCTGTAGATATTGAAGGAGCTCGCCAACGATTGGCTGCGCGTTCGTCTGATCACACATGCTGTAAAGGAGATCGAGGCCTTTCCGCCGTACACTGATATCTCTGTCTTTAAGCGAACTGATGATAATACCCTGATGTTGTTTGATTGGATCCAGGGTTTCTGCTCTTGCAGCCAAATGCGTCATGGCCTCCAGTCCCAGATATCGAACATTCGTTTCCCTCGATTGGATGAACTTGCCCAATCTATGTGAGATCTGTTTCATCAATGCTTGTTCAGTGTCCAGGTGAATAATTAAGTTGATAGCTTCGAACAAAACAGCATTCTGTGCATTGTTCTGCTGGACATTTTTAGGCATCTCCAACGCCAAATTAAGGATTTTCTGAAGGGATTCTCGAATCAAGTCTCGTACATGGGTATCATCTGGAGGTGATCCGTCAGCATGATCCGGACATACAAAGGAGACATTTTCGTACCTGACGGCGGGTAGTACTGCAGTAATCGCAGCAGCTTTACCTGTATCCACGGACATGGTACTTTGTAGTACAAATAGTCTGAAGCGTACTCTCCGTCGACCAAAATTCTCTTCATTTTTGATGCCGCTTTGACGTAGCTACCTTTGTATTGATCGGGTTGGTCTTGAGCTAGTGCCATAACAAGAGAGGTAACTGAAAGGGCAACTCCCATGTCGGCATCGTCCATCAGAGATATTATTCTCTCTGCCCATTGCGGCTGCACGATATCAGGGTGCTTGCGATATAGCCGAAGGAGAGTCAGAGCCGCTTTCTTCTTCACGAACGACTTAGAGGTACTATGATCTGTCAGAAATTGTGAAGTTTTATCCCATTTCTGGTGAGGCGTACGGTGAAATCAGAAGCCTGTGAACTTCGCCACTCAATGCCTCCCCCATCTCCCTACTCCCAACGTTGGCAATGGCATGCAATGCCAAACAGTTGTACAACTCATTGTGGTCCGTAAGATCTTTCCGAATACTGTTGACAACCAAATGTAATAGCTCGTGCTGCTCGTGGAGAAATAGGGTCATAGCAAGGTATCCGATTTGCTTTTCGGAATACTTGGTCGCGGAAATGAGGTTGACAGCTTCCAGATGTCCAAAGTCGACGTTCCATCCCAAAATGTATATATAGAGCAGCTGATACGCAGTTAGAACTCGTAATTGGGGAAAATATCTAGGGCTTTACCTTGCAAACATATTTCTTCTTATGGTACCCATTCAGGTTTCCGTCTGGATTTGGAGTTAGTAATGTGAATCATGCAGCCACCGAATTATACAGCAGTAGGTCCATTTTAGCATACCTCGGAATTTCTGCCTGTGTTGACGGCATTAGCATATCTCTTGAGGCGCAAAGCAATCCAGAATATGACGGACCTTATATTCGCCAGCTCCTTGTTGATCCTCTTCTCCTCCAATTCTCTTGCCCTTGCATTTCTCAAATCCGCAATGAACTGCACCAGTCCACGCATATTCGCATTATTTCCTGACGAGCCGCGGCTCAAGAAGCCCGCTGCCGCCGAGGATGCCATGATGGATTCCCGTCACTTGTGCTTTTTGTGATGCCGTACGGATCTCACACACGCCTGGTGTACTTCCAATCCCAACCAGCTACGACAATCTCCTGGGACAGGTCGAAGAGCAGGCGGAAAGAAGTAATGTCGTTCGATCGGCTTAGAAATTGGGCTTCTGGCGCGGTTTGGTAAGGGTCAGATGGCAGAGGCCTCGAGGGTTTAGCCTTATTCGTGGAACTCCATCCGATGTAGTGAGGGCGGCGTGACAGCCAGCAATACTGTGAGTCTGCGGCGCGATATCTTCGGCGTCGTGGGTGCTGTTAAATGTGTTTCTGGGTTTGTGAAGGTTGAAGGCGCCCCCTCGTGGAGATCGGCTAGTGGGCGATGAGCTTTGACAGGGGGAGGTGATTTGGGCTTGAGCCTCGTTACAAATCCTGGACGTCACTGACAGCCTTCTCGCTCTCCTCCCTGTTCCTCTTGACAACAACATTAATTGTTGTCAATTGTGACCATGAAGGCTTTAACTTTGCGACCGTTCCTACCCCGGTCAGCAATTCGGAGGAGATTATGTACTTCCAGGAGCTATGCAGTCCAATCGCCAGGATTACCGACTCTGCAAGTCTTCAACCGGCATACAAAGTACCTGCAGAAAGAACGAGCAGCTGCAAATACAGAGAGAAGCAGGCAGGTGGATTATTTGAAAGATGAAGTGGCCATGCGGCTGTCAGAGAGGCTTCTAGTAAGTTTCGTTATACCTCGAGATTTCAAATCTAACATCGCAGGATATCAACAGACACTTCGACCATGTCCTCGACCTCGGCGCAAATTCATGTAACATTGCACGAGCTCTCACTCTCCCAGATCCATATCCCGACCCAACGAAAGAATCAACTCCAATCTCTACTCGTCTCTCGAAGCTCACGGCAGTGGATTCATCACGAAATATGCTTTATCGAGATGTCGACTTACCTTTCAACAACGAGATCAACCTCACACGCGAAGTGCTCGACGATGAGGAAAGACTACCATTTGAATCGAATACATTCGATGCCGTGCTGAGCTCGCTGAGCATGCACTGGATCAATGACCTACCGTCACTACTGGCACAAATAAATAATATTTTGAAACCTGACGCTCCTTTTGTGGCAGCAATGTTCGGAGGAGATACCCTATACGAATTGCGGACATCGCTGCAGTTGGCAGACCAGGAACGGAGAGGAGGAGTTTCGCCCCACGTGTCTCCTCTCGCAGATGTTAGAGATATGGGTGGGCTGTTACAAAAGGCAGGGTTTAAAATGTTGACCGTTGATGTTGATGATATTATCGTCGATTATCCGGATTCATTCGCCCTGATGCAAGATCTACAAGCTATGGGAGAGAACAATGCAATTCTCGGAAGAGAAGATGGACCAATCAAGAGAGATGTTCTTCTGGCAAACGAGGGAATTTACAGGGAACTTCATGGCAACGTAGATGGCTCACTGCCAGCTACATTCAGGATGATTTACATGATCGGTTGGAAGGAGGGCCCGAACCAGTCAAAGCCATTGGAAAGAGGGAGCGGAGATATCAATATCAAAGACATATTGGGTGGTGGGGATGTTGGCTGAAAGCTAATTCAGTTCAAATTTAAATAAAAGACTAAACACGGCCTTTTTCTGCGTTTCCAAGACGATCAGCTGTGACATAGCAGGAATCGAGCCATGCCTACCCGAAATGTCAAGCACACCAGAGGCGAGATTCTATACATTTCTCCATCAGTCACAAAATCATCCGTGCTTAGCCATTGACTTGTAGTTAGGCATCTTGATCCTCTAGAAAAGTCGGCGCGAAAAGTATTTGGTATTTGGGTATCTCGATAGCATCAACATCCACATGCGGAAAGCATGAGCTTCACGCACTCCCCTTACTTCCATCATTGCCTGTACACCCAATCGAAACTCCTTTCCATATCCAAGACCAGTCTTGTAACCAACAAGAGAACCAGGAACCCACCATAATAACAATAAACATTATCCCAGAGCCAAGTATGTACGCAATTCTCAATTCAGCCAAGCCCAAGAGCCCACCACTCTGCCAAGCGACTCATCCGCGAGTGTCGTAAACATCTTGATGCTCAAATCCAGATCTGTTGGCGCGCATCCCATACACTTATCCACAACCATCACATCAACACTGCGATTTCCTCCAACAGCCTCATTGAATCTCGTAATCCGTATCATCTTCCCGCATAGCGGATTTTCATTTGGATTCGAACTGGTCAGCTGGGAATCCCAGAGAGCGTGAGCCACTGCGCAAATCGCATCCGTAGGTTTATTCTCGTAACCACAGGCGCCAAAGCCAGGCCCTGGGCTGTAGTATGTCAAGTCTCCATTGAAGACCCCACTGCTTGTCGGTAATGGTAGGTTCTTTGTTTTCTTGCTTCTGAGGGAGGAGGATTAGTCGGTTCTTTAGGAGCAAAGGAGAGTGGTACGCGATGAAGGAGACCGGAATTGATCTGGAAAATAGGAGGTTCGAGCGCAATTGCTCGTACAATGATGAGCCAAAAGCTCTAAGGAAGAACTGCAGGATGGAACCCATCGAGGGTCAAGACTAACTTGTGTGAAAGACCTAGTCCGAGTGCTAAGCCGAGGATAAGTGCAATGAGGAGGACAAGCGCGACAATTGTGATTATTAGAGTCTTGCGGCTTCGTTTTGCCCAGCGAGGCAGGAAACGATCAGAGAATGTGCGCTTCGCCGTCGTAGAACCTTCGCCTGGCGCTTCCTCCTTTGCGTACGCATGTGGCGATTGAGTAGTAAATTTGCTGAAGCGACTCTTCTTGGGACCTGGCGCTTCCCAGTCTGGAAGCTGGTGTGTATTCTCGTGGTCCGTCATCGAATAATTGGAATGTAGAATTAGAAATGTTATTATGTACTACGCATTGCGAGTTGTAGGATGTACAAATGAGTGTGGGTGCAAGGTGCGAGGGGTGTTGGAGATAGTGAGGAGAAGCAAGATGATCGGGTTCCTGGCTGAGTTGGCAGATCCCTGTAAAGGGGATTTTTCTGGGGATAGTGCAGCTGCCACTAAACCTTAATTGCTTACATAATGCCGCAGGCAGGGGGTTGCCAATGCTAATCCAACAGCAATCTTCTCCTCCACGTCTCTCCAGTCGTCAATTACCTTCGCCCGTCATTCTCTGCTCCTACGCCACTGTTAACACCATGAAACGCAGGAGGAAAAAGATTATGTCGAAGTAGTATTTGCAACACTACTTTAGAAGGCATACATACGCTCCAGCAGAAGTCGCGTTTTGCTAGTCGCAGAAGTGCTCTCAGTGACTGAGCCTGGGCGGCATGGCTCTCTTACTTGCCAACCACGGATTTGTGATATACATTACTAGCAAATGTTTTTTTTTCCAGTCTGTGTTGGGAGTAGTGATTTCCATTCATCTGGTCGACTTGTAGAGCTGCAAGCAAGTGCAAGCCCTCCTCCTCTGTTTTCTACCTTTCCCATTCATTTTCCTTGAACAACATTTAGCTCTCATCAATGTGTTTTGAATGGCCGAATCTTGAGCCAGATATATATCCTGAATATGCTCTTTGTCTTCAATCTTGTTCCATGCTGTGTATTTATTGACTTTGCACCATTGCCCCCAACTGCTTTGAATTACTAAGGAACTATTCTATTGTTAGCTTGCTAGTGTTTCTCATATTCATTGTTCTTCTTGTGCCCGACGAATAGTCGACCACGATACAATTCCGGGTTCCAATATATAATGTCGCTGGCTGGGGGCTTTTGCTTTGTTGCTTGGATCAGCATGGCCAGTATCTACGAAGCAGTCTGATGTGGGTGCCTTCTTCATGGCGACATATTGGTGGAATGTAGTCTGAATTGAAATGGCGCCAATTCCTGTTTACGTACCCCAAACCAATATCCTCAGCTCCTACCAGAGCAGTGCACCTCAAAGGAAAAGGTGCGTTTGCCGCAACCGTAGGAGGAGGACTGTTAGGAGGCCCTTTCCTGAAGTGGTAATCTCGTAACCGTCAAGAAATTCTAATCACTATCATCTGACAGCCGGCTAGTTTTCAGCTCATTGAGTGAAGTGCCTTGTGCCCTGCTGGTAAATTCTATAAATTAGCTTTTCCACCAAGATAGACGCGACTGAAATTATATGGATATCACGTGGATGTATCCAATCAAGGAGGCTATGGCGTCGAGTCACTAGTAGCTCCTTTGGGCGACTCTTCCTGAGATATCGATATCGCCAATTATCTCGACAAACTGCTTTCCTTATTGCAATTGCATGCTCACCTTCTACTACACAAAGCACATCACAATGGCACCTAAAAGAAGCACTGGCAAGCATCGGGAGCGCAATCGAGACGCGTTTTATAATTCCCTGCGAAATGGCCGCCGAGCCCTCCCAATCCGAAAACCTGTATATCCTGAAGAGCCGACCGAGCAGCACGTTATCGACAACATTCTCCTGACCCTCAAGAACTTCGACTTCCAGAGGATTACCAGGCAATCAGTTGGTGAGCTGGCAGCGAAGCTTGTGCACGAAGGCACGAAAGACATTGAACATGTCATGCTCCCTCTTGGTCGTAAGTTTAGTTTCTGGTGCATTTTTGATTACACCCCAGATGTTGAGCGCTCCCATCTGAGTTAGAAGGTGTCGCTGAGCTAATACCGACTTATGCATCAGGTTGTGGGATCATCGACTACGAAATTCGTCTTTAACAGCTTGGACCTGGTTCCTTGTATTCCGAAAAAGCTGTTGACTCGCCTACTGATTGTCTTTCCCCATTTGTGAAGCCGAGATTTACAAACACAATTGGAATCAAGGACAACGGCGCATCTACTCGTCTTGCGATTGTACTTGGTCGAATCGTTGGTCCTCATCAGCACAAAGAGCGACTTGTTCAGTCACGTTGGATCATCCTCCTTGACCAGACACACCTCTTGTGGGTTGTGTATGCCAACGGCATTGATAGGAAGGATGCTGCCACGAACGAGGATGGTAGTCCAGCTCCATATAGTGCTAACTGGAATACTGCATTTGGCGCTCGGAAGCAATTCGGCCAGAAGGCTATCCTCCTTGGTCTTCTCAACAAAATCCCGTTTAAGGTCGATAAGTAACTGCCTGACCCTGAAATTCATGGCATCGACTGGTCAACCACCTTCGCGTCCATCGACGAATTATCTACTCTTCCTCAGAAGCTGTTGGGTTCGGCTGCAACTGTCAAGCGTCTTCTCAATACTGATACTTATTCTTCAGGCTTCCACAATACAAAGACAGGAACATGGCATGGCTCAAGAACTTCTTGCGCTACGATCAGTTCTGCGACATCCTTGATGAGGCAAAAAAGGCCGAAAGACTTGTCATTGGTCGTCGACTTGCCGAGGCTGCTTGGTACAAGGTCGTGGTTCAGGCATACAAGTCCATGGATGAAGGAATGGAGCAACGGGAGGGGCATGCATTCCAGGCAAACTTAGAGTGTGTCAGTGATTGTTTGGCACGGGTTAGTCCAAATTCTTTCATGCATGCGAAATCGTGACTGATAAGTCACCGCGTCATGGAAAGAGTGTCTTCAAGTATTGGCTGGCAAAGTCGATGGCATACCCTGGTCTTGATCTAGTTGTGAGTGGCATTACTCGGGGTTGATCTTTATGGCTATTAACATTCAGCCAGACTGTCCCTAACGAGGACCCTGCCGGGGATTATCTGGCTGGCCTTACGGAGTGGGCACTTGCCATGCTGAAAGAGAACAAGAACCAAGGCAACTCGTCGTTGGCTATCCACTCTGCCGTAACTTCAAACCCCGAGAGTACTTTCAGCCATGAGACGGAGCCGAGTTCAATGGGATATGTGGATATGGGAGGGTTCACAAGCTTAAGATGGCGCCAGCATGAGAAGGTACATGCTGCTCGTAAGAAGGCAGAGAAGCAAGGCTTGGTTCGTAGAGTCGAAAATGTCTCTGTCTAAGGCTGTATAAGCGTGCTTATTTCTGATTCTGCCATGGGATCTGTAGTGTGTGGTCTTCGATCCAGGTACCTACCTACCTCACCTATACCTAGGTAGTATGGACGAGGTTCTGATCACGAGTTTCCGATCTCAATGAGTACGGGGTTTATGCATGGACTGTATTAAGAGGTATCTCGGGTACGCATATTCGTAGATGAATGAAGTACATGTATTCCGCACAGGCATTGCAGCTGTGTCATGGCTGAACCTCTCAAGGACGTATATGGCGTCAGTCTGTTCTCCTCTGTCTGTTGCTCCTTTTCCCAAAGACCTATCACAGCATTTCCCTTGAGCAGCTTTTTCTTTCCATCATTGACCTTCATCCACCACAGAATGACTAGACTCCAGGCGAGCCTTCTAGCCAAAATCGTCCATCGTGGTTCCCCAGCGTAGCCTAGCGAAAGGTAAAGATATGAATCCCACGCTTTCCGTCTCATCCTCTATCCTTCGAGAGCGAATTGATCCATTTTCCTGGTCATCGTTTATCCAAACATTTGTCGACATAACAATATGATAGTAACATGGCATCCTTCACCATCAAACACGATCCCGAAAAGGCGTAATCTATTTCCGGCAAAGTTGACATTTCGAGATCGTTTTCCAACACATTATCACACCCCTTCCCGTTCTATTCTCGCCCGCGAGCTGTGAATGATGCCCGCCCATACGAAAACGACCACAATACCAACAAGCATCATTATCAAAGGGAATGGCACTCTCGGGTTGACCATCGGATCGCTGCCGAAGTCCTGATCGCGGATATTGAGGACGGGCATAGCTTCTGCAGGAAGAACAAGACTTTTGAGCTCGTACAGGTAGCTGAGCAAAGCTGCGTTCCGAAGTCGTTCAACTCGATGGTTCCGTGATGTCGCTATCTGTAATGTTCATACAATATATTCTTCTCTTGGAGTAAGTTTATGATGTTGGGGAGAGCCCCAAGCTTGGGTCGCATGACCCCGAAACCAAAAACGTGGGGGAGCCACATTTGAGTTTCCGTGCATGATGACTATGACGAAATAGAAACCAACCTGCGAATCAAAAGGAAGTACAACTCGCCAAACTCACAGTTGGAGCTTCAGAGGTGAATCATGTGTGGGAAACGGGCAAATAGGGTGATTGATGTTGCGCATGGTGTAGTGAGAGGTTTGGGTGCTTTTTGATTGCCAAGAGGCTTGTGAAGAGCAGTCGGTTGTCATGGACTCAAGGTGGATTGTTCTTTCGCTACACACAAAGTCACCAGAATCACAGCCTTCTTCACTGTTATTGAAAGGTCCACAATTGGTAGACAAGGCTTGCGAGCAACAAAAATCATTCCGATGCAGCAGAATATCTTGATGTAACGGATCTCGACACCGGAATGCCGATTCCTCCGTCATAATCCAGACCCTAAAACAGTACTCTTTCCTGAAAAGGATTCATAAGTTCTTCAATATTAGAGTTTGATACGTCTTGCGTGTGTCTCTCGTAACAGGAAGATATATCAGACGACTTCTGTCATTTTTGCTCCACTCATGCTGTCTCGCTTAGCCCATTCCAAACCGAGCGGCATTTGTTTTGTTTCAATTTGATGCCAAGGCTTCCTGATACATAGTATATACACCGTACGTATATAACGATCTCATTATCCGCTCACAGCCCTCTTGCCCCGCGATCCGGACTCCAGCGTGGACGACTCGACGTTTCTCTTCCTGTCTCGCTCCAATTCATCTGCGCGATACAAGATCCAAACCCACTTCGTCATTGCCACAATCTTCGAGTCTATGAAGTTGTGACTTGCTGAGTCCGCCTTTCTGGGACTCATCACGTTTTTTCCTTGACTAATTTCATCTACCTCTGATACCCTCCTTCTCTGCTCATTCTTTGCATCCCAGTCTCGCTTCGCATGCCGCAGCAGTCGATATTTCTGACCACATATATCCGCCATGTGGACCACGCCAAAACTCACGAGAAGTATACAAAATATTTCTCCTTTCGATATAGGCTCATTAAATGGACACCGACACTGGTTGCAGCATAATTGGGGCGAATGCTGAACCAAGCGATGTGATCTCACGTGACATATGACTTGCTGCTGTGTGTTGTGTCGTGGAGGCCTTGGTGCATCGATTCGGGGCTGGCGTAAGAATTTCGAGATGTATAATGCCAAAGAGTTCAATGATCTTGTGGGCTGCTTGACCCATAATTTCAGCTGTGTTGTATTTAAGCGTCGGAGGACCATTTTGTTGTGTCTGTGACTGGCAAGATTGCAGGCAAGTAGACAGAACAAAGTCTGACGTGGAAAGAACTTCCTGTTATAAACGGTAGTTTCTGGTCGATATTATAATCCAGGGAATAGTACAAATGGATTTCGTGGCATGGAGCTTGCGGTTAAGCTAAAAATAGCGCGGAATGAGTTCGTGACATTTCGAAAACGACCAGTCCTTCCATTAGATCGACCACAAAATCATGTTAGGCCGCGGCTTGAGTTTAATGTGACAAGTTTATGTCACCACATTGCATTATGCTAGAATCTGCTAGAGGCGCTGAAGTAGCTCCCAGTCCATATTCATCTATACCTGGTTTGATACCGGGCGGGGGAACTTAAATATAATTCAGTAAATATACTCCACTGGTCTATGATCTATTCATATGTCTATCTTTCTGCATGTCCAACTCGGAGTTTACTGCAAATCATTCCAACTCGAGAACTTGACCTTCAGCCCGTCCGTGTCCGCAACCGAAAACACACCGATGATGGGACCCACGAAATCCGGATCGGTTATTTCTAGTGTGTCTATAGTCGCCAGAGGTAGCCATGACGGTGAGCTAGACGCTGTAGCATACAGCAACCGGTACTCCAACTCTGTGTACTCGATACAGAATGAGATTTCCTTTGGGACGGAGTCTAATAACTGGCGCGTGGTTTTGGCAATATCCTGCGCAGTGTTGACGATTTCAACGACAACAGAAGAGTCTGCCATGTCAAGGTAGATGCGGAAAAATCGATGCTCATCTTTGTAGCATGCGAGCCCAAACTTCAACTTTGCCGAGCCCCAGGTATCGTCGAAGTGGGAGACTGTAGCAGTCGTCTTCCCTTCAAGGACCCGCTGCCTTCTAGAAACAAAGGTAGGTGAGGACTCGGGGGCAGACAGATCGACGAATGATGGCGTTAGGGTGATAGCAGTACTGTCTTCTTCAAATTGATATCTGTCCAAGTGCGCGTCTCTGATGTAAAGATAATCAATACCAGGGGCTGCTTGTAGAGTAGACCCTGATAATTGAGCCCCAGAGTGGTTGATGACATCCGACCTGACGCGCTCCATCTGGAACCACTCACCATCGTATGTAGCAGGCGTAAGAAAGGTCTCCCTGCTCAATGGATACCTCCCATCGTTTTTGCGCACTGCCAGACAGACCACCCACCAGTGGCCTTCGAGATCTTGGAAAATGTCGCAATGTCCTGTATGCTGGATATACTCGTTCGTTCCGTACGCAGTCAGGATAGGGTTTTTCGGAGCTGCCTGGTAAGGACCCCATATGCTCCTCGAACGGGCTGCCGTCACCGAATGCGACAGATGAGTACCCCCCTCAGCAATGATCAGGTAGTACCATCCATTCCACTTGAATACGTGAGGACCTTCTGGATAGACGCCACCAGTCCCAGTCCAGATGGTTCGCTCTTCTGATAGCTTCTTACCGGTCTTAACATCAATTTCGAAGTTGTTGATCCGAGTGGCCGGCCCAGGAGTTGCTGACCCTTGGATGTATACTTTGCCATCATCGAAAGTGATGCCTGGATCAATGCCCTCAAAATCAAAGTAAACGGGATCGCTCCATTCTCCATTCCAAATATCCTTTGTCGACAGAATGAAGTTTTCCTTTTTTGCCCTACAATCGCCTTCGTTCCGTAAGGCATTTGTGCAGACGATATAGAAAGTGTCTACGTGATGGCGGATGGTCGGAGCATAGAGTCCACCAGTTGCAGGCAATATGCGGCCTCCTGTTTCTGGTGATGCAGGACTGAGGTTTGTTCTGGACTTTCGAAGACTGAGCTGGCTTTGACGATGGATTGCATTACCTGGAGATAGGAAGTGAGAAATACCAACCTCCTAATTCTTTTGAGCACGAACCGATATGTTTCCAGGAGCAGAGATCTTTCGATGCATAGATGGGCAAACCAGGGAACAAGTGAAAAGACGAGTTAACGACGAAGAACCAGCCGTCGACATGTATTGCCGATGGATCAGGGGCAAAGCCTGGTATGATTGGATTCAAAGATGTCTGTGGCGCCATTTCCCTAGAATTTGGGGCGTTGGAAGACGGTGTAAGTGGAGTGTAACTCTGATGGCTTCAGCACTCCTGAGGATATAACTTGTCTTGGAGAAGGTTTGGATAGAAGCAGATTACCATGATTCCTGATGAATCTGTGGCATGGTTCAGAGAAAGTGCTTTCTACGAATAATGCAAAGACTTCCTTCTGATCACAAGTTCTCTCCAAGACTTGTGGCCTCGGTAACATGCCAAGGCTGCTGCGGTGTTGCTGTGAGCGTGGGAGCCAACTATTCCCCGCGGAATTTAGGAGGCATCGCTTCCACACGGAATTTAGTCGGAGTTTTTCAAAATTATTGCCCGCGGAGTCCATCAGACGCTTTTGAGTCCAGTTGGGCTAGTACATCTAATAACTGCACCAGCTGAGACTGCGCTCGTGTCTTGATGCTCTCGTTGCTAGCGTTGTGAACCACTTCAAGGATGATACTACCAACTTTGCGAAGTCGTTGAACCTGGTCAATATCTTAGTAAGTCACTGCCAACACTCGTGAAAGCTTTCAAGAGTATACTAACAGCCGGCTCTCCCTGCATCTTGATGCACTGAAAAGGCGCAAGCTGGAGCTCGGCGAGAAAGTCTCGTGCTAGATCTATCTTTTTAAGGTGCTGTGAGAATTTGTTGTGGTCGAGCCCCATCACCTCGGGCGCGCCATGATCGATACACTTTTGTAGGATCACCAACTTGAGAGAGTGGAATGTCGTCATGATACTGCTTCTCTGCGCCCAGAAACACATCTTCTGATAGTGTGCTCCATCAGCATCTGGGAACCGGTCGAGATATTGGTCGGGGCTTCGCAACCACCGTGGGAAGCTGTCAATCAGACATGCGAATTCTAGATACAGATCAGTTAGCTTGCTTGCATTGGTGCCGTGAACCTCTCCAACTGCCGCTTCGGTTTGGCATTGGGAAGACAAATGAGCCTGAATGCGCCTAGAAGGCTTCAAAGCCGTAATTATATCGACTGCAGCGGACGTAATGTGCCTTTTCAATACAAATCCTTCTTGAACTTGGTTTTCAAGGGGCGACAGGTTTATTGTCTTTTTCATGTCGAGCAGAGGGACCTCTTCATTGCCCCTCTCCAACAACGTCAACTCGCCATCAAATACTCGTTCGTTTATGATACAAAGACGGTCGTCGAGGGCCGTAGCGGACTTGTCAGAAAGATATAGTAGCCAGAAAATTGAACGTAATAACTGCGACTCAATAGTCGACTCCCGGATGACAGAGGACTCATCATACAAGCGAAGTCTGAGTGCGAGCATCTCAGCCTCTCCATAGTAATGATTAGCTTCCCCATTTCTACCAGTAGCGTTCTGCGTTGCTGAAGACTGCCAGACACGTATGATCAACGAAGTCCAGTCAGGACTTTCGAGATCGATCTCCTGATATGCTTGGAGCATTGCTCGTGATGCTTTCAGAAAAAGCAGCGCCAGTACAGCTTTCTGGGGAATGTACGATTCAGGTGCTACGGACAAGACCAGGGCACAGAGAGCTGTAAGGAGGGTGAAATGTTTCTCCATGCCTAGCTGCAACAGTGCCTCGGGTTGCTGTGCTACTAAAGATGACTCCACGGTATCCGCTGGGCTACTCATAATCGTGCGGAGCTGGAAGATCGAAATGCCGGCACGGAGTGTGGGTTCGTGGCAAACAGGCGTGTTGGGAAAAAGGAACATCATGAACAGGTCGACGCACTTGGTCACCAGTTGTGCAGTATTCTCCTTGGTTAGCAAGCAATCCACTTGCTGGACCAAATTGGTAAGGATGCGTGTGGCAGCTGAACTCGGTTCGTCGGCAGCAGGGGAAATGGGAATAGATAGTGCGACTGTGCCTGTGCCCGCTTCGTGTGGGGAAAGAGGAGGATGGCTGGTCGCCGTAGAATCCACAATTATAATGGATTGGGAATTGGATGGGCTGTTCGACCACGCCGCAGAGTTGATCGCGGCCGCGGCATCGCTACTCGTACTACTTTGCGGAGTGGTCGGTGATGAAGGGAGTGAGAGGCTCGCTGCTGGTCTCTGGCTGGCCCTTCCTCGCTTCTGGGGGATGATCGTGTACCTGCAAGGGATCCGGGAGGTCTGGCAGCTTGCGCAAGGGTCTGCAGAATCGCACTTGACTTTGCGTCGTTTACAGCAGTCTGGATTTTATTAGAGACAATTTTGATTTAGAGTGACAGGAAGGTAGCATACCGCAGGCACGGGTCACATACATGGCGTCGCATGAGGCCTGCTCCCTTACTGGAGGATGAGCTGGACTAGAGAATAGAAGATCGTTCGATGGATAGCCACTTTCTCGGGCAATCGGCCAAATCGAAGAATTACCGTAGAATAAATCGGACGAGTAGGTCTTCTCAACAGCGACCTCTCTCTTTTCGACGGCCGAGCTTATGCGAGTCGAGAAGTGGAAAGTCAGCAAAGGGCGAGCATGGGGTCTATATGCTGTGTGGGGTAAATAATCCGCGGAATAATACCTCCTCCAGAACATAGGCAAGCTAAGCTAAACCCTGTCGAACTGAGAAGAAATCCGAGATAATGGTCAGTGGTAACTGATTGATTGTGGATTCCTCATGACTCGGATCTTTTCCTCCCTAGAGGAACCAGGGCCACAATGCCAAGATCGACGAAGTTTTTAAACATCCCAATGATTCGTTACCACGAGAGGACCTGTCCATGCGGCTGTGCACCAGACACTGGCCCAGGTGACACATCCCTATTAAAGACCCACTCATAATAGATAAGTTTTAATCCAATCCATGTTTTTGACATAAAGAAATACAATTTTTCTTATTTGAAGCTCATCACTGGCGCACTTGGAAGAGAATTTGAAAAGTGAGGGAGTGGCAATGCAATATCTGATCCTTTGAAAATATAAACTAGTTCTTAGGAACAGCTGAAGGAACACTGCAGCGCAAATGATTCGATTGAAAAGGCCAAGATAACAAGCCATTCTGTACAAGCTGTTCGCCTCCTTTCAGTTGCCCACCTATGTGTAGTTTTGAGGCTGGAAGTACTTTTTGCCGTCAAGCTCTGTCACAAGCGTGCCATTTGCAATAAAAAAGTTGACCATGAAATCCATCTCAACCTGCAAGCCGCCGGGTCCAGTCTTCTTGGTGTTAATCACTTTCCCGATGGTCTGGGTCAGATCCGAATACCAGTCGATGTGGTGTGTGCTCAAGTTGATAGCCTCAGATTTGACTCTTTCTGTCCCGTTGAGGAAGATCTTGCCATCATCAGAAAACTCAAAATAATCAACATCAACAGTATCATTCCCAAGCAGAACTTTTGCGTGTCCAGATGCCTGGCCCTCGAGAATATAAGTACCTCCGGGTATCTCTGGGCGTATCGGTGGTTGGCTCCCGGTTACATATGGCTCACCCCAAGGGACGACGTCTGAGGCAGTCTTCACGTTGGGTGGGGGACGCGGCTTGCGGTTTGTTAGAGTCGCGACTACCATACGCTGGGCGATTCCATCTCGCTCCTTGGAGGGGTAGCATGGCAGGGGGTTTTGGCCACCGCATGCAGGAGAAATTGTCTGTTCTTCCCAATAGACGATTTTGGTACCGTCAAAAGACCATCGAGGGTCCGCTCTGCCGTTCCACTCAGGATCGTTGAAATCACCGCTGCCTGGTATACCAGATCCTTGATCATTGATTCTCTGCCCGAAGTAGTCACCACGGTCACCATGTGGATCTAGCAAGTAGGGTCGGAAGAATCTTCTCCGCCCGTTATTTCGGACAGACGAAGTAAGAGTCGTGGTGACAAGATCGGTGAGAGGAGGGATATGGTGCATTCCAGAAAGCCATGTATTTCGGTCAGTCCCACGGGTGTCCATGATTGCTATCCAATTATCATGTCGGGAAATATCGATCGGATCAACATATTCGTGATGGCTCGTCAATCGGCGGTTCGCACCTGTCGTCAAGTCGGTAGCAAAGGCATCGATATTGGATGATTCGGCGGCTCCTCCAATCGAAACCACTTCCTTACCGTCACCACTGAAGCCTCTCAATTCGCCGACGGAGATCGCATTTGGCGTAATGATGACCTTGTCGCCTTTAACTCCGACTTTCGTCGGATTCTTGAGGCTATCAAGCCGAGTCACTTTGATCAAGTCATATCGAGGACCAGACGGCAAGCCGGTCTTCGGCGACGGATTGAAAGAGAGTCTTGAAAAATATCCATTCTGACCGAGCTTTCCATTGATAACGCTAAAGGCATTAAAGCCCAAATGTACGTTGTCGGGATGTAGACGTAGTTCCCTTATTTCACCGCCAGGCCCAGAGCCGTCAGGACTGACATTCCATCTGATGGGATAAACGTTGGTGGTCTCCCGGGTGCATTTGTTGCTGGATAACCCATATTTCCCACAGTCAACGATGCGCAGGCCAGCAAGTACACGCTTGCCGTCCAGGAATGCTTGTGGGTTATCAAACATGCCTTCCTCGTGGGGAACGCCGCAGGTGAGACACTTCCAGGAGTCGCCATTAGGAAATGTTTTGCCATTCGCTTTGACCAAGATGAGCTGCGATCCGTTGTAGATGCTCGCCGGGTGAGGCTCAGCAGGAGCACCAACAAAGTTCACCTCGGCGAAGACGTGGTCCCCATCAGGTAGGAATCCTCCTCCCTGAAAGTAGGCAGTTGTTCCAAGACAACCGGTTCCCCTTGGATTTGCCTTCTTGTCACAACCACCAACAGGTGCGTCGTCGGCTATGGCAGGAGGGAGGAGCAGTTTTCTCAAGGAAATCGGCTCAGGTTTGGGAGGAGGTGGTAGTCCGTTCACTGAAGGCTCTTGGACATTGCCACGAATGGACAGAGACTCGGTCGTGGCGGCGGCGAGCAACAACAGGCAGGTCAAAGAAACTTGCATGATGAAACCGTAAACAATGGCAGACAGCAATCTAGAAGCGAGATATCTGGGTACTGCAAGAAGTTGGGGAAGTTGCCATGACACACATGACAGCAAATGTAGGTATTTATACTTACGCAGAACTGACTACGTACCCAATATTATCCAGTATCGAGCATGTCAGAGAGCAGAGCCTTGACTGACCGGAAGATCGTCTCGGCTCCAGCTCATTCCCATACAAGCTGGTTGCTCACATGGTGGAAAGGTTCTCTAGAGATTTCCCCAGCGGATCTTTTCTGCAAACATCATGCAGGATCGTGGAGAGGTTGGGGTTGTCAACATCTCCACAGATGAGATGGAGCGGCTCATGCTTGAGGTCCCCTCGGTTTGTGGTCATGGTTGTGGTTGTGTGCGGAGAGAGCCAATAGAACTAAATTCCGAACCATTTAATCCGCGGGGGCTCCACCAAAACCTGACGCCAGGACAACGGCCCTCAATGTGCTTCCTGCGGGGTACCTGGTCGAAGCCATGGCAATAAGCCTGGAAAGAGAAGCTCCCCCGGATTTCCTTCAGCAGACACAGTGCGTCCCCCGACCAAGGCTTTGGGATTATTGAATTGGCGCATTGGCGCTTTGTCGTTTCGTCGTATTGCCGTATGGCTGACTGGCAACCATTGACCGAGTGGAGTGACTGACCACCAGAACACCAATCCTAGAAGCCCACTCGAACGGGACCCAACAAATCATCCAACTATGTATGTATCCAACTTGAGGTTGCAATATAAGTATCATGAAAGCTCTTTCGCATTTCCTCTCTTTTTGTTTCTTCTCTTTTGTCCTCAATCCTTCGAGCTGAAGTGGCTGCTCAACGCGTTTGGATTATTTCATACCCAGTCTCATCTCAGTGTACCTATATCATTCAGTTGAACAGCAAGGTCGACAATGGCGGCCACCGACGACTCCAAAGCTCCAAACGAGAAGGCCACTAAGATTGACAGCCGCCAGGATGAACACATTGAGGCTGCTCTCAAGCCAGATGAATTTACTGCTGATGCCGCAGCGAAGGGTCAGGCCAGGACTGGTTATGAAACCATCAGCCTTTGGGACACAGTCAAGACCTTCAAGATCGCCACCGGCTGTTGCTTCGCTGCCGCTTTCAGCGCTGGTGCCGACGGATACCAGATGGCGTGAGTCATTCCCATCTATATGCATTTCGTAACATTGAAAGGGTGGCTAGCTGACCGTTTGATTCCTCTAGCATGAACGCGAGTATCATCGCCAACAAAGGTTTCGTCCAACAGTTTGCAACTTCCATGGACAAGAATGGCAAATTGTTTCTGGAGTCCGGGACTATCAGCAGCTGGAGCGCAACCCAGAATTGTGGACAGGTCCTTGGCCAGACGGGCATCGCATTCGTCAATGGTCGGTTTGGACGTAAGATCGGAATGTACGTTCTGTGGACTCTGATCATGGTCAGCGTCTTGGTCGAAACATTTGCAAGGAACTGGAAGGTCTGGCTTGTGGCCAAGCTCTTCGCTGGTATGGGTGTAGGCGCTATGCAGGCTACTATCCTGGGATATATCAGCGAGGTGGCACCAGTGCGCGTTCGTGGAAGTATGCTCATGCTGTACTCTTTCTGGTGGACTTTGGGCTCCTTCTGTACCCACGTCGCCTTGCAAAGACTCAATCGCCGGGACGCATACGACTACCTTACCCCTATTTACACCCAATGGGCTCATGTCGGCATCATGGCTATCATCTACGTCTGTCTTCCCGAATCGCCTGCTTGGTGTGCAAGTGTTGGCAAGGAAGAGAAAGCTAAGAAGTACTTGAAGCTCATCCATAGGGATGTGAAAGACTACGATGTTGAGTACCAGTATCAAGTCATGGCCTTGAACATCGAGCATGAACGTGCTATCGCCGCCGAACAACGTAACGAGAGTTGGGTTGCTATCTTCAAAGGTGTCGATGGACGACGGACCATCACCGCTCTTTGGGCAATTGTTTCACAACAGTTCCTGGGCTTGGCTCTTTTTGGTACCTTTGGCACTTATTTCTTCCAGCAGGCTGGCCTGGCAGACCCTTTCAAAATCAAAGCCATCACGTCCTCTTTGCAGATTGTCACTGTCCTAAGCGCCGTCATCCTCGTTGACAAGTTTGGTCGCCGGCTTATGGCTTGCTGCTCAACTACATTGATGTGGATCGCATGCCTTGTTGTTGGTATTCTTGGTGTTGCTCCTGAGAGCAATGCGACGACATATATTTTCGTTTTATTTGCCTGTTTCTGGAGTAAGTCCTGCCACGTTCCATGATCGAGTAACCAGAAACTGACGCGATTCGCTATTGTGTAGACATTGGTATTGCTGGCAACGGCGCTGCGGGTTGGGGCTACATTGGCGAGATATCATCCCAGCGTCTGCGACCCTATACCTCCGGTTTCGCTGCCTCCGCAAACTCTATTAGTGGCCTTATCATGTCCGTTCTGACGCCGTATATGGTCAACGCGCACAAATGGAACTGGAGATATAAGACGGGCTTCTTTTACGCTGGTGTTGGTGCCATTTGGGTTGTTGGGAGCTGGTTGATCATTCCGGAAACAGCAGGGTTAGTGGTTTCACCCATCTTGAATTCATATTGTGATTGCAAATAAGCTAATAAATTGACTAGTCGCTCTGCCGCCGAATTGGACGAGTTGTTCGAACGTAAGATCAAGGCCTGGCGATTCAAGAAGACCGAGACGGCTACTCAGCGCCTTGTCAAGAGCGAGCAGGAGGAAATCGAGCGTTCCTGAGCAATGGGATCTGCAATATTGTGGATCTCACTTATCAGTACATTTGGGCATTTTCACTTCTTTTTTTGAATGAAGTCTAGTCCGGTTTGTTGTCCCAACAATACTTCACTGGAACTTTCTAGCTCGTCACGCTCGTGTCGCATAGATCTGTAGTACTACGAGGGTTGATACTCCATTTATCAGAATATTATCAGAGTCCTCCATGTCCCCAATTCAATTTTTCTTTCTTTTTCTCTGCATATTAGTTGATACCAGAGTTAAATATGAGTAGTATCTTGTGTAGGTGTCACTGTCACTTCATGTGAAGAGACGCTAGGTTAGGGAGAATGTATTGAGATCTAAGCTTGAAGAGATGGAGCAGCCGTGTTTTTTTCCCATGACACTTGCTTCCACCCCAAATTCTCTAGCCCTTTCCCCAGATAGATGTCCACCAGCTAATCTCTGGCATCCATCGGTGCAGGTTGGCGTCCCATGTATACCTGTACCATTATTAGCACCGGATTCACTCAGACTCACAGAAAATACTAATGATGATTAGTTTTCACAAGAGAATCTTGGCCATATTCCTCCGAGAGAACCCGTTCTGCTTGATTTGGTATTTTGACTTGGACGCCTTCGAAGATCGATGATTGAAGCGGGTAAATCTCATCTGACTGTGAACAATTAATGTTACTGTCGCATAACATAAACGTCAATACAATGATGGCTTACCTCATACTCATGGCCATCTTTACAGAACAGCAGATGCGGATTAGACTCGTTCTGATGAAGCGCAGTAATGTCGATGTATTTTCCGTTATTCATATCAATCCAGCGAGCGTCAATCTTGTTAGATACATCCGCTCTAGATACGATAGAGTAACGAGGATTGATATCGAGGAGATACGTGCGGCCCTCATGCTGGTATTGAGTGCCATTGTATGTCGCAGCCAAGGCTATCAAAGTCGACATGGACACCTGAACATCTATATCCGTGTCCCAGGGTAACATCTTTCTTCCCCAATGATGTCCCAAGAGTGTACCGTGAGCTAGCCAAGTCTCGACTCCCACGTTATCCATTGTCTTCGTGTAGCTTCTGAACAGCGTGACGAGGGTAGCTTGAAGTTCAATGACGCTTAGGGGCTCGCTTCCGGAACCGAATCTTGAATCGATATGGCTTATTGCGCCAATGAGATGCGATTTGGAACGGACATCAATTTCGGTGAAGTACGGATAAGTGTCTAAGCTGGCTTCAGGACTGCGTAATGGCTGGATTGTGCCCAGTTGGGTCTTGGTTGCATGATAATAAACAACAACGCATAGAAAAAGTAACAGCGCCCACAAAGGTTTCATGCGTCGCATGATTGTTTTGCCGCAGAAACTGAAACTGGGGCCAGTGTATTCTAACACTGTCTTTGTAATTAGACACACAATTCGATAACAAAGCATGAATGAGCCGGAAGCAAGGGATCAATTCAGGCACGTGATTTGTTGTTAAGCGAAATATCGAGGCCCTGTCATCAACATCGTTCAATGGACACGGATCGGGTCATCAGGAACCCTTAAGGATTATAAATATATATAAATATATAAATATAAGAGAAACTGGGGGACTGGTACATAAGCTAGTTAATCTGGTCACAAAATTCCAATTTCATTAGGCGAAAGTCATTTCACAAAGGAAAAGGTGGAGATCAGAAACTTCAGGCATGCTTCTTCATCCATCTGTGCTTACCTTCACGCCTTCTCGGCAAATTTACTCGAAAGTCAGGAAATCGTTGTAAGACTTCACATTGAGACATTCATATAGCTCTTGGATCCTCCAGAAAAGCATTTTGAGATTTTGATAATCCATATTGAATCGCACACAGCTTCAAAAGTAAGGGAAAAGCAGGCCCCATAACATCGCCCCTGGTTCGCTGGGCAGAAAATGGAACCTGCCATCTATTGCCTCATAAGACTGTTTGACGCCGGTGAGCGAAACTTTTACTTCTTCTGGCCATGGCCAAGAATTCTCTTTGCACAAATCCTTTTGGTCCTGTTGCGACAAAAGTGAATCGAACTTGAAAGCTGTCTCGTGTTTCTGCTCGAAGGAAGCGGAAATTGAGCCTCGACTAAAGTCAACTTTGCCCCACGGTTCCTCTTCTATACCATGAAGTCTCCTTCTAAATTTGTGGTCGTTGAAGTCTCTCCCCTCCCCGAGATCCATCCATCTAGTCAGAAACATCGCATTGCCCGCCTTGCCATAGCTCTTGAAGTCGACTCGGAACTCTGTGTAGCAATGATCACAGCATAAGATGCCCTGCTTATTCTCAAAGTCCTCGATCTCGGTGGCATGCGGAATTTGGATACCATATCTGTGCAGACTTGGCATTGTGGAAAAATAGATATGAGGGCAAATATCAATTCCGCCACACCATGGGAGAGGAAGTGCCTCGGAGGATGGCACCATGAATACTCTGTGCTCACGCAACAGGAGCGATCCGTTTTGGATCCGAGCTTCAGCTGCACTTTGTTCTACGAAACCCCAATTGACAATTCTCTTAGTTTCATAGCCAAGTAGTCTTAGAAGCCTTGTGGTATCAAGAGACTGCCTGTAAGCTTTCATTGCCATGTGGAAGATGGTTGACGAGAATTCGGGATGTGTTCCGTACTCAAGTCGGCTGACCAAATCCCTGTACCGGCATTCCAACCGGGGTCGACTGGAATTGAAAGCCGTTTGCGATAAAATATGGTACTTCTCAGCGTTGAGAATTGAATGGAAGCGGACGCAACTTGGACAAACAACTTGAGTTAGAAGGTCTCGCTCTACACACCAAAGAAATTCCAGTACCGCAGAACTCCCAGCATTCTTGAGAGAACCTAGACACCGCTCTCTGAGACTTAAGTAGTACGAATGACATGTGAGACTTAAGCTTTCTCCTGATACCACGGGCACATAATCCAAAATGAGGAGCATGAGCTCAGGTGGAAGTTTCTTGATAGGTGGGTCCGAGCAGGAAATTATGGCTCTCTTTTGCGTACCGTGACGAGCGAAGCCAAATCCGAAGAATTGGAATATTTCTTGAAGGATGGGGACTCTCATTTCAGGGGCCGGGGCTGGATTTCTGGAGATCTGAGAGAGATGAGACTGTAAAAGTAGTGTGGAAATGTGCGGAAGTTCCGGGCTAGCCAAGCTGAGTGATGATTGTGGTCGTCGCACCACCAAGGTTTAGGGATTATAGAAATCAAAAAGTGTAGCATCCGAACTTGTGCTATTTGAGAAGCGGTTATGTAAGCTTTTGCTAGCCTTCTGTGGGTAGTGCCCTATCAGTGGAGAGTCGAGGCCGAATTACATCATTTGTAAAAGTTAGCCGTATTTTCAAATACCATCTAATCATAAACACTACCTTTATCTGTCATACACAACTATATACCGAAGATAAATGGGCCAATATATTCCTCCACGTAATCTGATTGTAGAAAGCTTGATTCCAAGTAACAAGAACTCTATCCACTCCCCAGGGAAGCTGTGTCTCCATCATTACATCGATGAAAAGTTGTGGGTAAGGAGGCAAACTGAAGTCATGCTATCTATGCACGTCATCAAAGTTATCAGCTGTCGCTCAAATCCCATTGTGGGACTGGTCAACCAGTTGCCTATCTATGCGCATCGCATATGTGACCAAAGTCATCTTTCAGTGGCTGGTAGCGCAGAAGCAACATCTCGAGGTTTTCACAAGCTGTAACAAAAGAGTCTAAAGAGAATGTGATAGCACAATACATAAGTCACAAAACCAAAGCAGTCCCTAGCACTCCTTAACTGCCCTCTTAATATGGTACATTTATTTCACAGATTGTCAGCCGACATTTCCCCTTGTTTTACATAGTAACATATCATAATCTCCATATAATCATGCCCGTCGTTTTACTGACCATGACTGGGCATCAAACACCAGATTGTTGTTCCTTCTGTGAGCCTCAGGATCGACATAAATCTTCACATCAATGCTATCTCTCGTCAAGTGATAGACTCTGAAAATGACATAGACATCAGCTGTGACCCTCCCCTCCGTAAGAGCCAAGCTTTGCATCTTTTCACTATTAGCATATACTTGATTAGATTGATACCGAAGGAATAATACATACCCGAAGGAATTGGCCATTGCTCATAAAGAACCTGTCATCACATTCGCCGGTTGTTGTTTTAACTTCAATGAAATATCTTGGACAAGCGCCCACCCATGTTTCATCCAAGTACCCATGTTGTACAAGTATTCCTGTCAGAGTACTCTGAAAGTCTGAGAAGACGATATCGGCCGTCTCCGTCCCTCTCCAGGGCGGCATATCACTGTAGGCCGGGTGCACTGTGACCTCGTGTCGTATTCGACTTTTCCAATTCTCTCTACCAAAATTGTCTTCACGGTTGGAGAGAAGAGATGAAAGGATTTCAAATACCTGAAATGGCTTAGGTTAGATATGGGATAATTTACTGTAGACTAGAATTGCTTACCAAAAGCTCTCCAGCAGCGCCAATTTTGATATCGTGGGACACCTGTCCGAGCGAGCGAACCCCAAAAGCATCTTCATGATTAAAACCTTGATATATCACGCCATTACCGACTTGTGGAACAGAATCGTGATGTGGAAATGCTAGTTGAGTGGACATCTGGATGACATGTTCCAAAAGCCGAACGTAACCAGGTCTTCTGCTAAAATTAGCTTGTTCTGGAGTTGGGCTTCTCCAAAAATGGCGATCCGGTGACGGATACACATATGCATTTGATCCGCTCAATTGAGTTCCAGCTGGAGTGCCTTGATAATGTGCCATAGGCGAAATAGATCGACTGGGCGAGTTCCACGCTTCATTGGCAACTCTGGCCTGTGACTGGTCTCGTACCACCATATCTCCGGATTGAGATGTAGAAGTTGGCGAGTCTGCCGCAGTCTCTTCAGGAGATAGCACACTTTCATCGCTTTCCTCGTCGTCATCAACGGAGTCGTCGTCTTGCTCCAGATTTCGACGTGGGGGAGGAACATCATGAATATTTCCGATTCCTTCGGCATCTAGAAGATCCTCGAGTACAGAAACACTGCTTGTGAGCACTTTTTGGATGATGTTTCTCGCAGATGGATTGATTCGAAAGAGTGTCGTCAATGCCTGTGGGAAGTTCCTGAAATAGCATAATTCTTTAAGCCTATTGTTCAATGGGACAAAAACCTGCCAAGTGTTGCCTTCTGTAGCGACGTGGATATAGCCTGTTGGCACACAAACTTGTATATGCTCATCTCCGAGGCACAGACAGTGCGTCGTTGAAATCCTGTCAGATCGCTTGACCGTGGTGCTCAAGAGTTGCTGATAGAGTGATTGTGGATCCGTCCTCGTGATTGGACTTTGAAAGGAGGAGGCGCAGCTGGTACTACTGTCAGTAATCTAGCTATGAAGAAGAACAGCGATAGAGTAACCGTAACAGTGCATAAGCTCGGTCCTAAACTTAAAAGTCAGACGTCTATCCTCCTCACCATCATCCGCACATGCTGTATCTTGGTGAGTAAGAATCGAGATATATCGATCTTCAAGACTCAATGCTTTCAAGAACCGATCCAAAAGCAAAACTTCTTCCAGTGTGAAATCAAGAAACTTGGCTTCGTGCTCGTGTTCGAAGTTTCTCGCAATTGATATGTTGTCAATGACCGCAAAATCTGTGCCGATCGATCGAAGTACGGTTGTGAACCTCTGAGCGTCAACGTCAAACAGTTTTACTGGAAGAAAAGCAGCTTCAAACAGGCGGTCGAGATCTCCTTTCTCTGGGGTTTTGTCGTTAATAGCCCGTATTAACTGTTTCACTTGTTGAACCGAAGGATTTCTTTCTGACAGTAACTTAAGCTCCAGCACAAGCGTGTCCAATGTCGCCCGTGAAACTCCCAAGGACTCTATGAAGAAATCCCTGAGGTCTTCAGAATAAAAATTTCCGATGATCGCACATCCTTGTATTGGAACAGGGCTGTCCCATAAGCATTGAGATGGCGGAAACCACCCTCCATCCGTGCCAGGCAGATATACTAGTCTCTCCTCCTCGAATATTGTACTACATAATTAGTCACCATCTCAAATCTAAATAGAAGTCAAAATTACCGTATTGCTCTCCGATCACGTGCGTGATCAACATCTGACAGCAATTTATACAGTCTCAAGACTTTCTCGGAGTTGCCTTGTGCAGTTGATGAGTTCCCCGATTCACCTTTTAGCGTCGATAACACTCTTATGTAGTCTTCCCAATCTGCATCTTTGATACCGAGGACCTGGGTGAAGAAGTGGCAGAGCTTTTCATTGTCCCTGTACTGAGGAACAAGTGCGAGCACTTCTCGGTCGAGAATATCTTCAGGACCCTCCCAAACACAACTTCTTGTGTCTGTCCACGATGGATTATTGGAGTTTGGACATAGTGCTCTGGGACGCAATATCAATGACACGTCGTCATCATCAAAAACCTGTCTATTCATCGTCAGCTTGCCTGTGCCAGTCTTTGGGAAAGGAGTAAGTCCCACCTCAATAGCTCTGTATCATTTCCAGTCTGACGGTCTGCGATAGCTTCATATGATCTAATGACATTTTCTTGTGCTGTTGTATCCCATGTTCTCTGTGTCAGCGCTTCGTGTTGCCGAACGACTTCGATGTAGAAACGAAGATCGTCTACGAAACCAACACGGAACTCTTCGAGAAATATCCAGCTTCGGCGCAGATTGCGCTCTTCTGAAGCTCCATCGATTTGCAAGATCGGAAATCCTCGCGAAATACCCAGCGCTTGGACCTTGTTTTTCAAATCAGGAAGCGGCATGTAAGTGCTTCTCAGTTTTCTCAGGGCCCTGCTACCACTGCACGCGACCTCAGCCTGCCAAATTTCTTGACAAATTGGTGGAGACATGTCAACTTGGTAGGTATCCCAGTACTCCTTCAAGGTTCCTACCAGCATTCGTGGCTGACGTGCTATGATATGTCGGAATTCCTGAGATAGAGAACCTCCATCTGACTTCAGCCTAGGAACGTGACGAACTCCCAAGGAGTTCTCTAGCCAGTCTAACCATGATACGCCTCCTCGCCGAGTAGATGCAGGGAACAGGTTCATATAATCCGAATGAAGAAATGGCACCAAACAACGAGGGAAAGTTCGAGCCGGGTTTCTGGGGTGACTGGTAGCCTTTAGAAGCTGCTTGGCGCTATACTGATAATCCGATTGAAAGTAGATGACCTTGCGTCTCGAAGACACCTTTTTGTTCTCGTCATCGTAAATCCACATAACCTGGTATTTGGAGTGCTGAATGCCTTCGTTATTCCAGTAGAGATAGCTGAGATGATCTTTTGAGGATGCAAGATATGAAGCTCCTCCGCCTTCCAAATAAACCTTCCATATCATCTCAATGAAAAATTCTGGGGAACGCCGCAGAACACCGAGTTCTATAAAAAGGCTTTCTCGAGAAGGCATCCTGGCTGCAGCTGGATGAATAGTATCCACCAAGTCAGCAGGTATTGCTACTCCACTTCGAGATGGAAAGTATATCTCATGATCTCGTGAATTGACCCACGAGCCATCCATTAATGGTATTAACGGTAATGATACGAGTCGGGCTCTGAGAGAAGGCTGCCGTAAATATATATCCATGATTAATTCCGCTGCAAGAGTGTGCCAAATGTCTTCGGCCTCGGTTGTCATCATTCTTGAATGCCGAGTTTCCAAATCACTTTCAATTCTTTTGTACATCAGATCGTCCTCGATTTCGCGGATGCCGAAGTTTTCCTCAAGGATCTCAATGTCAGTCGACCGATATTTCAAGAGAAGATACCTTGGCTGGTCAGACAAGTCTTCGAAAAGCGGCAGTCCCTCGGCATCGAGATGTGTGCTTGGCAGTATTCTGAGTTAAAGGGGCTTTCGAGCTTGTGAGCTCACGTCCGGAAATAGAATTCTCTCTTCACGCAATAACCTGACAATTCTGGATGACAAGACGGTCCAGAGAGAATCACGCACTTCAGCTGTAGGTAGAAATCTCATCCACTGATACCGCAGCGGAGAATCAACGCTACAAAATTCTAGCACTGCATCACGAAATGCTTCAGCCACTCCGTTCAGAATGGCTTTGTTCCGGGGTGAATCCACAACGTCTTGCCTGCTTGCTTCCACGATGAAGTCGGCTTGAATAACGAACTGAACATTTCCATGAGCTAAATCATTATTAGATGTTGAGTTACTTACAGAGAATCCAAAGCTCCGAATTGGTAAGAACGCGAAGGTATTTTGCGGGGATATGAGAGGGCGTCCACTTTCTAAGGGAAACGCCAGAACTACCTCGCATTCATGGATATCAGGGCGCACGCGATCGATTGGAAGATTTCTTAATTCCCGCTTCACAATTCGATATTGAGTGACAGTGACGTCTGCTGCACTTTGAGCATCTGAATTCCCCACTGTCTTGACAAGTTCCACCATTCCAGTCCTAGCATCTGCTCTTTTTTGGAATGTCGTTACGGATTTTCCTTGACCATAGCCATGGATGGTAATTTTAAGCTCTTCTAGCGTCGATAAGAACAAGAGCAGGTTTTCGGGAATGTTGTTGAACTGATCAACCAAGTCCTCGTAGGAGATACTTTCAAGTGTGGTCAAAGTCATCCTCGTGATAGGCCATTCGTGGCGCGGAAGCACTTCGTCTTCGGGAATTGGCGTCACGATCCCGAGCTTTTCCTCACTTGTACTTCCTCCATTGTACTGAAAGGAAAAGGAGAATGCGTTGGACTGTATGTGGACTTTAGATGCGACCTGGAAGACGGATTTGAACCCGATGCCCTTTTCCCCGATGTAACCACGGGCCTTCTTTGAGCTTCTTCCAGTTCGACAAATCGACTGCACGTTCTCTTGGGTAAACCCATCTTCATTGCATTCAACTAGCATCCGATCAGGAAACACTTTGAAGGAAATTGACGGGATTTCTCCGGTTTTCGTGAATTTGTTATCTTCAGCATTTTGTATCATTTCAAGAATAAATCTAGCCTTCCGCGAGCCAATATCTCGGGCGATCCTGGAAACAAGTTCATCAATTGGCCTTTATGAGTTTTGTCCAATTGAACATATTGACGCACCTTTCAACAGCATCTCCTAGATCTTCGCGGATTCTCGCAATGGTTCTCAGAAGTCGTAGGGTGTCGGGGTCGGTTTTTTCCCGTATTCTCTGCTCAACCCAGCCTTTTCCCTCTGCAATATCAAGAACAATCTCTCTTGCCTGCAAAGGCGTAAAGTCAGTCGATTCAGACATTGTACTGTTCAATTTTGTTCGAATATCTTGTGCCTCGAAAGCTGTCAAACGGAGCCACCGAATTTTGTATCCATCTCCACCTGCTGACTCTCTATCTAAATTTGCACGCACCAGAAGCAGGGTGTTCGAAGCGCTGCGATTAGGATTGGGAGGAGGCTTAGCATCAGGGGACCTTCCAACGTGCTTCAGCGTAGCGCCGGGATCAGCCCAATCTTGACCGCAGCGCCTCGAAGAAAATATACTACGTTGGTCGTCAAAGGTAGGCAGGTGGTCAACGTCTGGGCATGTCTCCTAATTGATTAAGTGAGCTCTCGGCGGAGGCGTGGGGTTTCATGCCCACCAGCCCAGCCTGCGACCCTTGCTCCTGGCGCTTATCCAGCACCAAATCTGGCATTTTTAGCCCCTTGGCCTTCTGTGGCCGTTGACATACTTGAAATAGACCACTTGGGACTGGTTTCCGTCTCTCAGTGCTGGAGTTTTATCTCCGAGTACTACGTTGGGGGCTTATTCAATCACAAAGTTACCCACTCAATGAGGCACACAAGCAAAGCGTGGGTATCCATCAAAAGGGGGGAACATGGTATTAGGGTTGAATACTTCTACTGTGTATGAGCGGATCCAATGGTCCCTGCCACCCCTGACGTGTGGGTGTCCCTCTTATCTTGTTGGTGCAAACACCTGATTGATGGAGTCGACGCTGATTCTACGAGCCATTGTACCCTACCCTTAAATGTAACATGATGAGACATGGACATACTCGAGATTTGTGAGCCGTGCGAGGAAATCGTTTCGTGGTAGTTAAAAGTGAAGTTGCAAGGTCTCCCTAACATATGTCGAAGATACATGCCGGTTCGAAGATCTCGTGAAAACATGCACCAATCTATTTCGAAGCATGCATTACGTACAGGCTCAGAACAGGTTCAAAGCTACTATAGGATAGGGAACTCGGAAAACTAAAATAACTCAATGTCTGCTAAACTCGATACTTGCAGTGGATATAACTTCCCCATTGACCAAGTCCTTGAATGTGAGGTTGCTACCTTTGTCGCCGAATCGGACCTGGGTCTCGGCTTCGAACTGATGCAACTTCTTCCCTGACCTAAACACAGATTGTGCCGAAGGCCCGAAATCAAAGTCTTTGGGGAAATTTGAAATGATTTTACCCACTTGCTCAACTCCTAGAACTGGTTAGTAACCATCAAAGACTTTCGCAAGGACACTGACGAGGATCGGTTGTATATCTGGGTGGAGTATCCAAGGCAGTTGAATACAACGTCGTATGAGATCGTGTAGCTACCCCAGGCTTGTATTTGTGGATATATGACGAATTCAGGACAGTGTCGGCAGAGACGTTGTCCCCCTATCAAGGTGACCATGGTGTCAGGAGATAAGTGATAAGTGGCAGATGGTATCAGGGACTTACCTTGGCGACCATCCATACTATTCTGTTCATACAAAGCTTTCTACCATCCCATTCATCTTTGAATCCCAAAGACTCGGGGTCTAACCCCTCCTCGAATGTGCAATTCAATCCCACTCCATAATGCCGACGAGCTTTCTTGATACGAGGTGTAACTCCTTCGAGACCTCTTAGTGCTGCCCCTCGAACGACTGCAGATTGGCTACATAGTGTCAGCGAATGAGAAAACTTAATACCTTCTGAACTTATGGGTGCTCTGGGCATAGCAAGGTAATTTTTCCATGTTGTTGACACCATTCCTTCAGGACCTTATTGAGGTATGGTGACTCGCCGAATCCGCCCACAAGAACAATGCGCTGGTTACAATTTAGCTTCTCTACCAATCAGCAATTTGAGTTGGTGAAATACATCAATCGCTTTCTTCCGGTTCTCCTTCGCCTCTTTCACTTGTTGCTCCACCAAATTTACAATTTGGTCAATAACCGGGTCAAACAAACCCTGCATCTCTTCGCTTCAAGAATGTCAGTTTTATCTTCCTAGCTGGAAATTGACCCAACTTGAGTCTTAGAAACATACTGAGTAAGTGTCACCATTCGCTCTTCCTCATCATAGAAGAATGAGTCTTCCGTTTCGAGTCTTAGTGGGCTCAGTTCCACCACATCTTGCTCTTCGTTCCTACCGAAGTCACGCTTGTACATTTCAAAACATGTCATGAATTTGCTCCCTGGACCTTTCTGCGCATCCGGGACTTCATCAAAGGCTCTACCGAATCGCTTGGAAAGAAAGGCGTGCAGATTCCGGTCGATATATGTCGAGCCACACTTACCACCTATGAAATGAATCAATATGGTGTGTTATCTTGTTCAGACTGGTGGTTGCAACTTACCCACTCCTACATAAAGCTCATCAAATTCTAAACGCGGCTCAACCTCCACAATTGTATACGTTGTGATGTCGACCGTTCCACCACCACAATCGCAAATGAGGATATTTTCCCCTGGCTATCATGCTCAGTACAGGGCAATGTGAGGTCTCTGGATAACGTACCTTGATCTTGTTTAATGAATCGGTATGAGAGTACATCTTCAGCGTGGCAATAGCGGCAGCTTCTGGTTCTGCAATTGTGAAAATCTCATCTCCAGAACGGTTTGAAAATCCCGCTTTCTTGGCAGCTTGCAAAGTTGCAACTTTTGCTTCTTCAGACCATATCGCAGGTAAAGTCACCCAGCACTCCATTGGTGTATTATCGTAGACTACATCGGTCATCTGGCGACGCAGCTTTGCAGATACATACTCGTACACGCCACGAAGGAAGTCCTCACATACCTCCGGTGCTGTGCGGAATCTTGGAAGTCTCATCATGCCTTGGCCTGTCATGTTCAATAGAGCAGGGTCGTCGTAGTCTCCTGGTAAAGCATTTTTATCCAACAGGAGCTTCGTCCATGAGTAGGATATAAGTTTTGGACGGACTTCGAAGCCCTATTTGTTTTCTGTGAGCGATGGGTTCTCTCTTTGATATGCTAGACGAGTGGGTGTCTTCCAAGTAGTGTGTGGCTCGCCTGGCCAGTCTGAAATGATATTGATATCATGGATGTCGCTTTTGTCCGTGGTGACATAGCTTATTCCTGCAAAAGTCCTTAGTTTACCCAAGTCCGACAGGTGTAGGAAGTCCTACCTGAGAAAGTAGTCCCATAATCAATGCCAATTATGATCTTGTGATGAGAAGTTTGATCGAGAGACAAAGACTTCAGCCGCTGCCGAAGTGTTTCGTTCGCCATGGCCATTGAATAAATTTGACTCAACGACTTTCCACATACGCAAATTTGAAAGCTGAAGATGAAAGGCAGCCAGAAGCTTTAGAAGTAATGCAGAAGTCCACAACCACGGACGAAGACTCGATGGACGGAGTTTTGTTCCTAGCTAGAAGGTCAGACTGCCTTGAGAGGGAGGTCGGCTGAGAAGTGACCTTCTAGGCTTCCGCCCATTCCTGTTACTGTTTCGGAACTGCATGATCCTTCCGCGGGCGGGCGGCGCGTAAACAGGGGCAGATGTATCACATCCGATCGAGCTGCAGGAAGACGTAAGCTGCTCATTGGCTCCTCTCCACGTGGCCTTGAGGTGGGGACTGTTGGATATTTCCCCTCGCCAGCAGGATTCTATATGATCTTTCGCAGGATAAGAAACCCAAATTATAGACTCTCAAAATCCCGGTTGCCAATTCCATACAACTCCACCATCTGTAAGACTTGCAAAACCTTAGGGAGTCGAACACATCAGCAATGGACCAAAACGTACTCCCAACGAGCACGTCTCTAGCTCCAGCTTTGTCCAGACAATATGAGCCAGCAGTGGGTTGGAAAAACAACTCAGCTATGTCAGTTTTAGATCCAGAAAACAGGCGCTTTAATGTGGCAGACACAGCCGGTCATGGACGAACGACTTCGCAAAGCGAATCTCTTGACGCTGGTCGGAGAGATCACCACCAAGAAATAGTAGATCCACAATCACCGAAACCAAAATCTGGTGGGATGCACTCTCAGCAGCAGGACTCGACTCCTGGTCAACGCACCAGCTTTCTGGGAGACATTCGGCGTTACATTTATCCTTCAGGTGCATCTCCTTCACAACGAGAGGAGCAAAGCAGGAAGGAGATAGCGCGTCTTGCAGCATTACTGGAGAAAAGGGATCGCCAGATAGCGAAGATGCAGGCAGATCATAAGAATACTTTGAAGAACGTTGAGAATGATTTCAGAAAGATCCAGGAAGACAACAGGCAGAAACATCACGACCACTGGGAACGAGTCAATCAGGAACATGAAATGACAGTCAACAAACTACTAACACAGCTGCAAGAGATTGGGAAGGAGAAAGAAGTCATACAAATGGAGCATGATAGATTCATTCGGGAGAATCAAGAGGCGTCATTTGGTAAAATGGAGTCGGCCCGCTGGGCTCCTGCAGAGGACAGCAAGATCGTTGGGCAGCTCGAGAGACTGAGAAGAGAAATGAGGAGCTGGGCGAAGGGGATGGCCCTGAAAGACATGGCTCTACTCAAAAATCTGGAAAAGACAGACCAGGACTCTCTGATGGACTATTTGTCGAACGTAGTCGCACTCCAGAATGGTCAACTACCAGGCGGACTCGAGACACCAAAATCCCCGGCGCTCCTTCTAAATGCGCTGTTCACACACATACTGTACTCAACTCTTTTCCGCAGTCCGTTCTTCTTCCTTGAAGATGCCCAAAATGAAGGCTTGAACGGCTCCAGAGTTGCAGAGACTCTCGTGAAGATGTATGAAATGGCACAGAATTGTAGGTTTCCAACACGCGAAAGACAGAAATTTCTACAGTAACATCAGCTGACACAACCGCTTAGCCAATGCCCACGACGCCCATACCTGGCGCTCAGACACGCTAAGGCTCCTGCTCCCACCCCCTGGAAGTAGCACTTCTGAAGGCCAAAAGTCCCTACACGGCGTTACAGACAGCTTCATAGTTAGAGCAGCTGATTTCCACGCCTCAAGCTTCCTAATTGGGCCCGCGAGCCATTTGATGAAGCCGGATGCAGACCCCAAGCAAATCGAGAAGTGCAAAGCGATCTTCCAGGAAGCAGCGCGGTTCTCCTACCAGCTGTGGACTCGGAGGACGGAGGTCAGGTGTTATGGATTGAGGGAAATGGGAGAACCGACATTCAGCGTCAACAACCCGGAGACTCAGCCACACTCGTTGCTTCGGTACGACAACCACGAAGATCTGCTTGAGGGGAGACCGATCACGGTCGTTGTGCACCCTCTCATAAAGGTTTATGGGACGGGCGCTGCGGAACAGTATGACTGCGACAGGGTATGGATGCGCGCTGAAGTGTGGCTTGATAGCAGATGATTGTTTCCATGAAAGTTGCCGGGTGCAGAGACGGTACGATTAAGCCTATTTCACGTTGTTCCCTGACAAAAGTTGGTGAATAGTTGAAATCACATTTACTATCCACCTTCTGTACTTTATTTACGTCTTCCTCTGTACTACACAAAGATGGATTTGACAATCGCAATCAATCTCACTTTCCACCCTTCTCAGATTTACTCCCATGATTATCAGATGCATATTCCGCGTGCGTTCCAATCGTTACAGCCTTCTCCGCATAAACATCCAGCTGCAATTCTCTCATGGCATTGACACCAGAAGTGAGAGCATCCGGGCCATCAAAAAGGACCGCCACCTCCTCGAGAGCCTTTCCTTTAGTCTCGGGAAAGAAGAAGTAGATGAGCGTGAAGTTGATGCCAATGACAACGCACCAGACGATGTAGTAGCGCCAGGCGATGGCGTCCATGGCAACAGGATTGGCGAAGCTGTTGTACAGTCCGGCAAGATTTCCAGTCAGTTGGTAGAGCATAGAAGCTTTTGAGCGCAGAGAGAATGGCACGACTTCCATGATGTAGGTTGGAGCTACGGGTGAGACGAGGTGGTAGCAGAGACCGAAGATGAAGATCATGACGAGAACTCCGGCAGCTAGTCCGTGGTCTTTGAAATGGCGATCTTGGTTTAGAGCAGAGAGGATAGTCCAGATTATGTATGAGAAGCCCATGCCACCCATGCCAAGAAGGAAGAGACGGCGACGACCAACTCTGTCGACGAGTGTGGCAGCGAAAACGGCAGTGATGAAACTCCAGAGCGATAGGCACCCATTGATGATGAGTTGAGTACGGTGATTGGTAATTCCAATGGTGACGAGGACCTTAGCGAGGTAGTAAGAAGTGAGAGCATTCCCGGACCCCTGCAGCATAGCTGGAATGAAGAGAGCAATGAACAAACGGTGTCGCATGCCTTTGGAGGCAAACCACTGCGACCATTTCGACATCTTTTGCAGCTTCTCCATCTCCAAAGTGGCGGTAATCTCAGCCATCTCGAAGCGAACCAGTCTGGAGTCGGCGTCCCCATCAGCGTGATATTTGATCAGCATATCCAAGGCTTCCTGCCGGCGATTGTTGTAGATCAGCCATCTAGGCGACTCTGGTGCAAACAAGCTGAGGACTGCCTGGACGAGGGAAAAGGAGCATTGAAGCACACTGGGGATTCTCCAGGCCCATGAAGACCCAGTCATCTTGAAAGTTCCGTACGTGACCCACGCAGCAATGAGTGATCCGAGCGACCATGTGGTGAGATAGAAAGACACCAATTTGCCTCGATGTTCTGGGTATGCAACCTCACTCAATAGTGGAGGAGCTGCAGTAGCCACTATTCCCAGGCCAAAGCCGACGAAGAAACGCGAGACGACAAACATGCCGTAGTTGATAGACGCAGTCTGCAAAATGGATCCGAATATGATGATGAGAGACCCACCGCAGATAGGATATCGACGACCGAATCGCTCGCAGAGCTGCGAGGATACCAAAACGGAGATCAGGATACCACCAGTCGGACCGAATGTCATAGCGCCTAGTCGAGTACCAGTGGGTGTGCCGAAGAATGCCTGCCACTGGGGAAGAGACTGCATCCCGTTCAACATACTACTGTCGAATCCTGAAGCGATCTGGGTGAGCAGCGCGCACAACATGAGGACGTTGAGCTTCAGAAGGCCTGGAGTTCTGTACCATGGCTTTGTGCGCTTCGGGAGAACATCCTGGAGTGACAACCCCTCAAAGTCGTCGGAGCGTGACACTTCTGCCATGATGACTTGTGTGCGAGGCACTGTGAGGAGTGCAGTGGAAGATGGAGCCGGACAGAGAGATATAGAAGAAGCTGGATGAATCGATTAATCGGCTGCTGCATCCAGCTCTCGTCGAGGGGGGTGGATTCGCGCCTTTATATGATGCGTGCTCATTGATGCAGATGTAGTGCCGGACCTCACGCGGGCCAATTCGACGCGATGTTCTCCAAACCTGGCTGTGGTCTGAACGCGAGCAAACACCCGCGCGGTACGCAGACCAGATCCGGGATCATACCTCCGTAGAAGAGAGGGCAACGATGGAAGTCTGGGGTGTTCCTGTCTGGGGACTGGGATCGGGGCACTCGGGGAAAGCGGGGGTTGTTGGTCTGTTCAAGGTGGGGTCTGGGGAAATACACCTCAAGCGATGGGAGGCAAGGTACTGTACGAAAGGTACTGTACCACCAGTACTGTAGTGGAGGTTTTGACGAAGATACCTAGCTTAAGCGAGCCAGTCGTAGACGGCTGGTAGTGGTATCCGCCCAGCGGAGAGGACTTCCCCCGATGCAGGGATGCCGGCCATGCAACACAACCTAACGTCTTCTTCCACAGACGCTCCAGAGCACGAGGTCACACTCCTCGGAGACTAACGTACTGGAGAGGTTAAGTTCCTCTGTTCACGGAGAATGTGCCGTCCGAGCATTTATCCGACGTCGCCACAAGCCTTTTTGAGGGTGTGTATAAGAGATGTCTCCAGAGCCTACTCGCTGACCGCAAGAGATGCCGGATGATACCCCTGAACAATGTACCGAAAGTTGGCATTGCTTGGATCTCCAAGCTTTGTGGAGGGCGCTGGGCACAGGCTTAATTGTGGAAGCTTACCTCATCTTTTGTGAACTCATTGTTTCCCATGCCAAATTATCATGGACTGAGGTATCGACCTGAATGCTGTATCACACTAGATCAAGCTGTCCAGAGGATCAAGCGCATTTTCCACTGTCCACTGCATCCGTTACTGGAAGCCTTTGAGAAACCTGGTTTGCAGAACACGTGATCGCTGCTTCATTCTTCAAACACCGCCTGCGAGACCAAACCCTGAGTTTTCTCACGTGGCACAATTACGTGCCCCAGATTGATGTCGTATAGGAAACCTACGAACGTAATGAAATGGCTTACCTTCCGATACTTCGAATCTAAGCCTTTCTATCTTGAAACTCCAAGGAAGAAGAAAAACAATTTATATCTCGCTTGATTGTTTACTGGAGAAGGGTGATAATAAAGGGGGCGGGGCAGCTTTAGCGAAACAAATCTGCCCAGGTGTACACCTCCACCTCCAGCTCCTAAGATACAACTAGGTGACCATTGCCAAGAATCGATCTGCAATCCGGAAATGGGGATATATGTTTTTCCGGATCATTAATTAGTTCCTAAAGTGTAAACTATTGAGCCTTGACCTGGGTTTGGCGCTTGTGATATCATTTGCGCTTCTATCTCTGCTAGCCTAACAACTTTCGTTACCACACAATCTCATCATGAAGAATGTTCTTTTCTACATTATGTCACTCCGAAACTATTCAAAGTACGAGCAAATTGTACGAAACAAAACAAGATAATGTTCTTCTCGATTATCGACAGTCCTTCCTTAGTAGTCGGTCGCTGATACATGCAACTCCTCGCTTAAACCACCCAAGCAAACCTCTGACTCTGAAGACGACATCCCTCTTTATAGGTATTCTATACATCATCGTCCAATCCCATAATACCCGTAGTCTCTTAACCTTAGCTCCTAGAAGAAAATTAGAGAAGAGCAATGCAAGTGATCGTTCAGCCCGCAGGAAGTGTCATACCTCACATGAATACCCGACGAACTCAGGCATGAGTGATATATTTAGGAATGAATTCATCGCGTTTGTGCTAGAACCAGGTTCGTGCTCAACGAAAGGCTGAAAAGTAGCCAAGCCAGTCGGTGGCGGTAACGCTGTCGTGGCGTTCGTGGTCGTGCTGGTGTTGTCAACGAGGACTCTTAGTTTCTAAAAATTAGTTTAGGAATTAAGGTGCAATCATAAAGCTAGGAATTAGACTATATACTTACTTGCCACTGGATTCAGTGCTTCTAGCAGCATCCTGAGGTGAGGGTTTTGAGGGACCACCGAAGCCACCGAAGCCACCGAAGCCCCCGCCTGTTGAACCAGGGGTTGTACCTGAACCAAGCCCGAAAGGGCTGGACTTCGGACTTCCAAACAAACCGGTAGGTTTTGGGCTGCTTGTATGTCCAAAACCTGCGTTCGCTCCAAGATTTCCAAAAAGCCCTGGTTTGGCTGCTACTGGTGGATCGTGAAACGATCTTTGGTTGATTGGTCCAGTATCTGAATCTTTCTTAGTCACGGGTGCAGACGAAGGCGCTCCAAACAGGCCCCCTTGTGACGAACCGGCTGTTGATCCGAATCCGGCACCTGGGGTAAATATATTGCTCAATGGTTTGGAAAGGCTCTCGGCCTGAGCGAAATTGGAAGTGGATGCTGGTTTTTCGGAGGTCTTCTTGCCGGAGACTTTAGATCTCCCGGGGCTAGGTACGCGCATCCCTGTTATATTGGTCCCATCCGATGAACTATCGAGAACTGGCCATTTTAGCACCAACCCATCCAGTATGGGTCTGATAGAACTTACACTGTGGGCGCTTTGCATACTGCTTGCAAATGCGAGCTCCCTTTTCCAAGGTGTCCAATCTGCGCAGGATTGCTTCTCTTTCCACTTTTTTCTCCTCTGACTCACCGGCGATGCTGGAGACGACCTCCGCTCCCATCTTGTACACCGCTGTAGGGCAGAAAATTCTTGGAACCTCGCGGATGATTGGCGATTGTATTGCAAGAGTTGGGACATTGTCTGTGAACAAATTGATGGCAACCTGACGCATGTAAGTTTCATAGCAGTAGCTTTTGGGTAAGGAGGCCCTTCATACCTCATAATATGCATTCATGTTATCAAATGCTTCCTCGGCTGCAATCATATCCATGTCCAAATCTTCTTTCGTGGTAATAGCAGATAACATTGTGGTGATCTCGTCGACGCTCATAGGTTTGCCTAGTTTTGACCGGTCATTGAGCATTGATTCCAAAACTTTCTTGTTAGAATCTTGTCGAGGGTTTTTTCTGTTGCTTAGAAAGAGACTGTTTGTTGTCATTGGATAGTCTTTGTGGACTTCGAGAAGGTCATCCAGTTTGGAGTAGGCCAAATTCAACTTTTCATCCATGATAGGTTGCAACCAGAAGCGAAAGATATTCTCACAGACATCTTCATCCGTCAAGTATCGAAGAAGGAGCTCAATAAACCTGTTTGCTGTCTCCCAGACTTTCTTAATGTGTTGCCGTGCAAGATCTCCCCAAGGGCGACTATAGAGACGGAAAAGTTCCCCAACAAGGAGAGGGTTCGGCAGACCAGGGAGCTGTAAGAGGGTCTGGTCAGCTTGCTATTTGGATAAATTAGCCACAGGGATGATGATATCGCTTACCTCGCGACCACGGCTTCTCTTTAACAGCAAACAGGCTTCTTTTATCGCCTCATCGCGCGATCGATATCTCCCAGTGAACATGTTCTCACTACCCATAAGCCAGTATGACCCTTCCTTTCGAATATTGCTCGCGAAATCAAAATGCATGTTCATCACACTCGCGCAAAGTCGTCTCTCTGGATTCAAATCATGCTGGAAGAACTCGTGGTCATATTCACCCTTGACAGCATCTCGGCAGATGGTTTGAAAAGTTTGACTGAGGGAAATGAGAAATTCGCGCTGTTGCTCAGGCTTGCTTCGACTCGGTCCTAGCTTGTCGCGCGCAAGCCTTGTCGCTGTGATCTGAGTTTGAATGTCTTCAACGAGACGTGGAAGTTCGCGTCGTACTTGGCTGAAGAGGACTTTGCTCAGGCGAGCACGTAAAAACTTGATCCCAAGAGTGTGTGCTGGAAGGCGATTGAAGCCACCTTGTTCGAAAAAGGCGGCCTCTTCCTGATCTCGAGTATTCTCCTGCTGATTTTGGCTGACGGCGGAGTCAAGATTCTTGACCATGTGCCAGCCCAAAGAAAATTTGACATCTTCATTCTTGGCGAGGGCGATAAATGCCTCCTCACTCTTCGAACCTTCCCTTACACAATCTGGCTTAGTGATAATTCCCAGGGTCCTTAGGCCTTGTGGATCAACTTTTCGTGCATTCCGAAGAATAATCTGGTTCCCGATATCGTTTTTTGCCGATACCACTGCTAAGATTATACTTCGAGGGTTTTCCAGATACCGGGTAACAAGCTTATGTACTAGTTGCACATCTCCAGTGGTTTGTGATTTTGTTTCAGAATGAATAAGGCCAGGAAGATCAACAAGTGTTAATTGAGGTTGAGATGGCCCACAGAACTCAATTCTTAAAATATCGTTCGAGAATGATTTCCCCGAGGACGACAGTCCCATTTCAGCCCTTGCACTGTGGAACAAGTCCCCAAAGTCATCTATGGTTCTCAACTCGCGGCGAAATCGATTTAGTCGGTCCTGGTCTGTCGCAGCCCTGTCCTCACCTGGTACAATCGAGACGTTTATCTCAACTCTCGCAGCACGACGGAGGATCACCTCGGTCGCAAATCGAGTGCATAGGGTATCTTGCTTGGGAAAAGGAATCCCGGAAATCGCTTCTAACACCGAACTCTTCCCGCTAGACTGATCACCACAGACAATCAGTTGTGGCAGCGCGACGAGCTCGCTGAGACCGCAAGCACGAAGAGAATCCACAATGTCCAGGACTTCCATCTGCTCGACCGACTGCAGCTTCTGCACTGAAGGCAGGTCAAGATCGTTGGCCTCGGCCATTTTCTAGAGAAAGTTTGAGTTGAATTCTAATGACGGATGGCTGATGAAGAGGACTGAAGAGTAGAATAGAAGAACGAAATGGAGGAGTGCCGGGAGCTCATCTTGAGTTTCATGAATAATCCAACAGCGGCGCAGCAGCGGTACAGAACCGATTGTGTCAGAATTGCAGTTGTATAGAGAGCTACTACAGAGAGAATCTCCTATATAAAGGGGTAGCGTACTCAGTAGTACCGCCTACAGTACTGAGTCTACGCCTACAAGCCCCATATTTCTAACAGATTGAGTTGAGGAGATAGCGTGGGCGTTTATTTGCGGGCCGGCCCCTTGCGAGTGCAGCAGCGCTAAAGTTAGGCTACAGGGCGGCATCAAAACGACCAAAATAAGGCAAATCAAACCTACTGATTGATATCTTTCAACAACATGAAACGGGGGTGCAAGTAACAAACGGAGCTGTCTAATCAGTGGGTGCTTGGGTGCCGCAATCATCACTTGGCGATTTTATAATTCTCCTTGTGTAGACCCCGTGCTACACCCTTACTTCGTTACATCTCTATACCTTAGAGGCGAAATGAGGCCAAAACCCAGTGACAATACAGCGCTTCACTAAGTAGATGGTTGCACGGCTATCTAGCGCTCGTCAACTTTTTAAGGGGTTCTCAATGGAGAGTCTACCGAGAGTCTACCGACTATCAAGCAAGGGGGTGCGGTTACTGTTAACTTAGCGCTGTATTATCCCTTGGTCTCGGCCGCATCTTTCCGTTAAGGTAGCTCGGAACCAATCATCAGATTCCTGAACTGGTCGTGCTCCGGAAGGGAAGTGGAATTAGGCATCACGTCCACTCTGCCTCACATATGCCTCACATTGGCACACGATTACTTAAATAGATAACTGCTAGAGAATACCTGCTGTTTTATATGTTTTGATCCCAGAGAACCAGAAACTATTGACGTCGCGGAATGAGAATAATCAAGGTCAGCATGGAAAGTGCCAGAGCGGACTGGTTGATGCTTTTGAATTTCAATGCATCAGTGGTCCTTTGTGATTTTGAGCAACGATGCAATTGGCATGAATGGTGTTCTCCGGAAGTTCTCTATCGTCAGTACCTCGAGAATCTGCGCTCCAACCAAATAATCCGTCCAGGTGATCGCTGGTATGACCTTGTCGAGCTCTACTCATGCAAATCCGGACAGATAAGAATAGAGACACCAGGCACCGACACTTCGATCGAAGACTTCGTATGAGCAAAGGACCAAGCCTGGTGCTCTTTGACTACAGCAAGTCAGGAGAAAGCTCAAGTTTACTCTCTCAGTCTTTTCATTTATCCTGGATTCGACAAGCTGAGTAAAGTTCGTAAAAGTCTCGGAAACTCTTACATATTCGATTCGGACTTACAATTCCCGAATATGAGAGAAACTACATCTCAGGTACGACGGCTCATCAGGCATTGCACAATCGATGCTCCAGAATGGCAAAGATGCCTCTGTAAATCTGGATCTGCCTATGAGCGCTTCCATACCCCTCCCTCAACGGGCTAGGAGAGTCATAAGAGCAGGTGATAAGCTCTACCCTGAGGACTGGGCAGCTTTCGACGTAAGTGGGGAGGATGTAGTAGTTGCTGGTCGCCAAACAGCAATGGAGTGGTGGACAACGAGCGAGCGAATGAATTTGCGAAAGGCGAGGAATGACAGAATGGCAATTTTGGCAAAGACAGACCGACTTTGAGATAAGTGTTGGAGCAGCTCGAGTCCTTAGAAATATCTCAGCAGTAACATTGAGACCGGCTGAAGGCAAACCCCAGAGGGCTTCTTTCCCGTTATAGACATGCTCTGGCTGGGTGGCGATTCTGTAAGGGAACAAATCTAGATCTCATAATTTTGCAAGTCACTTCGAGTTCATTAGGCATAGATCATGGCCAGAACAGGCTGTTCAGGATATTGTCAAATATGAATTGCAAATTCAACTTTCTGTCTCGAGTCGGCGACCGAAACCCTCTGGCAAAACAAAACGGGGCTGTCACTCCTAAAAGATTCAACTTGGGTGTGATTTTCCTTCTTCACTCTGCCAGTATGTTTCAAGCGCATCGACAACGACTTGCGCCATTGCGAGAAGCTTTTCCTCTTCCATCTTCCTTGCAACAATTTGTATGGAAGCCGGAGCGCCGTCGTATATTTCAGCATCATCTGTTTGCAGTCAATCTTTGCAACAAATTAGATAAACGTAAGAGAACTTACACGCTTCCATATTCAATCGATCCTTATCGGTCAGCGGCACGAAATCGGCTGGCACAACATCGATCTTCTTGTCGGCGAATGTGACTGGAATGACAACTGTTGTGTAATCCAATACAGTAATAAAACTTTTGTATGCTGTTTGATACCATTAGCCAATTTAAATCTAATGAAGGTGATCGACTGATTGTATATTGGCAGGTCCACTCACGCGAGTGAAAGAATTTGCCCGGCAACACAGCAGCATAAGGAGAAACTGGAAGGATGATTGCTTCCACAGGACGGCCTGGGAGTGTCAGTAACTAGACTTCAACGTAGCACATATCTTCCTCCTCAATACGTACCATTGCTGGTCTTGCTAGCTGTAGAACTCCAGTAGTCATGGTATCTCTGGCGATAGCTTTTCATATGCACGACCACTTTCTCGTAGTCTACAAGGCTCATGGATGGCTGTAGATTTCCATTGGGGAACAAATGTTGAATTTCCGGAACAATAGGCTCCCCAGAAAGCTTGTTAGCCTCGTAGATATCAGGACATCCGTCACCTCGAGCAATAGGACCCTAGTAAGTACAGTCAGTATGCTTTCACTGAATGAGAAACTTCTACGTTACTGACGTGGATAGCAATCGACTCGTTCACTGAGGGAGGTTCCCAAGGAATTGTCTGCCACCCTGTCATCAACACGTGAAAGTAGGTCCTTTGATTGAAGTTAAGTACCTCGTGTCCGGCTGCAAGCATAGCTTTCTTCACGATGCCAAGTGCGCGGGAAATCTGAGGATGTGGGGTCACAACGCCATCATGATTTACGAAACCGAAAGAAAGATTGTCATTCACTTCCATCCGGTAGTCTCTGAATGAAACTTGAAGAACATATGGATCATAAAGCCATGGCTCTGTGGAGAGTAGTGATTTGAACACTAGGCGAAGCGTCGAAACAGAGTGTCCCAATATACCGGCAACGGTAGCCATGATCATTTGGCCAGTGCCCTAGATGGTTAGAGATGCGATCATTTCTAGGGCGGATCCAACATACTGTATTCGCCACGTCCTTGAATGAGATACGACCAAAGGAAGGCTTGAGACTGAAGACGCCATTGAATCAGGCGGACAAGAAATGGAGCCACCTGGGAAGCGTCAGCAGCTAGAAAGGTAGAAGTCTTGAACTTATATACCTATGTCGGTCCCAATTCCGAACGCCCTTCCTCTCAAAGCCTGCATTGCTCCTTCTCCTGTCAAAGATTATTAGCATCTTACATTTAGAAGGTCAGGTGACAAATCAACACACCACCTCAGGATCCGCCGGTGGATAGAAGCTGATTATGCGGATTCCATGCATAGCCAAGTATATTGTTGTTCGTCTCAGGAGCCTTCGATGAGTTAGTCGTTTTGCCACAGGATTATAGATACTAGGTTGGGGGTGATCCAGCTCACCGAGATACTCTGGACAAGAGAAGTCTGAATCAAGCGTGAGTAAACGTTTCGATACTAGGCATGCTTGGAGAACACTTACCTTTCCGATGGGGATCGCGCCAAGGCTATAGAGCTCTCTAATCAATTCCCTTTCTGTATTGTTCTCTTTTCCGGTACCCTTCTTTCCCTCGAAAGTGCCGATCCAACCAACAAATGCCATGGAAGTTTCAAGGCCTTTGATGTGGAACTGGTCTTTGAGTATGAGAGGGATTCCAAGCAGAGGACCGATGGGTTTTTGATTCTTCTTGAAGTACTCGTCAAGCTCCTTGGCTCTTTCAAGTGCATTATCGAAGGCGATTTCGAGAAGGAGATTTGACTAGTAGAAGGTTATGTAAGACTTTTGGTTGAGCATAGGTGTTCACTAACCAGTTGGTGTGCATATGCAGCTCGCTTTGAGTATGCTGTAATGACCTTCACCGCGGTGAGGGAACCATTGCTTGTAAGCTCCACAATTTCCGGGACATCGAGTTTGGAGATAAATAGTGTCTCTTCATCCAAAAGATCTTCAATGAAATGTCCGGCGATGCTCCGTGTTACGTGGCTCTTCTTAATCACCGATTCAGGCAAGATCCAATCCTTAGGTATCTTGTCCATGTTCTGGCATCTCTTTTCGGAGGCAATCTCCTTCCATGATCGAGTTCCTGGGATGAAAATGCTGGAGTTTATCTTCACGGTTTTCGACCACAGAGCAACGAAGCAGATAGTGAAGAGTACGAAAGCGAAGACGATTCTTGTTGAAGAACACATCGCGATTTTAAGGAATCTTTTGAGCAGTACATGTACGCGCATCAGTCTACAAAGGGTGTGCAGATTTCTACCTGACTGGGTACTCTGATGTTTTTGTGTCCCTTGCCTAAGGTTCACCCAGGCTGCAGCAGGCACTGGGTGAACCAATCAGAAGATCCCAATTCTGGTGACCGATGAAGACCGCTAGAATGAATTGGTCAATTGCCTGTCAGATTTGGTAACATACCTAGGTACTCAAAGGAAAGTTGAACCTTCACCGAACATGAAGGCGTTGGAGTCTGTGAGAGCTTGCCGTGGGGCTTGCTTCGGGTGAGGAGGTGCTGGACCGGGAAGCTGCAGATGCCGATATCCTGGTTTCCGAGGCTCCTAAAGAAGAAAGATTGACTGATTGCCACGTACGCCTTCCTGTAACAAGCCGAAGAGATGAGAGCCCCAACAAGGGCACGCTTCTGGCGCAATACAAGAAAACCGAGAAGACTAAACGAGGGGTCCTCGTGGAGGAGAACGGTAAGGTGATCTCGTGAGAATGCCCTCAGCCTGGACCGATGAGAGGTTTCTCAATTGGGCAGAGCAGGGCCATATCTTCCTGGACCGATGAAACTTCCAGTTTCTACAATTGAACAAGCTGAGTCATGGACGGATGAGTTGAGAAGGCAGTCCTTCAAGTCATACAATGGACCGATGAGACCTTCATTCCTTCGAGCAAGTAGCTTTGATGCCGCTCGTTCCTCCTGAGTCTTCGTGTATATTTGAGAGAAATTGCTCGTGACCATTCTGGCAATTCTGTACAGCAAAGCCAAAAAAAAAATCAATCTCAATCCTATCGACTTCAAAACTCGTCAACTTCCAAAGTCCCCTTGAACATAATTACAATTGTAAACAATCAACTTCCGTTCATCATGTCATCGAAGCAAGAACACCAGCGAGAGACCATAGAGAAGGAAGACGCAGGGTCTTACCTGGACATGATTCGTTGCAACGGTAATCAGCACCCTCTTTTTCGTCATCTTACCAAAATCTGGTACAGACACTGATCATTTCAAACAGGTGATTTCTCCGCCTCTGACTTTCCTACCAAGACAGACAACCAGAAACAGGGCAGTTCCCAGCGATGCGTGCAGGGTTCAACCACAGGCACGATGGCTACATATGACAATACCAGTGAGGAAGGCGACATTGGCGTCGGGGAGTCTAGCGGGCTCAGGTGACCCCCAAGATTGGTCAGACCTGTGTATTGGAGTAGATAATGAAGATTGATGTCAGGGCAAAGGAATTGTGCCAGTTTTGGCGGACGGCGTTCTTGAGCTGGGCGTACAGCTGCTTCACCCACCGCGAGTGGATTGTAATCTCCAGGGAGGTATCTTTCTTCGCCGGAGGTTGCCTCTTTGCTTTCGGGGCAGCTCTGGCTTTGGATTTGGGTGTCGCTGTCGTTCTTCCTTTCTTCAGCAGGGGACCATCTTCCACACCTGTCGGAGCTGCACGCTTGGATAGCATCACGACATGATCTCCCAAGATTTTGACTTCTGTCTGGAATTCCAGGAGCTGACATTGGAGGTCGGCAATTCGTTTTTCTGTCATAGCCTCAGATCTTGCTGTAAATATGGATTTATAGAGAAAGATGACAAGTTTTTGCTAGTAAGGAAAAGGATAGTTGTTTTGTTACTTTTCCCGCTCTGTTCAAACATGATCTCACGTGTAAAAACGTGAAAGAGGACTAGAAACAAGGTAGTGTTTCACTGGCGTACGTGCGCATGAAACACTACCTCACCTCTGAAAACTCTACTAGCCGGCCACCTCCTGTTTTGCTCGGGGCTCGCGTACAAAGCCCCGAGCAAAACAGGAGGTGGCCGGCTAGTAAGGGCCACAAACAGCAACTAACGACCCAGTATATTTAGAATCACCTCAGCACTCATTTCTGCTTTGTCTATATCCCTAAATACAGTGATTTCTGCCACATACGACCATAGACTGGTGAGACCTGGGCATCCCGTCCGCTCTGCCATACATAAGCACCAGATCGGCAGATTAGTAGTTGGGTGGGTGACCACCAGCGAATACCTGCTGTTGTATGTTTTTTTTTTTTCGACTCATATTCTGAGGTCCAGAAACTTTCATGTCGTGACGTGAGTACCCCCTAAGCCGTTTGGAATATAGTCCTCCCCCCGGTTTAATTGTCTAGCACTGTCGATGATACAAGTGCCGCTCTTGAGGATCTGCAAAAGTTTCAAGATGGTTAAGCCAATCAAGACGTACTGTATCAACAATCTGATCTTTTGATTGGATGCATAACTTTAAGCAACAGGGTTTAAAACATTCAAATAGCAATGTGCTGAAAAGGCGCTAGACAATTAAACCGGGGAGGGGACCATACAGTCCCTATCAATGTAGTTTCGGAATACTTAGCTATAGGTAAGGTATCCGGAAACTGTTTGCAACTTGCTTTTCATTCCGATTCTCAGGGTCTACACCATTCCCACGAGGTTTTTTATATACAAACAATCATACTGCTTAGGCCTCGTAGAAAAAGCAACGTTTCTTACCTTATTCAAACAACTGCCAAGTATTCCGAAATTAAGTTACAATAGACTGTACACACTTTACAGGGCCCAGTGTAGCGCATTCGCCCTGTTATACAGTTAGTTGGTTGTTAGAAAGTTAGCGACTCGCTTCATTACTGCCCCCTGGGAGATTGTGTTAACGGCAGTTTAAGGCATTATATTGTCCGCAGCGGACTGGCTGCTGATTTTCAGTGTGCGCGTTGCGTGGTCAGCCCCGCGCGACCTCCGGAGAATCTGATCTGACCTCACTGAAAACTCAGAAGCCCAGTGTGCACCCGTAATTTTTTGATTCTTAAATGGAAATGTGTTGATTAGATATTTGAGGCTAATTGTACTCCTCAACTCTCATCGCACAAGCTGTGTTGAAATCCCGTGATCAAGTCATCCTTTTTGTTGACATTAAATGTGGTAAGCGAGAGGATAGTTCCTTGGCACCCTCCCTGCCCAAAGCACTCCTGTGGGGCGGGAGCAGAGCACCAACACAGAGAGAGCGTTTACGTGATGTAAGTTTGAGGAGTAATCAATGCTGGAGGGAAACTTCTTACGTACTAAGTAATTTCGATTTCTTGTAAAGGTTTCAAAGAGTTGATGGTTTTGCAAGTCCCTGAGGCCAATCAGTTAGTGAGTGCCGACGTGAGGCTGATGTGTGATAGACTGAAGAGAAAACGAGTTTCCTATCGCCCCACGATGACCAAGCCTCAACATTCAAACTCTTTCGAAACCTCTAGTACTCTACCAACGATTAAGACTGAGTAACTCATTACCATAATGCACAAATAAATTTGATCACATCCTAGCTAGCCTTGAAGGTAGCCGATTCTTATTTGCTGTCATGTCCCTGTGCTTAGGAATGATATATCTCTTTCATACGCAGCCAGTTCTTGCCTGCCAAAGAACGATTTGACGCGGCTCGGAAACACTCGAATAGGTGAAGCCCAACTTGAAGCCAAGAGCAAAGGAGAAGACATTCAGGCTTCCGAGCTCCTGATCGGCGGTCTTGATTCCAATAGGCAAATACAGCACCCAGAGCACACAGGCACACTCTGTGATTCAGACAGCTGCAGACAATATAAGTTTTACATTAAAGCTAGTACGCTCTGAGACTCACTGCTTTTACCTATCCCATCTAGAGAAACTTTGTAACGGACAAAGGATATTAATGCATGTTGGTTTGTTTGAGACAGACTCACCCAAAGTGATTATTAGATATAGAATAGTGAAGTTGTTTACTTCAGATATGTGATGTCTTGAGATGTTCTAAATTCAATTTTTGGCATCAAAGCAGTCCTTGTGCCATGAGTGCTACCTCTCTTGTAGTGTGGGTGTTCTGCGTTTGGCCCGCCACAGTAACAAAGGAATATGTTCTCAAGCGGGGTAATCGCATTTAAAAGAATAAAAGCCTTCCTCTAAAGCCAGTTGGGAAGTTGTCATAGTTTTATTGCGCATTATTAAGATGTCGTGCACCTGACGCACCTGAGGCACTCCCTAAGGCGCTCCAGCTAACTAGAGGCTACTTATATAACTAGAACTCCTAGAGCTTCCTCTTATAGGGGAGCTCTAGAATACCTTAATAAATCAAGACTTTCACACTACATAAAGCTCCTCCTTATAGTACACGATAATTAAGAGCTATATTCGCTCGTTTAAGCTATTATACGAGTATACTACGTAGTATAGGTAGAGTTATAGGTAGTATCAAGAGATACTTACACTACTACTTAAAGAACTCCTTCAAATACCTCCCTGAACTTCCCGAAATACTCTTAACACTATTAGTTCTATAGAAAGCCTCTCAGATATATTAATATACTTTTAAGATAAGTTAATTAAACATAAGAGTGATACTCTTAATCAGAGAAAGTAGTAGCCCTAATAGTAGATAACCTTCTAGTACTATACCGAACTTAAAGGAATCTAGAGATTTATTAACCCTAACGCTGATAACATTAGAAATATTATTAAGTAACAACCGAATCTCCTAAGTATTAACGATTTTATATAAGAGGAGACGAATAGTTACCTTAGTAAGTAGATAGTATTATTAATATAAGCTAACCTAGATTTACTAGCGAAATAGAACGCCGCTACTACTAAGGAAAGAAAGAATATAATAGAACTGCTAGTGTCTATAAGTAAGCCCTTAGAAGCTAAGTTTAAAGATATTAAGGTACTCTAAGAAGCTTGAATAAGGGAGTACTCGAATAAGCTAGCTGAATAGATAGCGCTTAATAACTATATTCAGAACCTCTTTAACTAAGTAAATAATACTATTAGCTAGTCTATTCTAACTAACGTAATTAATAATAATATAGCCGAGGGCGCCGTAAGACTATAAGCACTAGTCAAGTCTATTAAGTATAATATAGCACCTTTAGATATAGTAGTACTAACCTCTATTATTTCGGACTACACTAATACACTTAGCCTACTAATATATTAAGATAAGAAGTCGCGAATTAAACCTCGCACGTAGTATAAGCTATAGTAAAAGAACTTCTGTCTTACGAGAGTATATAATATTCCTAATATATAAGAAATACGTAATATACGAGCTTTCCTAAATATAGTATTAGTTTAGTTAAAGACTTAGGCCGCTTAAGTACTCACTGATATTATAAGAGATAATACTCTAGGATATTAGTATAGTATAACACTAGAGGAGTATAATCTAGCGTTTATAGCGAATATAGAGGAGTACTACCAGAATAGAAGTAAGAGAGCTAATAGTTTCTACGCTATACTAATACTAGGTAGTCGTTCTAATATAAGAGGCTTATAAGACTATTCCGGAAGCTCTCAGAATCGCTCCTATTTAAATCAAGGAGATAGGAAGACTAACTACCTCTATAGAATTAGATACTAGCACCCTCTAATTAAGTACTAGAAGCTCTGTTTCACCTATAATAGCTTTTAAGCTAATAGTATAAGATTCTATCTAAATAATAAGTAAATTAAGAGGATTCATAAGACTATCTAAGCACCTAAGTATATAGAACTATACTAAGAGATCTCTAAGGAAAGCTAGACTACTATCTCTATAGCTCAGATTACTAGGAAGAAGCTTAGTAAGAACTAAGAACTGTTATCTTAGTAAGCTAAAAGGAAGTACCCTAGAAATGTTAATATAGCTACTATTAATTTAAAGCTCTTAGACCTTAAAGAGATACTCGGAATCTACACTACGGACTTTATCGACGTTCCTTATATACTCTTAGAGAGTACCTTAGTTAATAACTATAGCGCCTAGCACTTAGTTAATTATAAGAATAAGCTAGTTTTAAGTTCCTTTAAGAGATTAACTAATAACAACTATATAGAAGCTAGAATATAACGAATTCCAGTAGTTAGCAGAGGAAAATAAGTATTTAAGAACTCCTTAGCTAAGTCGAATAATCTAAATACTTAAGACCTATCACTTAATAACGTTACTATAGTCCGTGATTTCTATATTAATATTATCTCAGAGGTATTACTAAAAGACACCGGGCTATAGTACTCAGGGAAAGATACTACTTTATAGTATAAGGAGATTCAGATAAGTATAGTTATTAGATAACTAATTCAAAAGTTTAACTTAACTTTCTTTAAATATAAGCCTTTCAGATACTCTTATCGCTCCTATAACCTAGTGACCTTAATATACACGCCTATTATAATATACCTAACTCTAAGTCGTAGCTTAAATAGGCAAGGTTTCCAATTATTAAGTTAACTACTTAAGGAGTATTCCGTAACTCTATAACTATAGTACCTATATACTAGCTATTTAAGAGAGAGTACTCTATAAGCGTTACTTAAAGCAGGGAGAAGCGTATAATTTAACAGAGTATCGAGAATCTAGTATAAAGACTATACTATTATATACGCTAGAAATATTATATTAAGATAGAAGTTAGAGAATAAAGTAGCTAGGCTATTCTACTGAATCCTCTAGGACTTATTTAACTTTAATATAAGTTATAATAACACTCGCTAGCTACTTATTATTAAAGATAAGTATAGTAGGAAGCTCTTTAGCTACACGTTACTAAGTAAGTTAACTAGCTACGTTATACTAGTCTTAAAGAACTTTAAGTGTTAGACTAAGCGTTAATATAGACTATTAGTCTATATTATTTAGTATAATAATAACACCTTAGTTATAGCTATTCAAGGCACGTTAAAGTACAAGGAATAGATTATAAGAGAAGAGATAAAGGTAGAGAATCTCCCGCTATATACTAAAGAACCTATAAGTAGCGTAGAGCACGTAAGATAAGAGATTATTACTAAATCTATTAAGATATATATTTAGGCGAACCTACTAAAGAAGCTTTACTTAGAGGTATATCATATAGTAATCTACCTTTATAATATAAATCCTCTCGTATACCGAGAGATAAGGAGTCTAAATCAAGTACTCTAGGAATAGTTTTAGAACTATTTTCAGTAGTATAATCTACTAATAGTAAAGAAGCTCTTAACTAACTTAAAACCTAACTAAAGTAAAGTATACACGTATAAGGCGCGTATATATCTAATTACAACTAATAGAGAAGCTAGAAGGAATTATAGAAGCTTTAAAGTTAGCCCTAAGATATATATTAGATACTTAGTTAGTTATATTACTTCTAACTTATATAAGATCTAAGTGCCCTAGCTATACTATATAGTAATCACGTGTAATATCCGGTTTAATAAGATAACGTTCTATTCCCCTAAGAAAGAGAGAAAAGTTAGCTAACCTACCTTTACTCTAAGGGAGCTTATTAAAGACTTAGAAGAGAATATCGTTACTCTAGATATAGAGTATAGTATTAGTAATATTACCGACACAGTTATAGCGGAATATATAGCTAAACTAAACAAAGCTATATTTAAGGCTAATATTAGTATTAAGACTACTATACTAGTCGCTAAGAAGGTACTAGAACTAATAGATATTACTCTAATAGAGCTTCTATAAAGCTTAGGAGTAATACTAGAGGTATAAGAGCTAATAAAGGTTAACTCGCTAAAGCTCCCTTAGACCTCTGAATTACCCCCCTATAAGAGTTAGACCTCGGGAGTAGAGAGTAATAATATAATCCTTTATAATAATAACTTCGCCGATAGTAATAGAGATCTAACTCCCTATGAGAAGTTAAGTTAAAGCGCCCTGAGAAATACTAAAGCTATAAAGACTAATTATCTCTTACCCTAGTACTAGAGGGACGCTATAAGTAGTAATAATACTAGTCTAGATATTAAGAAGGCGCGCTAATAAATATACTCTTAAGTTATATTACTTAGCTAATAGTTATAAGACCTTAAGTAATAAGTCACTAAGCTTCTAAAAGCTTCTCTTAAAGCGATAAGGACTAAGTTTCTACAGGCAGCTAGAAATAGCTACTAATAGTAGCGAGTAATAGAGTATAATTAAATCCAGGTAACTTAAGAAGCTTAGAGAGAATATAAAAAGCTTACTACACACGGCTATTACTTTATAGTAGTAGCTCTAAGATAAGATAGCTACTCGCGCTTTTAAAAGTTTACTATAACTTTTTATAGTAAGACTCTAACGCGAGCTAATAGCTACAATACTATCACACTTCATATAGTAGTTTCAAGTACTATATTAGATATCTAAGTAGAAGTAAGAGCTTCTAACTTATAAAACTAATATTAAAGGAAGCTCCTAAAGCTACCTAAGAACTAAAGGGAGCTAGAGAGTTACTTATATAGTAAGCAGTTTAAGGCTAACACGGAAAAAGAGATATTAAACTTAGAAGCTTAAGACTATTAGAGACTAATTCCCAGGGAAGATATAGCTACCTCACTGATTCCCTTAAAGTAGATATTTACTTATAAGGTAGATTCTATAAGATAGCTTAAGCGTTATAAATCTTAGATTATAATATAAGGTAATATATAAGATAACTTTATAATATTCTTAACCTACACAGCTATACTTATAGCGAGGTCGTTCTAAGTCGTGATAGTACTAGCGGCTTAATTCGACTTAGAAGTAAAGCAGTTTAATATAATTAACGCCTTTATTAATATAAAAAGAGATAAGAGAAGCGCCTTAATCTTGTATTTCCCTTCAGAAAGCTAGAAAAAACTAGGAATAGTAGTAGAAATTAACTAAGCGCTTTATAGCTTAAGAGACTCACTTATACTCTAGTATAGCGACTTTATAAAGATACTTAGTAAGCTAAACCTATTTTCACTCGCAGAGGAGCTATATATCTTTATAAACTAGTATAGGACTATCTTTATAGCGTTCTATGTTAATAATATTCAGGTCTTATATTATATTAGATATGCTAAAGAGGGCTAGATAATTATAAATAAATTACACGAGGTATACGAGCTAATAGTCCTAGGAGATATAGAATAGTTCTTAGGAGTATAAGTAGTACGGAATAGGGAAAAGAAAATAGTGTCTCTCCTATATAATATCTATATTAAGAAGATAGCTTAGAAGTTTAATATAGTAGATAGGAAGTACCCTAGCACGCTTCTCCTGTACTATAAGCTAGTTAAGAACCTTAGTATAGTAACTTTTAAGTAAATCAAGGAATATTAAAAGAAAGTTAAGTTAGTGCTATATATAGCTATTATACTCCGGCTAGACGTCGCTTTTATAGCCTCTTAACTATTATACTTCCTTACTAACTTAAGTATACTACACTTAGAGGTAGTTAATTAGACTATATAATATCTATTCAGCTTAAGATTCTTAGCTATTATCTATAGTTAGAAAGATAAAGAGATACACCTTCTTATTACTTTAGACGCGTCTTTTATAGATAACACTAAATCGCGTTATTCCTTCTAAGGATTCCTAATTATACTATTTAGAGAAGCTATTATTTAGAAAGCCTCCTAATAAGATACTATCACTACTTTAATAACTAAGGCAGAGCTTCTTAGTATAGAACAGACTACTAAGGAGGTAATAGCGCTTTAAAGGTTCTTTAAAGAGCTAAGGCTTAATATAAGAGCTCCGTAGAATATATTCTATAATAATAAACAGATAATTCAGTTAATAGTTAAAGAGAACTAGTGAATCTTAATAAAGCTTCAGTATATTAATATACAGAATATATAACTATAATAGGAGTATAAAAAGGGGAGTTTTCAGGTAACGTATCTCCTAATAAATAATATACTAGCTAATAGCTTAACTAAAAACCTATTAAGGTAGAAGTTTAAAGTATTTATTACTCTTTTAAACCTTTAAGACTCTTAAGCTAATATTAAGAAGCTCGCTTAAGCTATATAATCTATATAGATACTTTCTTTTATTATATTTCCTTTACTTTATATTTATAGTTCTTAAACACTATTAGAGAGAAAAGAAGAAGTAGAATTATAAGACTTAATCCTAAGCTATTACTTCGGGGTTATAAAGCCGCGCTAAAATAATATAAAGAATAAAAGACCTGATCCTAAGCTATAACTTCTAAGTTATAAAGCCGTACTAATACGCTAGCCCGAACTATAATAATAAAGGAGTAATATTCCTAAGCTGCTACTTAAAGGTTATAAAGCTTATACCGCTTACTAAGGAAAGAGGAGAAAGTTAATTAACTGCCGGGTAGCGCTAGCTATAATATTAACCTTTACTAAGGTAAAAGCACATAAGGCTAAACACGCCGCAGGAGTAATAATAGCAGCTCCCGTAGAGCTAAAGCTTATTCCTATAGCACTAAAAACAGAGTAAGGGGGAGGAATAGTAGTCTCTCTACAGAGAGTAGAGATAAGAGTAGGAGTAGTAGCTAATATTAATAGTTAGATAATATCTGAAATCTATAAGACTATTATTATAACTTATAGATAGTAGCACAGATCTTATCCTTATCCTTATCCTTATCCTCCTTAGTCTCTAAGGCCTTCCGAATAGTAGCCCGGCGAACTATAAGAGCTTATATATATTATAAAGTCAGCCTCGCTTAGTACTTTAATATTAATACCTTAATATTTTATTATTCTAACACTATAATATAAGGAAACACTTACGCGTGTGCCCTCTAAGAGAGCCTAGGCTACTAAGTAGCTAGCGAAGAGTTCAGCGGCGCGAGCAGAAGTAGTGATATAACCCGATTTATTATTTTTATAATAATAAAAACAGCGTAAAGCTATCTCTTCGTTATAATAAGAGTCGCCTAGCGCACCTCGTAAACTACCGCGAATATAGTAGCTATAAGGTATAGTACAGATAGCCCCTACTATAGCAGGGCAGCAGGCAGGAGTTAGTGCTAGTGCTAGTAGTAGTAATAGTAATAGTAGTAGTAGTAGAGTAGCGGTAGCAGGGGAGCTACAGTAGCTACAGGCCTATTTTATAAGTATTAGCGTAGTTCTAACAATTTCTTATAACACTAACTATATCAGAATCTTTAAATTAACAACTTATAGTCTTCTTCTTTACTACGCGAGTAGCAGCAAGATTAAAAGCGCGCGAGGCACGGGCAGCGCGAGAGCTTTTAGCTATATTTACTAATATTACGTCGAAGTTATTATTTAAGGAAAGAGTGTTCTAGGAGACCTACCTAGTTTATATATTCAGAGCTACTAAGCGCTTAAGACCTAACGCTATCAGTTGATATTAACTCTTATTATAGTTCAGGTAGTATTATCTGCACTATTTATATCGCTTCGCTTACTATTATAAAACTAAGCGAGAGGGTATATTATATACCTGACGCACCTAAGGCACTCCCTAAGGCGCTCTAGCTAACTAGAGGCTACTTATATAACTAGAACTCCTAGAGCTTCCTCTTATAAGAGAGCTCTAGAATACCTTAATAAATCAAGACTTTCATACTACATGAAGCTCCTCCCTACAGTACACGATATAAGATAAGTCACGTAGGTTTATATCACTATTAAGTATTAGATATTTTCAAGTGTTTGATTAATCTTGGAATAATAGAAGTACTGTTGGTCCGCAGACCTATGCCATGGAAATATAGGGGGCAATCAAGGGGTACGGGTAATCCCGGTTAGGGGGTGGAACCCTTTCGGATGCGAACCGGGGGTTGTTCGGGAGGTGGTATATATTCTGACCCTTAGACACTCTTTACAATACACACTTTTGAACACCTTTGAACTGAACCTTGGATTTTGACGTATATCGATATACACTTGTTATTTGTTTACCGGTACGATACCAACAAGTACTGATACTTATAGAGATTATATTGTGCTTTTTAGGTAAGGAAATGGAGAGATATAAAGTCCGGATTTTCTACTAAATATATAACAATATCACATCGCGACTATGAAGAAACAAATGAGTGGAGCTCATGCTGGGATCGAATACGTAAGGATTACAATCACATGAATTCACTACTCCTTTGTCTCCTGACCGTGACGACCTGGCTTCTTAAATAAGTATAGAAATACCTATATATATTAGAAAACGGTGAGGTCGGGCTACGTTCGCGAGGTACGAAAAGTTAGGAAAGAACTTACAAACATCGCTAGTTCCTGGAGCAAATGGTCTTTCACCCGTCATGGTATTACCCCAAACTTCATCAAAACCGCCTTCAGGATGTGCTACTACTTGGAGGATGACCAGTCAGTGCCTAAAAATCACGTTACTCATGTCAGAGAGGATAAGGCGGTTGGGCTGAACACGTGCCTTTATTGTGGGGCAACAACAACATCGACGCGACGTACTTCCTCCTACTCAACTTCAACGCCATAAACTTGAAAATACTACCACCTTCAGTCCGTTTCTCCTCAATAACACTCAAAGGCAATGACAGAGTGCGCTACCCTTGAACTTGATGCACTGGACTCCCAACAAGTCAACTACACCGATCGTACCACTCACTGGATAAAGACGGGGGAGCACCTGTTCGATGCTAGCTTTGTTGAGGTCAAAGTGACCGGAAGTACACTTGTCACTGAGGTTCAACACAGCTTGACTGGGCCGCATGATGATTCTGATTTAGATTCCGTAGACCTACTTGTTGGCTTTAAAGACGACCCTCTCATACCAGTTGCTGGAGCCAAAGACGACCCCCTCATCCCCAGCACTGAACAAATTCACCATACTTTCCTACGGTGCCAGAAGATCTGGCAGAATTATGTCGCTAGCGCTATTTCACTGCCCCCCGGCTGTGTTGCAGCTGTGGCCATATATCCGGATATTTTATTGCAACAGATACCACCTCTTCCTTGGAATCTGCCCCGGAAGCGGAGCATCTCAGGAGAGGCAGTATGGCACATTCCGAAACCCGAACTGCCCAGGGCTCCTGGTCTCGAGGATTGGAACCCAGATGAAGTTCATGGTGTCAAAAAGGAGTTCCTCCTGTCGATATCTAAAGCAACAGAATTCCGAACAGTGAACCCATCTGACCCTCGACTCAACGACACGCGACCGAATGGTATTGCAATACTTGTGCCATTGTGATCCTACATCTTTACTGTGAGATTTCTGGAAATGCAAAAGCGATCTATTCGCTACTCCAATACCCGATTAACCCCAGTTCTTATTGGAGAGTACCGACCTGGACCTGACGACATTGCCATTCATCTCGGCCCCGCTTCTAGAGCTTTGGTACGGTGGTTCAGTGCTATTCTGGCACCAGGTCTAGGATGGAATAGCAGAGGCCCTCTTCCGCCATGGGCCGCACAATACCATCCCGAAACTCGGTTTGTCATCACTGTGGACGCGCCATTCGTTTTTCTGGATCATGAGGTACCTCCCTCGTCGGACAGTGCCGCAAATATTCTGATTGAGTTTTGTACTTTGTTTGACTTTCAGCCTCCTGTGGATGGGCTCCCCACTTCTTTCGCATTCCAACAAGTCACAGTAGCCTTCCTAGCTGCTCTGACACTGCCGTTCTACAGCAATTTGGATCTGAAACCACAGCTACCGCTGCCAAATATTACCATCAACCACAGAACGAGCTCAACAGCCCCTCACTTCATTCGAGATTATGTCAAAGATCTTCCATATTACATGACTCTGAGCATACATCCAGGATCTGTAGGATCTGCACTCTGGAGCATATTCTGGGAACCAGGGTTAGCTTGCAATCTCGTCAGTGCTTGGTTCGGTGCAATACTGGAAGTTTTGCGGCCTACTATCGAGACAGCAGATATGGAGAGGCTCGCCAAGATATTCATCACCCGTCGAATGCGACCAGCTCTCCTGTGGCTTGGTGTTTTGGTGATGGGTAACACTGCGATATTAGATTTGATAGTTTCTTACCTTGAAACTCATCAAGAGCGGGCGAATTTTGGTTCTTGGTCGGGGCCTGATGTAGATGTTGCTGCCTGGACTGGTTCAAAGCAGTCTTTTTTGGACGAAGATCCATTGGGATCATATGAGAAACTCTCTGCAAAAGTCCCACGATCCGACCTCCTTCGCCATCGCTTCAACTTTCGATTTGGCGGCCTCGATATGCCACGTTTTGGATGGGAACCTGTCGGCCACGTGTTCAAACAAGACATTGAACCTGAGCTATGGCCACAATTGGAGACTGGGCGTTCGCGAGAGTACAAGCACTGGATCTGGTGGCTCCCAGTACAAGGAGGAAGAGAACTGCAAAAGGTCACCAAACCGTCTATTGAGAAGGGCTTCCTTTGCGACAATCCCCAACGTAGGCGAAGCTTCCATGACGAGAGAAATCATGAGAGTGGAAGTATAGCGATTCCATGTGGGTTCACTTGCAAATTCAAGCTCACGCTTTCAAAAATAGCAACGTTTCATGTAGTCTCATTTGGATCAAAGGAGGCTTCTGGGGACAGGAGTCTTGGAGCCATGGTGATCCCAAATGTCAGAATTCATCCCTGGATGGTAGGTTCTCGAGGAATTTAAATCGACCATCACATCAGTAAGGTATCATTAAGAAATACAACTGTGATATAAATTCAGAAGAAACAAGATACGTCGTGTACAAATGATGCTCTGCTTTCCAAGATGTTCCAACTCCGCGGCGATTTCAAGCTTCTCCCAATTGCCAAGTGTAGTAAACTCGTCCAGAATTTTTCCCAGTGTATTCGAAACACTGGTACACCTTACCGCCGACCTTTCTGGAGCTTTCCTTCCAATCATTTTCTCGAGTTTTGACCTCTCCACCTGCCTCATTCGTGAAATAGTAAAACACCCTCTTCTTCTTCTCCTCTCTCACAGTTGTAACTAGTGTTCCATCTCGAGACGCAGATTCGCCAGTAGATGTGCTCATGCTCGGATAGCTAGTCTCGTCCTGCACCTCCTTTCCTTTGCTTCTTTGTGATGTCGAGCTCGAATCGTCAACACTTGTCTGGTATTCGTACCTCAAGATACCATCTGGGTCCCCGGCACTGCTTGCATACTGTCCAGCTGTACTATCCCATTCCCAACCACTCCACTCTCCCGTAAGGGGTTCATAATCGACCTCCCACGTGCCTGGGGACGTCTCGCGCTCTCTCATCCACTGACTCCATTCCTTGCTCCACGACCAGTCATCACATCCTAGCTTAGCACTCTGGCCAATATGACTTGTCTCCAGTTGGTCTGCGAGATCTGAAATTGCTGATGTGTCCCTTATATATCGGTCTTCGGTCCATGCGAGGGGATCTTCAGAATCTCCGGAATTGACTCGGGCATGTCCGGCACTCCATGTGACGGGTAGCACAGATCATTCGCCACCGGCATGATCCTCATGGATCTGATCTTCGTCCTCATCCTCGTACTCGTCATCGAGGGCTCTATAGGCTGGGTGGTCTGGCTTGTACTCATGATCTGCGAGTGGTATTGCAGCTTGGGCCCTGTCGGGATAGAACTCTCTCCCGCAATAACAAGGTATGAAACAAAGTCTCCATGCCCTGCTAGACCCGTCACCGTGGAGTGATGTTTGGCATATCTCGAAGAACTTGCCGCATTTCGTACACTTCGAGTCTCGTTTACGAGCGTGCTCATTCATTGCGTGGCCACATCGCCCACAAAACTCGTCTCTTCCGGAATTTGCAGACATTTGGAAATGATATTGAGAAATCAGATACAGGAGTTCGCCGGGTATTGAGCAAAAAAGAGAGCTCGAAACTCAATAGAAAACAGCAGGATATATATACTTAAATGTATCCCAAGACATATGCACCTGTTTTCATTATGACAAGGCACCCGTCGACTGAAAGAGTAGCCTGTCAAGATAAGATCTTTATTCGCTGAAGTACGTCGGACTCTTCACTTCCAGCTAGACCAAAAGTGACTGCATACACGCTCGTCACTTGCATACATCTATAGCAAATTCAGATTCAAGTGATAGAATGAATAAGGCGTTACAAATACTCCGTACGTCAGATGGACCAGCTGAACTACGTGTCGGTCGATCCCTTCCATGTGCACTCTACCGTAATGGTTAGAATGGCGTTCTTTTTGCAGCTGGTTTTGAGATCGATTGCTACATCACCCCAGCCTTCTGAGCTGTAAATTCTGCCAATCTCGCCTAGACCTGGGTTGATGGATACAATTGGACAAACAGGGAGTCGGATGTTGGCTGGGCACCAGGCGTTGACCGTCACCAAAGTTGATGGCAGCAGGATGTACTATCGACCCCTGCAACCGTTTTGTAACAAGCACCTATCTTTGACTTGTCGTCCTGTGCATGACATGCTGTTGGCGGTTGCCTGTTGGCTGATAAATGGTGGAGCATTGCAGATGAAGGGTGTGGCTTTGTTGATATCCTGTCAATCACTGGGAAAGAAGACTTGGACGCTTTCACACTGTCACACAGTTCCGGAATGAATCATCTACGGTATCTGGCCATAGATAGATGTTCCATAATTGTGCAAAAAGAGGGCTGTATGTGGTTAAGCTGTCTTCGGAAGTATGGTAATATCGGCTCTCTGTTAAATGATAGCTAGGCGAATTTTCAAATGGACGACAGCAAGAAGACCAAATACTGTCTTGCATATGCAACCTAATGATACTAATGTTATAATGAAGGCCTCACACGCAAGTCTAGCTCTCTCTTTTTCGATAGCACAGTACATTTACTTTTTCTATCTGCAGGGTTCCATATGACAGGACATCCACGTCTATCGCTTATTTGCATCACAAAAACGATGTTGATTTTTGTACTTGAGATCTACCAGCGAATCCAGAAATGCGAATTCCTAGTATTCTAGTACAACCAAGGATGTCAATTAGCCAATACTCACAGAGCGCTTGTGAAACACAAACATATTTCTCGACATCATCATCAATGGTGTTGTATAACACAGTTCTCTCCTGGGCGATTGAAGTCGTCTCGGGCGTATCTGAAGTCCTGAAATGCTCCAGATGCGGTCACTGATCGTGCATGTAGACAAGGCATAGTGGCGTAGCCGGACAAGTCTGGATGCTGCACCGCGCTCACACAGGGCCCAGAGGAGAAACGGACCGTTATTTTCGGTGAGAGAATGAAGTGAGGCAACCCAATATGGTGATGATGCGGAGGGGGTCTGCGGGGCCGTCCTCCGTCTGTTTGGATTGATAGGCAACCTTACGGACTTAAAATCCAAAAACGAGAGCAGAAGTCTCCCAGGTGTGGACTGTTTCTGGATCAGGAAGTTCACGAGTGGCTGAATTTAAGCATGCCTGTGCTGCGCCCGTCTTGATTGAAGCGAACGCAAGAGCGCCGACCACATGATCGCTCGTCCATTTTCCAGACTCCGTACAACTGTCAATTTCCCAGACTTTCTGCAATCGGGAACTTTCCATAATTTTTGCGACTTTCGATTGTCTCAACTTCTCTGGTCACTAATTTGTCGGGCTCTCTGCAACAGTCATTTTTCCAGACTTCTTACAGCCGTCACTTCTCCAATCATTCTACAACCGGTATTTTTCGATACTTTTGCGACCGTCAATGTTCTCGACTCCTCCGATCATCAATTTCCCAGACTTTCGGCAACGGCCAGTTCTCCGAACGTCTTACAGCTGTTTATTTCCCAGACTTTCTGCAGCGGCTATTTTGTAACTTCTTCTGGATCACCACTTTTATATGACAATCGATTCAGATGCCAATCTACTTCTCAGCACAGAAGCTCAAGCTGACTCCTTTAGAGTCGTGCGATCTTATTGAGCTGACTAACTTACAGCCGCACAATTTGAAATCCAGGAAGCTAGTAGGACTTCGTAATGCCGTGAAAGAGCTCTCCCGGATCTATTATCCTTCTTCTAAAGAATGTGATGATTGGAAAACGTCTTGGAAAGAAGGAAAACATTTCCTCGATTGTCTCGATGAAGTACATTTAGCTGGCACCCGGCCTAAAACTGGAGAAAATCAGTTCTATCGTCTTCTAGAACTATACGAAAAGGGAGAGAGTGTGCTGGGGGAGTTTCTCTCTTCTCTTTCTCCTCCAGTGCTTTTGGACGTCATTTGCAACAATAAGGAGAGCGATTTGGAAAAGCTCCAACATGACTTGGAGCTTTATGGCAAGGAGTGTGAAGCTGTACAAGAGCCTCAGTGTAGACGTCTTCGAAAGGCTCGGGAAAGAAGCTCAAAGTTTGCACAGGCTTGGGCTGCTTGGGATGCACAAGTTTCAGAAAGGAAGCCATCAGTGACGGTGCCAGCGCCTCCTTCTAACCCCCAAACGGTCTGCAAAGCTAGTCGGCAGCGAATTGATCCTACTCTTACTTCTATCGACAAGAGAATGGGTCTGCCTTCTCGTGGGTGTATCTCGAACGGCGAGGCACCTCCAAAGATATCGCCGCAAAACCAGCAGCTGGTGTACAATCTCGCCCATGCCACTGGTATCAATAGCGGACGAAGAACGAGACCACTTCCAAAGCGTCGGCGGGTGGAAGAGGCATCGGATGAGCAGAATTACCCGACGCAAGAATCGCCAGTGTCGAGCGGCGAGTCTTCTGGATATAGCGGACGACCGGCAGAGAGCAAGACCCACGAGAGGGTTATTTATGGAAGCTATAGTGAGTTTCAGAGATTCCCAGATTTTCCAAAGTTGAAGATCCATAGCAATAGGTGGTCCTTCGCCCTCGTCCACATGTATATTTGATGTTTCCAGCTCGGAGACCCAAAACTGTCAATCTACCAAGATGGAGAATAAAGAGAACCAGACGATGGCTCAAGATCGGACGCTAATGATCTCCGATATTATTGAGAGCATTCCGTCACCAGGTACCACCGTCCCGCAGCTTCTTTCGTCGTTGTCCCTTACCTGTACTAGTGAACACGATGGCGCAGAAGGTGAAAAGACTTTTCCAACTATTGTCATATCCACGCTAATCAGTGTCAGGTGGAATCGTTTTCTACGACGATCGGCGTCAGGTAATCGCTCGAAAGGCATTTCTGCTGAAGGCTTTGGAGAAAATTTGCGTGTCAGCATCATTGGTGATATCGAATAAAAGCCCTGACGTTCTGCCGTTGGTTGAGTTGGTTTTCAGGCTGGAAGGTATACTTTTCATAAGCAAGATGGAGATTTCCGGAGAAGTAGCCAAGAACATTACGAAGGATTTCCAGACAGAGACGTTCAACGTCTATTTCCCCAGAGAGCTATCGTCATAGCTTATAGTAGTAGTAGAACTGGGCAAACCCCATGATATCATCCCCTTCATCCACAGCGATAACGTACCATCCGCTGTCTGCTGGACCGGTGCGAACAGTTTCATATCTCGTCGTGATTTGTGCCACACCCTCGCTGTATTTGTTGAACAGAATTGCGCATACTCCCATGGGCACACTCACAATGCCGTTGCTGTGTATTGGTTCCGGGCTCCGGGATACAGTCTTTGCAGAAGTATGGGCGGAAGTCAGCACATGGCACATCTTCCTCGTATGACTGCTAGGGGGGTGTCCTACGAGTTTTAGAACCTTTTTATTAACAGCTTCTGTATCCATTATTATGTTCGTGACATCCTGGGCCCTAACCTCCGCCTCTTCCTCATCCTCATCCTCTTTCTTCCCCTTCCCCTTCCCTTTCTTATCTTTATCTGTCATGTCCTTCGAGTCCGCGGGGTCTGCAGATGCGAAAAGTGCTCTCTTGTGTAGTTATAGCTTGGGCAGGCAGAACCTTTCGATCAAGGTCTGGCAGTCGGTGCAGAAGAGTGGTATATTGCTAACGTCTCACAATTTTCCAATAGTGATTGAGCTGCGTTTAGCCTGGTCTCTTGACTAGATCTGACTTGATCAGCGAAGTCGGATTGATCGCGGCAGATTCGTTCTCCTATCTCCTTCGTGATTCAGGTCGTATGACAGGTTCCGATGAACCTTGATGTTCTACGTGTACGTGCGTATGAAGATAAAGCCTGAACCACGTTGCAAGTTGTCTGGCCAATCGCCCTATCACCGGCTGAGGCCTTTGTACGCTCTTTCGTGTGCGACTGTTGCTTCCAAGGCGGTCGATCGCGTTGCAATTCACTGCAGCAAACTTGAGTCTCTTTACGGAATGAAGGCGTATATCATGAATGTGAGCGACGAGGAGCCTAAATGCAGATGTCTCAGAAAGTATGATGCTTGCCAGGAAATTTCGTGGGCAACCCCACCATTACGGTACACTGAACCTGGAAGTTCTTTACCCATCAGCTACCCCGCAGAACGTCTCGTGACTTTCTCCTCCAATGTCAGCCTCAAGTCTTGGCAACAAATGCGGTACGGGGTTATCTCATAAATCAGACCCTCCTTGGTGATACATTCGCCCACCCCCCCTAAGCGACCCAATTAGAGTGGCTTAAGTGGGGGCGGGCACGAATTCTCACCGGAGGGTCTGAGGGAAAATAGTGGTATTTAAGGGTCCTGCGGCAACTTTTAGTAAGGGAGAGTCGTTATCTGATAAGAATATTAAAACAGGTATATTAATACCTTAAAACTATCGGATTTTTATAAACAAAAGCTTATTTAAAAGCCCTTGTAATTCTCTATCTTTTAAGCTACCCCTTGAGTTATTTAGATTAGTAGTTCCCTTAAACTTTTGAAGTGTTCTTAAGAAGTCAATATAAAATATCACTTATTCTTTAAACCTAAAATACGCACTCGACGGATTTTTAATCTGTAAACGTGAGATTGTTTTAATTAGGTCTCTTATAAAGACCTACTTTACAGCTTATTAATAAGTGTTGTAGTTATAAAATAGTAAAGAGGTTTCCGGTTAAATCGAGAGGTTTTCTTTAGAAATATCACCTACTTCTTTATCTTAAAATACGCACTCGACGGATTTTTAATCTATAAACGTGAAATCGTTCTAATTAGGTCTCTTATTAACACCTACTTTATAGCTTATTAATAAGAGTTATGGTTATAAAATAACAAAGACGTTTCCGGTTAGACTTTTACTAAGTGCAGGTAAGAAATCGACACCTTAGTCTTAGTATATGTACTTCACCCTTAAGGAAATCGATACAGGTAAAAATAAATATATTAATTAATAGAAAAATAGATTATCTACCTTTTATAGTGTACCTGAAGTTATATAAATAGTTATATGTTAAGTTATAGTAAAGTAACTAAAGAATTAAGGTCAGCTTAAAATCGTTTACTATACAAATCCGCACTATTTTCCCTCAGACGCTTCGCAGCCTTTAAATCGTGGACGCACTGACTAAGCAGCCTAAAGCGGTTAGATTAGGAGTCCACGTAGAGAAGGCAAGCGAAAGTGTCTGTCTGAGATAAGTACGGGGCGGCCAGGGGCTGTCAGGAACGACATTGGAAATGTGCCCGGAACAATTTGTGGGGGCTCAACAACATCAACGAAGACTTTTACGTGACATAACATCGAGTAACCGGTAATTACAGGCAGTATGATAGCTATCCAAGCTTTAGTTTCGTCCAATCTGCGCTAAACTGTCAAAGAGTTGTTTAGTAGTCTGGCGATTTCCGGCAGCGGGTGCAATTAACAAGCAAGTACAGTAGCGGGTGTCGGAAAAAGGTGAAGAGAAGACGAGTCTAGTATCACCCTGCTATAGATAAGCCTAAAGATGAGAGCACTCTTATCAGCTTAGTACTCCACTGGCAACTTAAACGGAATCATTTGTCTCCATATTGCGTTTATAAGCCCTCCAGATCTAAATGAGGTTTGTGTGAAAGCAGTCGTGACTCGTGAGTCAGTTTCTATGAGACACACTTCATCTAGAGTAATCACCAGGCTTGGAACAACGGAGCTATTGAATTAAAATCTACAGTCACTATTTCAGTCTGTCTACAATTTACTCTTTCTTCTCGTCACGATTTTTCTCGTCGCTATCCTTCACGTCCTTCTGCTGCTCCTTCTCGTCCTGATATCTCACAGCTCCCTCCTCGGCCTGCTTGTTTTTGTCTTTCATACTCGTATTATCCTCGACCTCAGCTTTCTGAGCGTCGCTACCGTTCTTTCCTTCTTTTGTGCTGTTATCAGTCTTAGGCTCCTCCTTCTGATCCTCCTTCTTCGCGCCGTCCTGGCTTTCGAGCTTCCCTTGTTCTTCCTTGCTATTCCCGTCTTCAGTTCCTTGCTTCCCTTCATTCTTATCATGGCGTTCGCTCCCATCTCCATCTCCACTCGTGTCCTTGAACTTCTCAACTCCATTCACGACCACAACACCCTGCTCTAAGCCTCCCACCTCTTGCCCCTCACTCTTCTCTTTCCCAGAACTTTCATCCTTCTCCTTCTCGGCCCCCTTCTCCTCATTATAATCACCAACAACCATCCCCCAAAGCCCTTTCACAAACCCCTCCCCCTCACCATGGCCTACCCATCCTCCCTTCCCTCCTTTTCCAGCCTCCTCTTCCTTCCCTCTATAATCATCATCACCAACATCAACCCCAAACTCCCCCGCCCCATCACTAAATACCTCCCCACCAAACCCCCCACAAAGATCCTTCCACCCGACCCACTCCCCCTTGTCAGTCCAAGCACCCAGTGGCGATTTCCCAGGCCTGATATCAAGATAGTGCGTGATATCACTAGCTGTGTCTCCGCTACCACCTTTTCCTGTTCCTTTACCTTTGGAATCTGAAGATGAGGAGGCGGTGATAAAAAGAGGTTCGGGGTTGGGGTTTGCGGTGAGGAGTTGGACGTGTTGGGTTAAGAGGCGGCGAGAGGAGTTGTGGAACCAGAGACTGGTCCATAGGTCATTTTGGGTGACGGGGTCTTTGGTGTTGGGGAGATTGAGACTGAGGATTGCGGGAATGGAGGAGGCTGGGATTAGGGTGTTTGTTAGGAGTGGGATTTCAGACCAGGAGGTAGAGTCCGTGTGGGTTCCTTCTTTTGAGTATGGGGTTGACTTGATACTGGATAAGTCCATATCTTCGAATGGACCTGGTGATTTTGAGAGGTCGTTAGGGAGGCGTATGGGCCGTTTAATCTTCCACGTCTTAGCTTTACCCTCTATCCTTGATGGGGCACCATTCTTTGACCCCCCTTTCTGGTCATCAAAAACAACGAATTGTAGATCCTGGATACTATCCTCTGGATCCTGAAACACAGAACTGCTATAGTCGAGTGTGATGCCAAACTCTTTCTCACCATCTGCATTTTGGCCTTCCTTCCCTTCATCGTTTGGTGTGATCTCCGGCTTTAATTCACCCTCAGAACTTTGTTTCGAGAAAATCGAAGAAAGCCAGTTCTTCCACGTTGGCCGCTGCTTCTTCTCTTCTTCTAGGACCAAAGAACGAGCGTATTCCTGCTCGCCGAAGAGTTGCTGAAAGACATGTTGTGTATTCACGCCGTTCTTAACGAGGTCTGAGATCTCGAGGAGTTCGGTTGCGCGCTTGTAAAGTGGGATGAGAGAGGATGCGCGGCCGATGTGTAGGCCTGACCCTAGGAAATGAGGGGGGTGAGTGGTTGCTGAGGTGTTGATTCCTTCACTTGTTTGGGGTTTGGCGTTGGGGGTGGAAAGTGGGTGTGGGAGGGGTGAGTCTGGGACTGAAAGACAGGCTTGAGAGTCTGAGGCGTGGAAGCAGGATTTGCTGGCGCTGAAGAGGAGCTTGGGTGTGTATCTCTGAGGTGGTTGATTTTGAGGTTTATTGGAGGTGGAGTCGTCCGTGTTTGGGAGACGGCCGTATTGCTTGAGGAGAGTGGTGGAGGCGGAGTGGAGGTTGGAGAAGAACCGGGAGAGTGTGATGGGAGCAGGAAGCTGGAATATTGTATCTAGTGATTGTTAGGTAGCTGGGCATATTTTATTGTAGCAAAAAAAAGGCGAGAGGTAAGAGCTGATAATACGAGAGCCAGATGAGATAATGAGACTGTAAGTTATCCTCCAGATTTGACCTCGTAGCTCTGCCGATGAAACAAATGCTCTTTCGGATTGGCAAAATTACCAAAGTAGATAACAGATCAGAAGAAGCGGTCATATAAAACCATGCCTCCGGACTGAAAACTGAAAATATAGATATGAAAACATTGAGGCCTCAATGAACTGACAATTGGCTAAATAACGAAGTGGAGGAGGAACTATAGCTTGGAGTTTAACTGACCTTCGCTCACAATAAGCACCAAATCATCGGCTCTCACGTCCTTCCCAGTCAAAAAGCCAAAAGTACTTTTGACGCCATCCAAACTCAGTCTTTCTTTATTCGGCTTACCACCATACCCAATCAACGTCGGCGGCGGGAAATCCAAAATCGCAGCTGAGAGGAGAGCTCTGCAAAGTGGAGCTGAAGGCTTATATGCTGGGATCACAAGGTGGAATGTCGGTTTCTTGAATACGATGTGATTGGAATCACTTCCGTTCTTGGTATCGTCCCATCGGGTATCTTGGATTTCATATTCGGGTTCACTTTCGGTTCCAGGTTCGTTCTGTGTGGCAACGGTGGAGGTGATGCCGGTGGGGATGTAGGTGGTGAGTGTTGCGGCTGTGAAGTGGAGCTCAGTCTGTCATAGTTAGTGATGGATTGACTTCTGTTTTGGGATTTCGAAGGCTGGAGTTGTGGATACATCGGGGAATTGTCATACTTACAGAATGTCGTCGTCCATAGAGGATAAAAAGACTTCCAAAGAGCGCAAGTGAGAGGAGTAGGAGTCTGCTTCGAACCCTGCCTGGTCGAAGAAATTGGGAGACGATGTGGCCAGCTACTATTCTTGCTGGAGAGCCTCTTTGCCTTTGTGGAGGCCCGCCTGGTAGATGGCCGTATTTCATGGTCGTTTTACAATTCTGTGTCTAAGGTATAGAGAAAAAAACAGCGGGTGAGAGACGTGTCGTTGATGTAGAACCATCCATACACGCGAGTTTCTTCCCGAACGACTGTTGAATCTTGGTAAAAGGAAGGGGTCTGTAAGTTAAACGACATGTTGGGGGAGGTAAGGGAGAGGAATGCACTGCAAGGGAGACGCGACTTGGAGTATATGTCTTGCCCAGGACAGATATCAGAACGCCACAATGATCTGCGAATGTGATAATGATAAATAGAGCAATTAAGACATCGCAATAGAATCTTTGCCAAAGAATTGAAGACAACTTGGAGGTTTCGGAAGCCGGAGCATATCTAGGCCAAAGACCTGCTTGTACTCGGCGTGTCCAATATCAAGCTGGAAGCATGTCAATATGGCTCACCAGCTCTGGTCTGTCGCCAGGTACTGTACTTGTGACAATTAGAAGGACGGTGGATCAGCCCATTCATGTCCTGATTGCGTTGAGGTTGCCATGAATCCAAAGACGGAACAGAAATATGAAGATCCATACTCTTGGTAATGTGATCGAAATCCAAAATGTTGCAGCATAACTTGTGGTTGAATTATGATGACCCTCGTAGCTTTTGTAGCTGACTGAGGAATCCATAACCACTCTGTGGCTTACTATCTCCAGAACTAACCTCCTCTTCCAACGTCTCGACCCTTTGTCGCAAACGAGTATCTTGCTCAGCTTCCCGTAATAGATCTCGATGTCGATCCTCAACCATCTTTGCCAAGTTATCGACGAATTTCGTCCTGGCTCTCTCTTCTGCTGTGCCTTTCCACACAATAGCCAGCTCTTTCAACTCCTCCACTCTCTTAGCCGCTGCCTCAATACCATCCACTGGGTCTCCTCCAATCAACAGATCTGCTATCTCATCTCGCAGCTTCCTTGACACTTGCTGTCCTTTCTCCTCCGTACTATGCATCTCAGACCCAGGTTCTGGAGCTGAAACAGAGAGAAACGAAGAAGTGACTGAGACTTCTGAAGGTGGGAAAGTCCAAGCCATCGCATCCCCAAAAGTCTGTATAACCGTTTCAAGCCGTGATCGGACCAGCGTAAGAGTGCGTAGTTTCTGGATATATGGAGGGTCCACAATAGCTGGAACTTCTTCCCGTACTGGTGTCTTGGGCACTGTGATTGTCGAAGACCTCCTCCTATTTCCATTTGTTTCCACTGCTTTGGGCTGTTTCCGTGTAAGTTCTTGGTCCAGTCCACCTGGCACAAATTTGGCTACATCGTCTTGTAACCCTTCCGTCAAAGCCTCTGAAAGCCCCAATGTTTCTCCACGTAGAACTTCAACCTCGTATGCCAATCGACTGCCACTTCGTAGGATCTCGTCGGTGAGTTGGGTCAAGGTAGTTGTCAGTCTCGTAGTATGCGCGCTGAGATGCGAGAGGAGGGTTTGGGTCTGCGTGGATAGATCTGCAAGAGGTACACTGCCTCTTGCAGATTGTGAGGCATTCAAGCTCTGGAGGGAGGGCAGTGTTGCATTGAGGTATTCGGCGGGGTCAAAGGAGGGGTTCAGGAATGGTTGCAGGGCTGGATCGGAAACGTGTGCAGATTTCGGTTCAATGATCGGGACCGGCTTAGCTTGAGCATGCAGTGCCTTTGAAGCAGCATTGCTGTTCTGCCGCCGTCTCGCTGATTTTGAGTCCCAGGCCATGGCTGTTGTGACTGTTGTGAGATGGGAGGGAGGGAGGGAGTTGCTGTGAGGTGATCTGCTTTTAGAACAGAACAGCCCGGGTAGGTGATGCTACTTATTTTGACTTTGACAAGGCCCAACGCGGGATGTTGTGTGGCACATTCCGGCAGGCGGGGGATCAGGCTTCCTCAGGGCGTTGGTTGGTGGGGTGCAGGGATGCTTCCGCTCGCTATATTTACAGGGATGAGGGGAGCTTTGACAGGAACATCAGTGAGGGCGAGGGGCCCTGGCCCTAGGGCCCGGCATTTCTTGTTCCAACGACTCTGAAGTCTGCACTCATTCTGCGAATAGTACCTAGGTAGTGTGGTGTGTTACTGCTGAACCCTCTCTGTCTCGTCAGGCACAGAAATATAGGGTTTGAGGCAACATTGGAGGGATCTGCTCTTCTAATTCGTGGAAACCTGTACATCTCATCGGCACAGGAAAATAGTCAGGCTCAACTGAGGTACCAACCCAGAGCTCTGGATGGCATGACTGATTCACATTTGCAACTCTCCACAGCCCAGAACCAGAACGAAGGACAGGCGGTGGCCGCCCCTGTGATTGGCCTGTAAATGTCCTTGCGTCAAGCTAGGGCGAGGCGAGGTTAGGCTGTGCTGCCTAGCAGGGCCAAATGACTGGCAGGGCAGACAAGGCTACCACTTCGATCCATTCGGTTTGATTCATCCTCCTCTCCCAAAGAATAACGCTCCTTCAACCACCGCGAAGTCCACTCCAATTCTGGAGCACAGTATTATCGCGCAACCTCTACAGATCTCTGCGAGACTGTAGGACACTCATCAACGTTGCTTGACTGTGTAATCATCTTCGCCTTCCGGTCGATCCAACACAGGCGCCGGTTCTCAGCCCTGCGCTATTTGCGACTCATACAGTGACCTCACCGCACGACACCATTAACGACTCTTCTTCCTGGACACGAAATTTGAAGCTCTGCCTCAAATACCTCCTCTACAGAGTCGACATTTCCAACCAGTTCAATATTCTAATCTCCAATACCTTGGGTCGCCAACGCTTTACTGTAGGCAGCAGCCTGCTCCGTTCATATCATGCCTCGAAAGACATTCGTCGCAGATGTACAAGCAGCGGCCGAGAAGAATATCCCAGGAATCGACAGTGTTGTTCGGGGACCTGACGACGATGTTATTGTCACCTTCGTTCCCGCCTCTGGGGCACCTTTCGAGATTAATTTCATGGCACAACCAGGTTCGTCTTCTCTCTTAAAGTCTACCGTTGGTATTACACAGCGTCATGGTAGCAGTCATTTTTTCAACAGGTGCAAGCGGCTGTTTTGACAAAATCACAACTTCAAACTCAACTGGCATGTTACCAAGACATCACGGAATCCACTAACTGTGACAGATGTTGCTTCGTATCCTTCCGAGACTATGTTCATGGCCTACACCAATTCGCAAAATGCTCCTGCGGCGGCCGCAACAGTTTTTGATGAGATCCTAAATTACTCCTTTGGTATGCGTCTCCCTGAGTTGATCACTACGGTTTCGCAGAAGCTCCAGCGAGTACTTGCAAGTGGCTCGCAAGAGGACCCTCTAGCTCTTGACGATGACGAAGATACTGAAATGGTCGATATCGATGGAGAAGACGAGGAGGATGACGAATTTGATGACGACGAGGAAGAGGAAGACTACTATTCCGAAGACGACGGGTTTGGACTGGATCCAGTCAGACACGGCGTGAGCTCACACGCCGCTGTCAGAAACCTAGACCCCGAATCGGCTAAAAACCTAAACAATCGCATTCGAAATGACCTCCGAACGGCAAAGTTAGCAGGCTTTTCAGTCGGAGTCCTCAATGGGATGAAGGCCGAGTCAGAAAACAGCATTCTGAGTCTGTCGATTAGAGTTGCCAAGCTTGGACTGTCCGAAGAGGCTGTACAAGCCTGGGATCTGGAACCGCAGCAATACCTCGTTCTCTTGATTCGGTACTCGAGCGGCTACAAGAGCTTTGAGGATATTATCAACGATCCTTCTAAGTCTCCTGGTGTGGCTTTTCGCGTCGGTGTTAGCAACAAATACAAATGCACTCTTCTCGAGGCCCTTGCGGTGTTCAGAGAGAGTTCGAAAGACGGTAACAAGCAGAAAACTGCAGAGAATAGCGACGATGAATTCCAGAAAGCTACTGCAGGGTTCTCCAACATTTTCATCAGCAGCTCATTGAATGACTTCATCAATAGCCAGTTCGTTGCCCTGTTGAAGATTCGGAACGCAGTTGGCGTAGGTTGGGATGGAGAAAAACGTTACTTCAATGATAAACAAGGACGCCTAGATGATCAGGCTGCCGACCTTCCCACGGAGTATTTCGAGGAGTCAGATATGCAGAAGGACAGTATCCTTCCCACTGCCATTGCTGCAGACCATCTGACAGATCATCAAGCCAAGATGATCTCCTTTCCTTTCATCGCGGCTCAGTTTGCTTTGCGGTACTTGACTCGCTGTACGGAGTTCTGTCTCGTTTGTCATGACAAAATCGAGGAAGACTTTGAAGCATTGAAGCCGTATGTCTGTAGCAAGCCTCTCTGTCTTTATCAGTACATGTCGTTGGGCTTTGGACCTAGTGTCGAACACGAGATATTGACACAGCCATACGTGGTTGATCTGCTTATCAGTTTCTGCTACTCGAGCGCATACGTAAGCCCCTTTTCCCCTCTCCCAGCTCTCTTGACTGCAATAAACTGCAATAACTGACACATAATTGGCAGGCCCGTCGACTTCGAGAGTATCCGACTGGTATGAGTCTCTCGGTGCCACCAGTGCTGAGCTCTGTAACTGTTGGGACCTATGCTGGAAGAATGCACACGAGAGTAATAAATCCCGGTGTAAATGCTACAGTCGAGATTCCGGATGCTTCTTCGTTACAGATTGAAATCAAACTTGATCTTCAACGCCAGGAAATCACTTTTTTTGACGAGAAACTTATGTGTTCTCCTGTCCGAAATGGAGACTGGGTTGTTATCACAGCTGCTAGTAAGTCCAAAGGTCGTTTCCTGACAAGGTCATGCTAACCTTTTCAGGTCGGCCTTCTCCAGATCACTTTCGAGTTGAAGATATTTCTTACTTCCCTTTGGTAAAGCTATCTTCGACTGCAGTTAATCAACTTGGTAATGATGGCATGGTCATGTCAGATCCTTCCTCAAATCTCACAGGAGTTCCCGCAACTCCTGCAACTACCCCGCCACCCCCTTCTCTAGTGCCAGCGAAGCTTGCAACATATAATCAGAACTTCGATGAAATGAACGATTTGCAGAAGGGCGAGACTATTGTCATGCTTTTGGAAACCCTGCCATCGATCCGGGAACTTCGCACATTCCTCATCCAACAAAGTCGTGACAGCGAACCAAGCCTCAAAGCTTGGAAGGAACGCGTATCACCAGCAGCTCTAGGGATAGTTCGCTGGATCATTGCCTCAAATCGCTCATGCATCGTCCAGGTTGATAGATGTCCCGGTCAGTCCGACACGGAATTAGCAATGTCAAAGACTAGACTTGACCAGCGACTAACAGGAATCTCGGAGAGCTGGGTTCAGTTTCGATTTGCACAGGGATCTCCAGATAAAGAGCAAAGATTCTTGAATTCTCTTCGTGCACAGCAAGCAAGCCTTGATGCCAAATACCCAACTATCTTCGCCTGGCACGGAAGTGCTTTGTGTAATTGGCACAGTATCATCAGATCTGGACTTGATTTCAAGGAGACGCTGAACGGCAGAGCCTATGGTCACGGGGTATATCATGCGATCGACCAAGCTACATCTGTGGGTTATGCTCAACCTAATACAGTAAGCTCCCGCGTCCTATGTATTTGAGGTATAATTGCTAATCACATTCCACAACAGATTAGATGGCACGGCTCTGAATTGAAGGTCAATACAGCCATGAGTCTGAATGAGATCGTCAACTGCCCCACTCAATTTGCTAGCAGCAGTCCTTACCTCGTCGTCCAGCATATCGACTGGATCGAATGCCGATACCTTCTGGTTCAAGTTCAAGGAGGTAACTCAGGAGCTGATAATCCCACATATACGAGTCCGATTGGCGGAAATAACTCATCAAAGGTCTCAAGGTATGTTAAGCTTTAGAAATTAATCTCAACATATTTTGATTGCATATGTCTAGCTTTGTCTTATTCTTTAGGCTAACAGGTGTATAGCGCTGTAAATCCTGCCGCCGAGGTTGAGCAAGATCCTAAGCGCCCAGCTATGTCGACTCTTGGCAAGCCGATTGGTGTACCCCTCTGCGCAGCTTCAATATCTCGAGCTTTTCGATTCAGCGCTGGCGACACACCTGCAAAGAAGAAGCGTAAGAATGACTCAACTGGAAGCCTTATACAAGTCGTTGAATTGGAGAGTGATGGAGAAAACATATCCGATATCGACTTTATGTTCTCAGACGATGATGAAGGCGTCTCTGGCAGAGGCAAAGGCAAATCGAATGAAAAGGATGTGCTAGTGTGAGTTACCGATACTGAAAGTCATGTTGCGCTGCCGATCTGACTAGTCCGCAGTACATCGAAGGAGAATGGCAAGCCCATGACAGATTTTGTCGCTGGTTGGCTCGATCAGTCAACTCTTCCGATGCTACAACCTCCGTTGTATGCCACATCGTCAGCCACAAAGACATTGAGTAGAAATCTGAAAGAGGTGTTGGCTATCCAAGCAAAGACCCCCCTCCACGAACTCGGCTGGTACATCAACCCAGACTTGATCAGTAACGTCTATCAATGGATTGTAGAACTACACTCTTTCGATGCAAGTCTTCCTTTGGCGCAAGACATGAAGGCAGCTGATGTTACAAGCATCGTCCTTGAGATTCGTTTTGGAAAGGACTATCCATTCAGTCCACCGTTCGTCCGGGTTATTCGCCCGCGTTTCCTACCTTTCCAAGCTGGAGGAGGCGGTCATGTCACAGCAGGTGGTGCGATGTGCATGGAGTTATTGACCAACACAGGCTGGACTTCAGTTTCTACGATCGAGAGCGTTCTCCTCCAGGTCCGCGTCGAAATGATGAACATCGACCGTCCGGCTCGTTTGGAGAATAAGCACAAAGGATCACAGCGCGATTACGGAACCGCAGAGGCTATCGATGCTTATGAGCGTTCTTGCAAGATGCATGGTTGGGCTATTCCCCCTGGATTCCGGGACTTTGCCAATCCTGCTGCTGGTTCTAGTGAAGGACCCAGCGGATCCCAGTAAATTCCGACTTTGAAAATGCATTGCATCATAGCGAGAGCGAGGCGTATTTGGACTGGAAATACATGGGGGTGGATGGGAGGCGTGATTTTCTTGCGATTTTAGGGGATTACATGGACTGGCGTTTTGGGATGGTGATGCCTGTACGAATTTCCCAGCAGTAGAACCAAGCATGCATAGTTCGGTACATTTCAACGGCGTTTTTGCGGCACGGCATGCTAGCATTCGAGTTCGGGTTTGTGGGGGAAGAAAAGCAATGGATGCAGGGACGCAATAAAGAGAACATCTGCATGAATGGCGATATGGTGTTCTTACCTGCTTGCGTGTATTCTTGCAGATCTGATAGAAATAGATGATTCAGTCGTTCAATTATAAATGCAAGATAATTCTCGCACTCTACTTAGTTTGCGGGCCCATTAATAGATGTATTACGTGGATAGGCCCTGTCTCCGAGCTTTTATCTTGATAGGGCCTTGTGAACTTACAAACTCATGACTTCATGGCTTCTCGAACCATGAGATATAATTTGATCGATCGTAATAATGAGTGGCAGAACTTTCTTTTGTTTACCTTACTTTGACTACCTCGCTTACCGGCTTCCAGGTTCAGGAGCAGAAATTTCTCACTAAATGTACTTTCACAAGATTGCAGAGATTATGCTGCCTATGCGAACCTCAAATTCCTCACTCATCCTTCATATGTTCTAGTCTTGGAAGGCAATGACCTCAATTGCGCGCACGTGAGTGACTATGGGTCACGTTTCCGGAGCGGGAGAAATAATTCCCTAGCCTCGGTGGCTTGCAGGGATGGTGCTCGCGTCATGTGCGATTTGGCGCAAATGCCCATCGCCAGACTCCTCTCTCAAGCTGGGACAATAGGAACAGCAGCACCACCCACTCTCTGGTAATGTCAACCGACCGATCAATGCTACGGATGCACAACAATACGAAAGAAACTCTTATCGCGCACATGAGCTAATTATTTTGCGCTCCTCCCTATTTCTTCTCGTCCGGCCAGTGCTTTCCAAACTCCACAACTTGCGAACTTCAAACCACGAACTGGGAAGAGCTTTACAGTCTTTGACTACCTCACTTAGTATTTCCACGTCAATCTTTAGAGCTTCGCGAAGCATTTATCTATCTCAGCACAAGCTGCAAAACTACAAGAGCCATGGCCATGAGTCCATCACCGCAACTCTCGCCCACGATGGGCGCCTCGCACCGCATCGAGCGTCACCAATCCAACTCCCCTCCTCTCCAGCCTCAACAACTCTCCAAGAGAGACAAGAAGCGCACCGTTCTCGCAGAGCGTCTTCAGGAAATTACCATGTCCTTCTCTGCCAATCGAGACCAGCATTACCGCGCCCAACTCCAATCCATTCAAGTTGACTCCAATCTCATCGCCGAGGCGGACGTTCACTCCAAGCACCCACTTCCAGACAGTGCCGAGGAAATCGATGAGCTGGTCCGGAACAATGTTCAAAAGACTATGATGAAGTCGGTTTCGACAGATCCGCCTCTGCGAACTGGTAGAATATACTCCGACTTTGCAAAAGAGGTCAATGATGCTATGGAGGGAAGAGATACTGCCATGGTCACACTCAAGGTACGTAGTCTTGTCAAATCTGGAGCTTATAACACTAACTGGGTTTCAGCGTGATTACGATGTCAAGATGAACGAGATCAACTCCTACCATTCCTACAAGAAGATGGTGTCCAAAAACGAATACAAGTCTCTCTCCGAGACCCTTAGAGATCGACTGATCAATTCGGTCATGAGTAAGAAGGCTCGTCTCTCAAAGGACAAAGATGCCATTGAGATTGGAGAAGGCAGCACACATGCTCTGCTTTTACACCCAAGCCAATTCGGAATCGCCAACCCCGCCAGTCCAGGTGGTATTCTTGGCAAAAGAGCTACCAGACACCGGCGGGACGCAGAGGAGCTCCCAAACTTTCCTGAAAGTCACAAGCGCAAGCGTAAGGGTCATGATAGTGATGAGTCTCCCGCTCCAAGTCGCCAGCGTATCGACAATGGTGCAAGCACTCCTTCTTGGGCCGCTGAGAAGCAGCAATTGATGGCACACCAAGTCGAATCCTCTCTGTACAGCGTTGACAAGCTTTTCAATGAGAAGGAGCTCACAATGGCATACAATGCTGCTGCTCTTGCTGCTCACTCCTACATGCTCCGCCATCCACCCTTCTCTGATGATCCGGACAACCAAACCAATGGCAAGTCTGACTCAAGCTCTGACCATGAGAAGGCTCCTACAGCTGGCGATGCGGAAGCAGAAGATGCTGAGTCTCCACCGACCGGAGGTGCAATGATGGAGCGACAATTCTCTCACGCAACTCGCAGCACTCGCGGCGCAGCCGTAGCTTCAGGCTATGGAATCGACATGTTCACCAACGACGACCTCAACTACCCCGCCAACCTCCTCTCTCTCACCCGCCAAATCCCCAAACTCCCACAGATGATCAACCAGCAAAACGCGCGCCAATTCGCCTCCAACCCCAGCAAAGACGCAGTCGTCTCTCTACAAGGTCTCAGCGCCGAAGACGCCAACGCCGACATTGAAGTCATGCGTCGTGCGCGCATTCTCAACGATGAGAAAGGCTACGGCAGCAATCTCGACGTCGAGCAGGGTGCGAAGAGTCTCCTGGAAGAGGCTGCGTATCCTAGGAAATACCAGCACTGGGTCAAGTCTGATAACAAGGAGAAGATCTCTGCTCCTGCTATGCCGACTAGTAGTCTTCGTGAGGACTATGGTGGACAGCCGATGTTGAAGCAGATTTCTCAGGGTGCGACGTCATCCATAGGTGGCACGCCGATGAGTAGGCAGGCTACGGATGATAGTATCACGAAGTCTGGGAAGAGAACAGTCAGGAGGGGATGATTTCTTCGTTGCTATCGCTTGGGGTGCTTTAAAAAGGTGTGGAGTTTTGAATTGTATACATGTGCATAGCATACTGGTAGATCGAACGATCAAGTAATGCCTGATGACGGACTGGCCGGCGTTGAGGTTTTAATTTCTCTTGATCCAGGCGACTTGGAAGGATGGGCGTGGCGTCGAATTGAATGGTTTGGAATTATATATGGGGTTGAATGGGATATACCATGGTATGGCGTCTTGTTTTTTTCGCCGATCCCAAGACTCTAGATTTCGTAATCAGAATAAGAATAAGAATAAAATCCAACCAGGCTTTGTTTTTCAGTCATTAAGGCGCCTACCTTATTTATAGATACTCTACGAGTTTTTCCCATTGATATATGCTAGTGGGCTGGGTAATGCAGGGAAAGTTCCGGCGTCCTGTTCCACATGAGCTCCTGACAAAGGCCGAGGTAACAAACTGTGCGTGTAATTACAACGCAGGAGATTATAGAACCCACCCTCTTTAAGATGATACACGAGCGAGCTGAGCTATAAATCTTACCGCGTAGCCTCATCTGTACAGTTTCGAACGGCTTCACTTGAGCAAAAGCAGTCGATAACTGGAGAATATCTGTTTGTTCAGACAGATAGTTTTTGCTTCGATTTAAAACGCCTATGACGGAGATGGGAATGAGAATCATTTGGCAATAAGTTTGATTTTTTTCTTCATTTGGCTGCCTTCCTTCCTTCCTTCCATCCATCCATCATCTACGCCTCTATGATACAGTGCATGTGGTTCCCAAGCCCATCTAGGAGTACTCCGCCCTCAAATCTCCCACCCCAGCTAGCCAGCCAAACGAGTCTCTCCCTCTACCCATTCGCCCACTCATTCAAGCATAGACGCCTGGTTAGTATACAGCACATCAACCACACTACTCAACTTCTCAATCGTCGCCAACGCAGAATCATACCCCTCATCCCTCTCCGTCTCATCGAAAATAATCAGACACCCCGCCCCCTGGTCCAAAACCCCAATAATCACTTTATCGAGGATCATCTGGCTCAACTTGCGCTCCACCTGCTGCGTATCCAGTCCCACCATCTTAGCAATATGGTCGATCTCAACGCGAGAGAACGGTTCGATCACCTTGATGAGGTTCTGCTCCAGCATGGCGTCGTAGAGCCGGCGGAGATGGTTGCGGATGAACGGGTCGCTGCCGAGCTCGTGTCTGTAGTCGCCGAGGGCCTTCTCGTATTCCTCGAGGGACCGGTTGGAGTGTGCGCGCGCAACGGCTTTCATGGCTTCGAGGTTCTTGCCGGCGTATTTGACAGCTTGCTTGCTGGTCATGAGCTGGTTGACGTCGTCGGCGAGGTTGAGCATGATCTTGCAGAGGAGCATGTATTGGAGTGCGGCGGTGGCTTTCTCGGGCTCGTCTTGTGTGTGGTAGCCGTCTAGCGCTTCGATGAAGTATGAGAATGCAGTGTTGAAGTCCTTGTCTTCGGCGTGGAGCTTTCCAGATTGCATGTCTAGACCTGCTTGGAGGAGAGGAGGCGTGTAGACTGATGCGGCGGATGTGCGGGCGCTGGTGAGGGCTGCGCGGCCTTTGGCTACGTTTCCTAGAGCATGGTAGACGCGCGACTCGAGGAGTTGGACTTCGACGAGGACAAGCTTGTCATCGAGGCGCTTGAGCTCTTTGAGGAGGCTGTTGATGAGAGTGAGGGCATCGTAGTATGAGGCTTTGGTCATGTAGAGGGTTACGAGACGGGTTTCGAGGTTCTGGCGGAGGAAGCCTCGTCGTTCAGAGGTTGCCCATTCGATACAGGACTTTGTGACAGTGATTTGGGTATCGGTTGTATCGGGAATGCCGTGGAAAAGATCGAGCAGTTGGCGGACTGTTGAGAAAGATGTCAGTACTCATTCTTGGAAGACTGAGAGCTGAATGTATTCACATACCGAGCTTTGCTGTCTTTGCCTTTGCGAACGAAGACAGTACAGTCCGACTTGTTGTGATGAGGTCTACCAGCTCATTTGGCTTCCTATAGAAATTGTAAATACCATCCTGACAATGCCCTTCAAATCACCACTCACTTCTGATCCCGGTATAATTCTCCTAAACTGACCAGAGCAGTCTCATACTCTCGTACCGCAGCATCTGAAGTCGCAGAGGGTGTTTTGGATATGATCTCCTTGTACTGTGCTTCCGCCTCTCTTGGATTTGACTTTGTCAACTTCTTCGCCTCCACTATCCGTGCCGAGTCTGCTGGAGCCATCTTGATGTATGTTGAAGATGGAATTGGGTGTTTATGTTGGGGTTGTTTGGAAGCTCTCTGTTGCTGTACCTCAACGCAAGGCGGAAGCTAGACGCGAATGCGCTAAAGTTTAGATCCCTGCACCAATGCGGCCGCTTCCATATAATTTTGATAAACTTCTCCCCTGCAGGACAAGACGACGGCGATGATACCGTAACTACACAATGGTATGTTATTGAATCTGCCCGATACCATGGTACGCTTTGCTGATCAAGACTTCAGAAAATCAAAGCTTTAAGTAGGCCCACGTCCTCGGCGCAAGCCCCAGGCACATCGGCGCAAAAAGCACCTCGAAATCTCGACCCAGCCCTCCATCCATTTGCTCGCTCACGCGAGTACACCAGAGCACTCAATGCGACAAAGTTAGAGCGCATGTTTGCAGCGCCATTCATTGCGCAACTTGGGAAAGGTCACGTCGACGGAGTATACACCCTTGCGAAGGATCCGAATTCCTTAGAGAGATTTGCCAGTGGAAGTGGTGATGGAGTTGTCAAGGTCTGGGACTTGACCAGCAGAGACGAGATATGGCATACATCTGCCCACGAGAACTTGGTTAAGGGGATGTGCTGGACTCAAGATAAAAAGCTCTTGACTTGTGCCAGTGATAGGTCGGTCAAGTTGTGGTCGCCATATGATACACAGCCCGACAGTGCTCCTACAGCAACTTGGCTGGGGACCAATGCTTTCACAAGTATCTCGCACCATCGGTCAAAACCTTCCTTCGCAGTATCTTCAGAGGTCATCTCCATTTATGATTTGGAGAAGCAAAATGCCACTCCAGAAGTCCTTCGATGGCCTACGACCACAGATACGATCACAAATGTCTCTTTCAATCCCATCGAAACATCTATCCTTGGATCAGCCGCAACCGATAGATCAATTGTGCTTTACGATTTAAGGACCTCCATGCCACTTGCCAGGACTATCTTGAAGTTCCCCGGAAATGCAATATCCTGGAACCCAATGGAGGCAATGAACTTCGCAGTCGCCAGCGAAGACCACAACATCTACATATTTGACATGCGGAAAATGGACCGAGCACTCAACGTATTAAAGGATCACGTAGCAGCCGTCATGGATGTAGAGTTCAGTCCTACAGGCGAAGAGCTCGTGTCGGCAAGTTACGACCGAACTGTCAGACTCTGGAGCAGAATGAAGGGACACTCGAGAGACATCTACCACACGAAACGAATGCAGCGCGTCTTCTCATGCAAATGGACCCCGGACTCCAAATACATTCTTTCTGGATCAGACGACGGCAACATCCGTCTGTGGCGCGCTAACGCCTCTGAGAGAAGCGGTATCAAATCAGCAAAGCAGCGTCAAGCCCTTGAGTACAGCGAAGCTCTGACAGAGAGATATGCACACATGCCGGAGATCCGCCGCATCAAGCGCCACAGACACATTCCAAAGGTTGTTAAGAAGGCTGGCGAGATCAAGACGGAGGAATTGAAGGCTATCAAGAGGAGAGAGGAGAACGAGCGGAAGCATACGAAGAAGCAGTTCAAGAAGAGACTGAATGAGAGAGAGAAGATGATTCTGGCGACGGAGAAGTAATCTTGCTTGGACAATATTTGTTTCGTTTTGGCGGGCGTTCTGAAGGGAAAAGCTTTGGGCGTTAAGCTGGCAGGCATATCGGGCATTTTCTGGCGCTGGAGATGTGATGGATGGCTTTGCTAAGGGAAGACCAAAAGATGGTCAATGCTATGAAATGTACATAGGGACATGCAATGCTAAATGTATTACAAGATCATAGGCATGGCGTGACAAAAATTGCTGACCGAAGGCGACGCGAAGTAAACAAAGCATTGATGCATCCACAAAGTCAAGATATAGAGTATACGTATCATTCTTCTCCTTATCCAAACAAACGAAACCAATCAGGAAACCCCGCTAAGCTACTTCCAACACCCATAAACTCCCTCAACGCCATATCTACAATTTGATACTTGTCAAGGCTACTACTCTAATACAGACTTGCTCTATCTATGCCTACCAACAATCTCTCCTATTTAATTCAGATGATCATAATTCCCCGCTCTCCCCCCACCAACCAGCCCCTTTGCCCTGCGTTCTTCCCCAACCAACAAGGCAAAAAGCCTCATCGCAATAACCTTCTCCTGCCAACCAGGTACACAGCCCCTGAACTCATCCACAGCTTCCAAATGCCACTGCTCCAACTTCATCTTCTGATCACCGCTGAACACATTCTTGCCTAGCAGTCTGCTGATCACACGAGTTGAGTTCCTTCTCCTGAGAGCGCTGCTCTCCTTGTCATCGCTGGAAAACGGCGAGACGTTGTTCTCTGGTTTCCAGCTTTGAACAATGGTGTCGAGAAGACGCCAGTGGTCTTTCGACCAGGTTGATGCTGACAGAGGTTCTTCCATTGGTGACTCAGGCGTTGGGGATGAGGAAACCCATGTTACGCCTTTACTAGGACTGAGATTCGCGGTTGCTGAACCAAAGCTTGGTCCGGCAGAGGGTGTTTTGAGTGGAGAGCGGAGGCAGGACTTTGTTGGTGAGGTGAGAGGTGGGAGAGGGGTTTGCAGAACAACGTTAGTTGTCGTGTCCAGGCTCAGGGACTCAGTCCATTTGAGAGTCCTTGATTTGTTAATGGCTTGGTTTTCCTTGTCTGGATTAGAGGAATTGGAGTTAATGCTACAGTCTGGCGACACTTCATTGGAGGAATCTCGGTTCCCTTGAAAGGTATTTGCTCGGTTGGGTAATGATGCAGCGAGTGGCGTAGGGACAGGAGATGACAACACTGAATCGTCTGAACTAGTGGTCTGGTTCGGTCTCGCTGAGCCAGCGAATAGAGCAGGAACATCCGTTGATGGTTTGACAGCTGAGGAGACCCGACGGCGAGGATTGAATCCCATTTTCTGAGGTATTGGATTGAAATCGCCAGAGTTTTGTTCTCGTGGTCTGGCCTCGTTCGTCTTGGGCATCTCTTTCTTAGGATCTTCTCCTGGAAATGCTCGAGGTCGAGGATTAAATCCTGTTTTTTGCGGTATTGGAAGAAACTCGGCTGAGACTTGCTCCGTTGCTATGCGCTCGTCCGGCGTCATCTTAGGTTGCTCTTTCGGCAGTTCTCGTGAAGAATCCTCGCTCGATTGTGGTTGCCTTTGGAAGGAGGGTTTATGTGACCTAGTTGAGACTGCGGGAAACCCTTTCGGCGGTGAGCTTCCTAGCAGAGCTGATAGATCAAGATTTCCAGATTCGCGAGGACGAGGATTGAAGTTGGCCTTCTGCGGAATTTGGTGTTGTGACAGATCCAAGTCAGTGTCGTCACCGGGCTCTTGGGGCACAATTCGACGAACGGTGACTGGCTCCGATGCAAAAGAGTTTCCAAATAATTTGGCAACTGGAGCCTTCGATTCGGGAGGAGAAGATGACATACGCGAAAGCTCATCGCTATAGACCAGTCGCTTGCTGTTCTTTCTCCATGGGCTAGGTATCTTGCTTCTTCTGGGTCGTTCCAAAACTTCCTTTGGATCGTCTCGACGCTCTACGACGGGTGAAGAAGAGTTCAAAGTCTCTAAGAGTAGTCCAAAATCTTCGTCTTCGTCTTGACCGTCTTTAGACTGCTCGTCATCAGAGTCAACCACAATGACTTTGCTTGAATTGGCATTCGCAGCTTGCTGGACAACAGCGGCACGCTCAGCTGCCCATCGATCCTCAAGAGACGTCTCTACAGCCGCTGAGCTTCGTGAATTATTAGATAAATCGATGTTGTTCCGTAACGATATGCTACTGCCAGGAAGAGGGACTTCCTCTTCAGCCTGCCAGCTCATAGCGTCATCACTACGAATGGTTTCGGGTTCAGGTCTACTGATTCGAAGGCGAGGGTCAGAATGATGTCTTGATTGAGGAAGTTCGAGGGTGTACTGCTGTTTCTCTTCCGGCGATGGCGATCTTTGTTGTGATGTGGCGCTATTCCTGAAAGGGTCATCTTGCTGAGATGGCCTGGATTGGCGCTGAGACGAGCTTCCTTCATCAAAGCGACCACTGAGATCGGATCTCGGTAATGGGCCAGCAAGTCGCTCGTATACAGGTGAAGGATATGAGTCCTGTACAATGATCGAAGAAGATCTTCTATCTGCAGCTGGGCTTTTGAATGGACTGCCCAGGCTTTGAGATCTGCTTCGAGGAGATGACGGAACAAGGATATCTTGGAGCATACGCCCAGCACGGACAATTGGGGACAGAGCTGGACGTTCAGCCTGCTCTGATGGTGGCGCAAGTACTGGAATCCCACGGTTTATTTGAATTGGCGGAGGGAGTGTCGGAGATGAGAAGACAATTGACGGTGTTTGTGTCATATTAGGATTAAATTGGCGATTCTGACGAAGATGCGCAGTGTAGGTATATCTTCGCGGTGCTATCGACGGTGGAGAAGATGGCAGATGAGAATGTGCTATTGAGATATCTTGGCGTGAATCTTGTGCAGAAGTATTGCCATTCGAGCTTGGGCGCTGACCATCAGATCCTTCAGCAGGTGGAGATGGAGTCTCGTCAGGAGTCAAGAGACGCGGTGGTGCTGCAGTTGCTTCCTGGCCATGGGAAGGTGGTATGCTCGCTCGGGGAACAAGAACGCTCTGTCCTTCGGATGGCGGACGCGCGCCATGACGGGCTGCTGCTGGAGTAGCTGCGTCTAGAACATCTGTAGGTATGGCCGAGAATGAGTCCTCGTACTGGTCGTTCACTCCTAGATTTGCTGCTGACAGCCTCTTATTTGGCGCTTTGGAGTGTGGCGTTGCTGCCTCGAGGATTTCCGGTGCAACGCTCGAGAAGGAATCGTTCACGGGAGTGTTTTGAGAAATAAGCTTAGACACCTGAGATTTCCGGGCAGGTGTAGCAGCCTGGAGTATTTCCGGCGGTATACTTGAAAAAGAGTCGTCTACTCGGGCTGACTGAACTGATAAGAGCCTGGGGTTCTGTGGCTTTCGGGCAGGAGTAGCAGCTTCAAGGACTTCCTCTGGAATAGCCGAGAAGGAATCATCATAAGCAGCATCTTCTCGGACTGTGAGAAGTGACTTATTTCTGGCTTGGGTGGGCTGTTGCTTCTCTGGTTGATTTGCAGGGCTGCTAAAATGCTCTCGAAGTGAGGGAACTGAGTCGACAGAGATCATACTGAAGCCTTCACTCTCCAGTATCGTGTCAAAGTCTCGGTACTGTTCAACGACATCTCCATCTTCTTCATTGTAATGGTCATCGTCGTAACCGTCATGGGCTGACTCTGGAGATCTTCGTCCTTCCGACTCCGTGACAAGAACCCTTGCTACACTCTCCTCTTCGTATTGGCCGAAAGTTGACTTTTCAGGTGATATGGATGGTGACGGATAGCTATTAACCCGACGCCTAGAGCTAGACGGCTGTGGTGCTTCGATCACATGTGGACTTGACCAACCAGGCTTCCGTGGCGTCTCATTACCTGGATCAAATCGTGCAATAACAATATCCGTTTCAGCCCCTCCAACAGTTGTAGTGGATCGAATTGTAGAGTAGGGCGAGGGCTGATTCTGTGTATTGACGTCGATAGCCTCCAACGCTCCATCATTGTCGTAATTTCCAAAGTCTTGCTCCTGGTCGTTCGTATTGCCCTGGCAGCTTTCATCCTCCAGCACCTCAATCTCTTCAGGTGCTAAAGATTTGCGGCGGCCTCTACCCTTCTTACTCACTGCGCTCGACGCAGGTTTCGCCGCGGCTGCCGCATCTTTGGACGCTGGTGTAGAGTTCCTAACTCCCTTTGTTGATCTGGACCTGGACTTTGACCTGCCCTTCCCTCTTCCAATTTCCACTCCTTTGCCAATCTGGAAATTCACATCCTCATCATCATCGCCATCTACCAGAGATCCGATTGACCTCCTCCTATGCTTCTGAGTTGGTGTGCTTGCACGCCCAGGCTTCTTCGTGGGGACAGGAGTTCCAATTGACTTCCTTGGCCGACCTCTGCCACGCTTCGGAGTAACCGCCTGGGGAGCTTCGTCCTCGGAGTCCTCAAGACCCTTCACCGGAATCGTAGTTGTAGTTGTTCTCTCTCTCCTTCTGTTCCTTGGCACTCGCGTTGGCGACGCGGATGGGCCATTAAGTTCTGGATATGCATTTTCCGCGTCCGAGGATCCAGCCTCCACTGTTACTCGAATTTTTTGTGGTGATATGCTGTTCCCAACATCCAACTCAAAGGTCTGCTTCTTCGGAGAGCTTCCTTGGAGGGGTAAGCTACGTCTGGCACGCGACGAACGACGAGGTTTCGCAGGAGATTGGTAGGTGGCAGAGTCATTGAGAGGGTCCGGAGAGGATACCATTCCTTCGTCCATGTTTATCGCTGTCGCATTGGAAATGAAGCAATTATTGTTAATATTTGCTTGAGAGACGCGTCAGATGAAGTGAGACGCGATGGATACCTAGCGAATGCTGTGCTCAGTTATGTCGGAAATGTGAAAGCTTCATAATTACAGTGTTTCATTTCGGACTTCATGTTTTGGTTTGAGGTGGATTTGTTTACTTTTAGCGCCGGGCCCACGCGTTCACGTGCTCCACTCTTGAGAATTTGCCCCTGGGACTCTGTGGAGGGAGACTCGCGTCCTGAATAACGATCATTTTCCTGGGCTTAAGAGTAGTCCAAGCCATTCAACTATTGAACACAGTTGACAGTCTGAAAAGTCGTGGGGGAATCATACACAAATGAGATTGATGGCTCCCAATTGTTGATGAGGAAACCTCTGCCAAGGAAAGGGATTATACAACGAAGCAGGCACTTCGCAACGAGAACAATTATGAGACAAAGAGAGATTGTTTGCACAAGTAAGTGTCGTACCAGATACTGAATTGGTCATTGGTAGGACTTATCATGTTATGCTGGCTTGATTACCATCCTGAGGGAGACCCCAAGGCTCTGAAACTGAAAGCAGATTATTTTGATGGAAAACACCACAAGGCACGGGGAGTTATGGCGCGAATTGAACCCATTTCTGCATTTCTGCTTCTGCTTTGTAATGCAGATGGGATTTCTCACGTCGCAGACTCGCAGGGCGTGCTTGCACGACAAACCAGAGCTTAACTCCAACGGCCACGAGACGTCATTCTACTAAACTCACGCCTTTTCTTCGTATTTCTCGCCATTATCCCCGTTTCACCGCCCAAAAGCAAGCCAGAAATCCGCCACCCCAGTGTGTTTGTATTAAGCGACCCCGGATTTTATTGCGTGCTTTTCGGCAATAACAACCTCCTTCCATCTCAACGAATGGTATCCCGATATCCATCCGCCCTCGGCTGACTCGCCAGCGGGGATATCTCGATGTTTTTGTAATCCTCAATGATTTCTAACATGCCATGACGCCAACTTGTTTTGAACTAAATTGTTGAAATATATATTGCTATTCCCCTCTTCCTCTTCCTCACTGACATCCACATCACATCCAGACCACCATCCAAATAGTCCACTGTTCTGCAACAGTTCAACTACGTTTAGAACAACAGTATCAAAACAAATACGCGTTTTCCCTAGATACCGCATACTGAGAGCCACCAAAAGAACCATCATGACGACCGCAGCACCTCAACATGCCACTGCGGCACACAACCTCTCACAGTCAGCCCGCGCTGAAGCAGAATATACCAAGGGCACCCAACCCAGCACATTTATTCCCCGCGGCGATACTACAGTCACCTTGAATTACTTCAGACCTCCTGAAGATGGTTCAGTACCGTACAACTACGTAGAGAAGCAAGCCGACGGACATCAGCGCAACTTCGGCGACTTCGACGTACAGCTTCCAATCCGGGACATCCGCGGCCGGGAAAAGGAATACAGCCTCGACAAAGACGCATTCCAAGTCGTAGCTGGCTTATCGGAGTCCGCCGAGAAAGATTTCGTCGACGATGCCTCCATCAAAGAAAAATACTACCCAGAAGTGGAGAAACTGATACTGGAGAATGTTGAGGGAAGCAACCGCGTGTTCATCTTCGACCACACGATCCGCCGCTCGAACCCCAATGCTCCAAGAGCACCAGTCACCAGAGTGCATATCGACCAGACAAAGAAATCTGCAACTGCGAGGGTTCACCACCATCTACCTGAGGAGGCGGAGAAATTATTGCAAGGTCGATACCGCATTATCAACATCTGGCGGCCGTTGAACGGTCCAGTGCAAGCTTCGCCTCTTGCCTTCGCCAGCTCGTCGTCCTTGAAGGATGAAGACCTGATCCCCATCGAACACAGATATCCAGATCGAACTGGTGAGACTGCGGGTATCAGGTTCAACGAAAGTCAGAAGTGGCACTACTTGTCAGGCATGAGGAACGACGAAAGATTGTTCCTGGAGTGTTTTGATTCAGAGGCTACGAAGCCTGGCACCAAGGTTCTGGGTGGAAGAGTTCCTCATACTGCTTTCCAAGATCCAAGAACGCCAGAAAATGCTGTGGGTAGAGAGAGTATCGAGGTTAGAGCTCTTGTTTTCGGCCCATGAGACGCTACTTTGGGTTTGATGTGTACTGGTATTGGAGCGTGTTTGAAAAATTAGCATAAAGTTTTGAATTGATTGTATTTCCACATTTCGTTTGTCGATCTTCATTCTGTGACGCCCAGGCTTCTACTTCCAGTGGGATACGGGCAAGATCAAACTGTGGACACCAAAGTCCTAGAAGGATCTCAGTACATTCAACGAAGCACTAATCCAACTCCTGCGCCATTCCCTCCACTTGCTTTCCCCCAAACGCCATATAACACAGTGATACCTCACACTTTCTAAGCGGGATGCAGCGGCATAGATTGGTCTACAAACTCAACCAGCGGCTGGTGAATCATTATTTCCCTAGCACCATTTCTGCTCACCCAAAATTCAGTCAGCTAGTCAGTCATTTCCGCATTCCATCCATCTCAAATCCTCCCTTCGCAAACACATCCTGGACACATACCTCCTCTTAGTTATTGCGCCCCTCAACGACCCCCTCATCTTCCAACCCTCCGCCTCAGCCTCTTCCTCCCTCCCAATCTTTACAAACTCCTTCTCCAACCTCCCCAAAAGATCAAGCGTGGTAATCTTCATCCCTAGCAACGCCTGTACCTGACCCGGTGCAATCCCTCCCCTCTCGACAGCCAAATCAAGCAAACAAAGAGCATCGGAAAGATGTTCCCGAGCAACAGGGAGAGACACAATGGTTGCAAGGAGTTGTAGCGTTTCTATGCGTGTGTCGAGGTGTAGAGCCGGTCTTTCGAGGAGTTCGGTGCAACGGTGGCGGCACAGGGCGAGATCGTTAGAGAGGTAGGCTTCTTGTGCCTATGGAAAATGATGAATTGGATTTGTATAAATATCATTGGACGGTGTGGGAGGATCAAGAGTCTTACACGTTTGAATTGAGAGAGAAACAGCTCTGATTTCATCTTCGCTATGAATATCGCGGATGTGGAGGACTTGAGGGCTGGACCTTCTCGTGCTTCGCGCACCGTCGCTGGTATGGCCGGAGTAGGCGTGGATGCTTGCTGTCTGGGTTGTTCTGAGGAACTGCGCGACCGAAATGGTTTCAAGAAAACGCTTCTTCTATGTCGCAGAGGTGGAGGAGGACTTTGCTTCGTTCGTTGTGTTTGGTGATGGTTTGTGTCCTCGGTGTCGGATTTGTCGAGAGTTTTGGAAGGCATTGTTGATTTTGTTCGTGTAGTCTACTAGAATGAATTGAAGATATGAGAAAACATGACAAAAGAAAATTGTCTTGTCGATCCATTGTTCAAATGGAAGGAGTTCACCTTTGGTGAGATTTGCGATGTTCTCTTTTCAGAATCTAATTCTGAATTCACCTTTCATTCTTTCATGTTCGTCATATTAGGTAAGTATAGGTTTAACGTATCTTATTATCATAGAAAGCATATGGCGCATTCTTGCCTGGGAGTTGACGATCTAACTCTCGGGTAATAGATACGCTCGATGATGATCTGTGACATAGTTTCCCTTTTGTTTACTCGCTTAATTATTCAGCACTGACTTCCTGAACTGAGAGTTAGTCGTTTAATCCTCGATATGTTAACTTTCACTTTCTGACCATGTTTAAAGTCTTGGTGGAATTTGCAAGTTCAATACATTCCGGGACCGACTATGATTCGAGCCTATTGTCAGGGTGTAAAATTGCTAGCAACCCGCAGACTGGATGTCTTCAGGCTCTTTCGTTCCTTTCGTCCCTTACATCTGTATCCCAGAAGATAGTTCTTCTCAGATGCTGAGCAGTAATATTGTCACTAGGAAAGACTAGGACTTTAAGTCATAAAGAACTTACCAACATAAGCCGAAAATAAAATGGTTGTGCATTCTGCGATTCTTTGTCCCAATCAGATTCGCGCTAGTCCTCGGCAGGAAAATCCTCAGCCTTGCAGCCATAATGCATGCCTAGCCTGCCTTGCCTTGCCATGTCCCACTACTCTTACAACATTAACACAACCATAACCACAAAATGGCAGACCGAAGATCTCGTTCGCGATCACCGTCCGGACCTTCACGAAGACGAAGCCGCTCTCCTCGCAATGACAGAGAACGCACACGAGACCGTCGCGACAAACCACGAGGCGGCGGCGGAGGAGGCTTCAGATGGAAGGAGAAGCGCAGCACGAACGATGAAGGAGAGGGCAGTGGCAAGAGATTAGAAAGAGGGTATCGCAATCGATCGAGATCACCAAGGCGAGATAGAGAGAAGGCCGACTCCAAAGATAGCAGGGAGAGCAGGGAGAGCAAACCAAGCAAAGGCAACTCGGTGGAGGACAAGTTCGGCGTGGCAGACAAATTTGGGCCAGCGAAGGCGAAGAAGGCAGAGGAGGGCAATACAGATACACCGCCTGAGCGTGCGCCTGCTGCTGCTCCAGCGCCACAAGCAGCCAGTCATGGCGAACCCATGATTATTGTGCATGTCAATGATCGGTTGGGTACGAAAGCTGCGATTCCATGTTTGGCTTCGGATCCGATAAAATTGTTCAAGGCGCAGGTTGCAGCGAGAATTGGGAGACAGCCACACGAAATTCTGTTGAAGAGGCAAGGCGAGAGGCCCTTCAAGGATCAGTTGACGTTGGAAGATTATGGCGTGAGCAATGGGGTTCAGATTGATTTGGAGATTGATACTGGAGAGTAAGGGTTGTTTTTGACTTGGAAAATCTATGGAATTGGCGTCAAGGGATGGAAAATAAATGCCAAAAGTCGAAAACTGGAAGACAGTCCTCTTTCTAAATGTTTTGAATATTCAAATCAGTTTACAGACATTTAGAAGAAGACTTTCGTTGCTCTGGAGGGAGGGAGACACAGCAATTGACACGCATTCCCACCAACCAAGCATAATTTCTCAAAATTAATATACGGATCATCGCTCAAAGTTACCACAGACACTTAATACTTCCTGAAATTTGGCCATGGTTAAGTAAGTACTTCCCCAGATGTTGTCAGTGTTGCTCTCAGCCTCGAGCTCCAACTTTTTCTTATCGATAAGCTTCCCCAAACAGCCTCCTCGAATTTGAGCGACGACAGTGAACTCTCCTCAAACAACAACACCAATGCCTCAATCCACTCTCCAGCAGAAATGCTAACAACTACTCCTCACCTGCGGACACGCCGTCCCTCTCCAACAACTGTCGAATACACCGTCTCGACCTCACCAACCCTCACCTTCCCACTCCGCCTCCTCATCCTCCTCACATTCATCTTGCGCCTCGTCGTCGCGCTCGCCATTCTACAGCTCCTATACTCCCGATATCTACTCTCATCTTACGCTGGCAATGAACAACCGTATACCACAGTTCCAGCTCTCCTGTCAATAGACTACATATCCTACCAGCTCCACGCGCTCACCCAAACCCGCCTCGGCCACCTCTCCACACTCCTCGCGCGCCGCACCCCACTCATCCTCCTCCTCCCTCTATCCCTCACAAGTCTCTACATCCTCTCTCTTCGCCTGCACACCACCGAATCCCTCCTCGTGCTCCGCGGCCTCGGGATCCAAACTTCTTCCTCTTCAAACACATACTTGAGCAGCAGCACAACGCGATTTATACCTACAGAGAAGATCCAGGATATACTTGTGAACGAGGCGTTTCGCGGGTTTGAAGTGAGGTATTATTTGGTGGTTGTGGTGGAGGGCGAGGAGGAGGTGGTGGTTGTTTTTCCGAGGTTGTTGCCCAGGAGGGATATTGTGGAGAGGGTTTGGAGGGGGTGTAGGGCTTGTTTGTTTGAGGGGAAGAAGGAGAGGGAGAGGGAGAGGGAGAGAGAAGTTAATGGTGGTGGTGGTGGTGGAGTTGTTCCTGAGATTAAGAGGAGGGAGACTTCGTGAACTAAGGGCGGCTCGTGGCTGTATATTTTGCGTGTAGATCATGGATTAATGAGAGTTACAAGCAGAGTTGCTTTATGGCAAGACTTTGGGCACTTAAGATGTAAAAGCTGCCATTTTTGATACATGGGAAGACTTTCAAAGATACAGAGTCTCCAGCTACATCTACCCATGACGAGCTACTCTGAAGAATGGACCAAGTGTCATTCTACGAGCATATTGACTGTTCGCAAGACACGACTCCCGAGCATACATTCAAAGTGAAGTATTCATCCCAGCAGATGATTGTCTACCTATTCATCTCCATCCTCTACAGCAGGGGTATTTGCAACCGCACTAGGATTATTCAAACGTCTAAAGCCCTGAAGCTTCATATCCGCCGAATTCTCAAATCCCTTTCTTACCGCATACCTCTCATTGATAACCTCCACCCTGTCCATCTTCAGCTTCTTCATAACAGGTGTATACACGCCCTGCAACCGCGGCATGTCTCCTCCATCAAACACCTTTTGACTCCGACTTCCCTTCCTCCTCGCCAAAGTCAGCTCTTCAGCATCCAGCCCCTGCTTAGCAACGACATTCAGCAGCGTGCTCGCAAGCATCTCATCGATCTTTCTCTCCCTCCAGACCTTCCATAGCTCATCCATGATCCCTGCAGTCCCGAACTTGTAGTCGCCAGTACCGGTATCATCACCAACGTAATGCCACTGCATGGCATCCTTGCGATCAGGATCATCTTCGCGAGGAAAGACGCAGTTCCACAGAACGAGAGGCGTATCGGTGGCCATCTCGTATATGGGCCGTCCGGGATTTTTCTCCACGTCCAGCAATTCCGAGACGATAGATGGCTTTTCAAGACCTTGCCCTACGAGGAAGAGAATCGCAACCATATGTCTCACCTGATGCCATAAAAATGCTGACCCGTGAAGGGTAAATGTGTAGACTTTCGGATTACCGGTCTGTAGCTCCGATCCAGGAGCAAGAGCAGCATTGTTGACGAAATCAAGTCCACTGGTCGAATCATCCACCTCTTCAATATTCGCATAGAAAATCATCCTGTCAAAATTGGAGATCTGCTTCCCAGGATCCACTTTACAGAAATTCCGGAAATCGTGCTCGCCCTCGAACAACTTGGCTGCCTCTCGCATCTTCTCAATATCTAGCCAGCCATCTCTCATTTTGCCTTCTGGTGCCTTTTGACTCTTTTGATCGGGCAATTCCAGTTGAGTAGGTGTTGGCATGAAGGCTGGCTGTGTGAAAAAATAGCGGTACTGTCGTTCTCGACATGAGAATCTTGCAGAGAAGTCCTGAGGTGGTGCGGGACACCAGGCTAGTATCCTGATATCTGGTGGGAGGAGCCGGTTCAATAACGAGCAGTAAGGAATCTCATCTGCTATAGGGTCGAAGTTGAGCGCTTCTTCGAAGTCGGGATCTGAGAGACCTAAGTCAGGTGTTGGGCCCTCTTGTTCTTGTAGTCTGGATGGGGCGAGTGCTGGAGAGGACATTTCAACAGAATTGTCCCTGGCGTATGTATTGAATCCTCCGTCCAGGTCTTTCTCAGTACTCGCTGGACCGGCTACTTCGTCAAGTAGCCCGGCTTCTCCAACATCATCGACAATCTTTCTCTCTTTCCTCTTTCCCAGCGGTCTGTTACTCCTCACTCGAATGCCAATAACCTGACCAAAAGCACTGACACCCTTGTCTGTCCTCCCACATTTACTATACTCGCAGCCCTCCCAGTTGACTTCCCCGGGCTGTAATGGATTGGCGATATTTGGGAAGATCAGTCTCCCTTTATTGAAAGCTTTCCAAAGCTCTTCTTCGATAGTCGGGAGAGGTGTAACGCTCTTCTGGCACTCGAATCCATTGTAGCGTTTCCCTAGGTATGCGAGCTTGAGAGCTATGAGGCGGGTGCTGTATTTGGTGGGGTCGAAGGTCCGTTCCGAACGCGGTTTCTTTAAGGATTTCTTCTCTGGTTGTTTGGGAACTGTAAGACTATATTACATTAGCACTATTTTCCATGCTTTCAAGCAAAAACATCCAAACCATACCTTAAATTCTTGATCTTCAACTCGTATTCCAGCAACGTAACCCTCTCAATCAACTTGTCTTGGCTCCACGAGCTATAATCTTCTTCTACTTCATTTACATCCCCATCTACATTCCCGTTTTCCCTTTCCACCGCCATTGTCTCCTGGCAAGCTTTCGTAGAAGCAGCGCGTTTCTCTTTCCTAAGTGTTATGTCTATCCTCCAACGGCCGCTACGCGACACAAAACCTGGAGAAGCCAGACGTGCGGATTCAAGCCGTCGCTGTGCAAGGAAGAATAAGGGCCGCATATGTGCCCTCTGCTGGCAATTGACTCATTGGTGTGGGATGGAGTCGTTGATTTTTTATGGAGCTGTTATCTTTCTGCAGGGCTTATCTCCACGTGAGTGATTTTTGTTTCTTACCTATTCATATCCATACCTATCCAAACTCAACTGATAATTTCGAATCTATGATATGAAATTACGCATGAAGGCTATGATCAATGTGAGAGGTAAAGTACTTAAGAATTGATAAGTCGGTGAGAAATAAATTATTTGTTGTTGACATCACGTTCTCCCCCTTTTCTCGGTTCGCTAGGCACGTCTTTGATCGGATCACAACCTTGGAACAATGCAACCACTGTGGTGGGTGAAATACCAGAAGGACGTTATGGCTTCTGATTTAGTTTGCAGTCGAGAAATTTGGAGAACTTTCAGCAGTTTTGGTTGTGATGTTGAAAGTTTCCCAAGAAACCGACTTACGTCAGTCTGGGGGCAGAGAATGGCTGGATTCACATCCTATTTCCATGATGTGAAACAGGGCAACTTGACACAATTACTACTCATTATTCTCCAATTGACATCCTATTTTTTTCTGCTTTCTATGGTCCTTTACAGTAGATACTCAAATGCAACTCTCCACGCCTTTTATCCAGCACTTGGGAAGCGTTCAATGGAAGCCAATAGATATTGGACTTTTGTCTAAGTCTCCCGAAGATTGGAAGTAAGTATGATCCGCGACTGCGGATTGATGGGTATAGCAATTGTATCTTTTGGCACAATGTCGATGAGGGTCTTCCGCAAGCCTTACGACAGATACCCAATCCCAGCCCACGATCAGATTCCCCAACGCCAAATTTGTGAAAATGCTTGCTCATGATAGAAAAAAAACCGAGGAAAGAAAACTCCTTATGCTTAATCCCAAAACAGAGCACTGATTGATTCTCCATGGTGAACACGACGGATGGCCTCGGCGAAGACTTGACCAACATCCAGAACCTCCAGCTTGGGACACAGTCGGAGGTGCTCTTCTTGGGGAACACTATTCGTTACAACGACCTTATCCAATGGGGAAGCATTGATCCGGTCGATGGCATCTCCGCTGAAAACACCGTGGGTTAGGAGTGCGTAGACCTTTGTTGCGCCCTCTTTCTTCAGAAGCTTAGCAGCTCTGGTGATTGTATTGGAAGTGTCCGCCAAGTCATCAACAAGAATCGTGATCCTGTTTGCGACATTTCCTACGAGCATCATGGTGGCATTCTGTCGATCTGTGATTCTTGTAGGACGACGTTCCTAGGAGTATAAGTTTGCGCAAGTTCAGAATTGTGGGGCAATTTTACCTTGTGGATCAATGCAAAGTCAACATTAAGATCATCCGCAATTGCAGTTGCCCTCTTCGCTCCACCTGCATCTGGACTGACGATGACGGCATCCTTAAAGTTTGGAATCTTGGTTTGGATGTACTTCTTGAGAAGAGACTTTCCATACAAGTTATCCACTGGGATATCGAAGAAGCCTTGGTATTGAGGATCGTGCAAATCCATGGTGATGATGTGATCGGCACCAGCACAGGTCAAGAGATCTGCCACAAGCGTTCCAGCCTGAGCAACCCACTGCTTGTACCCTGGCTTTGGCTGGAAAATGTTTTTGGCATCCTTCAGCATAGCCTGATTCTCGTAGTCATGAGTAGTGAAAGCTGGAGCTTGAGATCCTGAATTGCCCCTGCCGCGACCATTCAAGGAGACGAGCGAATCATTGGTATCGGATCTTCTTGGCGGAGTGATGCCGTTCGTGTATGAGAGACCATTTTGTTGCTCAAGCGATGCTTTGCCCAGCTTCTTCTGCAATCCTTCCATTCCATTTCCATTTGCGAGGCCTTGTGTTTGTGGTCCTGCACCAGGTGTAGGGGGACGACTTTCGAAGGTGAAGTCACCCCTATTGATACCGGTAGGAGCTTTCGAAAGCGGTGCCCCAACCTTATTGTAGGGAAGGTCTGGCTGTCTCGAATAAGGGAACAAGGGTAGAATAGCAGTAACTTGTTTGGCAGATCCTGTCTTGCATGCAGAGATCATGATACATAGATCAACGAAATGATCATTGACGTTGCCGCCTCCAGATTGGACAATGTAGACATCCTTTCCTCTAACAGAATCTTGGATCTCCAAGCGGCTCTCTCCGACAGAAAATTTCTTGAGGATGCGATTGCAAGGTGGCACACCAAGAATGTTGGAGATGGTATTAACCAACTGAGGGTGGGAATTGCCCCCCAGAACGACAATATTGCGAACCATTGTGAAGTGCGCGGATCAGGTATCCCGTGGTTCTGGTTGGAGATCGAGGAAGGATAACGTCGGTGAAATGCGGGATTTCAAAGTGGGCAGCCGCGGCAAGATTAATGCGATGGATGTCGTGCTAGAGGGATGAATTGAATGGTAAAACAAGAGAACTAAGAGAAGAGAAGGGGGCTATGATGAGAGGAGCTGACGGCGGCGCGCTTGATGTGTGAAATCCATTTGATATCGGACTGAGTAGGTAGAATTTGACTGGAGAAAAGGTTGTCGCAAGGCACGGTAGAAAATTGCGTCAAAGAAAAGTTCAAGCTGGGGCGCACAGCTTTAAGCTAGCTCGAAAGCAGTTAGCCACTGGCGGGGTTGGCTGCAAGGCTGCTGTGCTTGTTTTCTGACCGCTGAAGAAGCATCCAAATATATGCCTCAGAGTGAATCATATAAAGATCATTCTTTATATGTTTCGGAGCTGAGTGACCATGCAAACTAAAAATAAAAGCTAGGTATGCAGGTGTAGCTTTGTTTTCTTTTTTCTCTCCTTTAGGGTCTTTCAGGGCCGTTTTTCATGTGCTGCTCGCTTAATTTTTGACTGCAGAATTGAGACGGGCGGAAAATTGCCAGTGGTACATCTGCGTGCTGAATCTCCTGCATCTGATTGGAAACATATCAACAGAGCCTCAGACCGCCCAAGTCCCCGGGAGTCACCCTTTCTGACAGGTACAACTGATTGCACTTGTCTGTCTCTGATTGGGCATCACAAGTGCCTGGGTAGTTGGTAAGCATTGTGCCAACCCCTCCTGCAGCTGAACTGACCAGACAAGCCTTCGCACTGCAGCCATGAAGATCTTAGAAGCTCAATCGGCAACCCTCACGAATTATGAGGTATATACGCATTTGACGGAGCAGAGATCACGATATGCCAAGAAAGGTATCAAAGGAAGGAGGCCGGGAAACCTTGAGACGGTGGTGAAAGAGGTACAGTACCCCGCACCCACAGCACAGCCCTGTTCTGTTGCGTCTCTTTCTGACAAGGATTACTTCCAGCTCCTCGAGTACTTTCACGAAGCTCCCTCACCTCTCGCATCCAAGCCCTTACCTTACAATGACCAGACCATCGGCACACTCCTCGAGCGACTCCGTCCTTTCAACTTCACCAAGGCTGAGATTCTCATGATCATGAATCTCAGGCCAACTAAAGCCGAGAGTTTGAACACGATAGTGGAGGAGATGGATGATAGGTTTTCTGATGAACAGCAATATGAGATTGTGGAGATTATTGCTGAGGTCCTGGGTACGGTGGATGGAAATGCAGAGAGACAGGCTATGACTGAACAGGCAGAGGTGCGGAAAGCCCAGCAACCACAACCAGACACAAAATGGGAAGTGGATGGATGAATGGGGACGAGCAAATGGTATCTGGCGGCGTTAGGGATGGGCATTTGTAGGCCCTGGTGACATGACTTGACCTGGCAAAGACTTGGTTCAGGTTTGATTCTCGTAAAGTTTATGCGCTACGCTTTTGATACCATTGAATGCTACAGCTTGACATTGCAATTTGATAACCTTCTCTTAGATCTTACTCATGCTGCTGCCTACATCTGAGCTATGCTTTGCTTAACGATTCTGCTTTAGCTAAAGAACCCTCTCGCGTTCCTACATGCTCATGATTTACGAATGCATTTTAATCACATTTTGTTCTTCTTTCACATTTGTTATCCTCATATGCTGGTAGCCTTGCATGGAGGCAGGACAGAGTTGTACCGGGCCTGAAAATCACAGATACTTCATCAAAAAAGTCTGACTTATGCTATTGATGGATCAAATAAATCAATGGGACAGACTGAAGGAAGTCCCGTGAGTGGATCAACCGCTTTGATTGTTGTATAGATTTCTCCTCTAGACATGGCCTGACATGTATCTATATATGAACATCGCCCTCATGTGCACCTTGCTTTTGTCTAGGAACTCGGAGCCGCGCGCCAGTGCGTTCTTCTTCTGGACTTTGCTGTCAATATTGAATTATTGTCACTCAATTCATTCATTCATTCATTCATTCATTCATTCATTCATTCATATACATACCTCTGTGGCTGCCCTGCAGGATACATACATCTACGAACCCTCTGAAAGCCAAACAGAATTCGCAGCAAATACAAATTGCCCTACGCTGCATCACACCCTCAGCGACCGGCTTCGCCTCGGCTTTCCACCTCCCAGCAATGAACGACCCACACATATCGCTTCCTTTTGGAATCAACAAATGCTCCCGAAAAACGCCCCTGGAAAACATCCAAGCAAAAACATAACAAGCCTCCTCGAAAAAAGAAGAAGCCAAAAATATGGGTTTTGGCCTGAGAAGGAATTGAACCCTCGTCTTCACAATACTTTTACACCCAAGCAGAGCTACGAGTACAAGTGTTGTACATAGACTAACAGACGCCAATCCGACAAGTACACATGTTTGTGATGTTCTAGCCATTGAACTATCTGACCTCGAATTGATTTTTGTGATGTAGAAATGTGCTATTCGAATATGTTAATGGACCGCTAGGAGATTTGAGGAGATCGGCGGTAGACTTTCCCGAGCATATGCGCTGCGTTTGTTTTGGTCGTTAAGTGCGTGCGGTGGAGGTGGGAGACGATGACTTCGGATTTGACGCGTTGGTTTGTGTTTGTGAACGCGCTGGGCTAGTGGTGGCATTGTTGACGTCCAGTCTCGTTAGTGAAAAACATCCTGCTATCGTGGGAAGCTGTTTTCCCTGACTACTTGAGTGTTCTTTGACAATTTGTGAGCATACAAGGTACAGTGACTGACCTTGTTGCCCTCCCGATATGCCTTTTGTTTTTATTCTCTCATGAGACAGGGGCCTCTTTTTGATCCATTGGGGAGACTCAACTGTGATGGAACTTGTGATCGAAGTTGTGATGGACCGGTGTCCAGAAGATTAGTCACTTTCTCTGTCTACAGAATATAAGAATGAAAAATGTCATAAGCTTTCTTTTCAAGTGCACATCTATCTAAATGACGACCTACCTGTCTCTCTAAACATCCTCGCGTCTGACTGCTTCGGGGTGTCAGATTCACCTCCCCATTTGAAGCTCCGCTGTTCAACCTTTCCAAAATGGCAGAATAATTTCAGTCCGTGTGTCGTACTTTCACGGTATTCCAGTATTGAGTTCCGCTTGCACAAACTTCGGAGCATCTATCATGACTGGCTCCCATCTCAAGAAAGGAGATTGGATAGCCGATCAAATATTTGGTTTCTAATATGTCAGGGTCTATCAGCTTTGCCTCGGCCAATATCATCATTCACTAACACCAAGAGAGCTTTTTTCTCTCGTCTGAAGTCCGAATGACAAGTCAGCTTCAAGCACATCCGCACGATACTTAATCAAATAGGCAGTTCTGCAAACCAAACCAGTCAATTGGGAGAGGCGTTGGCTCTAGAGTCGACAGACTCATTTAAGTACAGTACCTTTGGTGGGAATTGCACATCGACCTGACTGAAGATCTGGTGTAATATAGATTCTCTTCTGGACCGTCTAAGTGTCCGAAGAGCTTGGCATGGCGTTGTAGCTTCAACTTTTTTGGTTCTCTTCTGTTCCGAAATGGTTGGGAACGATGTCCAATCACTTGGTTTGTTCTAGAGGGTATGATATTTTGTTAAGTTGAAAGCTGAGGCTAGATGACCTGTATTCACCCAGTCTATTATTGTGATCTGGTATCGCGTCACCTGTGATGCATGGACTTTAATCCCATTCCAAGCCCGCAAATCATTTACTCCTCCTTCAAAGGTCAGCATTTGCGTGGAGGTATAGAACCAAACTATGACTTGTATGTGGGTGGAGGCCGTTCTAAGTCCTCGGACTTTAGACATCGTAATTAGGGAGAAACACCTAGTAAGGCAGGAGGTGACATCCCTCTTTCTTCCTGATCTGCTACCGGACCCCAACAGCACAGAAGAACTGCCTATACACTCCTCCCGCAGAAACCGGTATGCTGGTTAGTTCCTACCTTTTTTGGAAGATAGACTTTTGGGAGCTATAAGCTGTGACGTATTGTTTTGAGCATGCTTTTAGCGAGTTTTGTCAGGATTGGATTTATTATCGCGAGGATCCTTCTTGGCAATTTTTTAAGCTCTGTTTAGTTCAGGTTTAGGCAAGCCCGATCAGTTCAAGACCTCCTAAGAAGTGTTATCTTCCAGAGTCCTCTGTAGTCTCCCAGCCTACATGCCCTTCCATGAAAGGCATACAGAAGATTTCACGCTTGTACCTCGTCAATGGCAGCACTACGGTGGCAACAGCTCTCCATTCCAATGGAAATATTTTCTATAAATATGGAGGTATTTTATGGAAAATCTTTCCATAGGAATAGAGAGTCGTCACCCATAATTATGGAGAATATTTCCATGATCATGGATTTCATGCCATAACGTCGCACCCCCCTATTCCGGCTACCTCCCTATTCCGGCCACCTCGCTTAACCTCACCGCTACTCCTACCTGTCAACTTTAACAATTAATTAAATTCTAATCCTCTTATCGATTTTCTTGAAATCTAGAATGCAACTTATTTATATCATGAAGCCTTAATATACTGAATATAACGTCATGTGCGCTTTAGAAGAAGTAGTAAATAGTAAGTCTGTACAAAAGGTATCACGTGAGTAGGGTGTTCTAAGGTCTACTCTTTAAGGCTGTAACGCAACGATTCAGTCACATTAAGAAGCCGCTAGCTACTTATAAAGATTACCTATAGTAGTAGAGAATCGATTAGCCGATTGGATTTTAAATTAAGAGGCTCTTAGCTATAAAGTTACGCACGTATAGATTCGGGTTTTTAGAGAGAGGCTTCTAGCTCTCTAAGGGGATCACTTACTACTCGGAAAACACTAGATAACACGATTTTTAGCCTGGAATCCTATTCTTAAGACTAAGAAGTAGATATACGTCGATTCTGTACGTGTTAACAACGCTTATTCTGAAGTTATTCGGCCTTAGTTCTAAAAATTAGAAATCCCGGCTATTAAGGCTATTCCACCTAGCTAACGATAGAATATAGATAAGATAGGTGTTATAGAAGGTTATGGTCTTAATAGTCTGATTATAAGCTACGCTAAAAAGCGTAAGATTCAAGGGAAACAGCCTAGTTCACGTAGTTAGACGTTAATCCTCGAATCTATCTCTGCAATTAGAGCCTCTACTAAATCTCTTGTGATTTACAAGGGAAAGTTAGTCTAATAACAATAGTTTCTATCTTAATTGGAAATATTCAACGATTAGTATTTTATAGCCACTGAAAATAAGTGGACTACTGATGCTATAGCTCTAGAGTAGTTGGAAAAAGTGTTTATCCCTCAGACGGAACTACGTGACTATTTAGTAAGACTCCTTATTCTAGACGGCTATAGGAGCTACTAGACTATAGAATTCCTTTGGAAGTGCCTTAAACATAATATCTACCTCTTGTTTTTACCTGTATATACGTCACACGTCTTACAACCTCTTGATTTAATAGTTTTCTCTACACTTAAGCGTGCTTACCGGAAAGAACTGCAAAAGTTAAGTTCTTTAATCGATTCTATACTAATAGGTAAGCGGAATTTTCTCGTTTACTACTATAAGGTACGTTAAGAAAGTTTTATACCTTCTAATATTAAATCGGGGTAGAGAACTATAGGTCTATAGCCGGTATCTGTTGCTAAGCTATTAATAAGCCTTTTACTATTAGAAAACAGTAATAAATCGACAAATCTAACACTTCTAAAGCCTTAAGAGACGCTAATAGAACCTCCGAAGGTTTCTAATACTTCAATTGAGTTATGTACTCTAAAGGTACGAAAAGATCTGTACTTATAGATTCGTACTCTAGTAAGCGGATCATATAACTAACTTCCGACATAACGCTTGCTTTTTAGGAAGGTTATAAAAGGGATTAACGAGAAGGAATACAAATTAGGGAAGGCAAATATGAAGATCAAAGAGCTAGAAGAGAGATTAGAGCAATTAAGGCTAAGGAAAAAGAGAAAGGTTAAGACTAGTCTAAATTCCAAGTTTATAACAATCCGTGCTATTAAAGAGGCTCAAATTACAGCTGGGGAGCGTCAAATTAAATCTGAAGAATCAGAATCAGGAGGAGAATCAGAATCTATAATATCTTATATAGAAGTTGACGCTAAATAAAGTTATTAAGTCTCAAACAGGAAGTGTTGCAATTAAGCGAGGTGGCCGAATAGGGGGGTGGCCGGAATAGGGGGGTGAGACGTTACAAAATGAAACATGGAAATATCTATAAATCCATAATTATGGATTTTCCTCCATTTTTATATATTCAGTTCTATGGATAATATTTATAGTTTCCTACTCCCTACCCACCCCGCCCCACCCCCCCCCCCCCCCCCCCCCCCCCTTCTTACCTTAGCCTCCCACCTTCTTACTATAGAGAGACCTACCGTGGCGAGACCTACCGTGGAGAGACCTACTGTGAGACCTACTGTGAGAGACCTAATATGGAGAGAGACCTACCGTAGAGAGACCTACCGTAGAGAGACCTACCGTAGAGAGACCTACCGTAAAGAGAGATAAAGAGAGAAAGAAAAGAGGGGGGGGAGGGGGGGAGGAGATCATATGGAAGGATTAAAGTTTAAGTATGAAACACGCTTTGACAGAGAAAGTAGGTTCCATAGGTATAGAAAGAATCTCCATGGGTATAGAAAGAAACTCTATAAGGATAGAAATTATCCTTAGGTATAAAGGGAATCTCCATAATTATGGAATAATCTCCATAGGGATGGAGATTCTTTCCATGCCAATGGAGATTCTTTCCATGCCAATGGAGCTGTTGCCACCGTAGTGCAGGTTTCCAATTAATCTTCTTTACAAATCCGGATTGGACGTGAACTGTCTTCCAGATGATGCAGGGATTGTAAGTGTACGACCCATAGGGCTAAGTCAAGAACAGCTCCAGGTTTTTCAACTCAAGAAGCGACCTTGAATACACAAACGATACACGCTTGGACCGTCAACACAGGGCAACACGGCTCTGCATTGGCACAATTTGTCACCCCAGCGTTAATGAGTGTGCGGTTTCTGTGTGATGGATATGTTCCCAGAAGACTCGAACATGCAATTAATACGAAACTGACCTAACAAGACTTCTGGTTAAGTTCGTTTGTAATATGCGAACAGATAGACAGTTTCAGAACTGTGACCCTGTGGCCGTTGACTCCATGCCGTGACTTGAGGACCTCAATATCATCAGGATACATTGAAAGTGACGAGCACTGCCTAGTGCCACAACTCAAAGTCTAGTTGGTCTGATTGGCTTGCTTTGATTGACCCAAGGGGTCCCTAAATCAGCCATGTTCCCTAAGACACTGTCCTATCCTCCTGGAGACTTCATGGTTAGGCATGGAGCTCAGCAGTGTGAGCAAAGCAACTGGCTCTCAGCAAGGTGTGTTGAAGTCGTACTAACTTCCTTTAGGGCATTAATGCTGATATGGAGAAGGTCGCAGCTCAAATGGATAGCCCAGCAGCAGAGTAGTAATTGCGATGTGCCAACAATGATTCTAAAAAAAACTTAAATCAACCACACTTGCGGGTGACTTGTTGAAGAAACATCACTGGCGAAGACATGCAGTAGAAATGTTAGACTAGATATCTGTTCAATACCGCCGTTTTATTTTGATGCAAGACAGAATAGCGCCACAAAACAAGCCTCCTAAAGAAATACCCTATCATGGTTATAAACCGTAACGCCGCCATATGGACATCCTAACACGCCGATATCCTGAGAAGCATTATGATACAAAAAAGAAAGTCAGTGAGACATTCAGTTCTTGCTCTTCTTTTTCTTCTTCTCTGACTTCTCGACTTCGACATTATCGGCTTTCCGCTTCTTACTGCTGACAGGTGTACTCTCTTCTACCTTCTTCGCCTTGACTGGGGTACCTTCCACAACGATCTTGCCCTTGGCAACCTTCTTCTTGTACTTCTTGAGACTCAGACCAGCGGCTTCGGCAAGCTTGATATCGGGATCCTCGACTTCGACAGGTGTGGGTGCAGGTGCGGTTTCCTTGGACTCTTTCTTAGCCTTTTTTTCTGCCTTCTTCTTGGCCTTCTCCTTAGCAAGTGCCAACTTGCGGGCGTCGGAGTCATCTGAGTCATCTTCCGACTCGTCCTTGGAGTTCTGGGCCACTGGCTTTGCCTTGGTACCGTTCAAGTCTGGTGGTGGTAGAGCAAGACCAGCGTCGACGTCGGCCATCTCTTCGTCAGAATCTGGTTCAGCAACCACTTCCTGAATCAGGGGCTTCTTGGCATCCTTCGACTTCTTTTCCTTCTTTTCCTTCTTCTCTTTCTTGTCCTTCTTTGACTTCTTTTCGGACACAGGAGCTGCGGCAGCAGGCTCATCACCAGCAAGTCCATCAGCATCTGCATTGTACTTTTGGGCCTCCTTGACCTCCCACTTTCCTGGGGTGACAGCAGTGCCATTTGGTCCAACAGCAACACCTCTGGGGAGCAATGGCTTTCCTTCAAGTGCTCGGAGGTGGCGCTCAATCTTCATCCTTGATGTGACACCTAGTGCAGATCTCTCCTCATCATCAATGTCATCACCCTTTCCTTCACCTTGTGCGCTCCAGTCTGAGAGAGCATCGACACGAAGACCGATGGCTGCCTTAGCTGCCAACATACGGGCGATCTTGCCCTTGTTCTTTCCAGTGGCCTGACCAACGAGAGATGCGTGGTAGATGAGACCATACTTAGGTGTATCGTGCTTGGTCTTCAGAGCTCTGAACAAAGCCTTCTCAGCACCCAGAATTTGAATAGTACTGGCAGGGCTCTTGGCAAGGTTCATGAGAGATCCAGAGTGTGCGATCAGTCTAGCTCCAACCAATTCTCCAACCATCTCGGTCAAGTTTGGCGCGATAGCCGCCATGCGGGCGGTCAGGTAGAGCGACAATTGTTGACGGTATTCCGTGAAGCCAACTACTTGCTCGGCCAGAAGTTGGATGTTCTCCAAATCTTCCTCCGTGATCTCGGTGCCCATACTGACTTCTGCGGCAGCCTTGATAGCAGTCTCAATTTCCTCGGGGAGAATATCCGACAAATCTGTGTTTGATGTGTTTGTGCGCATACCAACCTTGAGGATAATGCGAGCGTAGGCCAAATTATCATTCACAATCTTGCCCATCTCGGGGAAATGCCATCCATACCACTCCTTGACTCGCATGGCGTATGTGTTCAGCTCCTTGTCTAAATCGTCCAGAAGCGCGATAGCTTGCACAATCATGGTATCGACCTTATCAGGCGAGAACTTCAGCTTGTGACGCGATAACGAATGCGAGAGACCAAGGGCCATTGTGGAGATGGCTTCCTGCGCCAAACCGGGGATGAGGGAAGGTAGGTGGTCGCGAATCGCACGGTAGATGTCATTGGTAGTGGAATCGGAGATGGGTGTGAGTGTAAGACCGGGCAGTTTGTTGATAGCTTGACCCAATTTAGGGTCTGCGACTGCCAGCGAAGCTTTCTTTTCGTCCTTGAGAGAGTCGAGGAGCTGTGCAAGAAGAGGAGAGACTTTTCCTTCTGTGATTGCTGCCACTTCCTCGAGAGCAGTTGCCGCGCTGTCAAACTTCTCAAACTTCTTCAGCTTCAAGCTGTATTATGAAGACCAATTAGCATTTAGCCTCACTACCACGGAGAAAAATTCGAGTCAATTGATACTCACAGCTCATTGAGACCTTCAGCCGTCTCGACAATGGTGCTGAAATCATCTTTCTTTAGGATATGCTTGTCGCGGGCCTTAAAGAGGGCAAAGCCTGCAGACGTCTCGCTCAGAACGAATAAGCCCATTTTGACTGAAAGGTATTCGGAGCCGTAATGTTGGCGGGGGAAAAATACTTGAGGTTTGTGAAGCTCTAACCGACTCGCAAAAAATAAAAAGTTCTGAGCAGCATTTTGGATTTCAGTTCTAAGCCTATATGGGATTAGCCTCTTTCTGGTACTCAGTCACATGACGCGGCGCTGGATAGCTTCATCGAGGCAGGCAGCTCAACGAAAGCGGTTAATCGTAATTCCTACGCCTTATACACTCCTCACAACCATCTACGAAAATGGAAGGCCTCTTTTTCAACGTCAACAATGGCTATATTGAGGGTATTGTGCGAGGATACCGCAATGGACTGTTGACTGGCCAAAACTACAACAATCTAATCCAATGCGAGACTATCGATGATCTCAAGCTCCAGCTCGGTCCAGCATACGGCGATTTCCTAGCATCCCTCCCTCCAAACCCTTCGACTTCAACTCTTGCAGCAAAGACGACAGATAAATTGATCTCCGAGTTCCGATATGTACGAGCAAATGCAGTTGGATCGCTGGCAAAGTTCATGGACTACCTCACCTATGGCTACATGATCGACAACGTTGCTCTTCTGATTACTGGAACCCTCCACGAAAGAGATACTCGCGAGCTACTGGAAAGATGCCACCCGCTTGGTTGGTTTGAGACAATGCCAGTTCTCTGCGTTGCGACCAACATCGAGGAACTGTACAATAGTGTTTTGATCGAGACACCACTTGCACCATATTTCAAGGGAAGTTTGAGCCATCAAGATCTGGACGAATTGAATATCGAGATTGTCCGAAATACGCTGTACAAGAACTACTTGGAGGATTTCCACAATTTCGTGAATACCGATCCCGAGATGGCAGGCACGCCTACGGCGGAAGTTATGACAGAGATATTGGAGTTTGAGGCGGATCGAAGAGCTATCAACATCACATTGAACTCTTTCGGCACGGAACTCTCAAAGACTGAGCGCAAGAAGTTATACCCCACATTCGGTCGTTTGTACCCAGAAGGTTCCTTCATGCTTTCCAGAGCGGACGACATCGAGGGTGTCAGATTGGCAGTTGATGGTGTTAGTGACTACAAGGGTTATTTTGAGGCAACTGGATTGGGACAGGCCAGTACTGGAGCCGGCAATATGAGTGGTGGAGTTGGTGGAGATGGCAAGAGCTTGGAAGACATGTTCTATCAAAAAGAGATGGAGATATCCAAGAGCGCTTTCACAAGACAGTTCACATTCGCAATTGTCTACGCCTGGGTCAAGTTGAGAGAGCAGGTATGTTGTAAACAGATATTTTCAAGGGTCTCTACTAATATTGCGAAGGAAATCCGGAATATCACTTGGATTGCTGAGTGTATAGCTCAGAACCAGAAGGAGAGGATTGGCAACTACATCAGTGTATTCTAGATCACTAAGTTTGATATTCATTCAGTTCAACTCAGGCTCAAGTTGCCAGGGTTTGTAGGTTTTATTGTTGGCTGGTTTGGCGCTGGGAGATCACGGGTAATGCTTTACAAATTGCTTCGTACAATTCATAGCCTCTATCATACAGTTCTTGGTGGTATATGATGTACAAGTATTTACAGACTGATCTCGCCCTTCCATGTCCCCTCAGTCAATCCCAAAGTCTCGATCAAGTGCTGCCATCTTTCCCCTCCACGTTCCTTCTTCCGCAAGTACTTCAACAACTTCTGCCTCCTGTGTACCAAAAGTCTCAGATTTCTCTTGTTGACGTAATCCTTCTTTCCAGCCTTCGACTCTAATAAATTGGCAAGGACCCTTATCTTAGCCGTTAAAATAGCAATTTGAATCTCCGAGCTACCAGTATCTGGACCAGCCCTTGGTGTCTTTTCTGGAAGTGGCTTGTCCCCAAGAGTTGCCGGGTTTGGTGATGCTCTGGGTTTGAGCACCTTGTCTGTGTTATGTCGTCCGAACGTCTCAATGCTTCGAACAACATTCGCCCTGGTCTTATCCTTCTGGCTAGCATTTGCTAGACTGACAATTCTGGCCATAGCAGCGACAGCATTGGCGTGGCCCTTCTCATGCCTCTTCTTCTCCTCTGCTTCAATAGCAGGATCCGCAAAATCTCGAATCTTGGAAACGACCGGCTCAGTCAAGGCGTAGGAATGCTTGATAGATGCTTCGAGCTCGGATGGTCTGAGGAAATGATTCAAGAGGGCATTGTCCGCGGTTTTGATTGCGACGCCATCCTCTGTGATTACAGCTTCACTGATCACATCTGATCCCCCTACATTGTCAAACGATTCGACAAATGGTGTGGTAATGCCCCGAACTGGATCTCCCATTGCAGCTTCTCTTTGTTGCTGAAGTTCGGCTCTTCGTGACATGTTTGCGTCTTTCCTTTGCTTTGCTTGAGCAAGAGCGTATGGGTCCTTGTGTTTCCTCCTCTGTGCCATTGTGACCAAATGGGCGGCGGAAACGGTAGGGAGTTGGGCATTTGAAGGGCTTGGCCGGAAACATACTGAGCATAGGGTCAGATGCGAAATTCTATACATATAGCAGAACTTACAGTTTGCCACGCCGAAGCGCGACGGAGCGGGTATTCGAGGAGGCATCGTGGAATGTGGTTGAACTGATGCTGCTCAAGTCATTCAGTACACCAAACTAAAGATTCTCTGAGCTGCTGCCAAGTTGCGGCCGCCTGTTCTCGCCTCAGGCACTAATGCGAGGCTGAACGCTGGCTAACTGCAATCAGGATAGCTGTTTTCGGTTAAATCTCACGAACTTTTGAGCTCGCCGCACACAAAATATATTTCTCGGCGCAAGGTATCATCAACTTCAATTCCAATTAACAACAACCGCAAAGATGGCGCCTTCTCAACTCCCCCCCATCTTCAACCCTACCAGCCAGGATATTGAGATGCTCTTGAGCGCTCAATGCCACCTTGGATCCAAGAACCTCCAGGTTCACATGGAACCATACCTCTGGAAGACTCGCCCTGATGGAATCAATGTCATCAACATTGGCAAGACCTGGTACGCGCGATTCTGGCACAACCCGTTACACTTGGAATTACTTTCTGCGCAGGCGCAAAGAATCACAAGCTGACAAATTCCGCATTCAGGGAGAAGATCGTCCTCGCAGCCCGCATCATCGCAGCTGTCGACAACCCCGCCGATATCTGTGTCATCTCTGCTCGTCCTTACGGACAGCGCGCTGTTTTGAAGTTCGCAGCCCACACCGGTGCCGTCGCCATTGCTGGTCGTTTCACCCCTGGTAACTTCACCAACTACATCACCCGCTCCTTCAAGGAACCCCGCCTCATCATCGTCACCGATCCCCGTACCGATGCTCAAGCCATCAAGGAGGCTTCCTACGTCAACATCCCAGTCATTGCTCTTTGCGATACTGATTCCCCAACCGAGTTCGTCGATGTCGCTATCCCAACCAACAACAAGGGCCGTCACTCCATTGGTTTGGTCTGGTGGATGTTGGCTCGTGAGGTCTTGAGACTCCGTGGATCCATCGCTTCTCGCGAAGCTGAGTGGGATGTCATGGTCGATCTTTACTTCTACCGTGATCCTGAGGCTGAGGGTATGCTCTTCATTCAAGGTGTTTATGGCACATTGCTAATATAAAATAGAAAACAAGGAGGCCATTGAGGAGGCTAAGGTCGAGGAGGCTGCTCCAGCTGCTGATACTGCTTTCGCATCCGGAGGTGATTGGGAGGTTTCTGGTGCTCAGGCTACTGCATTCGCTGGAGCTGCTGCCACACCTGCCGCTGCTGGTGCTGGATGGGAGGCTGGAGCTGGTGAGGACTGGGCTGCTCAATCAACACCCGCTGCCGACAACTGGGGAGCTGCTGATGCCAAGCCAGCCGAGCAATGGTAAATTTCTTGTTCGCAAAAATGGTAATTCTGCATTCTGGCTGTGGCCAAGGGTCAACTTGGTCAGTACTCATGAAGGAAAGATACTCTTGAACTGTCCACTCATTCAGTGATAGAGGGAAAGCCTTGTACTTGCCAAACATTGGGGTTGCTTAATCGCGTTCCGCCTTTGCGTTCTCAGATCTGTAATGTAGCAAGAACTTGCGCTAGCATAGAAGAAAATCTTCTGCAAAGCAACCCAATGCGCCTCTCTTGTGTGAAGTAAATTCTGTGATAAGGACGAAGCCATACTCTTCATCATTCCTTCAGCTGCCCAATTTTGAGAAGTAATTTTCTTCTCCTAATTCTTCGGTTTCTCATGACATACATCAATGTATGTTCCTCTGGTCTAACCTCTCCACCTCTCTTCGAGATAATGCAGAGACATACACCAACATCTGCGGGGAAACATATTCGCAGTAGCACTCCTCATTTGCTCTGTACCATTCGCACTCAAACCCACATTGTACCGCGCTCTTGTTCGCAAGCAATCCTTTTGTCCATTCGTTTTTTTGGTCTCAACTATCACCCATCCCAGGATAACCAAGTCCATCTTACGGATTGAGTATTCTGTTTCTCCCATAAATGTGGTGCATTTATAGAACAAATGTCATAAGTTTCCAATCAGGACTTTGACTTTCTTATATCGATGGCAGTACTCTGAGCTGTGACCGCGGCCCCTCGATCCAGCAGTGAGATTGTCCTCATGCTAGGTGGGAACTGACATCGACTCTCAGTTCAAAGCTGGTAATTATTTTTTGGACAATGGGACTCTACCTAGTTACATTGATAACAGCTGTCCAGTCGGACACGAAAGAGAGTCTGTGATCCGACTTACATGGTTGGCGTGTTCAAGGATTTGACTGTATTCCAATAGTGGGATTGTCCTCAGACTGAGTGGGAATCGACATTGGCTCTTGTGTGATTTTCAATTAGATTATGAAGGACAATAAGACTCTGTTTGTTTACTCCAAAGACATCCACCTAAACGGACAGCGTCCGATCGACAGGGTCGATTGTGCAGTACAAGTAAGTCCCCAAATCATATGAAGTCATATCCAAGTCAACTACATCTCCATCTCTAAGGGACGGAACGGACTCTGCACGAGCACCATTTTCTCAGTCTCTGGAGCACTGTATTCGTTCTCATCGCTCTGTGCTTCTCCCATCTGGATATCATGCTCCATCTCAACTTCCTCAGCTAGCCTAGCATCTTCCTCAGCCAGCTCAGCGTCAGTCATGTCGTAAGCCAGAAACTGCATGTGACATCAGAATCACAATAACACAGCATATACATAGAGTATGTGACTTACATCGACATCCAAGCCTGGGCATAGCAGAGCTCTCTCCTTCCAGCATCCTTCAACGTCATCCTTGATGACCAGTTTGCCAGCACGATTCCGATACTCCGTGCCAACGAGCTAGATTTCTGTCAGCATAGCACGTACTGAAGGAGATAAATAAAATACCTGGTCTACTGCGTCCCTCAGTAATTTATTCTTGTGAAGCATCTCTCCACCAGGATGCTTTCTGGATAACTCAGAAGCGTCCCAGGCAGCACACTTCCGGAGCAGAACCTTCAAAAACGCAGCCTCCGTGACACGCCGACCAAGAACCTTGGGTTCGCTCAACTTGTTGAGCTGCTTCCGAAATCCTGAGTATCGTACGACGTTGGCGACATGGTGAAAATCAAAAATCCTTTGGAAGTTCGGACACCCCTCAAATCCACGGCGCGCAATCTTCGACAACCGATCTCTGGCATTTGACAACCGATATTCCCATTGTTGACGGCTTTGGAAGCGGTCGTGGTCCAACTAGCATCGAATAGCCGGACGCTGACCATCTCCATACTCTCGGCAAACTGTTGATGGTCGACCCTTCACATAAAGATGACGAGTTGACCCTAATCCTTCTTGGCGTAGAAAGCATTGTCGTCACTGGCGTGGTATGTATATCCCTTGGCTGCATTTCCAGGTGAGAAGGAATCTGTATCAAGTGCGGAAACATCATCGGCATAGCAAGCCCATAGGTGCTTGTCAACGTCGCACAAGACAATCCATCTGGATAGGGCAACCGGACTGACACCATTCTTAGAAAGTAGAGAAAATTCAAGTCAGCACATTTGCTTCGCATATGTCCTGAAACAAAAAAGTGACATTGAATGGACAGGATGGTCGAGGGTGGTTTGACGGGTGGATGCCAAAATCGTGTTTACTCACCAATGAGTCGGCCGACTGGAACAGCAAGAGTGGATCCAATGTCACCAGTTGAATGATGATGATGATAAATAGCGACTTATATCATACTATCTCGGACCGAATAAAGGTGTCTGCCATCGGCGCAGTTCAGTGACAGCGGACCGAGACCTCCAAAGTCGATATAGTACACAGCGTCGCTAGAATTAATACACCAAGGGCATAGTGGTGCGAGCACCCGTGGACTTGCGCATAACTAGTTACGACCAAGCCGTCAAGCCATCTGCATCTATGCGTTCAATGTCCAGGGCTCGCTCTGAGAGCATCGACGAACTCATTTGCAAGTTCAGCTTCGAAGGAGTAAAAGCCAGCAGTTCACTGGTTGGGACATAGTGCGATGCGGATTGAGAAGCCATGACTACTGTATGATGTAATCGCAAGAAGAAAGCAAGAGCTGTGTGTTGGAGAAGATGAGTTGGGTTTGCGTTGAAAGGCAGGTGGTGTTGAGGATGTAGTAGTTGCAAATTTGAAAGAAGGAAAGAGGAGCGCGGCCAGAATATACCCTCTTAGCGAAGTTCTTAGTTGGCTAGTTTATACTGCCACTAGTAATTTGAGGCATCAAGCGTGTTCCCACGTAACTGTCCCGTCGTCGGCAGTGAATAGCTTCATTCGGTTTGAATTCACTTTTCCTCGGAAGATTTCCGGAGCCAGGCTGCCCGCTCCGCACTTGCCGACAGATCAATAGCAGGTTTAAATAAAGAAATATGCATTGTTCTGTCGCCCCGGCACAAAGAATTAGTAGAGGTCCGCCGTGGCTTCAGGCCCGAGCCCTGTTGTATTTCCCACAGCTCGATTTGAACCCTTCATAGGATCTGCTTATGACTTATCACTCATGTCAACCTCTACCCAGTGCCGGGGTTCTAACCTACACAGCATCTTCTAATATCCAGCATACCATTTTTCTTTGTTCAATTTCCCTTGCGCATCGTCCTATTCCATCCCTTCCATCCTAATCCAACAGTAATTGGATTTCCGCATCGACAAACAGCCCGCAGAGATCGCAATCAAGGTTGTTCCCTCCACTCTGTGCGCGGCACCATAGATTTCTCTTTTGCGTTTTTTCTTTCTTTTCTCTCTTCTGTCTCTCTCTGGTTGCTTCTCCCCTTTTGGATCCTTCCCATCCCGTCGCGGCATCGCTGCAATTCTTTTTTTTTTTTTGACGTTCCTGTTTGTCGCGGCGTTGAATCGCTTCTTTGCTTTGCCGACAAATGAAAACAACTTTAGCGAGGCGGCGAGGCGAGGTGATGCGGAAGCGAGTTCCGAAAATGTCACCGGCACGGCGACACCTCGCCTTGCGTTAACTCCAAATTCAACTGTCTGGATGCCCTTTTGAGGCGATGTATTATATGAACGAGTACATATGCAATGAATTACTGCTTTTTTTTTTAAAAAAAAAGTTTCTTCGATTCACGAGCCACTTTCAAGTCACGCAGTACAATTACAACTCCCCAGAAAGTCTACCTGATAGAATCCAAGCTCATGACGTGTCCAGCTATATCCGTCCCTTTCTATTACACTCTTCTTCCAAGCAGACCCGACATTTCTCATTGTCTAATGGCCGAAAGTCTATAGTCCTATAACCTAGCAGCCCAATACATCTACTTCACATCCATCTATCCTTTCCATCACACTCCCTTCCCAGCCCAGCCTAGTCTCGCGTCTCACCATGACCAGCCATCCACACCAATCAATAGCCACGTTTCTTACTTTTGATTATGTCATGTCATATCATGTCATGCTTCATCCACACTTTACTTCTACATGTCACGGGAAGACGCCACCCAGAAAGAGAGTGTCAAGGTCACGAGTATCCAATGTCTCACACGCTCTCTCCACAAGGCCAGAGGGCGTGGCGTGGTCATGCTTCGCCATCCCAATCCCCTCTTACCCATGGTACCCATTCATGATTCCACTCTAAGCTACATGAAGGCATACTTGGAACTTTACTCTCAAAAGAGGCAGTATCCTCTCCCTCTCAACCACTCAAATCACACATTCACAAGCTCAAAGAAGCTAGAACAACCAAAAAGAGTATAATGATGTTTCAATTTTTGTACTAAAACAGTCCAATTTTTCTCTGTATGTCTGGATATCGGTACGAAAATCGCAACACCACTACTAGCAGGCCAAAAAACTGGATCTACCCCAAAATTCAAGCAAGCCAGTCCCAAAGAAGTAAGAATCCCAACCAGAAACAGCCATTAACCCCCCAAAGAAGCATAGTTTGAAAGCCGGAAAGGTAGAAAATGCAGAAAAGGAGTATGGAGCGCTGTAGTCTCTCGTATCCACTCTCACGCCCAGTGGACGCCCCCTGTAGCCAGATCTCATCGTATCCTAGCTAGGGGACACGACACACACTCTCCGCTCCACTCTACTCCTGGCGCTCCTGGCACTCCACCAGTCCCAGTCCCAGGACTAGTACAGGTACAGCAATGCACCTCCACTCTCTCCCGCCCGTCCCGAACGCAGGGCACCACGCGAGACTCTGCCGGCTCATGCAGGTCATGGCCAGCACGCACGCCGACGCACAAGCTTGCAGTTCCCGCGCGCCCGCAGCAGTGGAACACCACTCGCTCTCAGCCGTCCAATCATAAGTCATAAGCGGTCGTAGCAGGACAAGGAAATAAACGCCGCCGCACCTAAAAGCAGCAGCCAGGCAGGCAAGGTGTGGGGTGTCGCCGCCAGCGGTTATTAGCCGCTGGACGTCGCCTGCCGCGTCTACGGATCTGACCTGACCTGACTGCCGGCTTGTGATGTACATGAAAATGAAACTGAGACAGGGGGGAAGCGACGACGACAACAGATTGCCGGATTGGGAAATTTTGTAGGGGTATGATAGGAAATGACGGAAATGCAGAATCTAGTATTCTGGTGATGGATAGCGAGCGCGAGCTTGCTTGTATTCCTTGGGGTGTTTGCGGGAAGCTTTTGTTTTCAGCGTTCTGGAAATTGGTGTCAGTTCGATTATTCAAATACGCGAGAATTTGGACATCGCAAAGTGAGCTGGCGACTTACGAAACGCGCTTCTGTGTCCACTCCAAATCTCTCTTCACTTCCTTCGCATCTTGATAACCTTCAGCCAATCTGGCTCTTGATTTTGCAATGCGCTGTTGTGCTAATGCTTGCAAATCGAGAAGTTCTCGATGCTTCGCATTCAGTAATCCTGATCTGTTTGCATTGTCAGAAAATGCAAAATGATCGCGGGGCGGAAGCTTACGTTTGTGTCTGAACAGCCAAAGTGCGATCGAGAGGAAGCGGATCAAATGTGCTTGCAAATCGATCTTGCATGTATTCTTGCATATCGACGCCGTTGGCAGAAGAAGTGCTGTCGTACTCGCCGCTGGCGCTTCCGGCGTAACTACTCGAAGTTGCAGAGTATGCGGAATGGCCCATGTGCGAACCGGTGGTGACCGACTCAGGAACCTCGGGAGGTGAAACTGAGTAGCCGTGATGCTGAGGAGTGTAGTATTGCTGACCCTTGTGGGGAACAGCCATGGGGAGGGAGGTGGTCTGGTAATAACTCGTTTGGTAGGCCATGATGAGTGATGTGATGTCAAACGACAATAAGATAGTGGGAGAGAAAGAAGTTTGCGAGGCGGTAATTGATATGGGTGTATGAAGTGACAAACGTCAAGCAAAGGTAAGAGTATGTGTCAGAGAGGAGTGGGTGTGAAGTGAAGTTCTGTTTGTATGTAGGACAAACTGTTTGTAGAAGGAAGAAGTCTGGGATTGAAGTGCAAACGGATGGAAAGGAAAGAGAAAGGAAAACCCGCAAGACAGTTTCTCAACCTCCCTTTTATACCTCTGAGAAGGCCCTTCTCGCTAGAGAATCTGCCAACCATCGAGGGGGATGGACTTGACCCCTTCATCCTTCCTCCGTATCTCTCTCCTCTCTGACCCCGCTCGAGGAGGAAGGAAGATAGGCTGATCAGCCGTGAGTTTCCTGCCTAGACCCATACCTCCAACGTCTCCGATCCGCGCTCCCGCGCTCTCTAGTTTGTCCCATCCGGCGTCCAAGCATGCACGAGGAGGACGATGGGGTGATCCCTGGGGTCCTGGCTTACACACCCGGCGCGGATTGGCCTGGACGGGAGTTTCTATTGCTCAGAGATAGCCGTCATGCCATTGCATGTGCCGAAGTGCATTTGGGATTGGTGGGATAGGAGGGAGAGGGGGCTTCGAGCTCGTTCGTAGTAGGAGGTTTACACCCCGCCGAGGGCAACGGTAACTGCTTTGATATGGTACGGAACAAACGAGCAAGCGCGCTGGCACTAGTGGCGGGGCAAAAGCAGCAAGCAGTCACGGCACACGGCGGTCGCGATGGAGAGGAGAGGAGAGGATAAGATGGGCTGCATGAGGGAAGGAGATGAGATCTGGCTGGTTGCGTGAGGCGTGGTGGTGTGTTGGTGTTGGACGGAGTGAAGGCGATGTTGGGCTGGGATGCATATGTAAGGTTGACGGTATATGTATGTATGTATGTATGTATGTATGTATGTATGTATGTATGTATGCGAACGAGCGAGGATATCCGAAGTGGATGATGCTCGACTTTTTGTGCGTTGTCAAACACAGCCAGAGCCAGGAGCCAGGAGCCAGGAGCCAGCCGAAATTTTTGGACTGGCTGGCTGGCTGGCTGGCTGGCTGCACTGGCTGCCCTGCAAAATGCGCCTGCAACACCCCTGCACCAAATGACGACCCCTCCACGAGCCACCTCCCCTCCACCCCTCCACCCCTCCATTTGGCGTGGGCATGGAGACTGGAGGGCTTGACCTGGCTGACCTGGCTGACCTGGCCCAAATATCCCATCCAGGGCTGCCCAAACGAACTCTTTCAGAACTTCCACGGCCCAACTATCGACCAGTCTCCTGCTAGTCATCGATCACAGGATGCACCCAAGCTGCGGGCCTTCCACTCGACCTGACCAGCCATCTCTCCAGGGGTGGGGTGGTTTTGAGAATTAAACTGAGGTGCTGTAGTGAGAAAAATAATAATGAGCAAAATTTATGACTGGCCAGTCCTGTCCGTGTCAGTATTCAGTCATCCACGCACAACCCAACATCCTGGTCCGAGGGGGTACTCGGTAAGCCAGATCCAGAATCAAAACAACTGGTCCTCCTCAGTGGTCCGTTCTCTTCATCTAGTCTACGCTATAAGATTGACCGTAGCACACATACACTCATTTAACTGATACCTTGTTATGCCTACCATGTCTCCGAATACCGGGAGAATCCTCTGCAGCAAGAAGAAGAAAAAGAACCCGCAGGCAAGTCTCCGTTCGCTGTGCGATTCTAACGGTGCGGTGCGCAGCGTCGCAGCCGAACGTTACAGGGCAGGGCAGGGCTGTGAATGGACAGCTTTGGAACCAATGGCACTCATAAGGCGAAAAAAGCGTCGTTCTTGGAAAGGCAAGGCAGTCTGGCAGATCGGAAGACACTCCTTGGCCGATTTCCCTATCCATGCTCATTCCGTAGGCAGGTAAGCAGAGTCGGATCAAAATCTGCTGCATGACCAGCGAATCTCCACATGCCTCTGCCTCTGCCTCTGCTTTTGCTTCTGCAGTTGAGCGGGTGCTGTGGAGTACCGGAGAGGGGGGCCATTATTCCTGTATTTGGATTTACTCTAGTGTGCGCTATGTGCCACCAAACGCCTAATCTCCTGTAGTTCCAGTATAGCCCTCGGGCAATTACTCATGTCCATCTAGCCAAAGATCCTCAAGAATCCCCACATCCCTATCCCGCTGAGAACCGGTATCGTCAAATTGTCGTCCCATCCGAAGATATCAACAACCTCACTTGCTGATGCCACAAATCCTGTCCATAAACTCATTACTCCCAAAGCCCACCCATCCGAGATGCTAGCTTTATCAAGGCTCAAACCGAGAGTGTTTCTGACCGCAGCTGGTAAGCTCAAGGTTCCAGTAAACATGAACGGCCAGTCGATGTCATCGATAAAAGGGCCAGTTCGTGGTGCTAACCATCCCCAAAACACAGCTGCAGTGATCACACCAACAGCAAATGCCGCCAGAGAACCGGCTAACGACTTTCCGCGTCTGATCCGCGGCGTATAACGTCCATACGCTCGTCCGATTGTACTAGCCGCTGTATCACACCAACTGAGAAGAAGGATTCCCATGACTCCAACGTCCTTGGGGAAGAACCCGAGCACGATCCAGGCACCAAGAAGATACCAGATGACCCCGTTCCACCCAGCATACTCGGTTTCTCGCATAAGCGCGCCGAGAACACGAACGTAGAATCTATTTAGTGAAGGGTATTTGTGTCGTAGATAGTCTGTAGCCGCGATGGGGACCAGTGCCGACATTAGATAAGGAGTGATGGCGTTGGTCTGAACCCCAGAAACATAGAGCCAGATAGTGAAGAATCCAATAGATACGTGCAATACTTTTCTCGGTACTTCGTGTCGGTGGACAAAAGATCGCCATTGTCTGTGGATAGGGATCAGTCCAAGCGGACTCGGGCTTCGACTGATATCTCTCCAGCTCCAGCCTGAACTGGCGCTCGTAGGTGAAAGGTGCCCATTTGTCGCTGCCGCATGTCCATTCCCATTTGGCGCCAGACTCGGTGGTTTCGTCGCGGGTTCTGTTGCTGGTTTTGCAGATGTAAGGCCAGAGATCTTCCGCGCTCTCATCGGGCTCCGACTCTTTGACCTTGCCCTCCTCAGCTCAGCGCTCACATCCTCCTCATCCTCATCGATCTCCTCGTCTATAGGTGCCTCAGATACCGCTTGTTTCTTCCGTGCAGATCTTGTAACTGGTCCGAAGTATCCTTCCTGCGAGCCTTCACGACTCTCAGAAGGTGTTGGTGAAGGTGAAATGACTCTCGGAGTCGCCGGAATAGAATTTGACGACGAGCGTGACATAGTGAAGGGTGGGAGAGAGGGTACTCGGATAGAGCCCGTAACTTGCCGTGCAACTTCAGCGAGTCGAAAAAGCCAGCGCGGAGGGTTAAGGTTAGAGTGGAGATGTTTGTCTTTGCGTGAAGCGCGTATTGTGGTAGGAAGGCCTGACGAGGCTATCGGGTCCAACAGAGAGGGGCTTGCACAGCAGGACTGCGCTTCATCGTTGGAGAGAGATATGATGACTTTCTTTGCGCCGTTGACCTGGCACACAGAGTGAAGGTTGGTGGTGGTTGTAAAATGACGAAGGGTCTCACTTCAGGAGGAACATTTTGCAGCTGATGGCATTTTAGGTAAGCACGCGACAGCAGGGGCCTACCTATTTTAAGGTATGTCACATGTGTACTTTCAACATCAAAACCATCCATAGGGACAAGCTATAAAACTTATAGTTGTTAAATAGTGTAACAGATAGTCAATACCAGATTCTCACCAGAACCCGGGTACTTCAGAAATACAGACCTTATCAAAACACCAAGGCTTCATGCAGCTAGAAGTCCGAAAATGGTCTGGAAACAAGCGAGTATCATTGGTCAGCAATTATGGTCCACAAAACTAGTAGTTGGTGGTTTTTCGGGAACATTGAACGATGAGCATTTCTTCAAATAGAATCTCCATATCACGAAGGCACAAAAAAATTTCAGACAAGCTTATCTGAATAGATTACAAGCTGCTTCCCTTCCTCAGCTGAAGGAGACTCGGTCAGGATAATCAAAAGTCCGATATCTCGGCGCGCTAGGCGATAACGATAACACGCGCATGAGAAATTATTTTGGAGGCGGGAGAAAATCAGCTTGAGAACAGGAAAGACAACCTTAACACCATGGCTCCAGATGCCGACAAAAAGAAAGATCCCAGGGCTTGGGATGCTCTGACGCCCCCATTGGCAGAATGGGTTCTGGATGCGATTACCGCTATGGGTTTTGCCAGAATGACGCCCGTTCAAGCTTCGACCATTCCCCTCTTCATGGGCAATAAAGATGTTGTAGTCGAGGTACGAGATTCCGGTGTCCATAGTATATTCCAGTACTTATACTCTATAGGCTGTGACAGGTAGTGGGAAAACCTTAGCATTCCTCATCCCCGTTGTCGAGAAGTTACTGCGGCTAGAAGAACCCATTAAGAAGCACCATGTCGGCGCAATAATCGTATCACCAACACGAGAACTCGCAACCCAGATACACTCCGTCCTTCTGACTTTATTGGGGTTTCATCAGCCGTCTGCGGAAGCATTGCAGCCATTGGAAGAAGGAGAAAAGAGGAAGCTTTCTTCGACTCTCAGCGTTGTGCCGCAGCTCCTACTTGGCGGAACAACGACTCCAGCTCAAGATCTCAGCAGATTCCTGAAGAATAGCCCGAACCTCCTGATATCCACTCCTGGAAGATTACTTGAGCTGCTATCTTCTCCGCATGTGCACTGTCCACAATCGTCTTTCGAAGTGCTGGTTCTGGACGAAGCAGACAGGCTGCTTGATCTTGGGTTCAAAGACGACTTACAGAAGATCCTTGGCCGGTTACCCAAACAAAGACGGACGGGACTGTTCAGTGCCAGCGTGAGCGAAGCCGTGGGAGAGATTGTACGGGTAGGATTGAGGAACCCGGTGAAGATCGCCGTCAAAGTGAAAAGTGCGTCTGGGGACGACAAGCGAACGCCAGCAAGTCTGCAGATGTCATATCTCTTGACACCACCGACACACAAATTCCCGGCTCTATTATCCCTTCTATCTCAATTGGATCCTACCCCTCAGAAGAGTATCATATATCTTTCGACTTGCGCAGCCGTCGATTACTTTACGCATATTCTTGCCGCCCTCCTCCCGAAGCAATTCACACTCATCCCGCTACACGGAAAGCACCCGCCGAACGTCCGCCAAAAGAACTTCGCAAAATATATCACAACAGTTACTCCTTCAATACTCCTCACTACAGACGTGGCAGCACGCGGGCTTGACATCCCCCAAGTCGACCTAGTCGTGCAAATCGACCCACCCTCCGATCCCAAAGTCTTCCTCCACCGCTGCGGCCGAGCAGGTCGAGCTGGCCGAAAAGGACTAAGTGTAATTTTCCTCCAACCAGGTCGAGAAGAAGACTACATACCTTTTCTCGAAGTTCGCAAGACGCCCATCACACCACTCAAGAAACCAGTGATCACAATCACCGACGATGATGCTGCTCTCGTAACCTCCAAAATGCGCAAAGAAGTCCTCGCCGACCGCGCTCTGTACGACAAAGGCCAACGTGCTTTCGTAAGTTGGGTAAAAGCCTACTCGAAGCACCAAGCGAGCAGTATTTTCCGCGTTGCAGATCTCGAATGGACGGAGCTGGGCAACGCATGGGGTCTCGTCCGTCTACCGAAGATGCCGGAATTGAAGAAATGGGAGGGCGACAAGACGTTAGGCGTCAAGCTTAATCTGTCGGAATATGAATACAAGGATAAGGTTCGAGAGAAGGCCAGAAGGGTAGCGATGGAAGAGGAGAAGAACAAGGCGCCGTATGTGCCTAGTGAAGAGGTGGTACGCAAGCGCAAAGAGAGAGAGGCGTGGAGTCATAAGCATGAGCAGCAGGACGTCAAGGAGATGAGGAGGGAGAAGAAGAAGAGGAAGAAGGAGGCGGAGAGGTTGGAGGGAATGACGGAGGAGGAGAGGAAGAAGGAAGATGAATTGCAGGCTTTGATTGAGCTGGTTAGGAAGAAGAATCTGGAGGAGCAGAAAAAGGCCGAGGCGGATTTCGAAGGCTTTGATTGATTTGGCGGCCTGTAAATCTCGTCCAAGTTCAGAACAAATGTCACAAACCAAATATAGAACCTTGTCTCAACCTTTGCGTGGCTTGGGCATCTTTCCGCACCGCAACTTGAGTGCAAGTCCTATTCTGTTTTCGAGCTGTCAAGCACAGTCAATGCTCTCTTTTGAAATACTGGGTATCTTCTAACACACTTGAATTCTCAATTCTCCAACCCGAAGCCGATGCCAGCATCAACCCCTCTGGCCACCTCTATCCTGATTCTGGGGGTACTCCAACCACGACCCAACTGGTTCCAAGCCTCTCTGCTTCTCTAATGCCTCCCAAGGATTGACGTTGAACGTCGCGTCATAGTACCCCAGATACCACTTCTCATTCCTCCCACCTCTACCAGAATTCCCATGCCCAGCTCTATTCCCACCCCTTGAATTCCCTCCCCACGAACTCCCAGCTTCACTCCTCGCCCCCCTGCCTCCACCTCCAGAAGCAAAACCTCCCCTAGAACCACCTTGCATAAATGCCGTATTAGCAGAACCCGCCCCAAACGCAGGAATACCTCTATTAGGCAAGTCTTGGCCCGGAGGCGGTGGAGGCATATTCGGTGGTAGTGAGTACGAAGCTTTTCCTGGAGGTGGTGGGGCTTCGATGTCGTTGCTAGGAGGTGGAGGAGCAGAACCTATACTTTCGAGAATGGCATCAATTCGCCGTTGCATTTCTTGGGCTTCAGCTTCTGACACTGGATCCGCTATAACAGGTGCAGGCTCGCTGGTTTCAGTATGTATGGGTGCTCCATAGGCAGGATGCATTGCGGGAGCAGGCTCGCTGGTATCAATATATTGTGGTCCATCGTCCTCTGCAGCAGGCGGCGTCCGACTTGTATTGATATACTGTGGTCCTTCGCCTTCACTACTATCCAGCTCCTCACCACTACCTCTCATCGCCGCGTTGCTTAAATAGCCATCCCTATCTCCATCCCAACTACCATTCGCATCTTTCTCATCGTCTTCGTCCAGATTTATCTCCTCATGATTTTCCACAACCTTCTTCTGCCCAATAACTCTGGTCTTACCAAGAGGTATCATATTGCCACCACTGCCCGTTCCCTTCTTTCCACCCCGGTCCAGCTTTTCCAATGCCCGGCCTTCCACGAAGGCGTCCGTGGTGGGATTGAATTTTCGTTTCTTAGCAGCGGGTTTGCCGCCAAAGGAAGAAAAGCCCATGGCCGCAGCCATGGCGGCACTCTCGGAATCGGAATCGGAATCGGATGCCATGTCTGATTCAAAGTCGTGAAAGGAAATTGTGACTTTCAGTCGGTGAGACGAGGCGGACGTTCAGCCTTGTGAGTTGAGATGGTGAGGTCCAAGTGGGGTAGGCTGTGTTACTGTAGTGGCGCTAGTGAGAGACCTCCAAGCACTTCATCACTTCATCATATCCTTGAAGATCCTGACTTTTCCAAGGGTCAAAATGTTTTGAGGACATTGATATGTACATATTTGGACACAACCAGGTTTAAACAATAGCGCCTGAAAACCTATAGCTATCTTTTGGCTATGTGATTCTAGCGTAGAAGTACGATACCTGGGTATCTGCATGTTTCTTTTGTCCCTCCCTTGTTCAATTGTCTAATTGATTTTCAGGACTTTTTCCACTAATTATACGTATGGAAGCCTGCTCTTCGAATTTTGAGTCCAACACAAACCCATTAAAAGCATGTTCCCCATCTTAAGCTTCTCATGTCGTGTTTGCTGCTCCTAGGTTTTCCTTCCATTGTGCACGTATTCCGGTTGAGTTTGTGACTAGCGCATATCTTCTTGAAGTAGATCCCTCCAGCCTTGCGTTTTGGGTTGATTTGTTTTGTTCAGGTTGACTTGGGAACATTCATTGCATTGTTAGCTTTCTAGTTTCTTAAAGTCGTTTATCTCTTTGGTCACTTCAAATGAGATAACGGGTGTGGGCATCCTGAAAACGTCTTAGGATAAACTGTGCTATATTTGTGATACAGTATCCGTGCTTGGTAAACTCTCCATTCCCTTTCCCCCCCAACCTTCAACGAAATCTTCAAGCATCTCCCTGAACCATCTCCTCGTTTTCTCATCAGCCCAACACATATCAAGCGCATTCCTCTGTACTCTCACAACATCATCGTTGGTAAATCCTCCTTTCAACTTCAACAACGCCAGATTATCAGAGACCCAGTTACTTTCGACGTATGCTGGACTATCAGAACTGATACATATTTTGATACCAGCATCCATGAGAGTGCGCATATGTGAGAATAAGTTGGCTTCAGTGTGGTGCCGAACGTATGCCCATGGGCCTAGCAAAATTAGTTACTAGTCTGTTTTCCATATATTTTGGGAGACCCAGATTCCATGGAAGCGTAAACTCACACAGCGTCATTCCCGTCCCCTTCTCCTTGATCTTCTCCACCAGCTCACTTCTCTCGGCAGCATCCAACCCATGGTCCACTCTCTCGGCCCCAGTTCCCCCCAATTCCTCGACTACTTGACGAATATGCTCATGCGTGTCTTTTTGCGTGACATCACAATGAGCCGTCAGTTTGAAGCCATCGGCACGTACCCTCTCATACAGCTCTTTGAAAAGCAGAGGAGGCCGATCGTATTCATTGGAGTCAAGACCGATGCCAACGAACATTTCTCGATAAGGAAGGGCGAGCTCGTAGTGCTCCATTGCTGAGTCTGGAGAGAGGTCTCGTAGGAAGGAGAGAATGTAGTTTGCTTTGAGCTGATGGTTTTGTTAGTTTCTTGACTATGGGTGCTTCTCTGATACAGCTTCACAGAACAATACGAAGTCGAGTTCCAGAGAAGTCCACGGGAGTAAACAACGAAAAACGGGGAGACAAACACCCAACTTTTCCCAAGCGTCCTCCCTCGCCAACCCCAAGCCTCCTAGCACACTTTCGACGCTCACATTCCTCCTGGTATGCGCCTGAAGATCAACAAAAACCTCACAATACCTCACATTCATCCCCCTTGCCCTCTCGAAATAATCCCACGCCAAATCATAAAAATCCCTTTCCGTCCTCAAACAGTCCATACCTCCATAATACGCATCGAAGAAAGCACTGATACCAGATCCTTTGATGCTGATTGGTTCCAGGAGATTGTAGGCCGATTCAAGTTCCGAGAGGGTATGGAAAGTTTTGTTGAGGCGCGTGGATTTAGGTGGGAGGTTATTGCGGGCGGCGAGGGAGAAGCGGAGACTGGGCGTTAGGGTGCCCTCGATGTGGACGTGGAGTTCGATTTTGGGGATGGAGCTTATGAATGGGTCCGGCTTCGAGCAGATGGTTGATTTCCAGGATTGGATTGTGCTGTACGGTATTGGTCGTGCCATGGCTTAGAAGTGGTATGCGGAGGTTGATACTTTCAATCAGAAGATAGTTAAATGGGAGAAATTGCATCTCGACATGAGCTTGAGCTTCTAACTTTTGACTGTAGCTCCAGGCTACGCTAGTGCTTATTCAACACTTTCCCCTCATCTTAGCGAAAAATGGAAAGTGGGAGGAGCTTTTCTTGTTTCAAGAGCCGTCACTCTCCGCTAAGCTAGTTTGTGGATGAGACGGAGGGGGATTATAACTGTGACAACTTTGAGTCTGGTCTGTTGGAGACCTGATGTGTATAGATATCCTCCTCGTAAAATCGCTGGAAGAAACGTTTACGCTCAAGCACTATTGAGCGACCCCTCCATCGGAGACGAGAAAAAAATACATACCACATAGCTGAAAGTTCATGTGGCTAAACAAACGGCGAAGCGAGCTTGAAGTAAACAAATAATCTTTAGGACCCATCAGCCAGGACAGAAAGTCTGGAATTGAAATCAACGTTACTCTACTGTAATACTACATCCAACCATCTAACAGCTCTATGGCCCCAATTTGTACACCTAGAACACCTTTCCCCTACTCGCGACTAGAAGCCATCTGCTGAGCGACAACCTCAGCAAACCTGCCTGCTGTATTTCCTTCTTCCTGCTTCGCCTCTCCAACGGCGAGCAGCACCTTCTTGATACCGACACCAACCTGGTCCGAGCCGGTGATGTCTCTCAGCTCGTTCAGCGACTCTGCGATGTCGGATTCGCTGTCAAAGGCATTCACTTCGCGTAGTACCGCGGCGAGTTCTGCATGCGTGTTGATATTAGGGACTGCAAGTTCGCGATTAAATATTTGTTGGAGGTCGAGTTGGCGCATGATAGAACGTTGAGAGGTGGTTCCTATGATGAGGAGACGACGACCCTGGGTATTGTTAGCATCTGTATGGACCTAGATGAGTGGGTGACTTACGGCAGGAGGTTGCTTGGTGAGTAGCACCATCAAAGCTTGAAGAACTGGATTCGAGAATCTTGGCCCAATAGGTACCCACTCGATGATACGCTCAATGTTGTCTATCACAACAATATTCTGAGGCGACTTGTATGCGTCTGTGAAGACTTTACTGAGGTACTGGATCTTAGCTGCGTCACTGAAGCCAACCATGTTTTCGGCTGACACAAGCTTGATGAACGGGAAATCGGAATCTTTCGCAATCTTGGCTGCAAGCGCTGTCTTTCCTGAGCCAGGTGGACCGTGAAGTAGGACTGACAGAAGGGATGTCGTAGCCGAGTTCTTGACGAGATCAACAAATAGCCGTCCATCCTTGAGGATGTTTTCGATATATGGACTGTAGTGGAGGATACCTGCAGTCATAGCTGTCTCAAGTTCCTCTTCGGAAACACCAAACGCAGCCTTGACTTCATCAAGAGCATTGAAAAAGTCCGCTCTATTGACCTTCATGTTCTCGATGTCATCACTCACACCAGCCACCGTGCCAACCTTTACGTGGCGATTGAAGGCAAATGACGACGCCGATTTGACAAGACCGCCAATTTCTGCTCCTGAGAAGTTCTTCGTGAGATGAGCTAGCTCAGCAACATTGACATCGTGGTCCATAACGTTGTTAGCCAACATCTTGGATGTGTGAATCTTGAGGATTTGAGCTCTGCCATCCTCGTCCGGCAAAGAAATCTCCATATGAACCTCCAAACGTCCTGGACGCAGAAGAGCATCATCTATCATATCCATTCGATTGGTCATTCCAATAAGCAAGATATTGTTGAGCTGGTCAACACCATCCAACTTGGAGAGCAACTGGTTGACAACACTGTCCCCAACACCAGTTCCACCACCAGCTCCACTGCCTCTTTGCTTACACACAGCATCCAATTCATCGAAAATGATGATGTGGAGACCACTTTCGTCTCCTTTCTCCTTATACTCCTTCTCTGCATCGGCAAATAGTTTCCTAATGTTCTCTTCTGACTGACCGACATACTTATTCAAGACCTCAGGACCATTGATGACCTTCGGCTCTCTTGAGTTAAGCATCTTTCCGATCTGGCGTGCGATGAGCGTCTTTCCTGTCCCAGGTGGTCCAAAAAGCAGGATGCCTTTCACGTGCTGAATACCCAATTTCTCGATCAAGCCAGGAGGGAAAATACGAGAAGCAAAGGCTCTTCGGAAGATGGAACTAAATTCCTTATCGAGACCACCGATTCCCATGTCCTCAAACTTGAAATCCGGAGCAATGATCGAGTTAGCGGCCGGCCGCTTCGCAGATCCCTTGAGCTTGATGGGTGACTTTGCATCCTTGTAGAATGTAATAGGTGTATGTCTAGTTAGAATGCCTCTAGCCGAAGGACTCGATACGGTTGGCGCAGCCGCTGATGATTTCTCCATGCTCAGATCAACCAGCTGAACTGTCTTGACCATGAACATTAAGGGGATATTCTTCCAATCCATCAAAAGCCTCTGCCCTGGGGAGAAGATCTGATTCTCGAAATTCTTGATAAATGCATCGGCCAGGATATCTTGATCAAAAGGTTGGTCGGTGACCTTCTTCACAGAGGCAAATCCTACTTCAACATCGAGATTTCCGAGGTATGTGCTTGGGCCTTGCGAGAATGGGTCGAATGATTCGGCAACTATGGGATCCATCATTCCAACATCGCACCACGTCCGTTGAGGATCCGAAAGACTTATGCATCCTGGAGGGAACGAGTTGGTAGGTCTAGCCGTTACGACGTACCGTCCATTGAGAAGTATGTAGATATCCGAGCCGTCTCGCGATGGGGGAAAGTCTTGAGGCGATACAGCGCATCTAGTTTGGTTAGAACAAGTTCAGATATGGGAAACTTCAGTACTCACAGATTGCCAAAGATATACTGATTCGCCAGCGTCTTGTCTTCTACCTTTGCAATCCTCAATTGCACCTTTCTTGCAGGGGACGCCATTCCCCTTCCAACTGGCGGTCTCGAAGGCATAGGCTGTGACTGTCTTGGAGGCGGCGCAGGAGATCCATATCCTCCTCTTGCGTCACCATAGCCTGCTCGATCGTCATATACACCAGCCATAGGTGTGTCATCTCGTGGAGGAGGTTGAGGTGGTCGTCCGTACCCCGCTTGTTCCCTCCCAGCTTTCGGGCCCTGCCCAAAGAGATTCTGTCGAATGTTCATGATTGTCTAAGCTGGAAATGGGACTTTTAAAAGCTCATGCGCTGATTCACCGTCGAAGGATGGTAAGTAAAGGTATTCTTTGCGATTTAAGTAGATGATAATGAGGCCAGATATATTTCGAATGGCAGCCTTGTGGCAGAGCTCTGTCGTCGTCAGACTGGTCAAGGATGTTCTGGAAGTGTCCTTTGCGATGACTCCTCCTTAGAGACCAGATATCCCTCTTCTGGTAGTTAAAGCGGGCGTGATGTCGTCCAAAGTCGTTCTATCGTTCGTGATGACAAGTGTTGCAAAATGAAGCTGCCAACCTGGGTCGTTCCTGTGCTGTTGCAGCTGTTGTCTTGTGCTGGTTTGGCAGCGGGGGACAAAGCGCCTCTGACACTCGGCTTCTCTCTCTCCAACCCCAACCCCGCCGCCTGCTCCACACCAACGCAGCCTCACCTGAAGGCTCTCAGCCTCGAGTTGGATTTCTTCGTCAACGTCGCGGACCACCAATTCAAAGTCCCAATCATGCCTCTGTAAGTCTATCCAATCTGTCGACATATCGTGAAATTCTTTACAATGATCACATTGCGACTCTTGGTCTTCTGCGCATCGTTCTATCCTATTCACAAGCTAACATACAACAGCCACCTCCTAGGCAAGAAATCATGGAATGTGTACAACACCGTGAACATCGAGAAGGTCAAGCGCGATGAAGCCGCCGCCGCAGCTCTCGAAGCCGCTGAAGAGGAGCGCATGCAAGATGCCGATGCGCAACGACGTATGCAAATCTTGCGCGGCGAAGAACCCACCCCTCTAGCCATCGAAGACGCCCCCCAACCTTCGAACTCGAATCAAGATGGAGCTGGTGCAAGAGAAAGTGCACCCGGATATGGGTATGGAAGAGAAAGGAAGAGACGTAAGAAGGCTGGGGAGAACGATACCGACTTCGAGATGCGCATGGCCGCAGAGGATAGAGACCAAGTCAGGGAGATAGACAAACAGCTCGTCCTACGTAAACCGACAGAAGCACCCCTGGTGGACCAACGAGGAAACATATCTCTTTTCCCAGAGACTATACCTTCAAGCTCTAAAGTGGCAGAGAAGAACCCTGAGGCTGAGCGTGAAGCAGCGCGGAAGAAGAAGGAGTATGAAGATCAATACACAATGCGGTTTTCCAACGCAGCGGGCTTCAAGCAGGGATTAGAGAAGCCCTGGTATGCATTGAGTTTCGAAGAGAAGGAGGCCATTATTGATGCCGCAAGTGAGGAAAGAAGAGAAGAAAAGGCTCTGAGAAGGACAGAGAAGAGAGAAGACAGGAAAGAGGCCAAAGAGAAAGCCAGATTTGCAAATAATTTTGACACCAAAGGCAAAGAGGATTACGGCAGAGAAATCCCACAGAAGGATGTTTGGGGTAACGAGGATCCCAGGAGGCAGGAGAGGGCCCTAAAAAGGATGGTTGATAATGACCCGTTGGCTATGATGAAGGCGGGTGCTAGGCAGGTTAGGCAAGTTGAGAAGGAGAGGAAGGCTCTAATGGAAGAGAGGGAAAGGGAGCTCAAGGAGTTAGAACGTGCAGAGAGGAGGAAGAGGAAAGAACGGCGGCGGGAAAGAGACGAGCTGGATGGCTTCAGCTTGGATGGTCCAAACCATCAGTCGGAAGACTCTGAGCGGAGGAGGAAGAGAAAGAGGCGCCACCATGAGGAAGATGGCTCTGAAGACGGAGAGTCGATTGAGTTCATACTGGATACAAAAGAAAAGAGATCCTCGTCCAGTCGACATGGCGATAGGGAAAGAGAGAGTGAAAAAGACAGGGAGAGGAGGCACAGACACAAGGAGTCTAGAAGGAGTTCTCATCGTGAAGAGGACCGGCATAGACATAGACATAGGTCTAGGCACCATGATTAGTGTTTAATAGTAGAAGTACAATACAGCAGTATATTGAAACCAACCATCTTGTATCATTTGCCACTGGGTATCCCATTACAAGTTCCTACGCCACCCAAGCATCCCAAAAGCCAGACCACCTCCCTTCACTCCAAAAAAAATCAAGCATCATCAATCATCACTCCCCTCAACTCCTCACCCTCACACAATTTCCTCACCTCCTCACCCGCCGCCCCCTCCGCAATCACCCTCCTAATCTCCTCCAACAACTTCCCACCGACCCCGTCCTTCCTCTCACTATAAACATCCACCCCCGGCGGCGTAAACATACTCTTCTCAAACCACGTCACCACCCAAGCCTCCTTCCTTCCCTCCCCATCCACAAATTCCCCCCACCCCAAAATCTCCCAATGACTACTCGCAACCTTCAACCAGCCCCTCCCCCGCCAATTCCACGCCGCCCCACCGGAAACACTATCATCAGGCGTATCTACCCCGCGTATACTCTTCGGCTGCGGCATCCATGTCTTTTCCGTTGGCTCGCTGCAGACTTCGTCGTCGATGAGGAGGGGTGAGGTGGGCGTGGCGCGGGGGAGGAGTTTGTACGTTATGCGGACGTTCTTTGCTTTGCGCCACATGGGGAGGGTGGAGTGTGTTACGGTCCAGGTGCGTTCAAGCCATTGTAGGGGAGGGGCCTGCCACTGCCGCGACGAGGTTTGTTTCTGCTGTGCTTCTACTCCTGCTGCTCCTGAGTGTGTTTGTGTGGGTGGCACTTTGTTGTGGACAGATGGCGCGCGGAGGATAACTGCTGTTGGGATTTGGGCTTCGGTCTGCGAAGGCTGAGATTGTGCTTCTGTTGGGGTTGGCTCTGCCATTTTGTGCTCCGTACTTAAGCCGAGATCTAGTCTGGCAATTAAATTGTCTTGCTCGAGCTCTGGGCTGGCAGACCTAGGTACTTTTGGAGCTTTAGTTGCTGGTTTGTTGTTGAGTTGAGGTTGAGGGCTGGATGGGCGAGGCTAGATGAACCTGAGACAGACGTCACTGGCGCTCGGCAAGACGCTTGTTTCAGGGGCAACGAGGCGGTCCCCTTGCAATCCTTGCTGGCTTTTGAAAAGGGCACAAGTCTACACAGTCTCTCCTTATTGTCCATAGATGTATTCGATTCCGTACGAAGAAAACTATGATGCACAGAGTCACATAATTATGCCAAGAAGCCTTTCCCCAAACCATATCTTACCAGCCATACGAATTGTTTGTTTATCTTTCGCTTATTTTACATCTGATTTATGCAGCCCTGTTTAAAAAACTGGTCCGCTGTACCATCACAAATTGGTTGGATGGATACCACCGCCCTTCGCAGGAGCAATGTCCATTTGAAGTTTACATTGCTCCTACCAAGTTTTTAAGTGGCAATGGTGATCTGAAGCATGGACTCTCCATTCGAGTTTACTACATGTCACATAGAAGGGCAAAGAAGACAAGTATTGTAGCTAGAAGCTCATATGTAATTTTTCAATTCTGCTCTCATCTCAATTCCCAGAGCAGAACATCTCCCACCACAACAGGTATATCACAATGGGTGCTTGCTCCGTTCCTACTCTCGCGCTCAAAACAGGGTATAACCGTCCATTCCATCCCATCCCATCCCATCCATTTCTCGAACCACGCCCCCAAAACAAAATGCAATGCAAACCACTCTCAGCATCCCAGGCCTCTTCCCATCCACTCCCATCCCATTTACACCCAGATAACGCAACAGCAAAGCCAGTGATAGCTCATCCCCACAACAATAATCTCTACTCCCCGTACATCATGCCTGAAAACCTTACATATGTATGCCAGCTCTCGTTCATACGACAACAGCAAAAATAGAAAAGAAAATTCGTGTGTATCATGACCGATAACCGTAGGTGTAATAATTAAACGAAAAGAGAGGCCGTCGAGCCATGGCAGAGTTAATAAGAACAAACAGAGAATGTAATGACTGTAGCAAAGCGCACATGCACCAAAAAAGAGAAATATTAAGAACAAGGCCCAAAAATCCGAATCCGAAGTTATTACAAGAAGTAGGTCCACCTTGATGGAGTGAAGTTGTGAGATCCGGGAAGGTAGGTTGGTTCAAGGCGAGGATACAGCGGAGGTGTAGACTGATGGTGCGAAGATTTCGATATATGATTGTTGAGGATGACTTGCAACCGATCATTCAATGACCTTGCCATATCTCGAAATCTCGTTGTCGCTCAAAGCAGCCATCCACAAACATCTCTCAGTGATTCCCTCGATTGGTAAGAACCTGTACAGTGAACTAGCCTCCAGCAACCTCAGAAGATTCTTCACGATCGTAGCATCTGTACGACAGCGTTCGAAGTTGATTAGAGGCTCCGTCGTTGGTGTGCTGGCAATCTGACTTGGTCTTTCAGAGTTAACTAGAAGGTCGTGTGTGTAGATTCCAACGAAGGGAATACATCCTTGATCCGCTCCAGCACCTTCCATCTCGGCTCGAAGGTTGTGGAAATTATGAGTTGGTGTGACGAGTATTTCCAGTTGTCTCAAAGTCTCCTTATCGGCGGCCGGAACATATGCCCATGTCTTGGTAAGACGGGAAATGTCTTTCGAGGTGAGAGCAACTGTCAGTTGGGTCATAGTCGCGAAGTTGCGGTATCTGCGACAATGTGCTGCAATGTGGATATACTTGATGATGCAACGAACACGCTCTCCCAGGTCTTGAGTAAGAACACATTCAGAAACTGCCCACTTCACCATCAGATTGAAACGTGCGATGACAACCTCCACACCACGGGGTTCTGAGAGTCGCAGGAACTCGACCCATGACCGCGACTCAGTTGAGACATCCTTCCATCGCATTTCGATCAAATCCTTCCAATCAATTTCATTGAGAGCATCCTTCTCAATCAAAGTAAATTGTTGAGCTAGGACCTGCGAGTCAAATGCAAGGATGAAAGGCAGATGCACTGAAGTCTTCCGAGAGGGCTCAGGTATGCGGTGGGATCGTAATGGGTCAACTATGGTTGGAGATGCGCCCCTTTCCCCGCCAAATTCCTTCGAGAAGGCTCCCGTGGGGGTGATCTCTGGCGTCGGAGGAAGCGTGCTGTGTGAATATTGGAGTTGCTTCTCATTGACCCTTGGGAGATATGTTGGTTGCGGGCCAAGATTCAGAGCCTGAACCAAAGTGATTGGTGGAGAGGGGGTTTGACGAAGAGGGTGAGAGAGCTCAATCTCCTTGACGACAGTACCAGGTCGCATGGGAGGGAAGGATTGCGCACCAGAGCCTTGCTCGGTATACTCGATTCGTGAGATGATCTCCATCGACATTTCAGATGAAAGATCACTCTTGGCGTCACTGTCACTGTCCAAGAAAGACTCGTGAGTGGTGCTTGGCCTTGCGTCACCCGTGGGGACTCTCCTCATACTGTCAGTTTCTTCAATGAAGTCAAAGGAATTGACATGAGATGACTCTGGAGTCTGCATGTTATGTTCTTGTCGCTCATTGCTTGGTCCACGAAGAATAGAGTGCTCTGACCAATCCCGTTGCCTTCTCTCAAATCCATCTTCAGTTAGACCCCGCTCCAGGAGTGGGATAGAATTATACGACTCTATAGATCTTGTTGGTTTGAGTTCTGGTGGCGGTTGCATTCCTTTGGGTCGATACACCATAGGCTTTAGTTCTTCGAGGCCTTGGCGTTGCTGTGGGCGGTACGTTGGTAATTCAGGTGATGGCTTGGAAACACCTGGCTCAATGATGTGTCGTTGTCGATGTCGTCGCTTTTCCTCTTCGTCCTCTTGTAGGGCCAAGGTACCGGCATCATATGGAGGTCGGCCGAAGCTGTTGTGCTGAATTGGGACATCTCGAGCTTGCTTTGGGCCGGAAGTATCAGATCGACGCTTCTCAAATTTTCCCTCTAGTTTGGCCAGTGCTGACTCAACTCCGCCGTCATCGTCAATATCATCTGGGATTTGAGCCAACATCTGAGCCTCCTTCTCGAATGAAGGGCGCATTACTGGTTGAGACGAATGTGTACTGAAGAGCGAGACATGAGGCTTGGGCGCGGGTTCAGCCATTGCACCGAGTGAGAAAGTCTGGTCGTTAACATCAATTTGATCGTAACCGCTGTTCCTAACATCAACATAGTCGCTCGATCGGTGGCCTAACAAATATGAACTACGGATTGACTCGGAGTATGTCGTTAATGATCCGGTTGACATTGGCCGTCGAAGTTGATGAATGCCGAGGTCTCCTACATTCGAAACTGCCCTCAAGTCTCCACCAGGTCGTCTACGAAGAACGCGGAGAGGCATTGGAACAGAGGGGATGTGAGATAGCTGTTCAACGTCCTCGGACTCCGAGAAAGTAGTAGCATCAAAGCTGCGTTCACTCCGATGCCTTGTAAAGCCGCTGTGGAATGAGGCATAGCGGCGCAATGATACGGACTTTTTCGAACGATAGGACAGGCCTCTTGGATTGTGCATGCCAAGTCTTCCAGGAGGTCTGTGACTCGGAGATCGTTCATCGTCTCTTGAAGGCCGGGAGTCTACTACCAGAGAAGGCGTTCCTTCAAACGAGTGTGATCGGTTCCTAGTGTGCTCCCCAAGCAGATGAGAAGATCGCCTTGGTGTGCCTAGAGTCGCATCAGGGGGAGTAGACGGAGGTGTAAGTCCTCCAGAAGGATGCATGTAAGCATCTGGGAAGGTATCCATGGAACGATTGAGAGGCAAAGCGCCAGTCATCAATGGCAGGTCCATTGGTGGAGTGTCATCAACAATAACAATAGACTTGCTGCCGGTTGTCATCTGGCTAAGCGGCGCTCTCTGGTTGATGGGTTGGGTGTCATCGAATGTCGTGTCTGGTGCCATGGAAGAATACTGCAGACCTAGGTCATGCTCACCGCTGTCGGTTTTGCCGTAGTCTGCATGTCGTTGACGAGCTTCGGCCTCAGCTTCAGCTTCAGCATCCTCCCTCACGGCCTTCTTGAAGTCCTCGGCTATTTCAGCACCTAGCAGATCGATTCGCATAGGTGCCCTGGTACCCGTGGTTCGAGATCGAGCTTGTGGTACAACGGCCGTTCCAGGGAGCCGATTGATGGTCGCGCCTCGAACACCAAGTGGTGGAATGTTTGGGAAGCTCCCTTGGGTTGGAGAAGCATTGGGGCTTCCACCAGTCCTGGTACTAAGGGCACGGCGCACGCTCCCAAGTAACCTCTTCATTCCCGGGCCAGACATTGCAGAAGGGCCTTTTTGATCAGATGGAAATCCTGGGAAGAAGGTAGTTGCACGGTTCATTTCTGCAGGTGTACTGGGAGCAATGACGTCGACGAAGGCTTGTCCTGGCGGGAAGAGGTTACCCCTGACAATACTACCAGCGTACGGTAGAGCCAGGAACAACTCGGTGCTTTTGAATATAACTTTCTGTACAGGCTGCTGTGGCTGCTGCTGCACACGGCGGTCTCTAAACGAATCCGAAAAACTTGCGCTACGCTTGTGAGCATGCACCGGACGAACTCGTTTGCCTGTCAAGGCTTTTGGAGTGGTGGCAATGGGAGGAGCGGCGTCGTATATAGAACTGGCTGGCACTGGATGGGCACCCAAAGGCTGGTTGTTGCCAGGACGTTGCCGGGAGGGGAAAGAGCATGAGATGAAGTCCTCGCTGACTATACTTGAAGGAGATTGTGGCCGTCGATCGTATGCAGCCTCAACAGGAGCCGTCGAAGCATGTCGTGGGACAACAACGGAGTTCAGATGGCCGGCTCTCGAAACATCCGCGAAGAAATTCCTTCCATCTGTGGCAGTATTTACCGGTTCCGTAAAGTCAGGTTCAATAATCCCATCTAGCCGTGGAGGTCCATCAGGGTGAATTTGCCAGAAGCTTGGATCTAGATTTGGATTCCTGGAACCAGCAACTCCACCAGGTGAAATCGGGACTTCTGTGCCCAATTCCACCTCAAACTCCGGGCCATCCCAGTACAAGGCGCATACTCTTCTCCAGCACTTCTTCAGTTCCCCCAATATCTTCAGCGGAATCTTCGTGCGCACGGGATCCTGAGAAAGCTCCGTCACAAAGCCATTCAGCAGATAGCAGAATGACCTGCGCAGGTCGTAGTCTACAACATAGTCATCCAGAAAGTAATTGAGAATCCAGTGTCGGATAGCAACGAATGTTCTGACCCTAACCACAGTGCCAGTCTCGTCATCCCTAGCCAATGCCCATCTCAGACGGGCTATAAGCATACATAGAAGGTCGCTTGTCTCCAGAAACGAGCGGAAGGTTAAGAAAAAGTCGGATAGAAGATCATAATCCACAAACGTAGGAGAAGTGATTTCAGCAACAAGGCGAGCTGGAGTTGCTGCTCTGATTCCTCCACCTACGGAATACCGAACGACAGAAGGATGGTCACATGCTGGCTTGAATGTAAGGTCATCGAACATCTCGGGAACAATTGCGATCGGCTTCCGAACAACTCCAGGGTTTGGGAAGGTACCGGTCAGAGGGGTTGGCATGGCTGGGTAATGAGGTTGAGGCGACGCGTCCGAATGTCGTCGAGAGAGGATGCCGGTAGGTCTATGCGAACTTGGTACCCTTGACGAGAAGACACTCGACCGCACATCATCCGTGGTGGTATATGACGAGCCTCGCAAGAAAGCTGTTCCCCTCGTGCTGAACCTCGGCGTTCCAAGCTTGTACGAAGGGATGGGGACCTCCAGTGTCGGAATGCCCACAAATTCCTCAGCAGGCTTAGGTCCAGTCCCAGGTCTCTCTATCACAACCTTAAATGCGCCAGCGTCCGAGTCTAATACTGGCAATTGCTGCTCCTCAACGGTAGATTCTGATTGAGCGCGTTGATGACGCGATTTGGGTGCATTTGAGGCGCTTGGAAAGTAGGCTTTGTTTCCATTTACAGTTGTTGTCGGCGATCGTGAAGGTGTCCACAAGCTATCACGTTGATCATCTTCGACTCCACTATCGTTGCGCGCTACTAATGCATCGAGACCTGCGGTACTGGGAGGTGTTATAGGGAAAACAAATGATGGCTGGGGATACCGTTGATTAGAAGGACGGATGGTTGGACTACGTTGGTGTGTCAGCGTCTGGTTTTGGTAGAAACATTATGCCTTGTCGCGAGGAAACAACGACATCATCGACCATGAGTGCTCGGCTTACCGTAAGTATATCTTGCCATTATTCCCAACCTTCGCAACGGTAAATTGGCGACCTTCTCGACCAGCAGAACCTCCATCGGGCGTGATGTCGATTTTCATGTCTTCCGCCTCCCTCCTGGCCCTCCGAATCATACTATTTTCCTTGCGCAACCCCGCCTGTAATTGTTTCTTCCTCATCAATTCGGGCGAACTTGTCCCAGTGGGTCTCGTTCGCGGTGCTGGCGCAAGAGTAATTCCATTCTTGGGCAACCTGTCGACCTCTTTCACAGTTGTCTCGATTCGATTGGACCTAGGGAAGCGTCCCCGTGGGGAGAGACGGTCTCGCTGTCGCTGTCGCAGACTCTCGGGCGTGTGAGTCCTGGCCAATTGTGAAGCCGGGACAGAGGCGGCCTCGGCCTCCATCTTGACTCTCCGTCACCAACAGCCCTCCTCAACAGCTTCGACCCTTTCCAGATTTGTGATACATGGATGGCGATGAGCTTGAATTGTTGAACGGGCAGTCGTCCTAGAGAAGAGAAACTGGTCGAAAGAGAATGTGGGTGCAACTGGTGGGTATGTAAGTAAGGGGAGGAGGGAAGAGGGAACGACAGAACAGGGCGATGTCAAAGTGGTAGGGAAGGAAGGTACGTGGTTGGATGGATGTTGCTGTCGGAGTGCAGCGAGAGTCGAGCACAGTGCAGCGCGCAGCGTGCAGGACAGGAAGGAGGGCAGGAGACCAGGGTGCCATGGGTAGTGAAGACTGCTAAGACTGGCTGGTCAGGGGAGTTGAGGACTTCCGTTGGACGGCAGTGAGTAGTGCAGCGTGAAATTGCAGGGGATGTCGCTGCCCCGAGCAATAAAGGGGGCATTGGGCATCGCATCGCATCACATCACATAAATCATGATCTAAACCGCTGCTTAGGGGGGGGCTATTAACAGCCAGATCCCGGCCCGTCAAAGAGTGCCCATCAGGCATGAGCGCTGCCTGGGAGATTGGCACAGCGCATTTAGGGTTTTGTTGTACTGTATCGATGTCTATCAGTCAATCAATCCGATTCTACTGTAGACTCCGTGGTGTTGGGATCTGGGGTTGGGAATTGTTGTGCGTCAACAACCGAAAGACGTGAGCGAGAAGACGAGAAAGGTGCGAACGAAGTGAGCCATGTGGGCATAGGTAGGTAATGTGGGCAAGCTGACAAGCATGGGATTGACTCGACTGGCCTAGGCGCGCAGTGCGAATTGATTCGGCAGTGAGAGGACGGAAGGGAGGGAAGGGAGGGAAGGGGAGGGAAGGGAAGGGATGGGGATGCAAAAGTCAAAATAGAAGCCGGGAGTCAGCCCTCGTGCGCATTCCAACCTTACCTACCTTACCTTACCTTACTATGTCTTCTCGTGTCGAGAGGACGAAAGGACAACAGGGCAACAATGATAGCACACTGGATGATCATCATAGTTGATGGTTACATTGAAGTTGCTCTTTGAAAAAGTGAAGCAATCCCCATCCATCCAACACCCAGAGGCCCGCCTCCGACGTCGCCGGAGTACCTTTTGTTTGTCTCGCCTTGTGACTGAGACTTCTGCCCCTCAGTGCTGTTGGTGATGGCCGACTAATGGACAGCAATTGGAACCGGAGGCTGAAAAGCCAAAGCCAAAACCTAAGCCAAAGTCAGTCGAACCAGTCAGGTTAGTCATTTCGTTCCTCCCCGTAGAGCTTCTAGCCTTCGTCCAGTCCTAGCTAGGAAAGAGACCAGTTTTTCGAGACTCCAGAGCCAGCCGATCTCCATTTCTCGTGTTGATGGCGATATATCTGTAGCTGATTCATGCAGGCCATCTCCTCGCCATGACGCACAGATGGTTGATGAAGAGGCTCCTCCATTATTCTTATCCTTCGCTCAGCAATTGTTGACAAGCAATGCTGTGCTTCGATTCGCCGACTTTGTGCCCCGTCGAACCAACAGATTCTTCTCAGCAACGACATTGCCCAATTCAGCGCCTTGCCTCGACAGATATACCATGAATTTGTGGCGGGTGAAAGGGGACGGACGGAATCACCAGATCTTGACCAATGGCCACCCTTCACGACACGACAGACAGGCTTCAATGCCTCAATGCTCGCGTCTTCTTTGGGCACCGTTGTGACGGTGCAGCACGATCACAATATCCCCTTTAGTTAGCAAATCGACGGCTTACCAGACTTTGCCCATGAAAGACCGGCAAAATGAGGACATCCTCGGTGCCCCAGGGACCCTACTCTAGGAAGGACACACGCAATCCAGCCACAACGTGCTGGGTGGAAGTATCCCGTAGCTGGGAGGGCACACGGTTCGGCAGCGAGGAGATGCAAGTGATTCGATTCTCTCTGCAGGCAGGTTCCAGATGAATCCTCTAATCTCACGAACCCTCAATCGATCTGACCACTTTCTTGGACCACGACTCACATGTTCGCGCATCAGTCAACAACGCTCGCTCATCAGCGGTACCTTTCGTACTTCCGTACAGACTACAGTACAAATCTCAGAAAAGCGGCCCTCCGGAACCCAGCGCACTGGACACGAGATTTCCGCGCCCGCTTTCTCAGGAACTTGGCCAACGGCAGCGCAGCTCCAGGGATCCCTCTACGGAGTAGAAAGAGAGTCTAACCGACACGCCGGCGACGACGGAAGCCTGGCAAGACATCCACGCGAGAGGTAAGTTAAACCCAAGCGAGGCTACGCCCGTTGCACTACGGAGCTACTTGGTATTTATGCCTGACGACATCCATATTAGGAGTTATGCACGCACGAGATCGTCATGAGTCTCGCCCACTACTACTTGTCCAATCAGACTAGCAGTCCTGTGAAGAAGTTCTTTGAAGAATCTGAAATGCCCGGATAATAACAAACACAGGGTGACCCGGACGACAAAGAAATCACTCTTGCATACCGTATTCCAATGGCGTTTTCATACTACGAAATATTTAACGCAAATTCGTGATGCATCATGCAGTTGTAGATATGCCCCCACGCCTTTCCCTTGCCTATCCACCTCGTTCGTCAATCCCCCTGATTCCAACGAACTGGACCTTTCCCATCTCCTTCTCGATATTCGAACCATCCCCACCTATCAGAGCCTCGATTCTCCTCTTTCTCCTTTCCCGATTCAGCAATGCCTTCCTTCCTTCCCGTCTCCTCAATCTCTGTTACACCTTTCCGGCGCAGGTTCAAAAGACATCAAAAGGAAAAATGAAAATCCACAAAAGAAGTCCGCTGAAACTCCACAATCTATCCCACCCCCACGAGTCGCTCCAATTCCAAACCTGGCGCATCCTCCATCAAGTTATGGCAAGTTTTGAGCGCCCGCCAAAAGGCTCGGCGGCCCAGACTGTCGGGACTTATGTCAGACACACTTACCCGCTGTCAATAAAGCTATCATATTCCAACTTGCTCGGATACCAACTAATAACACGATGACTGGGGAATGCAAACCAAGGACAAGGACAAGAACAAGAAACCCGTCAATATCAAGAAAAGCAACATATTGCAGGATCACACCAAATTTTCGGACCCACAATCTTACGATGTCTTCAGATGAAGCATCCAAGCAAACCTTCTTTGTGATCAGATCTACCGCCGCGTCAAGATGACAGCCGCAGAACTATGCTAACGCGCCATCAAACTTTCAAGAAATAGAGCAATGGTTTTATTCTTTTGCATTTGTTTTCCGCATAGAACAGATGTAACCTAACGAACTCGCATTGTAAGCACTGGAAATACCAAGACGATGAAGTCAGATCAGACCAAACTGTGTGGAGAATCGATTTTGATTCTGCCAGGAGTGATCATCAAACACCAATGTTAATTTACCGCTTTGTCGGATCGGATCCATCCATAGCATTCACACATTTGACATGAAAAGGCTGGAACTCCTTCACATCAAGGACCACAACATGGTCTGAGGGAAGAAGCCTCCCGTGCGGCACGGAACATGGCATGAACGTTTCTGCTCGATTCCTGGCTCCCGCTTCGCCTCCATCCACATCTGCGATCACAACATTTGCGGCCGCAATAATAATGGCACAGCACTTTTCTTTCATGAAAACCCTGCCCTTCACGCGTCACTGAAAGGGTCCAGGCCATCCGAGTGTCCAATGAACCGAGAATCGCTTACCAAGATCCGGTGTCCACATCGGATCGCATCTCATCTCATCTCATCTCATCTCATCACCAGCCCGCTCTCTCGAAACACACACCTGCAAGAAGCCTCCCTCGCGCTCACCACAACTCACATCACGAAAGCGGACGGCCGACATAACGTCAGGCCTCATCTCCGTCCGTGCTTCGCTTACTCACAAATATCCCAAGCCACAAGCCCGCAGACTTTGCAATCATCATCAGCCACACCGTACAAACCGCGTCCACGCGTTATTCGCGGTTTCGCGTTTGAGGGCAATTTCGATTAGATATGCTCCTCTTCAAAAGTCCTTGTTGAAATTAGTGGAGCGGGGTAGAGGACGCCTTACCCCTTTCATGTCCGCTTTGTAAGTTGTCGCCTGCTTAATTGCACGAGCACATACCTTTCTTTCTCGGCTCAGCTGGAACTCTTCAGTGCCCCATGCCACTTCAAAACTACATGTCTTACTTCATCCATATTGCATCAAGTTCGAAATTGCCCGTGCGATGCTTTTTGTTGGTTTTGGCAGAAAGGATTGGGGGAGCAGAGGCTGAGTATTCGGGTTCTCCGGGTCTTCGGGTCCTTTCTGGACATCCTGCTGAATCCGATGCTGTACGACGGGCCGATTGATTTCCCGGTCTTCAATGATCTCAACATCTGCCTCTCCTGTTCGATTGTTTCGTTTCATCCCCACTGTCCTTCACGATCAAGATGCATCTTTAAGGAGCATAAACTCACGTTTATTCCAACCTCATTTTTGAACGATAACTCCGCTAGTGCTGGACGAAATCCATTTTATAAGACCAGTTGAGCATGCACTGTTACATTGTCTTCTGGATGTACATGTACCATATGAAATCCACTTCTGGACGAAGGGTAATACATTCTTCCATTATTCGAGATCCACTTCGTTCCCACCCTCATGATCACCCGTTTTCCAGAAAACATACGTAGCCTCGCCAAACTCGGCAGATGATGTGTTTACAACCCAAGCGAGGCAATCTACGGAAAAAGTCTCACATGCGGGGAGGTCTGCGATGTCGCGGGGTTGTATTGCTCATTGGATTTATACCGTTTCAGCAACATGAATAGCTAGGCTGTATCTCCTTTCTCAATTGGCCAGTTGATATCAGGCATTTCTGGCCATCTTCACCTGCCGGCACTTCACTGTGCCTGGCCATTTATTCTCCCACCCATCAATATCATTGCACAAACATACCGCATCATGAAGTCATGAATGGAACTGTATTCTCCCAGAGTAATCTAAAGGCGACCACTATTAGGCTTTGCAATCAGATGGGAGTGGGCTATGTGAGCGGATTTCATAAAAGGTCGCCATCTCCCGAGTTCCGCAATTGAGCGATACTTTCGAAGAACTCGAGTCTATCAAAGCGCAATCGCGGTCCATAATAGCAATTGCTCATCATGGTTTCTTTCGTTAGTGCCATGGCCATTGTGGCCATGTCGTATCTTGCTACTGCTCTTCCTCAACTGGAGAAACGTGCTTGTGCTACCATCAATCCAACTGCGAGGCCGAATATGGCATCGGGTTATACCGCGCTTGTGGTGATGAAAGGACTGAAGACTCCGAGAGAGATGATCTTTGATCAGCTTGGACAGCTGCTTGTCGTGGAACAGGGAGGCGGTGGAGTTAGGTTGATCAAGTTGACTGACAATGGGGGGACTGATGTTTGCGTTGCTTCGTCTAAGACTTTGATTAATGATGCTACTGTAAGTCATACTTGCTCACACTGGTCATGTCATTGGAAAGAGTCCTCGTACATGTCAATGACAGTGCAACCTCACCACTGGCCACTCGAGAACAGATTCGGCTGACGATCATAGCTCAATCATGGTCTCGAGCTTACTGCCGATGGCAAGACTCTCTTCGTCTCATCACAATCAAGCGTCTTTGCCTTCCCTTACGATGCCGCGGCAGGAACAGTCGGAACTAAGAAAGCTGTCATAACCGGCATGGGAATCAGCTTCGCCTATCACACTACTCGAACTCTCCGCATCCCCAAGTCCAAGCCAGACGTACTCCTGGTACAACGAGGCTCATCGGGTAACATCGATTCCCCTACCACCGGCATCGACAGCGGACGATCTCAAACGCGCATATTCAATATCGCCTCCATCCTCGCTACACCAGTCGATTACTCCAAATCTGGGGATGTTCTCGGCTGGGGCCTACGCAACAGCGTAGGTTTGGGCGAGGACCCAACTACTGGCGGCATCTGGTCCGTCGAGAACTCTGCCGATGACATTAAGAAGGGAGGGAAAGATGTGCATTCCAACAACCCGGCTGAGGAGCTCAATTACCACGGTCTCCTCAACGACACAACTGGTGCTCAATACAAGGCCAACTACGGTTACCCTTCTTGCTTCGCAGTTTGTAAGTACCTAAAGGACGCTTTCATTTTCACCTCTCGGCCAATTCCTCAATCTCGTTCAAGTTCTCGTCGCTCCCCTAACCCTTCCAGATCAGATGCTAATCTCTTCTATGTAGGGGAACCTAGCTCGTTCGGTGGCAGTGGCACCAAAGTCGGCACCCAGCTCTCTATCGATGATTCAGTCGGTGCCTCAACGGACGCGGACTGCGCAAAGAAGTATCCTCCTAGATTAGTCTTTCCAGCACACACTGCTCCTCTCGATATCAAGTTCAAGAAAGATGGAAGTGCCGCTTATATCACTTTCCATGGCAGCTGGTTAGTCTCCTCTCGGTCCTCCTTGTTGCTCATTCTCCATCTTACCATCAATCTCGTCCACCACCCTTCCATTGTCTGTCTTTATTTTGGCCGGACAAACTGACACTCGCTTCCCAAAGGGATCGCCAACCACCGGACGGATACCGCCTCTCCCGTATCGCATTCAAAGACGGCCAACCCGTCGAGCCATCTACCAGCACCACAGCCGCCGTCAATATCATGCAGAATGGTAATCTGGGCGGTTGTCCCAACAGCTGTTTCTGTCCTACCGGCATGGTGTGGGATAGCAAGGATCGTCTGTTCATGACGAGTGATACGACTGGTGAGATCTTCATTATTGGGGGTGCGTAAGTTAGATAGGTTGGTGATTTGCTGGGTGAAGAGATAGAGTAGGAAAGGTGGGGAAGGGAATTAGAGATTTGAAGTTGTAGGAGATGTTTGTAACGAGGGAAGAGGTGTATATACGATGAATTCGAAAGCTTTCTGGGAAATCCTGTTACATTAGGCGGCCTGTCGTGGACCTAGACGTATTTTTTCTTCTTTTTGAGCTGCTTCACTCTCCCAAGCTCGTTCTCGGTATCATACCATGTCGTTGGTAAGAAGACCACACACTATTTCAGTTTCCACGGCACCCAACGCTCTAAGATATGCCAGTCTCGCATATTCGTATTCGCAAGTAAGGTATTCGCGGATTTCCTCATGTCGACTTCCCATGAACGTCGTCGGTGAGATTCTACTGTCTACCCCGCATCTGCACTTTCCCCACGCAAAAGAGCCACCCCGCATTTCCGCCCTTCCATCACATCACCTCATATCAAAGTTCAAAAATAAGCTCCACCAACCCCTCCTCTCCTCAAAGTTCCTCAAGCCTCCGAAACCTTGGAATCCATCACCCCGTGTCAAATTTCCTCATCCCAGCATCTACTACCGGCGGCAAATCCTCGGCCTGCAACTTATCCCATCAAGTTCGTTGATAAGCTCCAGCCATCCCATGTTCGGCAAGTCCAACCCCAGATCTACAAAGCGTTCTCCGCGTTCGTGCTTTCGTTAGATTTGCTGTCAAGTTTTGCAACCCACTTTCGGGCGTTGGAAACGGGCCTTTTCTTCGGCCGGTTGCTTGCTAAGTGGTGAAAATGACTGGGAAAGTTCAATTGCGGTCCGGAGATCGCAAGCTTTGGGATGAATGAGGTGGATCGCGGGGGAGGAAGGGGGATGGGATGGAAGGTGGAGAAAAGCGGAGAAGAAGTGGGCGTGCAATAATGGGATTTAAGGTAAGTGGAGAGGGAACTTGGATTATGAGTGAGCTACAGAAGTGGTTCCTGGGGACGGGAAAGGCTTCGTTGGTAGGAGGTAAGTACGTATAAGGTGAATAGCCACGTGCGTCATTGGACTTGAATTTTTTGCCTTCTCTTCCATTCTTTTGCGTATGAATATAAAAGTACTTCTTTCCTTCCTTTTCATCACCTCACAAATCCCTCCCCTCTCCCCTCCCCTCCCTGACCGATCTAACTCCATACACGAACCATGTCTCCCCTCACCACCGTCCTCCTTCCCCTCCTCCTCTCTACAACCCCCGTCATAGCCCAACAAGTCTACATCTCTACGTCCGGACCCTCACCCCGTTCATCATGCACATCATGTGGCACTACAGCGAGTCCAACATATAGATTCACGGAGTTCTCGTTTACGCAGACGGAGACGTATCGGACTGCTACGAGTAGGCCGAGTCCGACCGCGAGGGCGACGTATGCGGAGGGTTATGAGAAGTTGAGTGGGTTGGTGCCGGGGTTGAGTACGACGACTGTAAGTTATTCCCTTTTACTCGTGAGTTTCATAGGGGAAGGTAATGGATGAAGAGTGTTTGTTGGATCACGTTTTTTTGCTGTAAAATATCTGGAACGGAATTCATCAGTTAGCTCCGCGAGCCAATTTCTTCATCTGTTCCCAGTTTGTCGTTTTAGCTTCTAGCGAGAACCTCGAGAGTATTGTCGCTTGGGTATTTCCGAAATGTACTGATCTTATCATCTAGTGGGGAAGCTGGAATCCAAATGCAACTGCTCAAGCAACTGACACAGCAAATCCATACGGGAACGCAGCATGGACTCAACTCTGGGTCGCCGCAAACATCACCAATTTCACCGGAACAGGCCTCTACAGCACCACTGTCAGCCCGACACCCCTTCCAACAAGTGAACTCATTCTGCCTCCAGCGGACTACTTTGGCCCAACAGACTGCTACGACTTTCCACCAGACTTCATCTTTGGCGCAGCAGGCTCAGCGGCCCAGATTGAAGGAGCTGTATTCGAAGCAGGCAAGTCCCCAAGCTTGATGGAAGTCCTTGCTGGTGAAGGCGACAATCGATCGAATGACCATGTCACGAATGAGAATTATTACTTGTACAAACAGGACATTGAGAGATTAGCTTCTATGGGAATTGAGTATTACAGCTTCTCCATTGCCTGGACGCGGATCCTGCCTTTTGCTCTTCCAGGAACACCGGTCAATGAAGAGGGTATACAGCATTATAGCGACCTGATCGATTTTGTGCTGGAGAAAGGTATGATTCCGACGGTCACGATGTTCCATTTCGACACTCCCTTTCAGTTCTTTGGGGAGGGAAATACTCCGAAGGATGATCCGGCGATTGGATATGTGAATGGAGGGTATCAGAACGAGACGTTTGAGGATGCATTTGTCAATTACGGCAAGATCCTCTTAACGCATTACAGTGATAGGGTTCCTATATGGTTTACGTGAGTCCCCTGTTCGTCTCGCTTTGCCTACAACTAGCTAACATGACCAGATTCAACGAGCCACTTCTCTACTGTGACAACGGAGCAAGCGTTGACCACGTCATAAAAGCACACGCACGTCTTTACCACTTCTATCATGAATCTATCAAAGGAACCGGAAAGATGGGCATCAAATTTAACGACAACTTCGGCGTGCCTAAAAATCCTCAGAACGCCTCAGATGTCAATGCTACTAATCACTTCAACGACTTTCAATTGGCCACCTTCGCCAACCCCATCTTCCTCGGCATAGACTACCCAGAAGCCTACAAGATCACCATCCCAGATTTTGTCCCCCTCAGTGCAGACGACCTCGCCTACATTGGCAATACATCTGACTTCCTCGGCATCGATCCCTACACCGCAACGGTCGTCTCTCCCCCACCAGGCGGCGTTGAGGCGTGCGCAGCCAACTCCTCTTCCTCCTATTACCCCTACTGCGTTGTCCAAGAAACCGCCAACATATTCGGCTGGAATATAGGCTACCGGTCACAATCCTACGTTTACATCACGCCCACCTACTTACGCACCTACCTCTTCTACCTATACAACACCTTCCGCTCTCCCGTCCTAATCTCCGAATTCGGGTTCCCTGTCTTCGCGGAAGCGGAAAAGGCAGTTGAAGATCAATTGTTCGATTCTCCGCGCTCGCAGTACTATCTTTCGTTTATGAGCGAGGTATTGAAGAGTATTTGGGAGGACGGCGTGAATGTGATGGGTGCGTTGGCGTGGAGCTTTGCGGATAATTGGGAGTTTGGGGATTATGGGGCTCAGTTTGGGATGCAGTATGTTAATAGGACGAGTCAGGAGAGGAGGTTTAAGAAGAGCCTTTTTGATTTGGTGGATTTTGTTGAGTCGAGGAGGGGGAGTTAGGTTGAGCTGACCTTTTCGTCTATAATTCGTGCTAGTAAAGTTGAATAACAATCTGGCAAAATGCCTAATGTGTACAGGGAAATACCACACAGCTTCTGAACTTCTCATTTTATCGCCTGAGTATGTTTCAAGAGAATAGAGTACGCTGCATTGCAGGGTAGACGTCAAAGGCTCAGTATTAGATTTATCTGTCCCAGCTCATATTTCTCACAAAAATAATACCTTAAACAATAATTATCTGCTCCATCGGTACTAGAACCTTCTCCTGGAGCGCCTCATTAATCTCAATCTCAGGAATGAGAGCCGGTCCCACCAGTTTATACTTGGAGTTCTCACAACCACGAAGCACCACAGGGTGCTCAACCCCAGGCAAAACCACAATCTTGTCGCCAATCTGTACAGCAGACTTGCATCCCTGCCCATTCGGCCCAAATACTCCGAGTCCATAATAACCTTAGAAGTGACAAAAATATTCCGTCCTTCTCCTGTGAGTTTCCCGTCTTGGTCATGTCGCAGTATCTTATCTATCACGGAACCATCAAGATGCTCATGACCCAAAGCCGCCTGCTGTCTCAAAACAGAAACATCAAGTCCTCTGTAAGAGTCATTCTTAACTGTGCTTCTTTCTCGTTCCCAACCCCGGAGCATGATACGAGCTATCCAACCATCGTATTGATCAGGAGGATAAGGCTCCCCATTGAAGTTCCTAGCCGTTCGAAAATATAGGCTCCGAAGCCTATCGACTGTACGTTCGGAAGCGGACTTCGTCGACGAGGTTTGTTCTACCATAACTTCATGGGAAAATTGTATATCTAACACCAATCCCTCGAAGTTCTCGGGCGAAATATTAGGGTACGCGACTGTGACGGTATCGAATATCATACCCTGGGTAAGAATTTCGTCTCCTTGGATTTGATATGTCGGCTTGGACTTAACGTAGAGGAAGTTCTGGAGACGATTTTTCATGCCGTTGTGAAGGAAATGGTCTTCAGTTCGCCGGTACTCCAACATCCATACCCAAGAAGGAAGCTCTGACTCTTGCGTACTGGCCTCGAAACTTGGAGGCACGGCGGGTATCCATAGGAGGTAGTTTAATCCTTTACCACCATCCATCATAGCTTCCGTTGCTATTCTGGAAATCTCCCCTGGGGTGTTGTGATACCCCACATTGGCGAACATCGAGCGGGTATCCTCGTCAAATAGCCCCAAAACTCCCAACACGCGATCTCTCTGGTCCGTAACAAGGACATGTAATGACGCCACCAGCACAGCTTCAAAATTTTTCTTTGGTAATGGAATGTCCTTCTGCAGAGTTAGTCTCAACACTATATTCACGAGCCCCGCAACTCTTTTGTGTTTCTCTCCACTCTTGAAAGCATGATTCCAAAAGCCAATACAGTGCCATATTATCAACGCTATGTTGGAGAATATATCCCAAGACATCTCTATGCCACCACATAGGAGAGAGATCCGGTCTCGCGGTGCGAGACATGTTTCTTGGAGAGTCCAGAGACGAGAAAATACAGTTCTTGAAGCGAAGATATCCATGATATCGCCCCAGGCCGGATGTTGTGGGAGGTCCTTAAGGAGCAAGTCAGAGCCCACGATCATAGACTCATATCTATCTTTGTTATCGTCGTTTACCAAGTCATCGAACTTATCGGCCTGCTCGCTCAATGGTATCATCAAGTTCCATGCGGCTGATGTCCCGGCACGTTCTTCGCCAAGCCAGACTATGACCCAAGATGCATTCTTGAAGATGGAGCTCATGAGAGGGACTTGCTCAGATCGCTCATCCAAATCCTCTTGGTTGATTGAAATTGCATCGACCCAAAATAGCGTCCGCTCTGTGATGTTTAGCTTCCCTGTTTCGAGATTCTCGCCAGCCACATGTAAGGTACGGAGTCTTTTGAGGGCTGTGACAAGATTCTTCGTGACTTTGAGGAGGGCCCCATCACAGATTATTTCGAAGTCTCGAGTTGGCGAGCCCCATTCGTAGCTCAGTGCGATGCATTGTGGCATGTGCGAGAGGGGCTTATGGATGAGGCGAACTTGAATGGGATCTGAGGTAGCACCGGGACTAAGCTCGAGCATCCTGATCTCATCGGGAGCCACGATGGGTTGATAATGGAAATTTTCCATCGCTGCATTCTTGATTATAACTGACCGTGCTGATGTTTTCAAGCTGGAATATAAATTGCCTATCATGATGAAACTCTTTCTTGTAAGCTAAGTGGAATAAGTCTAGAACGAGTAAGTCTTATTACATAAGCAAAATCGCGTTAAGGATATACCTAGAAAGAAACCTCGGAAGAGACCTCGAAAGAGACCTTTCATCTAGCGCCTCATGTACCGGCATTCAGGATTTGAAGATTCAGATTTGAAAAATCAAGGTATCGGTGTCCAAACAAAATCAAGTTCTGTGTTGCGGAACTTCCATATTGGGACAAAATGTTGCACGTCGCGATTTTCCCATTAGCTGCAGCTCTATGCAGTAATGTAGCCTGATGAACGCCAACTCCGGCTCCGACTTCCAACAATGAACGCTACACTTTGAACAGCCTTGCGATAAATCCCAGAAATATCGTTTGGAAAATCATCTTGTTCTCTAGGAAACCTCTAACTCTGGCACTTCTTCATGAAATGTCACATTGGCTCGGCCTTTTGCCGTTGTTGACTTTCAGGAATTCGCTTATGGAGCGACATCCGTAATTCCAAGCCAAGACATGGAATTCGAGACATTATTTTCGAATCTTAGCGACAGCTTTAGGAACAGTCATTCTATCTGGAAAACTATACAATGGGCCTTCCAGATTACATTTGAGCAAGTTCTGCAATCTCTCGGTTTTCTGGTGATCGTCTCCAAGCAATTGGGGATACTTCTAAACTTGTGCTCGAGGGAAATAAGGCCCATCGACACTATCCCATACTTTCGATACTGCAATCCCAGGCTCCTTACCTAATCCTTTCAGTTTCGCCAGTTCGAAGAGCTGTAAAGCTGTTCCGGTGAGATGGAGCGGGTATTTGAGCTTATGAGCTTCTTCTACCGCCTCAGTCTACGTCTTTGTCAGTTGAGGTTTCTCATTGACGTAATCGCTGAAGAGTCGAAGAATTTCAACATACCAACTCAGCAATAACGTCATCCACGCTACTCCCCTCTTTCCAGACGCCACTTAATAACTGCGTTGCGCCCTCCACAAACATCGCACTACTCCCAGCAGCCGTGGAGATGATCTCAAACAGCTTCTTCGCCTCCAGTCCAACCTTCACACCTAAAGACATCGCTTCTGCTGCAGCGGCAAGGTGCACACCTGCCATGATCTTCTCCACGAGAAGAATCTTGGAGTCATCAGCTGCGAAGGTTGCGGGCGAGGAGGCGAGTTTAAGTATAGCGGATGGGGATTGTGGGAGGTAAACTCCAACGAGAGCGGCATCGTCGATAAGTCCTAGACCGGCGCTGACACCTGCTGCGAGGACCTGCTCGGTTGTTGAAGAGAGGAAGAGTGGGAAGTTGGCTGAGCGACCACCAGAAGTCACAATACCCTGTTTACAGAAACAGCTGATATATCTAGTATCCAAGCAGAGCTCGGAATGAAAGAGCGAGAGCCCATTTGAAGGATGACTATTACTCACAATATCTTTCACGATAATATTCAGCGCTGAGTACACCGTTTTATCCTGAACAAGCATATGCGGCGTCCGGTTCTCAAACATCCAACTACTGCCCCTGCCTTTCCTCAGGATTTCAAACGCTTGCTTAGTGTTGAGTCCCAATGCAGCCGCAAATCCCATGGCTTCGCTCGTCATCGTGATATGAATACCCGCCAACACCTGATGCACCATCTTCACATTCGTGCCTGCTCCCAAGCCTCCAGGGATGATATACAGATTCTCTCCCGCCATAGCATCCAGCACCGGCTTCGCTGCTGCGATAGCACTTTCGGGCCCAGCAGCTAGGATGGTCAAAGTCCCGTTCGCAGCACGAATCGTGCCTCCCGAGACTGGTGCATCAACCAGTTCGATATCCTGTCTACCATATTTCTCGTCGAGCAGCTTTCTCACAAGTGGCACGTGTTCTGGTGGTCCAGTCGACGAGAGAATGACGGTTGCTCCCTTTCCTAGACTATGGATTGCGCCGCTGTCATCATCGAACAGCGCGGTGAGAATTTGCGCTGCCGTGGCGACCATGAAGACGACATATTGGGCATCTATAACTGTTCCTTTGGGTGTGGAGGAGGTGTGTCCGCCAGCGGCTGTGAAGCGTTCGAGAGTGGGTGCGTAGACGTCGAAGCCAGTGACGTGGAAGCCTTTCTTGATGAGGTTGGTGGCCATGCCGAAGCCCATGGCTCCGAGGCCAAGAAAAGCTATTTTACCTGACATATTGCTTTGTATTTGATTGCTTCCGGATTGAGTTTGGGGAGCTTTTGTCACAGCAATTGTGAGAGTTGAGAGCTAAATGGTGCTTTGTTGACTTTACCCAGGTGAGTTTAACCGGCTTCCGATGCCGAGAGAGGGGTATCGCGAAAGTGAGATATTGTGGAAGCAGGAAGAAGGAGATAATAAGTAAAGAAGAGAGTAAACCTTCTTGTAGTTGGGATGTTTTCAGTCTATACTCGAAAGATTGCGGGACTACAACCTACCCTTTGACCTGTTGCAGCGTGGTTTCGTGGGGCGTGGGGAATGTGAAGTTTGGGGAAGTGGGGTTCAACATCGTCATGACAGCGGATCGAACCCCGAGCTTTCAGCAAGCGAACGAGTCAAGAGAGCCACTGGGCTGGCTTTCAGGAGCGGATCTGCTCACTTTCAGTTCCCTCAATCATTAGACATGGCTGGATCGGCTACTCGGGCCAGAGAATACCGAAGAAATCGACAACGGGTACGGTGATTGCGGTAACTACTTTTCTCTATTGACACCCAGCAAACCTTCTCGGTCGCTTAATAAAGGGGCAATCACTACAATAAAAAACAATCTACACAACACTCACCTACTCTCCGCTTGCTCTCCTCATATCAATATGCAAGATCTCGCGAACATCTGCAAGTCATCTCCTGGATATTCTGACCACTATGTGCTTTTCTGCTCCACCTGAAATGAGAAAGATAAGCTTGCTCATCAGTGTATATCCGTGAATAGGGAAGCCTCCATGTCGTTCACACACGCTTCTCTGTCAAAACAAGTGGACACTCTCGCTTCCATGCTATGCCATCCCAAAGTGACGACACATTCAGGAGAAACAATACCCAGGCTAAAGCCAACCAACCTCTGCGTATCTCATATTGAAAAATCATCCAGGACCCCATACTCATAACAAAAGGCCCTCAAACAGGATAGTCAATTTTCTCTAGCTTGGTATATTCATTATTATTCATCCATCCTTTCATTTAACCATTCATCCGCCCATCCATGCACGCTCAACAAGAAGAGAGAAGAAAGTAATCCGCATATACCCCTTCTCGGAAATGGCCAAATCAAAGGGATATCTAAGCTCTAACCCCGTCCGCCCGCCTCAGGAGATGTAGAGAAGAGAAAGAGAAACAACAGGAGACAGGGTGGTATCAGATCGGCAGAATTTCAATATCCTACAAATCCTCCCTCCCTCTCTCCTAGCCGTCCGTCTCTCTCCTCTCGATTCAAAAGAAGCATCCAGAGGAAAAAGGGCCGTAGAAGAGAACATGGAAAGTCGTACAATCATACATATTTTACATGTGTTGATGGAATTCAACTTATGTGAATGAATCAGCGGCTTAGTCCAACCAAAACTCTGGATTTTAATATTGGTGGGCTTGTCCCACCTGCCCATCTCATTAAGTCCCCCTTTGACTTGCTTTCAATCGATTTGTTTCCCAACCCAGACCCGGCCGGCCGGCCCGCCCGCCTTGCCTTCCTGCCAGCAAACACGCGCACGCTATGCTCAAAAATGCCCAAATTACAAAAAGTTAATGAAGGATGAAGGAAAAGGGGAATCTCATCCCAAACGAAACGCCGAGAAATGCATGCATGTGCCGCGCTGCTGGACGCGCTCAAATGTCAAAGAAGAAGAAACAACTGTAGGTGTAGTTGTAGCTGAAGTGATGAAGGCATAAATTATTTAGGTCGTAGTGGTTGAAGTTGTAGTCGTGCCTGTTTCAGCAGGTGTGACGGGATCCAGGAGATCACCCATGAGGGCGCTAAGGGCTTTGAAGTCGACTGGCTTGGTGATGTAGTTACTGAAACCTGCTTCGATGCATTTATCGAGGACGTCGGCCATGACATTTGCGGAGAGTGCGATGATGGGCATGCGAGAGTACTTTTCGTGCTTCTCCCATCTGCGGATCTCGCGACAGGCTTGGTAGCCGTCTTTGTTTGGCATGTGAAGATCGCACTGTGGATGATGTTAGACGGGCTTGATGAATGGGTGGTTGGACTCCATGTACGTACCAAAATTAGGGAGTAGTAAGAATGGGGCTTCGCGAAGACTTGATCGGTGCACTCGACTCCGTCCAGAGCCAAGTCAACTGCTATCCCGACCTTGCTTAGGTACTTCATGAGCACCTTCTGGTTGGTGGCATTGTCTTCGACCAGCAAAACTCTGTATCCCTTGTTGCCAAGTCGCTTGCCAATGTCGAGGTAATTCTGTCGAGCATTCGCAACCTGCTGCTGAGCACTGAAGCGGTTTCGGTCCGTACTCAGGTCCCTCTCCTTATCAGGGTCGAAGATGACTGCAAAGCGGGATGGCTTGACTGGCTTGTAGATGAATGTAAGCTGGTTGTCCTTGGCCAATTTATCGTAGTCATTTCCGGTGTTTCTGATGACTTCTTGTCGCTGTACTGGGTCGGAGAGGACCACTATGGAAGTGTTAGGAAGAGTAGCAGATGCCACAATTTGATCGATCAAAGTAATGATGTCTTCAGACGAGCCGAGATTCAAAACAATGTGCGTAAAAATGACAGGATTGTCTCCACCAATCATAGCACGTGCTTCGTCAACACTTGCCAAGCCCGTAATCTTGTGAGGTACGTCCTTTGAAAGAGTCATCTCAATGTGCTGCGTTGTAGCTTCTCTACTATGTGTTTGAGGACAAATAAGTAAGATTGAGTACATCGGTGGTCGGAAGTGCTTGATATCAGACATGGAACTGCCCTGTGCAGCAAGTAGTGTGGCTGGGGTGGGCGTAGCACCTTGTGACTCAGATGGTGTAGATAGCGAGTCTGATAGTGTTCTTTCTGGTAGTTCCAACTTCATGCTCGAAGGATCGGGCGCAATTGATCGAGCTGCCTCACCGAAATGAGCCAGTGATTGATTAGTGGACGAGCTCGATGACCGCTGTGTTGTGGGTGATCTAGTCGAGTTGAGTGAGGGATTCGAACTCCCGGACGATGGTACTGGATCTGTCCCAGTTCCAGATGACTCGGTACGCGGGCTTTGGCCCTCCTCTGCTGGGGACTGAATCAATCTGCTGGCTAAGATGGGATTCCCACCTGCCTGCCTGATAGCGCGAGCTGTTGTCTCGTACGAGATCTGGGACTTCAAGGACGCCCTAGCCGATGGGGTTGATGGAACTGTACTGAGAGCAGGTGTTGTTGACGGATCTGGATGATCGTCCTCTGTGGGCAACTGAAACTTCGCTGTGAATGTGAAGGTAGAACCTTTTCCTGGGACCGCTGTGCCCTCCATCTGACCACCATGAAGCTCTACCAACTGCCTAGAAATAACAAGGCCAAGTCCGGTACCACCTTGAGTCCGCGTGCTACTCGCATCAATCTGACTGAACGGTTTGAATATGAGCTCTGCTTCCTCTTGTGTAAAACCACGGCCGGTATCAATGATGGAGAATTCAAGCATGACCTCATTTTCCTCCAGTTCTTCTGCATCCTTTATGACTCTGCATCGGCTGAAGACTTCGCCAACACTTGTGAACTTGATTGCGTTGCCAATGACATTTAGAAGGACTTGACGGATGCGGAATCGGTCGCCTTTGACCATTTCCGGAACATCGACATCAACGACGTAATTGACTTCGAGGTGTTTCGTAATGGCGATTGTCGAGATCATCTCATTGACTTCCTCTACCAGAGAGCGAGTATGAAACCAGTCGTGAGAAAGCTTCATCATGCCCGCGTCAGCTTTCGCAAGATCCAAGATATCATTAATAATATTCAAGAGGCCTTCAGCACTAGATGCGATCGTGTTGCAGTAATCGATCTGCTCGTCGTTGAGAGGGGTGTCTTGCAGGAAACTAATCATGCCAGAGATGCCAATAAGTGGTGTGCGAATCTCATGAGACATGTTGCTCAGGAACTTGCCCTTTGAGTCCATAGCTTCCTTGAGCTTCATCTCAAGCAGCTTGTGATCATTGATATCTGCGCAGGCACCAAACCAAGATCCATCTCCACTGCCGAGGTTGATATTGTCAACTTCAACACAACGAACGAGATGCCAGCGGTACTCTCCAGACTTGGATCTGAGACGAACTTCCGTGCTATAAGAAGTTCGGCCATTGCCATCAATTTCGACTTTGATTACGCCAGCCTTCATGAGCTCGGAAAAGTCAGCGCTGGGCAACTCGTAGGTCGATCCACTGCTGGAGCTATTGGTTCTGGAAAGGGCTTGGTAAACCCCCTTGATAGTCCGCTCTGTTGGTGCCGAGGATACGTTAGAGTGGATGGAGCTCTTCCCTCCTGAGGATGATTGAGACGGGTTTCGGCTGGGCTCTGCTCGAGATTTTGAAGCGGATTCGTCTGGTGTCGGAGGACGAATTATTGGAACATGGCATCTTGCCAGGTCCTCGGGATGAACATAGTCCATGAATCCAAGACCGAGGGAATGGTCAAATTCTTGCCCAGTGTAAGAAAGCCATTGCTGGTTTGCGAAGGTCACTCCTTGATCTTCGGTTGCTGAGAAGATGATTTGTGGAATGAGATTTGCCAGCTGACGATGCTTGGCTTCCGACGCCTCGATTTCTTCTTGCCTAGCGGCTTTGACTTCCGCAATATGCTGGTCATGAATGTCCATGTGAGTGCCATACCACTGGACGATGACTCCACGACTGTCTCGGAGACCCACAGCTCTGGTGTAGAACCAACGATAAGTTCCATCGAATCTTCTGAGGCGAACCTGCATAGAAAATTGCTCTCCGGTACGAATCGCATGACTCCAAGCCTTTAAATACTCATCTCTCTCCTCTGAGTGAATACTAGCCCACGGATCTTCGTGCAAATCTTTCACACTTTGGCCTCTGTAAGTCAGATATCGACTGTTGACCCAGACCATCTCACCGGTAGGTGGCAAAGCAATGAATATATGGAGAGGTAATGAGTCCAGCATAATGCCCTTCACGCGATCTGATGGTGGCGGCATGTAGTCTGGCGGAATCGATATAGAGCCCGATCGGGATGGTATTTTAACAATTGTAGGACCTTTGCCTGACGGTGTGGGTAGAGACTGGAAAGTGGCACCGAAATCCGCACCGTACGAGTGTAACTGAGTATGTTGTCGTTCTGGCTTTCCTGTACCTTGGTTCGACGCGGTACGCATAGCTAATCTCCGAGGAGAGTGTTGTGAATCTGTACCTTGCCGCGAAGGACTACCCTCTCTATTCTCGGATTCAACCGGCCGAGTTCGAGACTCTTGTCGAGGCGTACTCGTCGTGGAGCTTTCATACTGTGAAGCATGCTTCTCTTTTACATCGTCGTCACCGTGATCAACAGCAGCGGTCTCAGTCTCCCTAGGCTTCTCTTCCGACGTACACGAGTGCTTTTGCGACCTTGCATCTGTAGAAGATGGTGATTCCTTAGAAGTGCGCCGTGCACCAGTGATGCTACTTGCCGAGCCGGTCTCAACTCGCGACACACCTGGTCTTGCTCTACTGCTGAAATAGCTTTCCCCTGCGGTGTAATTGGGACTGCCACCACTTGATCGCTTTTCCATGGAAAGCCCTACACTACTAGGATCCCAACCTGGGGTACCTGAATGAGACCCAGCTGTGCTTCTCGAGACTCCAGAATAGTCACTGGGACTGGTAATGCTACCGCCAGTGGAATGTTGCATTGATATTTCTTCAGCAGGGGAGTATGCTGGATGCGCTGCCCTTAATCTATCATCAGCTCGTCCGCCTGCAACAGCTCCAAACCCGGTTGTCTGCGGACGCTTCCTCGACAAGCCCGCGATCTCAGTTTCAAGGTTTGAGAAGTGTCGACACAGCGAAAATGAGGTTGCCAGATGGGGTGCCAAGTGTTCTAGGGAATGTCGTAGCGTCGAAGGGTAAGGAATTACTGGGCTCAGAATCGAGAGGATTGCAATGGGAGTTTGCCTTCCCTTGGTCTCTTCCCTGGTTTTAGTATAGTCGTCTCCAACATCTTTCAGATGAGAATCCACCGTCTTGCCCTTCGCAGATTTCAATTCCATTGCAGCCGCGTCTAGACGAAATGATTGCACTGGTTTAGACAGCAAAGGATGAATCAAAGGAATATGCAACACCGTCCAAGATCTGTCAAGTCCAATGGTCTCAGGTTGTGGCATATCTGAGTAATCTGGTGCTGTGGCTCGAGGGTTGAATGTTTCTTCATCAATAGGAGCGCTTGAGAAGAACGGATTCTCGGAGGTCTCAACTCTTACTGCGGGAGACGGAGCTGGCGACTGGGACCATGGAGATGGTGGAGCTTGTTCATACTCCTCATATTTCGGCGCCGATTGAGGCTCTTCATCTTCAACGCTGCGTGATCCTGGTAGCTTTCCTTTGTCACTTGAAGTACGCGCACCTCGGCTTGAGCGTCTAGTCCTTCCCCCGAAAAACGATGAGATCCTTGAACCGACATCTGGAGACTTGTTGCTTTTGTTTCGGTCGTTTGGTGATTCTTTGGACTTCATACTAGGGCTGGATGATGACTTGCTACCTCCACTCTTTTCGTCCTTTGTTGCCTCCACATATGGATAATCCCGCGTCAAGGCTATGACCTTTCCTCGTTCGACGACTCGTAAAACGCCTTTGTTATCGATCAACGGCTCCGCTTCGTAATCCAAAGCTTGCAACACCGAGAATATTCGTCCCTTGACTTCCCTGTTGGCGCTTACTCGATTCTCCCATTCTTCGGAAGGCTGCTTCGCATCCTCAAATGCCATATGATCTCTTAGAGATTGGAGACTCAATTCGGCATTTTGCAGTGTTGCTGTCCGAGGTGGCATATCAGGCCGAGCAGAAAGATAGCTTTTAGCTCTGATGAGTGGACTCGGTCGAGAAACAGCAGCTCTGCTGACTTCGGAAGTCGAAGTGGGATCCCGCTTCGTCTCTTCATAGGCAGTGAAAGAATGTCTACTCAAAAGACCTGGTCTCAAAGCTGCGCGCTGGGTTTCTAACGACGCTCCAGCTGGCTCCTCGGTTGGATTTGTATCCTCTGAGTTTGACGTGTCATTAGTGTCAACACTGCTCGGCACCAAGCTGCTCCCACGTGGCAGGTAAGTAAGACTCAACTCATCCTCTTCAATGACATTGAAAGTAGCTTTTTGTCCCCAGGGAACATTCTCAATATCCGTAGTGTCCGCAGGTACAGATAATGTTACTCGATGTGCCTGGTACAAATTTCTCATGATCTGAACAACAGTAGTCCACCAAGGATCAAGGCCAGGTTCGGAGGACAAGAGTAGACTGAGATCATAAAGGTTTGGGGTCTCAAAATTCAGATCTTCCTGCGACTCAGAAGCTCCTTGCGGCTGAAATCTCATTGTTGATGCTGGTGTAACCGAACCCGAAAGAACGCGATCTTGCAGACCAGAATCAAAAGAACCGCCTGCATAGTTTGAAGGATTTACTGTAGGAGACAAAGCCGTGAATGGTCGGTGGCCGCTGAAACTGAGTTGTCCTGGAGTTCGCATGGGAGGAAATGGATACGAAGGAGTTCTCACTGCACCCAGTCCTGGAGTCATCCCACCTCGAATTGTCCTGACTGACTCGGTAGATGCGGTCTCTGGTCCAACAGACATGGGCGTCTCAAAAGCTGCCTCCAGGGATGGTGAAATGGTTTCCTCGTGGATAGGAGATACTCTTGCTCTGCCTGTCGGCGTGAAACTTCCGCTGACCCCCTTTTCTTCTCTGCTACCCAGCTGCTTCGCTAACCTTTCACGGTACTGCGTAAGCTGTAACTGAGCATTCATGGCTGCTCTCAAGCGTTCTACCTCCTCCTGCGACGTGTTTTGTGGTATTTGGAAATTGCCATGTTGACCTTCTAGTTCGCGCTCCTTGTTTGTCCCAGTCACGGCCTCTGATTGTGGTATGTCGCCTCTCGAAGATTGCATGCCCTCGAATTTTTGCGATCTTGGACTATCTAAGCTTCCGAGCGCCTCTCTTTCTGTGTCGCTAGAATCTGGATGTGAAGGTGCCTTTGCACCAGGGGCCAGGCCCGACATTGGATCCTTGGTCTTGGACGAGCTCGAACTTGATTTTACTCCATGCTTTGAAGACTTGGTCGCAGATTTTTCACTGCTCGAACGTCTTGGATTACTTGGGCGGCGAGAGTGCGAAGAGGATGGTTTGTCCAGAGGAGACTTTGGCTTTGAAGGTGGCATGCCGTCACCTCTGGAAACGCCCCTTGCAATCTCGGGGATCTGTTATTGCTCCAGCGCGCCGTGGTATTGTTGTCGCAGACACGATTCGAGGGCAGTGGTCACCTGTACCTGATTCGAGTGTCGAAGCGTGTATTGTGCAGGAACGGAGAGGGAGAGGTTTTGTTACGTCGTGGTGTGGTGTGTTGATCGATCTTTGTCAACGGGGCGAGATTCTGCGTCGGCCTGTTCTTTGGGATGGCTGGCTCGTCAAGCAGCGGGATGACGACACTACTGACCTGTCTTTGGGACAACACAACACCACACCAGCAAGAGCAATCACTCGAGTTACAATAGCATTAAACACAATATCAGACGAGCGGACATCAGTTAAGAAGAATGTTCACAAGTCACCAATACAGACAGTCTCAGGAAAGGGAGATTTACGATGGAGAGAATTCAGTCGCCAAGGGTTGGTAGTTGGTAGCAAGCAAGGCAAGAGAGGATGGGTGAAGATCAAGGGCTTGCCATGCCATGCCATGCCATGCCATGCTATGCTCCTCGCCGTGGACTCGTGGTGGCACAAGTGGGGAGTCAGCCCTGGTGTGCCAGCCCAGGAACACGCTCTTGAGACTAGGTACGAGTAACAGTTACAGATCCAACCCCTGCCCAAGAACGTTTAGGGGCCAGCAAACGAAGGGCAGGGGGGCACCGGGATCTTGCGTACTGTACTGTGGTTGACCATTATTGCACCCCGTTTCTTCCTCTGGTGCCGCTCCCTGGACCAGGAACGGAGTCAAGAATTGAGGCCAGGTACACTTTGGAAATGTTAGTGTTAGTGTTAGTGATAGTCTCAGTGTTCGTGTTAGTATTGGAAATCGGCTTTCTTTTGGGGGCTACGGGTGGTTGCCGTTGAGGCTGTTCGGTTCGTCCGTATGCGCGCGCTGAAAAATCTAACTTACGTCGACAACACGCCACTTGTTCCCCTGTCCTGGTCTCCTTGTCAAAGTCAGGGTTGGGCACGGTCACGGTCACGGTCACGGTCACGGTCACGGTCAAGTCGTTGCTGGCTGGAGTGGACTCAGTACAGTAGTGGAGGAAAGGATCGGATGGTCACTGGTCATTGCTCAAGAAGGCACCTACAGTATGACAGTATGCATGACTTCATCTCTCTTCTCCCGCCGAAGCATCTTGCACAACATCCGTCTTCCGACCACCCAACCACAGCACAACACTGGCAGCGAGGGTTGACTGCCAGGCGAGATCAACGGCACAAAAGTAAGGTGAAGGATAGAAGGGCATGGAATCCCCTTCGTTTCATGCGCGTCCGCCGGCTCGCCTCCCTCTTCCTGTATGCAGTCTTCCAGCGCCATGCGCGAGTCTCAATAACCAAATCACACTGGACTGGCCCAACGATGGGCGCAGTCGTGGAGAGGACTGATAAAATACTGGTTGCTGTTATTGCTGTGGGCTCTGTCCTTGGAACAACCCAGTCCAGAACTAGCATGGTCCAGGACCCCTAAAACGGGGGGAATGATGGCCCAGCCGATAGCTGCAAATCTCAATGCCGGCAACGCATGCAAGGAATCGGTTCAGCCGACAAATTGCTACTTTGCTGCATCAGTAATAAATTAAATGCACCGTGGCCTGCGAGAAGAGAACGCCCTAATTTCTGTGTGCTGCACAGGGAAGACTTCGGTCGCGTCGCGGCACTTGAGAAGTCTTTTCTCCTCCAGAAAAGTCAATCTAAAAGAAGCGTGTACCCCTGAGCAGATGACGCAGGTGGCGTGTTGTACTCCACACAATGACGCTACCATGTGCTCTGGGGTTCGACTTGGCCAATGAGCGATGAGGTGCTGGCAACCTGAATGGGGTGGAAGAGAGCCAAGTCCAAGTCATGAGACCTTCACGTGTTGTACAGACAACACAAGGCAGAGAGCAAACACCCCGGATATGTGGGGGTAAATGCTGTCAAGGGTACATTCAAGCTGAAGTGTTTTGATATGTCTGTCAATACCAGCCACCAGAGTCAAGTACTTGTGGGTTCAGGCCACCGACTGCGACTGATGAATGTAAATGAAGAAGTTGGATGGAATTAATCCAAACAAACGGTAACACCAAAGGATTACAGTTCCAGTAAGTGAGTAGTTCACAGATGAAGTCATCAATACTAGCATGTTCTAGGTACTACCCTCCTGAACCCTTGAACCCCCTTCAGAAACACTCCCAAGATGACCTTAAAGCAAAAGACTCACATAGCTGCCAACCAGAGTAGTGCATTTGGGCTGCAAAAGAAGATACCGGCATTGATTTCTCCTTGGGATCCAAAGAGAGGAAGCAAAATTCTTGGACGGCCCGAATTGAAACTCGTTCGAATATTCCATTAGCCTCCTTGCTCCATGCAATTTTCCGGTGAGAATCTCACCGACACCCAACTGGAGCAACACAACAAGGTCTCACGATCGAGATCTGTCAAGCCCTGTTAGGAAGCTCACGGATCGAAGATCATTCCCCTTCACCTCAAGGCGGCCCATGCGCTTTCACAGAAACCGTCCATGCATCCCACTCGGGGATTTCATTGTTCTGGAGGCTCGGAAAGGGCATGACTTCAACGGTCTGACCCGAACCGCTGTCCCTCTCCATTCAATTGCGGTGCTTGGCAAGGTGGGTTGTCGGAACATCGGATGCAGCAAAACCTGACATTTGAATGTTAACAATCTGGCGTATTTGCAATATAGAAATGGAAGAAAGCCAGCAATAAGCACAACAGGTTTATGAGGATATACTCCAACACTAGAAAGAAGAAAACTCAAGCTGGAGTGAGCTGTAGGAACTTGGCCAAACTTCTGCACCAAAACAATAACTGAATGTGCTTCGAGATTCTTTTGCACCATAAATCATTCCAGAAACGAGAACTTGGTACATCTCATAACGCATTTGTATTGAGACTGGATCAATTGAATTTGGAGTCGCTCGAGTGGGTATCTTTCGATGTTCTCTGAGTCTGAGTCTCGCTTTCTCCAGAAGGACAGGGGAAGGGTCTTGGCTCATCGGACCCAGATGTACCCAGCCAAAAGAGGAAAGAAGCTTCTCCACATTTCAGACGGAGCTTATCCAGGCACCGCCGCGACACCACTCTATCATCCTAACTCAACCTTTCCATCACATCAACAACAACACCGTTTGGAGGTTTGGACGAAGCGAAGCAATTGGTTTTTCTGCTCGGCTTCATTTTGGCAACCTGGCTCCAAGAAGGCAGAGTAGGAGTAGATCTCGGCCAAGGACTGGATCCAAGTCTACTTCCACCACTCGCTCAAAGACAAAACAACAGCCGATTTTTGCTCATTTTGTGATCCCTTTGGCCGGTATCCTCAGGTATGCGGAATAACTGCAGCTGGATTCTACTCTTTTGTCGCAGATATATGCTAACAACTGGAAATCAGTGCAATTACAGCTCGACTATACGATATTGGTGGGCTGCCAGAGAAGATGGCTCGAGGTATGAGTAGCCACTTTCTTGCTTTGCCCTACAACCATTATCCTGCACTTATTTACGCCACTCATTGGAACAATCACTGATTCTCAAAGCAGCTCAGGATGACGCGGAACGAGCGCCACTCCTCGCAGACTCCCAGAGAAGTCAGGATGTCGAGACCACCCCACGTCCCAAGAAAGCAGCTAGATGGGTAGCTCGCAATGCCGTCATCGTATTCATGAGCCTCTTGATTTTGGCTGTCATAATTCTTCTCTGCGTCTTTTTTGGAAGTATGTAACTACACATCTCCATTCGTAACGACCCCCACTCATTGCCGTCAGTGTCTCGTACGAAAAAACCCCAGAGCAAGTCTAGCGTCTGCCTCACTCCTGCATGCGTCCATGCTTCCTCCGAGATTCTGTACAACCTTTCCCCCGAATACAAGACTATCGACCCTTGCGATAATTTTGAGGAATTGGTGTGTGGGGGTTGGGATGAACATCATGACCTGCGGCCCGACCAAGGAGACGCTTTCACTGGAACCATTATGAGTGAGAATTCTCAAATGCTTCTGAGACATATCCTGGAGGCCCCTTACCCAGGAGACTCGAAGGTTTGTACCCGAATATCATTCGAAATTCAAGCACTAATTATGCTCGTCCTAGCATTCCAGCTTTTCTCCCGCACAGTTGCTTGAGACTCTCTCGTCTGTTGACCAGCAGAATTTTGACAAATTGAAGGCTGCTTACGATGCGTGTATGGACGAAGATACCATTAAGAAGGCTGGTGCGAAGCCATTGCTTGAGATCCTCCACGAAGTCGCAGATATGTTCCCAGTCAAGGAATCAGCGTTCAGCAAGCGGAGCCCCATCTTGGCTCAGGACAAGAGGGATATATCTAGCACCTTGCTTTACCTTGCAAAGCTGGGCGTCCCTGCATTGGTCTCCTTTGGTGCTGGTGCCGACGACAAGGATCCCGACTCGGTGGTTGTCCAAGCTTCACCTCCTTGGAGCATTGGTCTTCCTGCGAAGGAGCTGTACAGTGATTCCGCAGTGACAAAGAAGTACGAAGACACTATTGCTCAGATTCTTGCTGTTCTCCATCCTGATCATTCGCACGAGAACGCAACTCTCCATGCTCAATGGATGAAAACCCGGGGCCATGGAAAAATCGCTTCGCGCGGCCAGAGCGTTGACCTTGCGCATGAGGTCGTTGAATTCGAGAAGAAGTTGGCTGCAATATCTCCAGATGCCGAAGATAGCAACGACGTTACTGTGAGTCAGATGAAGATCGTAAGAAATTAGGCACTGACAAGAACAGAAATATTATAACCCAATGTCCCTCAAGGAGGCAGATGCACTAACCCCGCAGATCTATCTCTCAGACATTATCAGCGAACTCGAACCTTCCGACGTCAAAACCAGTCGAATTATCGTGGCATCACCTGATTACATGAAGAACTTGACCAAAATCATCTCAAGCACGTCGAAAGAGGTGCTGCAAACATTCTTCTGTTGGAAAGTCATCCAGGCATTTGCCTCCGTTACAGAGACCGACGCACTTGTACCATATACCCGCTTCATCAATGAGCTTCAAGGCAAGGTATGTACCCAATTACTTGGGCACTTCTGCATGCTAATGACGTCAGGATCCCGACTCTACCCAAGATCGATGGAGAACTTGTGTCGACCATGTTGACGGTGGTCTCGGCTGGATTCTAAGCCGTTTCTTTGTTGAGAAGGCTTTCTCGGAGAAAGCGAAGCAACTTGGCGACCAGATCGTTTCTGACATCAAGGAGACCTTCATCGAAAAGCTTAAGAAGACTGATTGGATGGACAAGAGTGTTATTGAGCTGGCGATTGAGAAAGTTCATAAGATTGTCCAAAAGATCGGTTATCCAACAAAGGTTTGTCATCTCTTGCCTCCCCTCCCCAGCTTTGGGATATGCTTTTGGTTGTCGTGGGAATAAATTTGTCTCTTCGCCTTCTTGACATTTGCTAATGATCCGTAGAGCCCGGATATTATGAACCCACCAACGTTGCAAGAATTTTATCGATCGATCAATATTACGCCTACTACGTTTTTCCAAAATGCGTTATCCATGAATCGTTTCGACGTGGCTCGTGAATGGTCTAGCCTTGGCAAGCCTGTTGATCGAGACCAATGGGACATGACAGTCCCGACTGTGAATGCTTACTACAACCCGCCGGGCAATGAAATCGTGTTCCCGGCAGGAATTATGCAATTTCCAGTATTCGACGTTGAAGTACCTCAGTATCTCAGCTATGGTGCATTCGGATCCGTTTCTGGTCATGAGCTATCTCATGCATTCGATTCCACGGGTCGTCACTACGACCAGAACGGTAACTACACCGATTGGTGGACGAAAAGCACAGTAAAGGCGTTTGAAGAACGAGCTGAATGCTTTGTCGATCAATACCACAAATACACTGTACCTGGACCTGATGACAAGCCTCTCCATGTCAACGGTCGACTCACTTTAGGCGAGAACATTGCTGATGCCGGAGGTATCACTGCAGCCTTCGGCGCCTGGCAGAAGCGCAGAATGGAAAGTCCAAACGAGAATCTTCCAGGATTGGACTTTTTCAGCCAGGAGCAATTGTTCTTTGTCAGCTATGCCAACTGGTGGTGTGGGAAGAGCCGAAAGGAGACAGCTATTAACCGTATCTATACCGATCCTCATGCTCCGAAATGGGCAAGAATTCTGGGTACGATGGCCAATTCGAGGGATTTCAAGGAGAGCTTCAAATGTGCTGATAAGAAGCCTACTTGTGAGCTTTGGTAAGGGTGTTCGTGGGTAACGAGGAGTATATGGCGTTAGGCTGGCTTCTGGGGGGCTGGGCCGATGCATATTTATGTTATCACAAAGTGTATATCATTGTCAATGGAATGCGTAGCTGCGAAAAGCATTATTGTGAAGAAAAATAAATACAAAATTCAAAGCACGTCAAGTACGAGAGTGGAAGCGCAGAGTGAATTGTTCACCTGATGCCGATGCACCGAAGAATGTCTCGCTTCAGAGCTGTCAAAGTGGGACCTGCGACAGCGTCTCGATTCCACATTTTGTTGCATCATTCACGCCTTACAGACTCGATACCGAGTACATACTCACCTACCTTCTCCACCGCACTGCGCCCTTCCAGTGATCACAGGAGGTCGCTATGCCGACATTCGCGCACCGAAGGATTGTCAATCCACTATTTAGTGCTTCCTTTCTCTACAACTTTCAGATGCGCAGGTACCAGCTAAATCTCGTACGATGACCAATCCCAGAGAAATCTCACCACTACCGAGGGTTTCAACACGTGCATTGGGCGAAGGTTTGGTTTGGTTTGGTACTGTACGAGGTACCGGGTACAAGCCAGCTTTACCAGGGTGACCTGAGTGAGTGAGTGAGTGGATGAGTGAATAACAGGAATCGATTAAAGGGTCATGAGGCCATAAGGCACACACACAAATAAGGAATAGCTACACTAAAACGCAGCCCTGCTGCTTTAACCCTTTAGTAAGCTGACTTAGGGAAATCCACTTAGTTACGCACTTTGAAGAATTATTTTATAGTTAAACTACAATGAAATTTCAAGTACTTAATTTTATAAGAATCGTGAAAGACTTATAATAATATTTGTACAGATATTAAAATAATATTAATATCTTATTATTTGTTATATTTCTAGAAGGAAACTAGTTTTAGAGAGGTATTCTCGCTTAATAAAACAGCGTGTATGCCTTAAGCAGGGGTCTGACAGGGGTTAAGTTAGGTGTGTGTGCCTTGTGGCCTCATGACCCTTTAATCGATTCCGAATAGGAAGTTATTCACAGGAATCGATTCAAGTGGAAGTGTTCGAACTTCGTAAAAGTGACCTTTCGGACCTGAAGCTTGGCATTGCGGTTAGCCGTCTGAACTTCCTTTCGAGACATCGTTTATGCTTGAAAAGTTGACAGCGGCACGCGAAAGGGGAAACGATGTTCGAGACAGGACCGGATCAAGACTGACAGGTGGGTTGCGAGTCAGTTTGTTCTGGTGTGTCCCATATCCTGACTTGTCCATCTCAGAAATTTGGAAGCCTCGAAGGGCGTTGGTGATGATCTTCGTCTCTTCAAGCCTTGGACATTTCATATTCCAAGCTTTCGGTCGTCAAAAGTCCCCTCCTCCGAGGTCACGATAATGACAAGTCCCGAAATCTGCCTTGCGCTTAACCTTACTTTTTCAGCCCCAGGAAATCCTCTCCTGACACGGCAAGCTCGCAACACCCTCTCATTTGATATGTCGCAGCTGTCTGCTGCGCCAAGAGCTTTCGATATTTCGTTTTAGGGGTTGTGGCGTTTGAGAGCGGTTGTGGTTGGTCTAGGTGGAGATGGCGCCTGAGAGAACTGGGACGTGCGGTGTGAGGCTGAAAGACTACCGCAGGGGAGAGGATCGGCTTTTTTGCATTTTGTTGTGCTGGCATGGAGAGATATGGGCTCATTTGAGACTTTAGGGTTGTTTAGGGTTTCGAACTTTCGAGGAACGAACGCCAGGTGGAGTGGCTAGTCGGTGAGTGAGTATGTTGGTGGAACGAAGGATGCGAGATGCATGGAGATGGAGATGAAAGTTGTGGCTTGCTATAAATGGGTTGCTGGCTGGGGTTATCGTTTCTGTTCTTATTGCTGAGTCTCCCCGAGGGTTGTCCGTCTTTCATTTTCATATCTCTCGTCATTTGTCGAAACTCCAAATTCATTCGTTTCACTTCGATCGGCTCTTGCAGGACCCTATCCTCGAAGCTGTCACTTGCTCTGAAAACTCACGGAAAGTTCCTTGAGACTAAGAAAGATGGAGAACGAAAAGTCGACGACAGCTAGACAGCCCATCTGGATTCCTATTGTTCACGTTGTTCAAGTGTTCTTGTCTGTTATTATCCTGGGTTTGTCCGCGTATCTAATTCATGGGAAATACTTCGATACGTTGGGTTATGATATCTTCACTGTTTGTTGCCCTCTCCCAGGATATTGTGCTGTTCTCCATACTGACAGGAACTTAGTCTCTCCTCACCTGGATTGTGGTCACGTACCTACTTATCACAAGATTCATCTCCTCCCTACACAAACTTTCCCATCCATTCATCGTCATCGCCGCAAATGCACTCCTCGTGCTTTTCTGGCTCGCTGCAATGGGTGCAACAGCTCACCTGAGATCCACATTCAAGTATGATGTGAACATCTATGGGTGTTATGATGATGGGAGTTCAGTGGATAGTACGACGTGTCTTGTGGGTAGGGACGGCTTGGAGAAGAGAGCTGCTGTTGCCACGAATACAGGTCTGGCGATCATGAGTTCGATTGCTGGATTATCTGCTTTGGTTATGTAAGTCTCCCTTTCTGCATATCACCACCCTCGTTGTAAAATGCAGATCGCAATGCGGAGTGTAGCTTACTGACCATCCACCCAGGCTACTCTTCGTCGCAACCCTCGTCCATGCCGTCATGACTTGGTACAAATCCCGGTCTAAAAGCACCACTGTAGCCCATACACCCCAGAAACAAGAACAACAAGGAGAAGGTTATCAAATGGCCACTCCTCAACCACAATACGCACCTGTTCCTCAGCAGCACCAACAGGAACAGATGTATCCACCACCGCCTCAACCTTATTCTCCTCCTCCGCAACAAGCATACTCGCCTCCCCCACAACAAACGTACTCGCCACCTCCGCAGGTGTTTACTCCACCTCCACAGGGGTATGAACAGCAGCAGTACGTAGGTGGTCAACAGTATGGACAGCAGGGGACGCCGGTTTCGCCGCAGGCCGGGCACTCGGAGTTGTATGTTCAGCCGCATCAGCAGAGCGAGTTACCTGCCCAGAGATAGAGGCAAAGGGAGGTAGATTGAAGTGCTGTGGTCGATTTGTGACTTGTAGGTGGGTTGTCAGAGCTCTCGGGGTTTAGGGAGCGGAAGACTGTGTATGTGTAGCTGGCTGGGAGGAAGGCCAGCCAGATTGAGGCTCTAGATGCGGGTAATTTTTATGATTGGAGAGTTCACGAACTTGTGTGGTTGATACCAAACGTTTATTGAATGGGTCTGCTCTGCAATTGCTGTCCTTTCAAGAGACTGAAGTATAGCCAAGGTCTTTTTACATCAGTGCGCACTTTTGATGGGTTATCTGAACCGTTCCTTCCTGCTCTTGACTTTTATATCTTGCTTGGCAGCTAGACTGAAAGTTCGCAGCAGGGCTGAAAGTCTTTTTGCTTCATTGTTCAACCATTTGCTGCATTCTCCTATGTGCTGCCGGGCCGAAATCTTCTTGGAGAAAGTGTCATGCGTTGCTGAGGGCTCCAGGGTCGCATCCAGCTCCACTTCAGATGAAGACACGATCTTTGGTACATCTCATGGAACATACCTAGGGTTTGCAGGGGATCTTGGGAGATTTCAACGTTGTTAAGGTACACCGAATGCGTCAAGCTAGAATGGTCTGGTCTCCGGAAGATGTTGAGCGTTGAAATAAGCGTTGGGATCAGTGTTGAGTCAACACTGTCGACGCATATTCACTGATTCGAGGGCAACATTTTTAGGAAGTGAATGAATTGCAGTCAGTTAAGTATTTACGATTTTCTAGATTCAGCCCGACAGTAAGGGGCGTATTACTATTATCAATATTTACATTACCTTGTCTTGTTGCGCAACTGAAAGTCCCCGGCCACGACAAAACACCACAGGGACATCAGAAACTACCAGATTGAAAATCGTCCAACTGATAATGCTGCTTCTAAATACATGAATAAACTTCCCACTTAACTCACAGCAGTAACAGCCATGCCCAAGTCCCTCTTGTCCCATAAATGGAAGTCAATCCATCTGCCTGCTGCTGCCTTCATGGGACGAGGCTACGATCGTTCCTTCCCTATTCACGAGAACATCAAAACACGCTAAATAGAAGGCTTGGCATTCGTCCCCAACATAAACGCGCTCTTCTCCTCGCTCTCTCCTTCTTCCTTCCTCCATGAACAACAACTTTCTGATTCACAACCACGAACGTCGTTACTTCTCTGCACTCATCCTGCAACCAATTCACATCAAATCTTGACTTTGTCAGCCTCGCACTCAACCCCTGCTAGCTTTTCGGCCGTTACCCAATCGCGTGCGCTCTTGTCAGCTCAGCCACGTCCGACGGAGAAACACCGCTAAAGTCAACCCTGCGCGCGAACTTTCAACCTCCAAGATCCAAGATCGATCCGTTACTCAATATCTTTGCTTGCGCGCGTCCGACGAGCGTTTTCGCATCGACTCGAGTCGCGACTTCTTCTAATTTTGTTTCACTCACGGCTATACCGACGCGTTCAACTTCACCGGTGCACACAGCAACCTCACCAAGCTTCTCGGGCGTACATCGCAAGTCGAGTCGCCCATCATGCCTCCAAAAAAGGACAAGTCCTTGGAGGAACCTTCAAAACCCTCGAAGGGCTCAAAGGCAGCTCCTAAGACCAAGGCTACCAAAGCTTCCAAAGCCCCGAAGGCACCAAAGACCCCCGCTCCAGCACCAGCTGTACAGGCTCCGGCAGTACACACTCCTGCTGCTGCTCATCCATTGAACCCAGAGAGGGATGTCCGTCGACGCACTCGAGCCAACCCGAGTCCAGGTCTCAGCGAGCGACAGGCCATTGACAAAGAGCCTTCCTTCACCAGAAAGAGATCGAACATCCGCCGCACTGCCGCCAAAAACGCAGCTATTTCTCGTGAACAAGACGCAGAGGAGTCGACTCGCACAGAAACACCATCCACCTCTCACTCTCCAGAACTCGAGGAATCTCGATCCACCTCTCCAGAACTCGCTCCACAGCCATCGACTTCATCTCGGACGCCCATCTCTTTCGCCGCAGGTTCTTCTAGTCACCAAGCTGCTGAATCATTGAGCAAATCCGCTCGCGGCAAGAAGCGCTCTCGCACCCAGTTTGACGACTCCTCAGATGCAAACACTGAGAATGTCAGTACAGAGCGCCGAGAAAAGCGTTCTCGGGGTGACGATCAACCCTTCGAACACTACTCTCCAATTGCCGCAATGAATGCCACGACTCAGGTCAACGACCATGTCGTCCAGCCAACTCCACAAAGATTTACCATCGAACATACCGAGGCAACTCCACAAACACCTACCAGACTCGAGGAGAACGTTGGTGAACAGCGACCAGCATCGGCTCTCCCAGTCACAAACAACGATACATCCATATACTTTACTCCTCAAGGTACTCAAGCCGAGAAAGTGCTCGCAGCAATTCCTCAACACCGAGAGTCGGAGGTTAGCGCAGGCGCGCAACCACATTCTCTGGCTCTGACACCATCCAATCAAGGACCAGTCCATGCTACAGCTTCTTCCTCGAAAAAGTCAGCGGCAAAGTCAGACGCCAAGCCAGCCCGTCGTCGGCTTACCATGGGCCCAGACCTTGAGCACGAAGCCATGATGGAATCATTGCGCCGTCGTCAAAGGGAACGTCCAATGCCAAAGTCTGTCATCTCAAGAAAGACGAAGCCCGTTGAAGAAGTTGAGAGACTTCATATCAGTGATGCGTCTGATAGCGAGGACCTTGAACCACTTGATGCCGAGGGTCTGCGCACTATCAGGGAGAACGCCAAGTTCACGCTCGCAAACCTTGCAGCTGAAAAACAAGGCAAGCCAAAGCCATATGTCTGGGGCCCAAACCCGGCTCTGCAAAAGGTAAGTTTTGACTCCCTCGTGTCCCCAACGCTTTACTAATGTCTCCGCAGAAGACCACCAAGACCAAGGACAAGACCAAGAACAGAACGCAGAGCGATGCTCATACCGCTGCTGCGCCCACTCGTAAGACACAAGAACCTCATATATTGATTGCGATCCACGTTCAAACCCAGAACGGCCCCGAATTCTTAAATTGTTCTGCCGCTATGAGCGAAGCCATACTAAAGACCTATCAAATGATCACAGAATATCCCAATGACATCAAAACTGCCTACGATGTTGAGGCTGCGTGTATGCTTTATATGCAGTCTAAGAGGCTTGCTGCTGCCACGACAGTACCAAGCACGGACGACAATCAAGTCACGGTTGACCAGTCTGTAGCAGGACAGTCTGCTACGTCTGGGCCACCAACCCCAGGAGCTGAAGGCTCAACCCCTGGTGACGATCTTGCTCTTGAGTCCCAGACTCCACCAGCAGGCCAGGCTCCAGGATGGTCTCTCATGTCCACGGTCAAGAGTGTTGTTTCGAAGCCTTTTGAATTCTTCGGTGGTGCCAGCGAGCATGCTGGTCCATCCAATGCTGATTACCGATCAGGATCTCCCTCGAAGACGCCAACTCCTGGTGGTCGCTTCCGACGTTTTGACCCTTTGAAGCGCCGCGCGGCGCTGAACAAGGGCAAAGGAAAAGCACCTGCTGTACCACTGAGCAAGGTCAATGAGTTCGAGAAACACTCACAGAACTCCAGAGGCAAGCAAAGAGAGGACGTGTTGGAAAGCGCATCCGATGACGAGCTTCCCCATAATATGCACACAGTTCCAATCGACGTTTACAAACAGCCTGTACGCGTTCGTCGCCGCGATAAGGCTTACTACGAGAGAAAGTACGCAGTTCCTCCCATTGATCCAGTAACAGGAAACTACGTGACTGCTCGCACCTTCTACGCAGTACCATACCCTCCATCGAGCGATGAAGAAAGCAGTTCCGATGAAGACTTTGAGACACACCTTCCAAAAGGACCTCGTCTGTACGTCATGCAGCTCGACAAGACCGAGAAGGAGCACATAGAGACCGAACGTGAAAAGAAGGAGCGCTTGGCACGAGAGGCGGAAGCGGAGAGAAAGCGTCTAGCAGAGGAGGCGGAAGCAGAGAGGAAGCGTCTAGAAGAAGAGGCGGAACGAGAGAAGGAGCGCCTAGAAATCGAGGCTGAAGAGGATGAAGATTATTTGAACAACATGCCCATGGACCTTGACGATCTCAACAAAGCCGATCCCAAGTGGTGGCTCTTCAAGAGACACAGATTCTCTGAGTTACGTATGGCCAGACGATATGAGATGAATCGATCATTTCCAGGCCAGGAATATCCACGCGACAAGATGAAGCAATATCTTGCTGTCTACCATGAGAGGATGGGCACTGTCGGCGCATTCACCTCCGGTAAAGAGATCTTGACTTGGGAGGAGAGAGCCGAGAGACGAAAGCATCTACCACCTCCACCTCCCCCCGCCCGGAAGCCGCCAGGATATATTCGAGAACCGAAGGTCTTCGGATCGGCAGAGATGATTAAGTGGGCTGAAGACCACAAAGACAGGATCCATGAGCTATTGTGCAAACACGGATGCAGGAAATGCAAAAGAGGCATCTTCGCCCCCGCCCAGGAGGACAAGGAGACGGAAGTTTCTGGCGAAACCCAGGCGTCTGGTTCTGGCTCTGGCTCTGAACCTGAAGTCCTTTTCAAAGCCCCGGAAGTTCCTCGCGACAATGAGGGACCCAGCCATGCCCCTACCCCGGCGGATAAGGATGCGAAGCGTTCTGCCCCTGAACATAACGTCTCAGAAGTTCCACAGAACACTGAGCACACCTCTCAGAAGGAGGATACCAGTACTAAATCGTCGGACATGCAGTCGTTAAGTGATGTGGCTGGAGGAAAGACCCCAGCCAAGAATACTGCTCCCGAAGCACAAACCCCTACCATAACTCATGCACCTGAAGACGAGACCCCTGTCTTCAAAACTGCACAGCAACTACAACTCGAGGCAGTCCGCCAACAAGCTTTGAAGCACCAGCCACAGGTCCCAAGCAAGCTCGGAATGTCCCCTCTCTTCCAGTCTCCTCTTCAACCCGCCCCTCTTCAGTCCTCACCACTCCAACACAATTCTCCATCGCCAACTCCTCCGCAGACCAATGCCCTGAAAGAGATCCAACCAAACCAGCGTCAGCGAAACGGTCCTCGGTTTGGTGGTCTGATGAGCATCCACCGAGACGGATTTACACATGATAATGATAACTCAGAGCTTGATAACATGCTGGAGGATGACCCAAATGAGCCGCAATTCAAGGTCCGAGATGATGTTCGAAACGTTCCTCCTAAGGAGGTTTATTTCACCTAAGGGTGAATGGATGGATACTGGTGTTTTGGTTCACAAAATTGTCTGTTTTTACTTTTCACGACATTGAAGCATTGTTATGGGCGTTGTATAGGATACCAGGATACGATACACGGCGTTGGATGGATTACTTGTATGAATGCTCTCTTGTTCTTTTCATGACATTGCATCATTACCTTTCCAAGGTATCCTCCCCCCATATAGGTCAGAATTGGGTACCCACCCCAAACACTCCTACTTTGTGAGTGGGGTACCCTCCCTAGGCAAACAAGGGAGTCTCGAGACAGGAATTTACGTAGTTATCAATAATTAAAAATGATCATTAACCTCGCTCCCAATATCGGGACAGTATTTGAGAGCTTTGATGTTCCTTGAAAACTCGGTAAGACCCGTCAGTCCAAATGTGATTTTGTAGATGTCGCGGCAAGAGCTCAGGACTTTGAAGTTGTGAACGATGACCTTCCATGTTATTTCCATCTTCCGCAAGGTTCTATCCCTCAAAAATCTAACTCGAGAAATGTTTTGAAAACTATCGAGCGCTATAGATTGCGAAATACAAACAACCAGATTACATCTATTCCCGATTAAGGTCTCTCTTTTCTTGATCATGCTTTGTACATGTCACGAAACTCTAGAGTTTGGGACTTCGGGTCAAGAACAGATCGTTTGGAAGAACTTCTTTCTCTACCTGCAACTCGCCAGCAGAGAAGGCCCGCCCCCTACTCGTGTTCCTCATCTTTGAGCAAATATGCAGGTGAAGAATGGATCTTGCACTGCTCCTTCTCGAGATCGTGTTGTGGGTAGAGCAAATGTTGGCTGTTCTTCAAAAGTCGACGACTTCATCGTCTGATGGAATTTACAGCTGAAAGACGTCTGGATGGTTTAATGATATATGGAATGTTGAATGGTACTTTGTTTTTCTTCGCTTACAGCCAAGATCTGGTGTCACAACATGTGGGTTCGGCGCTTCACTGGAAGCGATTCACTTGCAAGGGATTTCATATCTACTAATATGGTGGCGGGTTTGGCGATGTAATTGAGACGCTTGAACTGTGGGTGTGAGAGAGGATATTAGGATAGAACTCGTGCTGTCTTGATTGTCGAGGTAAAGTGCTGAGAGGCAATGGCTGATATGAGAAAGTAGTAAGCGTGCAGCTCATACCAAGTACATACTAATGCCTCCCAGTTCCACGTAAAGAAGCCTTCGTACCAAATACTGACCAATCTTCTTGCCCTCTTCCAGAGCATATCAGGTAGGGATTGGTTTCGTGAGATCTCCCGAAAGCCGACTCAACGGTAAAACTTTGTCCCACTGGCTAAATAAGGTACTCGGCAAATGTTCCCTTGCCGTGACATTGTTCAGCTGCATTTCCCAAACGAATCGCAGTTGAAGCCACTCGGCAGTGACAGCCAGTGCTGAATTGAGCGAGCATGATCATCATGGACTTCCATTTTCAGTTGAAAACATGATATCTGAACCTGGATATCCGAACCAATAGCTCTTCAGTGACATCGAAGACAGGAAATGCCAAGAGGTATTTTCGTGTGGGCACAAAAGTACCGCATCAAACCAACAGAGAACTGGCATAAGTGCAAAGTAGGAGATAACAAGTTCGGACCAGTCGGAAAAATTTCAGCTGACGTGCGGAACCCTTTACACCGGCTTCAGCGATCACGACTCTTCCATGTCCAATTGTTGTTCCCAAAACCTGTACCGAGCGACAGTTGGATAGCAGCTTACCCGATCTGAACCGACCCAAGGAGACTCTGAAGCCTAATTTTACCTTACCAGATGTGTCGGTGGCCGAAACAGAGTTTTGCAGCCAGTAGTGGGGGAAGGCGCTTCGACTTGCCAGTCATCAGGTGTGGCTGGCATCATTCCAAGTTTTCTGAGGAGTGGCGCAGGCCCGATTGAGATGATCAGGACTGCTTTTGGACGATGACGGATTTTCGGCCACGCGATAGGTGCTGGAATAGGGCGGCGGAAGCAGGAGACCGTGGTCTGAAGGTGTGGTCTGGTATGTTGTGAGACATCAAAAGTGGCTGAGGATCTTCAAAAGATGCTCGCCGCTATCGATAACGAATGGAAGGTGGGAGGACTGAGGAGGGGTAGCTTCGATGTGGACGCGAGAAACCTGAATGTTTTTTCTTGTTTTTGGTTTGCTCTGGTCATCTGTCCTTTGGGAAGGGCAGTTGTGACGGCTGATCGGTTCGAGAACCCTAAGAGACCCGAAAGAACACGACGATCGCGTGGTCGAAGCCGGTGGAAGACCTGATAGCCAGGAACGACGAGCTGGATGAAGCAATTGAGCAGCGTTGCGAGTGCCAGTTGCGAGGGTGTTCGGGTAGTCTTCCAAGTTCTCGGGGTCGGTGTCACTACTCGTACTCTCTGCCCTGCTTGGATCTTACCAAGATCTTCCCACCGCAATCGTAACCGCTGCCGAAGGACCGTGGCAGACATGGATCAGCACATGGTGGTGGGATGATCAGGAACGGGAGGGACACAGCCCAACCAACCGTTCCGCTCGGCTGCTGGGGGAAGGTCTGAGACATCTCCCCGATGCTGCGGTTCGATCGTCCTGGGAGGGCAAAGGATCTGCTCTGCTAACAGTACTGTAGTACTGTAACAGGTGAGATGGGAGGATAGGGGGGAGGATGGGTGGGTGGACGCCGCGTGCGACGGGTAGCATCATGGGCTCAAGTGTGATCCAAGCGAGACATGATCTACTTCGTATCATGGGTAAATAATGTGCAATTCTAGTCTGTGCACACTAGATACTTAGCAATGCTGCTTTTATTACTTTTCCTAATATTTTGTATAGCCTCCTCTTACCGTAATCACTACTTGACATCTCTTTAGTATTTCTTAAATCAATTCTCTGATTTTTTTAATACCTATCGATTCTCACGCTTTAATTACAACCTCACGTAGTCTTTTATATAAAGAATAAACCTTTAAGTAATTACTCTCGATATAATCTTTTATTTTATCTTATATAGTCTTAATTAGGTTTAAATCAAGGGAATTCACTAGCTAAAAGATCAGTTTAATTCTAATTACTTTAAAGACTAATTATGTATATTTAAAAGCGTATCTTTTCATATTATCCTATTAAAATTAAAACTTAAGATATTATAATAAGATCTCTTAAACCTTTAAGATAATAATTCCAGAGTATAATCCTTTATTAATCGTTTCCTAGTCCTTCTCTTAAAATAACCCCTTATGCTAGTTGTATTTACTTGATATTATACTTTAATATTACGGACCCCTTGGCGCTACAGTTCAGTTGGCACCTATATACTAATAATACTATCAGTAGTACTATAGGGGTATTAGTACTAATAGGGAGGCAGTACTATTAGTAGGGTAGTACTAACTAGGGAATAATACAGGACAGCGAGTAGTACTACTATATACTTACGCTTTAGTAGTAATAGTTATCTAGGTTATAGTAGATAATAAGTTATATAATAGATCCCTAGATCCCTAGATCCTCTTATAAGAGAATAGATCTAAGGATCTAAAGATCTAAGGATCTAGTATCTTAAGGGATCTAAGGAGAACGAAAGTTCTATATAAGACTAGTATATTTACTATTAAATAGGAGCTTTATACTTAACTTTAAATAGTATTCTAATACTTAGTAACTATCTTTCTATTTATATAATACACTTATCTCTTAATTATTAGAGATTAACTATAGCCTTTTATATTTATAGCGAGTAAATATTAGACTATTATACTTTAAGTACCTTCTTATTAGAAGTACTAACTCACGAAGATAATATATCCTCTGTTAAAAGATCATTAAATAATAACCCGGCTCCTACTAAAATCTTCGATCTAAAGAATATACCTAAGATCGCCGCCCTAGATCTCTATAATAGAAACTAATCTAAGCTTAAAGTATACCTCACGTAAGTTAAGCTTTATATAAGCTTTAATAGTTATTAGTTTACTATAGATACTAATAAAGTCCTTTAAGCTTCGTCCTTTCTCTAAGGATCTGCCTTTAATTAGATTAAGACTTTTCTCTTAGATTATATATAAAACCGAACTAAAAATAAAAGAGTTTCCATAGTAATAACTAAGGAGTCCTAAAGGATCTTTATAACTTTTAAGGGATTTAAGTATAGGATTAACCGTGTTTTCAGTGATATTAATTAAAACTATACTGCTAAGTGAAATATTCAGAACCTAAAGTAAGTTAAGTTAGTAACTATATATACTACTGCTTTTTAGTAGTTCGCGAATCAGACTAGCTATAATAATAATACTCTCTAAGTATAATACTATAAAAAGTTAAAAGATAGAATAAAAGATAAAATAGTAAGATTAGACGCGCTTACTAGTTTATAAGAACTTATTAAAATAGCTATTAAAATTAATAACTGAAATTACAAGAGGGCACTTAAGAAAAAAAGCTAATACTGCTCCGGAATATATATATACTAAGGAAAAGGAGGTAATAATAAGAAACTATTCTACTCTTAGGAAATAGAACTTAATATAGCGTTCCGGAAGCTAAGTTATTAAGGAAAGCTATATAATAGTAAGCTATCTAAGAAAGTTATAAATAAACGGCGTGAGAAGAAGCTATACTTTAAATATAGCCTCCCTAGTTATATAGCTAGCTCTTATTATTAAAAGAAGTTATAAATAAGTAAGAAGCACGCTAATGTAATAAGATGTAGCTCTTATAATGAACTAATACGATAGCTCGCCGTGATATATTAATATATAACTATAGATAAGCTCGAGGAAAATTATATTTATACTTAGTTAAGTAACTCTGATAATAGTAAGCAGGATTCCGCGAGTATTATAAGTCTACTTAAGGAGGACGTTATTAGTACGCCTCCTAAGGACTATATATATTAAGATAATAATAGCTCTAAGCTAGATAATAATATAGAGCTAATACTAAGTAATAGCGAGGAAGAAGCCTAAGAGCTAGAATAGACTCTAGAACTAGGGCCACCTTAACTTAAACTCTTAGGACTAAAAATAAGTAAAATTTAAGAAGTTACCTAAAGGGAAGAAAGCCTATATCAAGTTAGCTATAACACTCGCTACTAGACTAATATAGCTACTAGGGTTACTTATTAGGAACTAAGCCTTATTAGCTTAGGAGGTCTACTGTAAGGAGTAAAGTATAAAGTAGTCTACTGAGACTATAAGCAGATTAGATAGAGAATAGCTAGGAGCTAGGAAAAGCTAGCGACCTTTATATAGTACTTACTACTTCAGAATACTGCTATTCTTAATACTAGCGCGCTACTAGAGGTAAGCGAGAAGTAGGAGATTATAGCAGAAAACTGATATTATAAGATATAAGTCCATGTTAATAATAATAGTTAATACTATTATAAGATATATAACCTAATAATATATACTAAACTCGGGATAAGGCTTATATATAAGGTCAGCCTAAGCTATAGTAATTAAAGGGTATAAGAGAGTATCCTCGACTATAGTATATACTAGGAGTATTTCTATATATAGTAACTTACTGCTATTAGAGATAAATATCTTATATTAGAAGTTAAAATTAAGGGAGTTAAACTTCAGGTAATAGTAGACTCTAAGGTATAAAGGAACTTTATATTTCTTACTATTATACTTGAATACTACTTATTAATCGAAGTAAAAAATAAGAGATACTATCTAGTACTAGTAGATAGTAAGATTACTTCTAATAAACTAATCGAGGTCTAGACCGCTCTAGTCTATATAGGTATCGCTAGGCACTCTGAAATAATCCAGTTTAATATTATTAGGATTAGAAGATATGATATTATCCTAGGGTTACTATAGATAGAAAAGTATAATCCTATTATTAATTAGTAAATAAGAAAACTCGAATTTAGTTATTACTAAGACTACTATTACCTACTGGGAATAGAAGTAGTAAGTATTTAAGAGGTTAGCGCTACCTCTAAAGAAGAGCTCGGATACTAAGATAAGGGTCTACTAATAAAGAATATACTATTAGTATATAAGAAGTTTATAGTATTATTTAAGAAGGAATAAGGTATTAAGGCCTTACTAAAACACTAGGACTACAATTACTAGATCGAGTTAGAACTAGGTACTAAACTGATATTCTAACTACTTAAGGAATATTCAGTGATAGACTTAATAATAATTAAGTGTAATATTAATAAAAACCTAGCGAAAGGATTTATCTAAGAGTCTAAATCTCTATAGGGAAGTAATATCTTATTCGTAGAGAAGAAAAACAGAGGATAATAAATATATATTAACTACTATCGATTAAATAATACTATAAAAAAAGATTATTATATACTACTATTAGCTAAAGAGCTATAGGATAGACTTATTAGAGCTAAGATTTTCACTTAGCTTAACTTATAAGAAGCGTATAACCTCGTTAGGATAGCTAAGAGTAAAGAAGAGAAAATAGTATTTTATACTTATTTCAGTTACTATAAATATATAGTTATACCCTTCAGCTTAACTAATATACCAGCTATATTTCAGTATCTAATTAATAATATTTTATAGCCTTACTTAGATATAATATATATATACTATTTAGATAATATACTAGTTTACTCTAAATTAGAGGAGTAATATATAAAGGATATTATAGCTATTCTCCGGAGGCTAAAGGATACTTACTTATTACTTAAACTAAAGAAGTATAACTTCTATATAGATAAGGTTATCTTTCTAAGCTATATAGTTATTACTATAGGATTAGCTATAGATCCTAAAAAGATTAAAGTAATTATCGAGTAAGTAGGGCTTACGAATATTAAAGAAATATAATTATTCCTCGGGTTTACTAACTTCTATAAGCGATTTATTAAAGACTACTTGAAAATTACTAAGCTACTTATAGAGTTAACTCATAAGGATAAGGAATTCCACTAGTCTGATAGCGTGTATAAAGTATTTAAAGCACTTAAAGTAGCTTTTATTATAGAACTAGTACTTACTTCCTTTACCCCTAATAAAGAAATATATATAGAGATAGATTCTTTAGATTACACTATTAGAGTTATACTTAGCTAGCTAGGCGAGGATAGAAGATAGTAACTAGTTACTTACTATTTATAGAAACTATTACTAGTAGAACTTAATTATAATATATATAATAAAGAGTTACTAGTAATTGTAGATACTATCTGCGAATAGAAGGTCTACCTTGAAAGCGCCGCCTATAAGGTATAGATCCTAATAGACTATAAGAATCTTATTTACTTTATAACTACTAAGGAACTGAACTAATAATAGGTTTATTAGTATAAAACACTCTCTACTATTAAGCTTTGAATTTCTTATATTAAAGGAATAGAAAATACTTAAGTTAACGCTTTAAGCTAGAAACTAGAGTATCTTATAAATAAAACTTATAAATCTTATATTATATTATAGAAGGATAGCGATTTATTAGTTATTAATAGCTGATAGCTAGCCGCGATAAGATAGCTAGTCGCAGAGAAAATCTAGAAAAGCTATACTAATGACCCAGTTGTAGCTAAATAGCGACGCTAACTAAGTGAAAAGTTCTCCTTCTCCCTAGAAGGAACTCTCTTATTCTAAGAACGAATATATATACTTACTTAAGATCGAGCTGAATTCGTTAAGGACTTCTATAGGCTACTTACTTATAGATATCAGAGATTAATAAAGATACTATCTAAGCTATCTAAGGAATATTACTTCCCTAGGATAAAGAAGGTAATTAAAGACGTAGTAGCGTTATATAATATATATATCTAGAATAAGGCGTTATACTATACTCTATATAAGCTTATAAAATCACTAATAATACTACCTCGCCTATAGAAATTAATTGCTTTAGATTTTATAGTTGAATTACTACTCTCGAAAGACCTAATTATAAGAACCTTATATAACTTAATTTATATAATAACAGATAAGTTTACGAAGTACATGTATATAGTACTAGTACTTAGGATATAGAACGCGCTTATAATAGCGTAGGTATTTCTTAGAATAATCTTTATAAGCTACGGAATACTAGATAAGATTATCTTAGATAGAGATAAGCTTTTTACTTTAAAGTTCTAGAAAACTCTTATTATACTCTTAAGGATAAAATAGAAGATATTAACTATATTCTACTTATAGACTAATATATAAATAGAACGAATTAACTAGATAATAGAGACTTATCTTTAGTATTATATAAACTATAAATAAGATAACTAAGTATAATTACTCCTACTTACCTAGTTTATATATAATAGCGCGGATTAAGAGACTATTAGAGTATTACTATTCTACGCGAATTATAAGTATAATCCTATAGTATATAATCTACTAATAACTAATTAAGAAACCGTGTAAGAGGCTATACTATAAGTAGATAGGCTTAAGTAGCTCTATAAAGAATTATTAGCTGATATTCTCTTTATTACGTAGAGATCTACGATCTATTATAATAGAAAGCGTAGTATAAGACTAACGCTTAAGGAAAGGGATAAAGTCTACTTACTTAGAAGGAATATTATAACTAAGTGATTAAGTTATAAATTAGATTATAAGAAACTAGGACTATTTAGAATTACTAAAGTTAAGGGACTAGTTAATTATTAACTAGCTCTACTAAAGATAATAAATATCTACTTAGTATTCTATATATCTCTCCTCGAACTAGTATCGCTAGAAGTACTACTAACTCTTATTACTAAAATATAACTGATTAATCTAAACGCTAAATACGAAGTAGAAGCTATTCTTAACTATTAGTATTTCTATAGTAAACTAAAATATTTAATTAAATAGAAAGGGTACTTATAATTAGAAAATACTTAGGAACTTAAATTTAACTTTTATTACCTTAAGCTTCTACGGAAATTTTATTAAGGAAATCTAGGTTTACTTAGAAGGAAAGGGACCTAAGGTTAGGGACTAGGCCCTTAAAGAAGGATACTAGGTAGGCGTTAGGTTTAAAAGTAAGGAACTAAGAAGTAGGATTATCTTTAATAAGCTTAGAGGAAGGCGTTAGAAAGCGAGTAGAAGTTATAGTTTTTCCTATCTTAAACTAATATATAAGCTATTTAAGAGTAAACTTCTTAATATACTCTAAGGTATTATAATTATAATACTTTAAGTAGATATACTCGGAGTATTATTTTAAAATAAATAAATCTAAGAAGCAGGTATAGGAAAAGCTATAGTAAAAGGAATAAGACTTTATAAGTTATGTAGCGCGCTTAATATAAAGCGCGAGTTAGATACTCTGTTTTTTCTTTATCTAAGTGACACTCGATTTCTTTATAATACTAGATATAATAGATAAGGAAGATAATTATTAGTAACTATTAATATTTCTTATAGTTATACTTAAGCGTAGGGACTACGCTAAGCTAAAAGGGGGATAGTATTACGAACCCCTTAGTACTATAGTTTAGTTAGTACTTATATACTAATAATACTATTAGTAGTACTATAGGAGTATTAGTACTAATAAGGAGGTAGTACTATTAGTAAGGTAGTATTAACTAGGGAATAATATAGGATAGCGAGTAGTACTATTATATACTTACGCTTTAGTAGTAATAATTATCTAGGTTATAATAGATAATAAGTTATATAATAGATCCCTAGATCCCTGGATCCTCTTATAAGAGAATAGATCTAAGGATCTAGTATCTTAAGGGATCTAAGAAAAACGAAGGTTCTATATAAGACTAGTATATCTACTATTAGATAAGAGCTTTATACTTAACTTTAAATAGTATTCTAATACTTAGTAACTATCTTCCTATCTACGTGATATATCTACCTCTCGATTATTAGAGATTAACCGCAGCTTTCTATATTTATAGCAAGTAAATATCGGACTATTATATTTAAAATATCCATTCGATCTTCTTTTAATATTAATCCTTAACATAATCAAAGTGATACTCTTCTTACGGCCCTATCTTTCGTGTGACCTATTCCTTCGTATGTTTTCCTAGTTTAACTCACGTCTCGTCGCTTTATAAGATTAAAAACTATTACTCTTTAGTCTAATTCTTGTGCTTAATAGCTTATTAAAGTTAAGAGATCTGATTTACGTAAGTTAAGACTAGTTTTCAATGTGCAATTCGTTAAGTAAAGCCTTCTTTTTTAAATGCCGTATAAATTATATAAAGACTGATATCTCATTAAAAAATCAAAGGAATCTCAGCCTAAAGAGTATAACGATTCGCTCTTAACGCTATTACCTATTAAACAAGGCGTTTTTGTTAAAAGGTATTTAAATAAGCTTTACAGCCTTATAAGTAATGTTAAGGGGTTAATCGAGTCTATAAGGTATATTATACCTAACGTTAAGTAAGGTTTAACTAAAGAGCAATTTAATCTTAAGTCTAGCTAGCCTTAAAATATAAAGTCTAACATTGTAATCGCTCGTCTCAAGAAGTCTATTTAGTTAGAGTTTTAAGCGTAAGTACACTAAATAAAGGCTCCATGACAAAAGTGCTGATTTTCAGTGCAAAAAGCGGCGAATTATCATCGTTATATTATTAGTAGTTACCCTTGCACGAGAGCCCTGTCAACAGAAACCTCTAGAATCGCGCTTAGACAACAGCTGTACATTATTTCGGGCCTGTACCAAGTACGTCCGTATTTGCAGTTGGGAAGCTTGAAGCGATGTCAGGCGCCTTCGCTTCTGCACGGCATCAGACAACTGAGAGCCAGTCGTGTCTTCTCGCCTTGGTCGATCACTTTTGCTTTTGAGCCATGAGCATGTCATGAAGTCAGCCTGTGAAGTGAACCTGACTGACTGACTGACTGACTGACTGACTGAGCTGACCAAGCTATGCTATGCTATGCTATGCTATCCGAAAGAGGCATTCTTCTCACCCAGAGATAAATAAGCCTTGGAATGTCACAATTGACGCACTTGGCAGAGTGAGGTCAGGTCTTTGTAGCTGTGCGGGTGTGATCCACAATTTCAGACCCTGATTTCTTATTATACCGTGATATGGCTGGCTTCTCGAGAATTGGCCCGGGCGGTTTTGGGACACTTGGGATCATCTCAAGCTGGAAGCTAGGGACATTATTAGTGTCTTCCGAAAGCTGTTCATACAGTCTAAGCATAGTGGCATTTAGTCGCTGAATGGAAGCGGGATGGGCACCGGCGCACCGCTCTCACAAGCATCAGATTAGATCTGCAGGCCTAGACACCTACTGTACAGCAGACATCGAAGCTGGAAAAAAACGTGGCTTCTCGTGCTTTTCGAACCCTTGAAAGTATGTTGTGAACTTAACTTACCCACACCACAGCAGAAGAATTCTATCGGGCACTCGGAGCCGATTTAGAACGTGGCTGCCACTGCTGCAAGCCGCTGCCGATCGGTGAGATTTCGGGTCGAATAATTGCTGTGACCTTCCCGGCTCTTGAGCAAGCCCGGATGGTCACTGGTCAGAACAGTGAACCCAATGATCCTTGACGACAGAGAGAGCAGAAGAGCATCGTCCAAAAATAAAATTTGAAGGTACCAAGCTGTGCTTTATCCGTTCATTCTTTCGTGCGTAACATCACGATGATTCCATATATCCCTCAATGACACGGACTAGCTGCGACGATCATCTTCTGGTAGCATAGTACATGATAGCGGAATTCTGGAGTTAACGGGTCCTTCAATGTCCCAAGTGTCGCAGGAGATCGGCGTCACAAGAGTTAATGCTCCCGTGTTTTCGCCTTGTATCCCGTTACCAAACTGCTGGTGCAGAACGTGCTCCAAAAAGACGCTGTCGTCGAGGCACAACAGACAGCAGAGCCTTCAGGAGCGGCGCATCAGAGGCATGCTATGACCTTCGTAGCCAGTAAAGTAATGCACAGCACAGCTTGGTCGTCCACTGGGGGGGAGCTCATTGGTATACTTTCGAAGAGAAGATCAACCTTTAGCTGGACTTATAATGTGTTTGAGAGTCTGCAGCCAAGAGTGACGGGAGTTGTGCACTAAGGAAATGGACAATTGACATGAATTACTTCGTAGACGCTGTAAAAGGATGTCGTCTCTGAATGCCTATGTACCAGAACCTTGCTGTTTCAAGTTTGGCATTTAGCATGAGGGCAGAGACTGATGGACGAGATATTTCAACGAGATACTATAGAAGCCCCTTAGAGGATAAGAGATATGCAGTGCTGTCAAGAAATATGCTGTTTTGATAGAGGAACAGTAGATGCATTGGATTGTCAAGTGATGTTGGCGGGTATGGTTCTGGCGCTCGACGCGCGGGTGAACTTCGGGACATCGTTTCTCAGCGCATACTGAATATGGCAGTCTCACCTCTCAAGTCTCTAAAACCTGACCTTCTCAACCCATCTCTCTCATTTAATCGCACTGTCTGTGGTCTCCTCTATTTCCACGTTGTTGTCAACTCTCACCACAGTACGAAGGATATAGCCTTCTCGCAAGATAGCATTCGTCCCACCAGGATGGTTCTCCTTACTTCTGAATGAGTAAGTTTGTGGTCTTACCAGCGGCTATCAACGACCGCTGCTAGCCCTGTGCTGGGTCAACAGTTTGAGCGTGCAGGCTGCCTGCACAATGGGATGGTTCCGTCTCGGGACGCTTGTAGCTGTGTGCTGTGTTCCATGTTATGGATTCTGGCACTCGGTGTAGGCTGGATTTCCATTTCAGGATGGTGGACATACTTCCTCGAGACTGAGGCTACACCGCTGGCACCACTGTTTCACAAAAAGACTACTGTCTTTCTTCTTTCTTTGTCGTGCCTCGGTTTCCCGACATGTCATTACTGTAGCGTTTTGCACGAGTGAGCTTTCCATCTCCGACACCGATTCCTGCACTGCGCCCAGCCGTGCGGAAATGGTCGGGCGCCTCGATCTACCTTGAACTGCTGATTGCTGCAATCTCAAAGTATCAAGAAGGTTTGCAAGCCGTCTCGCGTGGCAGCACTGGCATGGCAGCTTTCGCAGATGACGAGGTCCTTCATCTCGACTGGCAGACGTTGAAACGATGAACCCTGGGACGGTCCCAAGGTCACGAATTCCTGGAGCGACGCGGCCTGGTCCGGTACGGCACAGATATTGCTTGCCTTGCCTACTATGCCCTGCCATGCCATGCCACGCCATCCCATCCCATCCCATCCCATCCCATCCCATCCCATACATTTCGGGATCACAAGTAAATAATATCCCTCCTGCTCCGCTCCCTGCGTACACTACACTACTCTACCAACTGCACTGTACTGTACTGTAATGTAATGTACAGTACATTATTATGTCAACATGAGGGGGATCGTTCCTCCACTAATTTGGGGCATCCGTCTCCGTCTCCGTCTCCGTCCCAGGCGAGCTGCAGTGCAGGGAGCTGTCTGCTGTCTGTCCCTTTCAGGACGTCCGGTCAAGCGGTCGCTTCTTCAAGCGCACGCCACACCAAGCCACACAGCGAGACAAGCTGTGGCAACCAGTGAGACAAGGCCTTCTGTCGGACCATGCACACAGGGCAGCAGGTAGCAGGTAGCAAGTTTCCTTCTTTTCTCTGCGGACGCTCTCCGAAGCAACCAGTGGTGTTGAAGCCTGCCTTAGGACGGAAATGATCGGGTAGGATGTGACAAGCAGTGTTTCTTTTTCACTTCATTTCTAGCATCCTGGGGCAGTCGGTCGGTGACAGGAAACCAGAGAAGAGAAGAAGATCAATGGGAGACTTTCCTGTTTTGGAGCGGAAAATCACGGCCTCCGGGATATATTCTTGTTAAAATCCCCTACAGCCCTACCTTTGTTTCTCATGCCAGAGACCCGCCTTAGGCCACGACGCTGAACAACATTGCTGCATTCTTCCCTGCTGCATTGCTCCGGTTTATCTCGCAAGATTGGACCCATTGAGCGAGCCAGGAACAAAGATAAATTGCCTATGACGGGATGGATACGAAGGTTAATAGGTTGGATTCCTCATTTGCAGGCTCTGGCTAGGGACTGCCCTCTCTTGCCTCACCATCCGAGCCCCAGTGCCCATTACCCACATCCACCAGCCACGGTGGTGACGATTTATTTTCACGATGATTTAGCATTCAGCATTTGATTTGACTGGAGACGATCAGGTCCTTTCATACCGGAGCAGGCATTGCTTACGTTTCTCCTTCGTCGGCTGGCGCTGGATAGTGGGATGCTGGCTCGCGGTGGCTGATTGGGCCAGAGCCGGCAGTGTGCCCGATGAAGACGGTGGCCTGGGCGGGGTAGATCTTGTGTGTTTCAAGGCCCTGGCGTTATTCGTAGGGATTAGGGAAGGAGAGGGAAGCGTTGTTTTGGGGGGGGGGGGGGGGGGGGGGGGATGAGGTGATTTGGGCACTGGGCACTGGGCACTGGGCACAACCACAGGGCACAACCACAGGGCGGCTTCCTGCGAACCGTCAAGCGATCAGGTTCAGGATTCCAGTGCGTTAGATCGCCCTAGGCCCGAACCGGGCATCCTGCGAGGATCCTAGGTAGTCGCTACCACTTTTCGAGACCACACTCCATCTTTAGATGCACCTTTCAAGGCTTTTACAGGCTTTCTCTTCTGCGAGCTGTTTTCTCCTCCCAGGGTCTTCAGTACCCTCCATGCTGCCAGCTTCTTGGAGCAGGGAAAAGTGCCCCAATGCCCTGCTGTAGCTTGAGGAACCCCTGCAACCTTTATTTCTCTCACCCTGGGATTCCACTGCTGCGGACTGTACTTGTAGTACGTGTACTGTGGAGGGGCCAGCCTCAGTAAAGGTTCAGCCATGGGTCCTGATCGATCCTGACCTGCCTGAGTACCTGTTACATAGGTCTGGGAAGAGGCTGGATATCACCGAAGAAAACGCAGCCAACAAAGCTCAATAATCAGGAGAGAGGACCAAAGTGGCCCCCGGTCCAGGTACTGTATATGCTCCACCAGATATGGCCGCGAAAGAAGCTCGTCTTGCACTTGTCACTTTCACTCTACTTTAGCTCGGCCGGCGCCTGGTGAGGGGCTTACCGTCCATACTTAGCGACTGACAGGCATACGAGCAGCGGCTACTGTTCTATTTTACCCTGCTCTTGAACTTTCGGAGCCATTGCGAGTGCCAGTGCCACTTTCCAGCCCTCTTCCTGGCCCAAATCCCTTTGCTGACCACTCGCAGCTCTCCGACATTGTCAGCATCATCCACCTCTCATCTCTGAAGCTTCACCTTCTTTGGACCCCAGACGCCACCACGGTACAAAGCTACTTACCCACATCGTCGAATCATGGTTCAGCCCCAGCACCAGGCTCAAGGCCCTTGTCTAGTTTCCTTCACCAATTCCCACTATCCACAATCTAATCCACTGTCCGTCCCCTTCTCTCACTGATAGACCGGCAGACCAGCATCTTCCATCACGCACTACTCACTCTGTGATCATTGCCACCACTGGCATTTCGGGTCGGACCCGCCTTTAATCATTCCAGAGATTGGCCGGCCTGGACTTTATTTTGTTCTCCATGGCCTCCCCAGTCGCTCGAGGGTTAAAGACTTACTTTTCCGTTTCCACTTTGCCTTCCAGCTACTTTCAAACTTTCTGATATAGACGACCGGATCTCGAAATCTATCCGCCACATCGATCGCTGCCTCGGAAGAATCCATGTATGGGTGCAGACTTCCATGTCAGGTTTTGTGATATCAGTCGGTTACCCCTGTTCCCCTTACCCATTCGGCATACGGTGCTCTTCCGTACCCATATCGACCTGGAAACAGTTCTGTTTTGCAGCCTCTACCACCAGCCCTGCCGTTCACTGGCCGATAGTGGAACGTCGTTCCTGTGCTTCGCCCAGTTCTTGTCACATACTGCCGATCCTGCTCTTCTATTCGACAGCCGCAGAACCTTAGCATCGGTCTACATTCGACACATCCACAAAGAAATCGTCCCTGCAGTTAGCCAACCGTCGAAATACCAGATCTAGAAGTATCACTGGCATCCTTCCTTGATTCGTGGATTAAGCTCCACACAACCTCGCGACTGATTGCCATTTCCGAGCCTTGTCTCGTCTGGACTTCTTTCCACTGACAAGGTAACCATACTAAAGTTCTTAACGGCGCACGGTACTTTCTTGGAGATGATTGTACCTATTGTGGGGGGTGCTCTTCGATCTACATAAAAGTGTCTAGTCCCCACCTACCCACTAACACACCAATGCTCCGAGTCTTCTATTCCTCTTTTAAGGTCATCCATACCTCCCATTACCTTATGTTTTGGTTCTTCTAGTTTACATATACTTCTCTCGAGATGTTGCTCACTATCAAACAGCCAGGACATCACGGCTACAAGTCTTTCCATGACTATACTCCGCCAACCCCTCCTTCAACATCTCGTTTCTCACCTACGGTGGCCTCGACAGGACCATCATTTCCTCCAATACCCGTCACCAACAAGTCTCTACCGCCTCTGCCGCAAAGTCAATCATTATCACGGATGTCGACACCCCACCGGGGATTGCCTCCTCCCGGGGCAATGACACTTCCACCACCAACTCAACAACAGCAACCACAACCGCAACCACAGCAGCAACCACCGCTTGCTCAACCACCTCCTTTGAGTCAACCTATGGGACAGCTTCCAGCTCCACCTCAGCAATGGCAAGGTGCAGAGGAATCTATGAGAAATTGGCTAAACGCTAAGGCCGAGGAAGACAAGAGGAAGCAAGAAGAGGAAAAGACACGACAAGAGTCACTTCGACTGGAGCAGCGCAAAATTGAGCAAGACATGCTAAGAACATCTTTATCTGGTGGAATTCCGCCATATATGATCCCTATGGTATTTGCTGGAATGGGAGGAGGAAATCTTCCAAATGCCAGCTTGGAATGGGCACAACACTACATGGCACAAGCACATCATCTTCAGCAACAGCAGCAACTTCAGCAGCAGCAGCTTCTTCCAGCCCAAGCCCAAACTTCTCCAGAACAGCTTCAACGCAGAGATTCTCGTGTTATATCTCAGCCATATGGAGCACAACAACATCCGGCACCATTGACTCTACCGTCTACACCAATTGGACCATCTACCTCGCAACAGAGTGCTGGATTTTTGCCTAGCTATCAGATGTCTCCAGCTCGCCAGAGTACCCAAGGACAGGGGATTATTGCCAGGCCGCCTCAAACGTCTCACTTGCCTAGGCTGAATACGGGAGAAATGCTCGTCCAACAGCCTCCAGCTGGTCAAAGCATGCAGCATCCTCTCCAGCAGACACAGTCTGCTCAACAACAGGAGCAACAGTCCTCCCCCTCCATATATTTCCACCACTGGCAGCCGCCAACAACACAAGCAGGTACCACATCTGGTACCAACCAGCCCTCGACTCCTTCAGGCAAGCATTAATGGTTCCTTTGTTTCACCAGGGCTGCGTTTTAATGTTTTGCGCAGATCATACTTCGTCCCCAAAGAAACGGAAGGCTACAGGACCTCAACAGGCGGCACCCCCACCTACCTCCCAGCCGCAGTATACATCACCTCCATTCTCGGGCTCGTCAGTCTCGAATACTCCATCTAGCCGATATCGTGGGCATTCGCGGCAACGAAGTGACCTGTCTGCACGAGGCTTGGACTCCTATGGACGACCACTCAGTCGCCATCGTCATGAGAACAGCTTCGGCCAGAATATGACCTCACCACCACATTCTCAGGCTCATGGTTCCGAATCACAGGCACAACAAACGCGAGGGCCAGCGGGCTCGGTTGAACCGCGACGTCGGTCAGGGGGCTCGCATCCGGTGTCGTCGATGCTGGAGCAGCCACAACAAAGCCAACCGCAATCGCAATCTCAACACTCCCACCAACAACATGCACAACATATGCAACGAGACCCTCAGTATTCGGCAGGGGCGGAGATGAGGCACGAAGGACGACGTTCAACACCCGAAGAGCGGGGGAGTTCCATCTCTCGAAGGGCCAGCGTTATCAAGCGAGATGAGGGGCGAGATTAGAGACGTTTCAGACAGAGTTTCTCCTACTGGGCCCGCCCCATCCCAGCCCAGCCCAGCTCATCCCATCCCATCCCATCTCATCTCATCAATCTCCCCTCCCTGCCAAGTTCTCTGGAGGATCCCCCGATCCGACCGACGGTCAGACGATATAAGCAATCTGGGATTGCGCCTCCAGGAGCGAACACGAAACGAGACGACAGTACGACCGAAATGAGATTTTGACTTTTTGTGCCTTCAGCATGTTTTCACAGTTCAGCCGGCTTGGATAGCCGAGACGAGATTAACTCTTTACCTAACTTTCTGTTGTGGCGTCATTTCGAAAAGCTTTTTCACTTGGCGATTTATAAGATACCCATTGTATTTTGCATTTTTTTTAATGCCGGGCTTTACTTGGGAGACGGGCTTGACATCCTGCCTTCTGCTTCTGAGGTTGTTCGTCGTCTGCCCTTTCCTTATTTGCTCATCTAGGAGACACCTGCAGGCCCGGACTCCAGGCTTTCATCACAGTACGATTTGTACCATATCTTCTTTCTTCGTGGAGGGCCCGGTCCCGTTGTATCATATCACACCTTTTGTTTAGATGATGGGCTAGATGCCTGGATACCATGTTTCTCTTCCGGGAGTCTCCCTCACCTCGGTAATCTTTTGGCATGAGATTGCCTAAATAAGGACCAAGGAAGGAAGATTGGTATTCTGTATATATTACAAAATTTATTTCTGCCGCGGGAGGAAGATTGATGCTTTGGTTTACCGGGCTGGGAACGGAAGACAGAGAAAAGATGTGGAAGAAAAAGTCATTTTTCGTGGAGGATAGAGTGACCTAGGAGTGGAGGTCTTGGTGAAGACTCTGAGGCATCCTTCATCCTGCAGCTGGGATTTGGAAGGGCAGGGGGGCAAAACAAGAAACCGAGAAATCAAAATCAAAACATATTTCTCGTGATGGCCGTTTAACCTGACGTGCAATGATCCCGCTCCGTCTCTTTATATGCCATCATGCACAGAGACACCCAGTTCGAGATGCTGCTTTGGTTCCATTTCATGCTTCCTCTTGCCTCCTCTCAAATCGAGAATGTATATCAGTCACACACATGTGTGCAAGGACACCCAGTCCGAACAAAACCTCGCACTCCCAGTACCTTCAATCTGACCCTGACCTCGTAACCCCAAACAGCAAAAATGCCCAACTTCGGAGTTCTCGAACCAGGGAGGGACCAAAATTTCCGTCCATATGAAAACCACTCCTCTCCGCTACGCCCAAAGCGGAAACTGGGAGAACGTTTTAGATTGTACTTTTAGCCCTGCGGCAGGCAGGGCAGGGCAGGCCCCTTGCCAGGTGCCAGGTGCCAGATGCCAGATGCCAGATTGCTGCCAGTGTGACTGTGTGAATGCCAAATGTAACGCTGGACCCCACTTGCCTTCGTGGCTGCCAAGAGCGGGCAGACGATCAAACACGCGCCCCGGTCACTCATCACCGTGGTGTGGACAGGGGGGGGTGCACATCACCTCATTACATATTTTCAGATCACAACAGTGATGTATGGAGCAGTAGTGTGACAAGCAAGACATCGTGTTCCGTCTTATGGTATGTTATGTTATCTTATGGTTGTGCACCGTAAAGATGCACGGTACCCTATGGAATAAGAGCCGCTTGTTACAGTAACTGCTGGGATTATACAGTACAGTAGTGCTATGTATGTAAGTAAGGGTCCAGGTTGTGCCTTTTGACTTTCCGAGGTGATGAATTGAACTTTTTTGCCAATTTGAGGTTTGGCAAGGTGGAGCACAGACGTTTCAAACCCCTTTTGATTGCGAATTGCGGTGGGGTTTGGGGAGATGCGATGGGCTGGCTGGGCTGAAGAAACATGGAATGGATCATGGATGGAGCTTGGGATGATGAGATGATGAGATGATGAGATGATGAGATGATGGGACACCAGGGGCGGACGGCAGGCCGGGATGGGCTAGGCACGGTTGTGTGTGCGAGCCCTGCTGCTGCGGAGCTTAATTGATGTGTTATCGGGTGGTGCTTGACTTGGTACTACTGAGCAAGGAAGAGGTTAAGGACCCTTGAGAAGAAGAGTCTGGAAGGAGGGGTGGTGCGTGATATGATTTGATGATTTAGATGAATACTTCAAGGGAAAGAGATAGTGGGATTGGTGGTCCTTTGCTGCGAGATGGGAAGAATAGGTCCTACGGTACTCAGACCATCGTCAGACAATTGTTGGATGACTTGCACCACTCTTGAAGAGTTTTCCCGTGCATGATGATACTTGGAAGCAAACTTTGATCAAGGCAGTAGTCAGATGCGGTACCTAGATGCCTGCAGCGGAACATCCGCTCGCCAAAGCAGTCTCCGTCTGAGAACGAGGCAGAAATCTACAAGGGAGATAGATGTTTTGTTGAAGTACACAATGCCATGGCGCAACGGCAACCAGAAACCCTGTAGAGCTGTTCTATCAGACGATCACCAGCATGCTTACCAAGAATGAGAAAGATCATGTCATTTTAGAAGTCAGAATCAAACCAAACAGGTTTTGCCTCATTTAGCACTTCAGGAATTCAACACTGCAGGAGAGTGTCCACTTCCTTGCATGGAGACTCTCTAAGTACCAGGTAGGTACAGCATGTACTTTCCCTCTCAGCTGTATTCAACACCCATTTCCACTCAGTCCAACCGCTTGGTCGAGACCTCGAGAACTAGCCTAGTGAATTGGAAGTGTGCAAATGTGGAAATATGTAAATTGCTTCTTGGGTCGCGGCTGTAAGGTCGCCGCCAAACAGCCTCAGTTACTCGTAATCAATGACACAACGCCTCCTACCTGCTACCAGCCGCGAGCCGAGTGCCCATTCTTGTACTCGGCAGCGTGACACCGTTAAGGTAATTACCAAGCTGTGACTTCTTGGTAGCTGGTAAATAGATGAAGTGCCAGGTACTCTCTCGTGCATTCCTAGGTAGAGCAATGACACTGCTCTTTAATTAACGAGGCTGCACTGCTGCAGCTGTTGACCGACCAAGGATGCATTTGGAAATTTCGCACTCCACGTCAGACAAGGAAAAGCCACGAGGCTAGACAGTAACCAGTATGATACAGGTTCGTATACGGAAAGAATGCGAGAGAATGCGTGCGGGAGATTGACGTGCACACCTGCTATGGGTTTTCCAATCTGCTTTATGACCAGGATTTAGATTGTTGGTCATGAGGCTGCGAAATGCCCGATTCGTCGAGTGACTGGACGGGTCATGCAGGGGGAGACCAAAGGCATTGGTTGGTTCGTCTGATTGTGCAGCAGCTTGCAGAGGTGCAGCAATATGGAAGCAGGTACGGCAGCAAAAATAAATATGATGGAAGCTGCGGCTATTCCGCAGACGATCAGGTGATCATGGAGTCGAGTCATCATGTTTTCTCGAAGTGGATGCACACAAGCTCGTGCCGCTTTGTGCGATATTGTGTCGTGTGCTGAAATACAAGATGCGAGGAATTGTGCATATCGTATTTTCAAAGTCGGGTTACCGCTTTGGGAAATGTCAACAGTGGTCCCGTAGTGTGCCGAGAGGTCAATACAAGAGGTCAAGAGAGGTGTTAAACCCGTGATTTGCGCAATACATGATTTTTGCGGCCACAAATGGGCGAGTGGGTGAATTATAATAGTAACTGAAGCTTCAATGAAGCGCCGCACTGATACATTAGCAGATGGAGCGCATGCTGACAGGGAAGTGATGTACAGCTTCCAAGCACACTGACGAAAGTGTGATCTGGAAAGTTTAGTGGTGCGGATAAGAAGAGAGCAAAGGGCCGACCTGTTCATCACCTTCTCGCCATCCGAATGCCGATAAACGAAGTACTTCAAGTCCAAGATTTACGTTCTTACCTGGCGCTGACAGAAACCATCTCGACTTTTGGTGTGTCCATAGGCAGGATGGTTGCGAGATCAGGATGGCTACGAGATCAGGATGGCTGCGAGATCAGGATGTTGCAGCAGACCTACTTCTCGGGCCATACCCATGTGATCGAACCACATTCAAGCTGCGCTGGAGAAGACCTTTCTCAGAGAACAGCTTCAGACCCTATTGTACTACGCTAAATTCGAGACATAAGCAATAGACGGACTCAAAGCCGGCCTCGAAAAGTTGCAAAGAGCATACCATCTGACGGTATATGTAACTCCAGTTTATTGTCCTTTTTAGCTAGCTGTCGCTACTATGTAAGGCAGTCTACTACTAATAAATGCGACTCTACGGTAAACAGGTTGCCATCTGATGGTTGACTTGGAAGATACTGCGACCAAATGATAGGTCAACAAGCAAGACATAAGAAATTGGAAAAACCGACTCGATATCGGCGGCCAGGCTCACAAGTACTTGTGTAGTAAAAGCAAGAGGCTCATTCAGGAAAGGAAACCCATAAATGATATTGAGGACATTGCCAAGACAGTACGCAGGCACACAGCAGCCCACTCGGGCGTTACTAAGTCACTCAAAAGGAATTAAATATTTCGTCGAACTTCTTAGATCACAAATTCCATAGAACGTTCGAAAATTCAGTCGCCGAGTACCTTTGAGCACAAACTTCAATTTCCACGTCCATATGGCAAGCCTCATAACACAGCTTGCCTCACCCTAGAAGAGAAGTATCGATTGAACTATCCACACTTTCGTTGTTGTCCATACGCAATTACGAACAGACAGGTAGTTAACCCGGACTTGAAATTGATGTGGCACAGTGACGGCTTCAATTTCTCATCCAATCATGCTCGTCATGTTGACACCGAGGGAAATAACGCAACTGTTAACAGGATAAGAACATCGTCAATTCGATACTCGACAAAGGAAACGATTCAGTATTCGTAGTGGGCCACAAGGCAGCGAGAACTTCGCTGGCACGAACAAGGAAAGGATGGTCGTGATCATCACATAACCTTATTTCCACCTCACTTGAGATGCTGATCCCACCCAAACGAGCCACATGGCTCAGATCTCTCCTCAATCATCCTCTTTACCCCTCTTCGTCTTCACTGCGACTTTCTTGCCAATCCACTTCTCGCTGCCAAGAGCGAGGTCCTCTGCTAGAAAATCGGCCATGGCTTCATACTCCACGAGATAAGGCCCACATGCCACGTAGATGAAGTAGATAAATGGTCCGATAAAAGGGATCGCTTCTATCCACGAGCCTTGCCAATCGGGCAGAGTGGTTGCCTGCGAAAGGAGGTTATGCTGTTGTGGTGCTTCGAGAGGCTGATAGAGACCTTGCTTTGGGTCTCTTGGAGTCATTATTGATACCGCAAGCAACGACCATTTCAGTTATCCTGTAGGAATTGCTTCGATCACATCGTGTGTAGCATCATGCTGGGCAATCGCCAATTTTGGGACGCTGTCAGAGAATAAAAGTCAGCTGAGAATTTGATACCAAGGAATTGCGCCTTACTAATCTTCCAGCAGACAGTCTTTCCCCGGGATTTTCATTATGCCCAGGGCGGATGTGACCCATATCCTCAATGGCCTGCCCCTTTCCTTTCCCACCTCAACAGCTGCATCTGCAATAGCTTTCGCGATCTTTGACAACGTATATTCATGCCATGGCAGCACCTGATTACCTGCTACGTCTACAATGCCCTCGATTTTGTGGTCGATGATTGCCTTCTTCAAGGCCGCAACATCCGTCGCGTCGCCTTCGACGATAGCATTGATTCGATCAAGGAGCTCTATCGAAATCAGAGAGCGCAGCTTCGAAGGATTTCGCACATAGACGGTGAGGATGTGGCCATGTGCAATGAGCGCTGGAGTACATCGAAGCCCCAGACGTCCAGTCCCGCCGAGTAGTAGAACGCGCATTGTGTTGTCTGCTGCAGATCGGTGGCGACAGGTCTTCTTGACAGATCGATCAATTCTTGAGGCAGATTGGCAGTGCCATACCCCGATATTTATGCTCCTCACATCGTATGTGCTGCTGGTATTATATGGTGGCGTCTGAACGCCGAGAGCTTCACTCAGTCGGTGGATGAGCCGGTGCCAAGACCGAAGTTTCATTCTCACCAAAATCCTCACATGAGCATCACTTACAACATTCAAAGAAGTACAGTTTCACCCATTCGGTCTATCAAAAATTAAATAATTCTACTCCAACAATAAACACTTCTACTCTTCCAACAATTATGTAATGCTTCCGTCTGAACATGAGAATTCCATTTCGCATTTCGGCTTTCAAGCTTGTTGTGAGTTACAGCTTTTGTCCAGCATCTCGAGTTTCCTTTGCTTTCTTGTACATGGCTACTATCTCAAATTGCTTGAACATCTCTCCACTTTTTGGATCTCCGGGAGCCAGAGTTTGAGTACCATATATTCCACTGATACCACCATCCCTATCTGCAAACCAGTACAGGTTCGGAAGACCTGTCCAGTACATCGTTCCTCTCCTTCGTCGACTTTCTATGTCCTCCAAGCAGATGGCACCTCCTGGAGCATAGTCAAGTTGCGTACCCATAGGTAGGGTTGCACCATGTATAGCATTGATTTCCTTGAAGGTGCAAAGCGCCATGAATTGTTTCCGAGATCTCTCGCTCAAGCACGGACGGAACAGCTCATCATTCATCTCCTTAGAAAGTAGTTTCCCATCTCCCGCTGTGATGCTGTGCAGAATCTTCTGGTAGTCAACTATACTGCCAAATGCTCCAGCCCCTCCAGAATCGTCGGGAACACCTTCGTCCCTCCACCAGAAAGAGACCCCCTCTACGCCATGCTGAATCTTGGCTGACGGATCGGCAGGACAGCCAAACATAGGATTGATGCCACCCATTCGCTCACCGGTACCAGCTCGGCGTTTTAGCATGTCCGGTCGATCTTCAAGATGGAATGTCATGTTCTTAATGCCGAGTGGTTCCCAGATATACTTCTGCATGTATTTTCCGAGAGACATGCCATTGGTGCGTTCGATCATTACACCTGCCCAGTCTGGACCAGCTGCTTTTACGTCAGTGTTCTGGTATCATAGTAAGTGAAGACTGAGCTCACGAGAATATGCATATGACTCCCCAGGCTCAAACAAAAGCGGCACAGTCCCACGGTAAATCATATCACCAGCACCAAGAGATGGCTGTTCGCCGCGAGATGCTCTCCATCGGGTAAGAGTTGGATCGAAAATATCGTAAGCGATACCCGACGAATGTGTTAGCAGCTGTCTGATAAATGTTAGATCGATCGTATATGATGGAGACTGGGACTTACCTCAAAGTGATTTCCTTCGCAGCTTTCACCAAAATAGGTTTATCTGTTCCTTCTTCAAATCCTTTCAGGATATCAATATCCTTCAGCTCAGGTAGTAAGGGAGTGACGTCTTCATCGAGCGTGAACTGGCCGCGTTCAACACATTGCAAAGCTGCGATGGCAGTCATCAACTTTGTGCAAGAAGCTATCCAAAATGTCGCATCCTCGGTGAGAGATTCGGCTGGGGCGTTTTCTTTGAGAGAACAAGGTCCGAATGCCTTGGCATACTTCAACGAGCCTGTCAAATGTGAGCCTGCAGATCTGTCTTCGAATGCTGCACAACTTCCCTTTTATATCGCTGGCGGCTACAACTGCCGGAGCAATGTCTTTCTCTGCAATCGCAGTGTTGAATTGTTCTTCTATTGATGCCATGATAGCAGGGTTTTGGTAAACAAATGATTTGGAAATTGGTATGAGGGGTCGTTGAAGGGCTCGGGGAGGAACCTATCGAGTTATATGTGAGATTGCTGGCACCCTGTCCTACAAGGTCCAACAAGAAGTGCAACTTGGTGCGAGACTTAAAGAAACCTATGCCAATCGACCCAACAGCTGGGAGAAGCCCTATATCACTTCAAAGAAGACCACTTAAATCTCACGCACAGGATCCGAAATTTAAAGGTACCAGAAAGAGACCTGCCAAAAATAAGAGTAATTTAATGTTTACCTTTGAAGTAAGAACTCGTCGAGCCCAGTTCTCTTTCGGAATAGTACAACCAGGTTCCCCAAGTCAGCAAGAAGGCGGGGTATGATGTTTTGAATGCGGGGGAATTAGGCGTGTGGTAAGCGAGATCCCCCAAAGCAATTAATTCTACAATGATACAGTGCTCAACAAGTCCCTTTTCGATGTTCATTGACTTCATTTTGAGTCTCCTACGAGTCGGTTTGATCAAAGAGCAATTCCTTTGACACTTCAGTACCCAGTTTGGGAAGCTTAACGTGCTTTGTTAGTCTCTACCGCCGGAAGAAACTTGCCCTTTGCAATGCTTTTTGTCTTACCTCATCTCAGCTTATGTTTCCAACATTAAGTCAAGAGTCGAGTTCAGACACCAACGACACTTATGTGTCATGTGCAAAACTGGCTGGATTTTTAACAAACTCTCTTTCCACTCGTTTGTGGCGAAAATCCCGAATCCGAAAAGTAGATGTGCGCGATCGCATCTGCTGCTTGTGGTGAATTTGGCCAAGTTTTCCAAGTGAAGGCGCGTTGAAATAATAGGCTTACTGCAGTGCAGCTTCCGAAATACAGTGCTCGAGCTAAGAGGGACTCTGAAGATGAGATTGAAAGTGGTATTGCCAAAGATCGGGCTCACTCCGATTCAAGTTTGATTTTTTGGATCACGAAGGGGGTAGGCACGAGGAATCAGAATATAACAGTACAGATGTGCAGGGAGAAGAGTTCCATTGAACATATTCAGGGACCAAGCAGCGAGCATAGCCCGCACAATATCCATCCCCATCTAAATCACTCCAACTCTCTCCTTCCACCTCTCAGACAAGGGCAAGAAGGCAATACGGCAAGAAGACAAGATATCAGAGCCCTCAGAGTCTAGAGTACCAATACTGCTCCTCCAACTCCGCGACCTCAGATTCCAAGCGCAACAACATGAACTGGCCTTGCACGATCTGTCTAGCTTTCTTCGAGGTAGCAGAAGATTGTGCTTTGGCGACAGCAAGGAAGTGCTGGTCTAGAACCTCCCGTCTCTCTGCAGCGGTTGTAGCCTCTTCCATCTGGACTTTGCTCACTTGGCTTGCAGCCTCGAGGGTGAGCTCGCTGGTAAGCAAGCGCGTTAGCATTGGCCATCTGTCGGATTCATTTGAAAAATGGCGGATAAGGTGAAGGGTAACTCTTACAGGAGTGCCAATTCGATCTCAGCCGGTGTGAACTTCTTGACTGGCTTGTTGGGATCAAGAGGTGGGTAGGTTCCTTCGAAGGGATTGACACGAGCAGGAGATGAGACTGTCTCTGCAGTGTCAGCAGAGTTTGCAGCTTGGTTAGTAGAAGCCATCTTGGCTGGTGTTGAGGCGGTTTGAGGTGTTTGTGATCGTGCGTCGAGACTATGGTTGTTGAGAGGATGTGAACCAGGTTGGTAAGGGGCACGCTTGTGTCTTCTTAAGTAGAACTCAAGGGCGAGAAGGGCGAGAAGGGTAGAGAACAGTGGGCTGTGACGTGCGATAGCAGTGAATGATAGTGATTTTGCGCCGAGCGTGAGAGTAGTAGAGGTTGAAATTGTGCGGATGCCACTCGCCCTTATGTACGCAGGCAGCCTCGCCGTAGCCAGACATCACAGCAGCGAGAGACGACTGCGTGCTAAGTGACTGCGTTCAGTGGCAAATTCGACAATGGATTCACCAAAATAGGCTTGAATAGAACAGCAATTCTTTATCAAAAGGAAAATTTGCCTCTAAATCTACTGATTGCATATTCTTAATCAAGAGACCTGGCGAAGTAAACACCACGTGATACTCTTCATCCGCTTCACATTGCCCCTAGTACCCCCTCTAAGTATGCGCAAGACGAAGTATTACCACGAAAGTGCGCTATTAAAGAGGGATACACACGTTCAATCTTTTCCCAATTCCAAATTCTTCTACCAAAAGTACAGCGATAAACACAGTTTCCTTTTCTGCCCAGGTAACCCAACCAACCCAACGAATACCTCAACAGCTCTAAAGAATCATATCCTCTGATTCTAATTTCCTACAGGACCGAACTTCTTCCTGTCAACTTCCTCCCTTCCCTATTTCCTGCCCCCACTCAAATAGCAATCAACCCACACCGCTCCTCTACCTCACTAACCAACATCTCCCACTTCAACAACTCCATCCACCCCTGCCATAAATCCCTAACCTCCTTCCCCTTCAACTCATCACCCAATCTCTGCGTCTTCTTCCACTCTTCTTTACTTGCTTCAAGTCGTTGTTCAATGTTGATGGCGCCGGCTACTTCACGGATGCGGTCTGGCTTGGATGGTTGTGAGAGCGTGAATGCTGGGTAAAAAGGAGGGGTATTACTTTTATTGCTCTTGGGTGTGGGTAGGATTGCCGGGGTGGGCGAAGGAAGACTTACAGATCACGCATGGCAGCATCATCTTCCTTGCTTGGGTATGCAGAGAGTCTTGGGTGGAGAGAGAGTCGAGTCATCTGGTTCATGAGAGAATCGGCATCCTTAGTGAACAGGTCGTTCGAGTAGGCGTTGGAATCCATGATGGATTAATGGAGTTGCTGATTCCGAAATTTGGTATCAGCGTGAAGTGTGAGAATCGGGGATGAGATTGGAAGGAGGCAGAGGCGAGGATGGGGTTCAGTATTTAATGTGTCTGTACAAACTTTGCTGCGTTTGCAAACAAATCAGACAATGAAACAGCTTTCATTGCTGCACTTCAGGATAAGCATGTAAGAAGATGCAGGTAAGAAGAAGCAAGTGCTCGGAGCCAATGCTCATTTTTCATGCATAGCTGCCTACCTCTCCTTATGTGCTGTAATTATCCGTTAAGATATGATCAACTGCAAGCTGCAAACACAGCCTAGTCCGGAACCCACGAGAACTTCTTCCAGCGCTTTCAAATTATGAGGCGAGAGGAGATAACCAAAGAAAGAATGGAAAGGATAACGAATAAATTCGGGACAAAGAAAATCTGCACTGTCATCTGTGACACTTGCTACAGAAGAGCAGATGCAAACAACGATATTGCAGAACTCCAAGTTCACGCAGACTGTGAAGACACAACCGTGGAAACTATAAAAACTCCATATATGTATGCTATATCTACCACGCCTAAAAAGTCCAACGCTCGCATCTCATTCCCATCATCGTCATATCAATCGTGTATCTATCTAATCATTCCAAGCACCCATTTCCCTTCGTCCGCGACTACGTCTACTCCGTAGCCTTGTATTTCTTATTAAACTCGTTGACAGCAACACCAATCTTCCTATACAGGAAGTTTCTACTACTCTCCTCAGCAACAGGTATGAAGGGTCCATTTGTCCCGCCTCTCAACGTCAGGCTCAGTCCTGTTCTCTCTTTACTGATTGTCTGGATCTCCTTCAGAGGAACGTCCCACTCCGAAGTAAGCTTCTTACTCTTGATGAGCATGATGCGGCTGTAGGTCAACATTACGACCACGTCCTCGCGTGGAAGCTCGAGATGTGCGATGTACTGCTCGTTGAAGTACTTTCCGTTGTCGAGCTGCTTGAGCCAGAACTGTCCGAGAGCTTCACGTTGAGAGTATGGACGTACGATACCATCTGTGCCGATGAAGCGCGTAAGACGCACACGATCAAGTCCGTCCCCATCGAACACTGTCGTGGTGTTACGTATTCCTTCGCTGACGTTCGATGCAAGATCAAAGACACCAATAGCTGGTTTGGTGACGAATCCAAGTGCTCCCTTTCCGACACCCTTGAAGAACCCAGTGAGACCTTCTTGCTCAGCACCTTCGAGAGGCTTGCGTGCAAGTCCACCGACTCCACTAGCGAGACTGCTTACGAAGGAGTTCGCTCCAGCTGTCACACCATAAAGCGCATGCTTAGGACGATTTCGTGATCTGGTCATTCGGCGACGATCCTGGAATTGCTTGTCCATTGTAGCTTCGGCAAGACCTTTCGCAATGCTACCAGTGACCTTGGAGAAACTGTCTGAGACACCAAATACTGACTTCTTGACAAAGCTTGTGGCACCCTTTGCAATACCGATTCCCAGTTGCTCAGGTCTATCGGACATGATGAACCCCTGGTATGGCTCGTAGAAAATATCTGCGACACCGGAACTCAAATTGTTGAAAAGACCGACGGGATTTCCTAGGAAATCTGCTGAACCAAGAATCTTGTGTACTTGGTACAGTGCTTCTTGTGAGTAGTGATTGGACATGTTCTGCAGCAGGACGGCGGCTGATACTCTTGCGTTCTCCAGCATTAGGGCATTTAGGCGGACAGGAGCATCATTGATATTGCCGATGGCCATTGTGAGGACATTCAGGAAGAACATTAGAGGATTTCGTGACGATGTCTTGTCTTCAACATTGACACGGTCTGTTCGGACGAAGGATAAATCGAGCTGCATAGGTTGAATATTGAGCAGCTCAAAGTACATATCCTGACCAGACTGATCTTGCGTGGGCTCCGGAATGTCCAGGCTCTCGTCGCAGAGTACGCCCTCGTGCGTCTCGGACCAGCTTGCACCAGGCACTTTCGAAAAGTCAAGGAGGGCGTACACGAAATCTTCGTCGATTTCAAGAGTCATTTGCTGTAGCAGGATTGTAGCATACTTGATGTAAAGCACACCATATGAATCATCCTTGACTCGAGTGAACATGACGTGCACTGACGGATGGGACTCTGTCTCTTTGGTGTTCTTTGGGACCACACTCGGGTACAAGATCATGGGGAATATGCCGCCATAAAGTTGATTGTCGATTTGTATCCATTTGATACCGGCGGTGATGGTCTGGAACAGCGGTGATTCAGCGTACTTGAGAGATATATCTCTGAAGGTGACATATGCTAGCTCCTTCAGCTGGGCATTGACCAGAGATATGCCGACGCCAGCCAGCTTGAGCTGTGCTCTGAAGGTCACACCAGTGTCTTGATCCTTGACTTCGAAGCCGCCAGCGACGCTGGTGGATGATTCCGACCGAGATTTCTGCTTGTACAAACTCTTCGAGGCTTTGTAGTTGGACAAGATCAAGGTTTGTGTAGGGCCATCAGCTGCCACGTTCAAGTCGATAATCTTCGCTTCTCTTGAACCTGTTGTACTTTGTGGAGCTGGGACTTTCATCGGAATCAAATTACCAATCTCTGCAAGTTTGATGTGTCGTTCTCTACCGTTGGCATTGATTATAAGCTCTTTATGCTTAGCAGCTGGATAATCCCACGCATATGGCATGATGCTTCTAGGTGGTAGTCGATAGCGGATTGGACGCCACCCAGATCGATCCTCAGTCTCTTCGTCATCAATGTTTGGATTCGCCTGGAAGAACATGAACTCGGTGTCACTCTCGTTCCGCATGGAGAATGGCCAGTTCTTAGTTTCGGAGCTGAGATGGAGGAAAATGGTTGCATTTTCCATCAGAACTTCCACTCGTATGAGCTTCTGGCGCTGCCCGGCCTTTGCAAGTTTGATGTGAGTTGTGCCAAGATCCGAAATATTAAATGGAGATGACCATTGATTGTTCAATCCAGGGAAACATAGAGACAACTGTTTCAGAGAAGTCTTCTGTAAGAAGTGTAACGGTTGCAGCTCCTTTGGCTTGATGGTCATGAGTTCGGAAGAGCCTGGTTCCCGGACGTTGATCTCTTCGTTCATTTGATTCTTGAGCACAAATCGCGGGGCCAAAGTGACGACTTTGGTCATCTTGTACTTGCCCTCACCAGGTTCAATTGTGATTCCAACGTGGATCTCAGTATTCTTTGTGGATGATGGCAAAATAACATCGACAGTTGATCCAATAGCGTCAAAACTCTGCGGCTTGCTCCAATTGGATTCTCCAACCTTGAGAAGAACTCGATTTCGTTGATCATCTGCACCGAAAGCAAACATGTAAGGAAGGGCTTTTCGTCGCTGGGTATCGGCTGGATCAGTGTGAAAATTCTGGCCAGCAGCAGTCTTCGCCTGTTGAAGAAGTGACTTTGCCTTAACGTTGATGTCCAATCCCGTCTTATTTAAGATCACATAGGGACTGAAGACAGTAACTCGGAATGCGCCACCGCTATCAGGGATCTTGAAGTAGTGGAGTCGGAGGTTCAGCGCCAGATTGTCGTTGTCTTTGCAGACCAGCGTCGACTCTCGTCTGAAGTCTTCCTGATTATTTGAGTTGATGATGGCGAACTCGCTTGACTTGAACACTGTGTCTTGCATATCAACACTCAGAAGCAGAAGATGAGAAAGCTCAACGACGTGAACTGGACTAAGACCGCCCTTACGTAGGAAGTTAGTCCAATCTTTCTTCGTGTTCTTGTCATAGATCCGATATTTGAAGTCATAAGGTAGCAGGTTCTCCAGTTCCACAGGTGCAGAAAGGCGGACTCTCATGTAGGGGTAGATGCTAGATTCGTGTTAGTACTCCTAAGAGTGTTCAGAAAACCGTGGTACTTACCTTGTGAGAGGATTTGTCTTGTCAATGGTTGCATGCATCTGGAAATAGAAAGGTGGAGTGCTCTTGTCCTGTTCCCCTTTACAAATCATAGTTCTCGTAGGTCGTTTGAGAAGGTCTTTCCACCATAGTGATTCGGTTGACCACGAGTACCCAAAGCCTTGATCTGGTCTGACAAGTAGGGACTTCAAGAACGCCGCACCCACAGGGGCAGGGCGACTTTCCCCAGGAGCAATCTTTTCGATCTTCAAAAGGTGACCTTCTTGTGCATCAAAAACTCCCAACTCAACTGGAATTTGAGTCTTGTTCTCAACTAAAAGAGGAGAGCGGAAGGTGATGTACTTGACGTTGTCGGCACCCAGTGTGATCTCAACCAGAAGACGATGGAGAATTTGATCCTTGCGAGGTCGGAGGCTGTACAAGTACTCACCCTCTCGATTGACGGCAATCTTGTTGACGCTATCAAAGCCACTTCCCTCAAGTCGTACACCAACTATGCCAGTGTTGTTCTCGGGCGATAGATTCTCACGCATTTTCTCCCAATCTTCAAATCGCCATGGTCCTTCCTCGCCATCCTCCAGCTTGGCTGCCATTGGGCTGTCATCACCTGGAACATCTGCCCAGACATTGATATCGAAACCTGTGTAGTTTCGAATTCTGTAAGGTGCCTCGGCTCCACGGGGCTTGGAGAGCACATCCTCTTCTTGAGTCAGAAACTGAGCAGATTTTGAAGCAAGTGCAATGGTCGCCGAAGTTACTGTGAGCTCGAGAGCTTTCTGAGAGGACAACTCAATAGCCATACGGTTTGAGTTGGCCTCCTTCGACACCTGGAGTCCTAGCTGCCAGGGCTCAATCAGAGGCTCCCAAGCAGATTTTGAGAAGTTGTAAATATTGATAAACATGTCAACGTTGGCTTCCGCAGAGAGATTGCTCGTCCAGTCAGCTGCTGTGGCAGTGAAGCCCTTGATACTAAGATCCAAGATGGGCAATTCATGAAGATCCCCTATCAGAATCACTCTCATGCCATCAAGAGTAGCACTGAGTTCCTCGTGTTTCTGTACCAGTCGATTTACGCCAGACAGCTCATACTGCCTTGAAGGTGCCGTGGTAGCAGCTTTAGTTTTCTTTCCCATCGTCGATGCGCCCTTTCCACTGGCTGTGCGGCGCTTCAAAGTCCTATTATCAGAACCTTTCAGGTGTTTTGACTTCACGTCTGAAGTGGACGGCTTGTGTTCATCATCAACGTCCTGGCCAGATAGCTCAGAGGCTTTGCTGACAATCTGCAGAGCCAGTAGAATATCTCGAAGAGATAAGCGTAACACAAGCGGCTCTACGTCAATGTGGATGCTTGAAAGATTCTCTTTGGAGCTGTCCATCGACATCTGGAGAGAAAAGTCATCGAGGATCCGTAAACGAGAATCTTCGAAACGATCCATACGGCATAGAAACATCCCCATCTTAGAGACCTGCAATGTCAAAGCATGTTGTTGAGACATCAGAATCTGCTTCGTCCCAAGAACAATAGCTTCCGAGCTGGAACTGAGCGGGTTAGCGATCAGAATGATCTGCGCGTCCACGACATTGACTCTGAAGGCAATAGTCATAGGAGATTCCTCAGCTCGAGAAGATGATGGAGAAGGGCTATTTGCCACGGATCTTGAAGACTTCATACGACTGGGCAAGGGTCTTGAGCCAGCAGTAGGTGCGACTGAGTCGTTGTCAGTGTCATCTTGAGACTCGAGCAAGCTTTCGTCGTCTGGTATCATTGGCTCTTCGACGGCCAGACCTCCCGCAACAAATGCTTGGATGGCGAAAAGATAATCCAATGCGAAGATCACTCGAGGGCTATCGATCGCCACAATGGCAATGAGATTGCGCTCCTTTCCGCCTGAGATAGTGACGCTCGCCATGAATTGCTGAACATCCTTGTTTGAGGACGTCATAATTTTGCGGAATTTGTTCGTCGATTTTGTTCTGCTATCCTGTATTGTGAAGGACTGAATTAATAACTCAGATTCTAGAGAACCGTCGGTCATCATCCGAAGCTTGACTTTGGTATCATCGAGAGAGAATTTTGAGAGACTCGACGCTTCTAGATCCCCTACAGGCTCATCCTCCTTTGCCAAGATCAGTTCCAGGCCAATGGTGTGAACATGAAAAGCAAGGTCAAGTTTTGTCCAGCTTTTTGAGTCTACGCCCAGCTCTGGCCCAAGGTCAACTAATTGTTTGTCTCCATTGATTTCGCCGTCAGCATTCTCTGGCTTAGCCTCGATAGTCTTGGCCTTCTTCAAGGTTGCCTTGGGTACATCGTCCATTGCTTGTTGCTCATTCTCCTCTGCGTCAACCGCAAAAGCAGCTGGAACGGATTTGGCCAGCTCCAGCAGGAACTTGAGCTGGGTTTGTGTTATGCGCAGATTGAAGTCGGTCATGTTGCCCTCTATCTCAGTGTCTGGCCGCTTGACACCTTCGATATGCTCGGCGTAGGTCACTTGGAAGCCGAGATCGACTTTATCGATGAGCTCCAATTCTTCGGCTCTGTCCTCTGAGAAGTGGAAGTCTGAGGTCAGGCGAACATTCCTGATACCAGCTGATAGCTTCATGGCGATGATTGCATCCTGTGAATCATCAATAGGCACAAACTTGTTCTCAGCATAGATTTCTCCGAGATAAGCTGTGAGAAGATCTCGTCTAGGCTGTCCGGCCATCATGACTCGAGGAAAAACAACAATTGGAGTTTTGATGTTGATGTCGAATTTCATACGGTTTGCATTCTGCTGTATCTGCGAAGCTTGATTTGCTGCAGCTTGCCTGGCAGCATTAAAAATAGCCTGCATCTTGCCAAACTTAACCAAGAAGTCGATAATCTTTCGGAAAGGCTCCTCCAGGAAGTTCAACTTGATGGATCCTGCGCGGAGATAGATTGAGGAATCGTATCCCGGATACGCATCCCCACTATCAGGGTCGAAGGTCTCGTAACGGAAGTCAGCCAGGTCATCGCCTTGGATGGTGATCAGCTTCCGTAAGTTTGAATCAGAAGATGCGCCTTGGTTGATATCGTCCAATAATGAAAGATCCCCAAGCTTAGCAGCAATTCGTAAGGTCTTGCCCATTACAAAAATACCGACATCTGCAGCGTTGAGTGATAAAGTAGCAAGTCGAATGCCATCATTGTTCAGAATAAGACGGATGCTCTTTAAGTCTACTTTGATACGAATCGACCCAGTGTCTGCTTTTGGTGCTGGAGAGGCAGCCACGGCGTCTTCCTCGTTTTCAGTGTCCATGATTTCTCTGGGCGAAGATTCGGCTGGCTGCGCATCATTATTCGCGAACGTGATGAGGATGAAGTCAAGCAGCGTCAGGAGAGTCTTGCGAGTGACAACGAGGTTGATCGTGGATATAGCCACATCAATATTTATCTCCACACCTTCATATTTGGGCATGAACTCGGGCGACTGGGGTTTGACTTTGATGATTTTGACGTGCACGAGATCTTTGTGATCCTTTGAATCAGCATCGCCAGAAGACACGATTGATTTGAACTCCGCCGATGGATTCTCGACATAGTCATCAACGACCAAGGACTCCAGAGATGTATCAATGATCAGGTCATATGGTCGCACGCATAGGTTGAGTCCAAAATTCTCAGCAACTAGCTCAACTAAAAGCTGGTCTGGTTTCTTGCCTTCTGGATCGCTTCTGTATAACGAGCCCTGAAGACGATCAACATCGAACTTCAGCTCAAAATTACGCTGTTGGACCTTTAGATTTTCGGTTGTATTTCCATTCTCCGCATCTTGGAATACGGCCTCATCGTCAGAGTCTGCGTCTTCTTGTATTATAACAGCTTCTTGCGTAGAAAACTGGAAGGAAGCAGTCGACTTTCGTTTCCGTGCCTTATCTGACTTAGACACAGTGCTTTGAGCACGAGGCCGTTTCGCATCCCTGTCCGTCTCTGTGACAGCTGTCTGGGCAGGTAGCTCATCGTCATCTAGATTTGGAATGGCGACATCGATGATCCTCATCAAACTCTTGTACTTCTTGTCCGATACGGCAACATGTAATACTGGAAGGTTTCCAGAGATTCGTACTTTGGTTAAGTTAGGTGCTTTGGGAATTATCGAGGTTTCCACCATGAAGTCGATGTTAATCTGCTCGACGATATGCATCGATTTTGACTCATCTCTATTGTCGAGCTGAGCCTTTGTTTCCTCGATTGAAGGCCCGATCAAGACTTGAGTAGACGAAAGCTTGACTTGGAACTTGTCGTACATTAAGGACTCGAGCCGTTTGAAGTCCTCGTCAGTGTATGACTGCCTCTGTTTTGCCTGCACGTCTTTCATAGTATCTTTGTCGACTAACTGACTGTTGACACTGATATGACCAGCATCCAAAATCAAGCACATCGTATTTCTTGTAGTTATACTCTCAGGAACAATTATTAGAGGTGCTTGAAGATCCAATTTGGCATTCAAGGTCTTATGCTCTTCCAGAGCAAATTCAAGCCCGGCTCTGGTCTGCTGCCGTAAACTCTCAACAGTCGCACCAGCGCTCTCCATGAGTGCTCCAATGGACTCCATGTGACGCTCTGGAGGCTTGAAAAACTGAATGATTCCAACCAGAAAATGAGGATTCCAAATGATTTCCAGCGGCTTTAATTTACCAGTCAGTGCAAGATCGCTCGCACCGTCCAGTGGGTTCTTCTCAAACTGGAATTGAAAGAAGGGGTCAATGGAGTTCTCTGCCACATCTTCGCTATCGATGTCGATCTTCTTGGTTGGCGTATCGGGTGCATCCTTGACACGAACAATTTGTGTAAAGAGACTGTCGGGCGTGGTGCCATCGTTGACTCTCAGTCCGTTGAGACTGACATCGGCTAGAAATGATTCTGGCCTTTGAAGAAACTTGGCGCGGAAGCCATCAAAGTACAAACTCAGGACCTCAACTACATTGTCGTGCGGATCACGCTTCAAGGTAAAGCTACCAGTGTTCAGGGAGGCGTCGATTTGCATCTTGACAGAATCCTTGGGCAGGTCGACACTTTCCGCTAGAGCAGTCTTCTCATCCCAATCGATGGCATCGTACAGTTCTTTGCGCTGCTCCTCGGACATTGTTGTTTCGGGATCTTCCTCTTCTTCCTGAGGCTTCGAGCCCCACGCCCAAGCAACCCAACCTTGGGACTTCTTCGCCGTTTGAGTCTTCTTAACACCGATATTTTCCTTCTTTAATTGGTTTCTAGCCAGAGACCTCCAGAACCGCATGTCTTCGTAATTCAACTTCCATTCGAGTTTCTCGAGCTCCGTGGCTTCTTCCGCCGGTAATGGAGCCTCTGCCTTCTTCTTTTTCTTGAAGAGTTCAATGTACCGAATTCTGTCATCTCTTCTCTCCTTGAAGAAGGCCCAAGACCAGCGTCGATTACGATCATGGATCTTACTCAGAATGGCATTACCAGCAAACTTAAGCCACGCTCTAGGATCCTCCTTTGGCGTAACACCCTTAGGCTGTAACTTCTTGTATTCTTGGTGGCGAATGAAGTAGTGAAACAAGTCTACCATCATCAGAGCATCACGGTACTGGTCATCGTCTAAAACCAAGCCAATTTCATCAAATATCAGCCCAGCCTTGATGTGTGGTCGGTCGGATTTGCCAGATTTGTCCATCTCGATTTTTGCTTGGCCGCTGACTGGCTTGAGAATGAATTGATGAGATCCAGTATCCGGGTGTTCTCCCTTCACAATCATCTCTCTAAACTTTTCAAGCATTTCATCGTGAGGCACGACGGCTGCTCCAGGAACCTCCGCCTCCCTACCAGTTCCTAGCAGAGGGGTATCAGTATTCCAGTACACAGCCAAAGCACCCAATGTGGCAAGCTTGTGTGTAGGCCCAACTGTATCTTGGATGTATGTGGGCTTCCATTTTCCATCCGTACTGATCGCACTGAATTCTTGAAGGGTCAGACCGAGAGCGAATGGGTGGCCTGGTGCTGATATGGAATCTTCGTATCTGACATGAATATTCTTGACGGTGATCTGGAGATTATCGACTATTTTGGTGACCAAGCTGTCCGTGAAGCTCTGACTCTTCTGTTGTTCCTCTTGGCTCATGCCTTCTTGGTTGCGGTCTTTCAGCATTTCTGCACTGTCTAGCTTCTCAATCTTGACAGCCTGCCTCCTGCGCTCTTCCTCCTCCTCGTCCCATTCTGCATCCTCTTTAGGGGCTGCCAGCACGAACACATCCTCGATGTAGACTTGCACCGGCTGTCCCCGCAGATTTGACCATGGAATCTTCAGTGTGAGCTGTCCCAAATGTCCTTCCACCACATTGATCGGAAGCTTGAGCTGATCCAAAGCCTCCCTTCGTAATTCGAGATCCCGAAGCTTGACATCTCCGGACCAAATTCCTACATTTAGTTGTTTTGGGTCGAAGTTCCTGATGTACATGCCCAAGAAGCGATTAAGCAACGAGGCTACAAGTCCTTCCAACATCTCGAATGATGTCTGCCGTTACCCAGGCGGGGTGCTCGATCAAAATGTGTGCCGAGGCGTCGTCATCTGCATCTGCGAATGCGCAGCAATAGCTATAGGTTGTTGCAGAGTAGGGATTCAGGTCATGGCAGTCGTGAAGATCGACTGTCTTGTCCGTTCAAGGTCAAAGGGGTATCGTGGAGTCGTGACGCGTTGGAGGAAAGAAGGGTCAACCCACTCTGCTTTGCTGTTAGGTACTGTACCAAATCGTAAGTTCCCCGCAAGAAAACAAGCTTCGAGACAGGGAAACTCACTGCAGTGTTTGGGAAGATGCTGACGAAGTTGCAAGTATTATTTGCGCAACAGATGCGAAAGCCACAAACAGTTGTAAAATTATTGAGGATGAGGAGACCTCGCGGATCCTTCTGCCTGCAATTAATCTTTCTCACTTCACTGAGTCGCGCCAGTCAGTTTGGTCTTCCACCCATTCATTCCTTGGCTCTGATCTCCTTGCGCCCCTTCGCTTATTTTTGACTGCTGTTGATCGCCCACGTCATAGGCTTTGCCGTGAGGAGAGAGCTCCCTCCAACTATTTCGGGCAAGCGCTGGCTGAGCTAGAGAGGAGAGGGCGAGCAGTACTCGTACTTGTACCAGTACCACGAGGAGCAACAACCCAGCTTCCTAGCTTTTATCTCCACCCCCTCTCTGCGTCCGAATACCCTCACTTCTACTTCTTTTGTCACACTCCCTCGTGTCTCTGTCCCCTTCACGTCTACTTTGTAGCTTTGCGGGTCGTCAATTGACTTTCTTATCGACCATCCAGCGCATCGAGCGCATCAGCCAGATAGCGGGGAAGCCTCCGCTGCCCATAGCTCCAGCTCTAGCTACCAACCCGTCACGATGTTCCGGTCACCAGCGGCGAGATCATTGCTGAGAAGCTTTACCACAGCTCCTACGGCCAGATCTAGCTACAGTGCAGCTTCATCTCAATTCCGACACACCCCTCCCTTCCGTCAATTGAGCAATAAACGTCCCCAAATCCTGGCCGCTTTGTCTCGCCCGCCAACTGCGACGGTGTTCTACGCAACGAAATCCACCCCTCCTCTCGACAATATTGACACCAAGGCTGAGAAAACGCTTGGAGATAAGGTTATCAAGCCCGATCCAGATGAGGTATCTGCTGGATCATCTGTTCGCCATGTTTTCGAGCAAGGCCAAGCTCCAAAGCAAGAATCTGGTGGGGAGATGACTGCGGGATTGAAGTCAGACCTTGAAACCATCAGAGAAACCTTCTCGCTAGCAGAAGTTCCCAAGGAGTCTTTGTATATTGGCGCAGCTGGTATTCTTCCGTATGCCGCAACTTCTATGTCGACCGTTTTCCTCTCGTATGATATCAACCACGCCCACAGCACTGGAGCTGGCTATCTGTTCAGCCCGGAGACAGCGCACCAACTCCTTGACCTAGTGACCCCAATCCAGATTGGTTGGGGGGCAGTCGTAAGTATTAGAATCTCGCAAACCCTCTCCTTATGCTCATGAAGTCCTAGATCATCTCTTTTCTTGGAGCTATCCATTGGGGAATGGAGTACTCGGGATTCGGTGGCTACCACTCTTACCGCCGATACATGTACGGAGTCATTGCGCCAGCAGTTGCGTGGCCAACTATCTTCATGCCCGTGGAGTACGCCCTTATAACTCAATTCTTGGCTTTCAATTTCCTGTACTTCGCAGATGCAAGAGCCACAGCTCGAGGATGGTTCCCTCCATGGTACTCCATCTACCGATTTGTCCTGACCTTCTTCGTCGGTGCTTCCATCGTCATAAGCTTGGTTGGCAGAGGAAAGATTATTACTGCAGACCACACTCTCAAGAGCCCCGTGGACTACGTCAAAAGCGATAAAGATGCACAGTGGGTGGCGCTTGAGCGTGAGGAGAAGGAGAGACGCAAAGCTCTTGCTGCTGAAGACGAGGAGGAGGATGAAGGAGATGATAGCGAAGAGGGGGATGAGAAGAAGGACGATGAAGAATCCGACGACGGAGAAGATGACAAGGGCGACGAAAAGAAGGATAGCAAGAAGGACGACAAGAAGGGGAAGAAATGAGTCGCGCACTGTATTTCGAGTAAAGCACTGTATATACACCGCCTTTTCCTACAGTCAATATCCAATTTCGTCAAAGCTATCATTTGATAGGACTCGCAATTCTCGTCGTATCATGTGTTTATCAAGCAAAGGGGAAGATCATGGAGGAACAGATTGGCATGACACAACAATCTCTGGCGTCCTTGGGGAGGGCCTCGCCCTAATTATGACCGACATTTACTTTCCTGTATTCAACCGTCAACAATCTCCTAGAGCAAGACAACAAACCATTTTAGCAACGCTTGTAGATCTCGGACCCTCCAGACTCTGGCCCGCCTATGTTTATGAGATTTACGGGGCTTGAGGTCTTTCAAGCTCCAATGTGCCTCCAGTGGTTAAACATCAGATTGGTGTAGCTGCGAGTGCACCAGCAGAGAAGTTTCTACCCAAGTCAAACTGCCAGACTTTGTTTCGCCGCGCATTGTTGGGCATCGTTCCATATTATTTCTCTACTCTTGCCTTAGAACTTTCTTTAGTCTTGCTGGTCCATACAGCTCCGAGATACCTCATTGTCGGTGAATCCAGCCTGCGAGAAACGGTCTTAAGCGCAGCTTACCACTGACTGTGAGCTTGTGTGGATACTCCAACGTACCGAACATTCTCTGTACCAATGCATCTTACTATTACGAACGAAGTGTGTTGACTTGAAAGGTCATGGCAATCAAAAAGACGCAAGGATGACCGAGCACTTCGTCGGGCAAAGGTTAACATGTTAGAATGTTACAAACTCCACCATATTCTAGGAGAGCTTGACTGCCTCCGTCTCGGCTCTGTCAAGAACAGCGCTGGGGTCGATACTATGAACAGCTCAGCACATCCGACATCACAACTATACGACAACCGACACCACTCATCGGCCCTACCTCGAACTCTCTCCTAATCCAGAAGCAAAATCCCAAAGGTCGGCCATCATTTTCTTAGGGCTGACAGTGGCGCACGCTCACCACATCTCACCTTACATCACTCAGCCGAACCGACAAACGAAGGACCAAAACCCAAGCAGCTGGGTCAATAGTTCCTCCGTCCGACTAAATGCATGTATCTCTACCGACCCGACAATGAACCCGAGTCGGCTCAGATGACGAGAGCAACAGCGAGGGCGTCGATTACTTCCTCGGTATTGGGAGGCTTTCGGGCTTCTTATCGAAGGAGACGGGAAGGCTGTGCTGTGACATTTGCTTTGCATCGGCTTGATTTTTAGGTTGTATTATTGATAAATCTCTGAAAATATCGTTTATTTTGTTATGGGCTAGTGCTTAGTTCTGTTCATCTTGTGTCAGATATCCTCAGCAGTTGTGATGATATCTAGTGATGAGAGGCATATTATCGTTTAATATCCGACAAGACATATTTCGTCGAGCTGAGAACTATTCTTAGACTTTTCGGCCGAGGCAGTAGATAGTGCTGTAAAGATAATACAAGGTAGGCAGGTCAGAAGGATAGGTAGTCAAACATCATTCAGTTTATCTTCCGTAGCACAGATATATTGGCTGCTTGCAGAGTCCCCTCAATAACCCCGCAACCCAGCGCATTCCGTCACATTCCCATACACCCCGTTTATATTACTTCCAAGCCTCACCTACCGTATCAAGCTGGCTCACGTACATCATTTTATGTTGGGTGTTTTCATCTTTCGGCATGCAATATATGCTCTGCAACCACACCCTGCACGGGATACCTCATACGGACTCCTAGACTGCACACCCTCTTCCAAGTTATTGACAGGTTTATCAACAACCTCACATGTGCACTTCCTAGATAGAGTTCATAGAAGTTCCCAATAACAAGACTAAGTTGCAAGAAACCCCCACTCAATCCTCGATCGTCATCCGGTCCTCGTGCTCAACCTGTGCCAGTCTCGCCCACGACTTTACATTCACAATCTTACAGCATCAAAAGCATGGTCTTGAACCAAATGAGTAAAGAGAGCGCCACAAACAAGAATAAAAGGGAAGGGATATGCTGCCCACGTCCGATCTCGCCACCTCCACCCCTGTAGCAGATCAGATCCACATCCGCGACATCCACAGATTCCACACATCCAAAAGCTCACAAACTCAAAATCAGTTGTTTGCTCATTCCCCACTATCGCCTCACAACAAGTACACCGTCTTCGAACCTGGCATGGCATGAGGCATGTCATGATTCTGTTTTTGTTCCCAACGAATCCACAAGGCGTGCAAAATCCTAAATCCTGAAATCAAAAATCTAAATCAAAATCCACAAGGCGCGGAAAATATTTCATTTTTGCTTGACAGGTCCACTTCCCACTTTCTCGCTCCGCTTGTTTGGATGCACGGATCGCCGAGAAGTGCGGGCGGAGGCAGTTGGAAGTCTATTTGATGGACCTCAGTCAGGTCGGCTGTCGGGTACGCTGACGCATAGCAGCCTGATGCCAGGGCAGAATGGATGTTCACCGATTTGTTATTATTGTCTTGCTCGAAAATACATCCATGGATAGGAAAGTTCATCAAGTGCGTCTGAAACAGGATTCTTAGTCCCAGATTCACACGGACATAGGTTGGCGAGCCGCGAGAGACAACTGTCTCAACCAGCATAGTCACCCGGCATAACCTTATCGGTCTTATCTGTCATCTTCATCCCAATATGTTAAACAGACTGCTTTCAAAGAAACTTTTCATCCCGCGATACTTTCATATGATTGATTCGTGAGAGTGGGTACAGCATCAACAAATAATCGTCAGTTCTTAGTCGAGCATCATGTGTCCACCGCTTGTCCAGCATCGAGTAAACCTTTCGTCCTATCAGAGCTCAGTCTAGGAGGTAAATGCCGTGGCATTCGGCAGCCGGTGCCAAGGGTCCTAGGACATGCATGAGGTTGTGGATGTGATGTGCTTGTGCAGCAGTGAGGAGCTGAATCACATCACCAGCCGGCAAGGAGGGGGAGACGACGACGACTTTACTGAAACGAAGGCTTGGTTGGTTGATTTGGTGTCGTGTCGGACGATTCTGCTACTTCCACATCTGTGTTTGCATCCATGTGCGGCAGACGGGGAATCAGATCTGGACCTAACCAGCCATCGGACGAGCATGATGCCATGTTGTTCGACACAGTAAGGTAAGTTGTTTGAGGCTGTGGTCTTGTCTGGTCGGTGTCGGCATCAGTCAGTCATGCCAGGCGTGTCAGCACATGCCTCCCTCAAGATCCCAGCTCAAAACCAGCCAGCATCACGAAATCAACCAAACAGAAGCACGAACCGGCAACACCGGGGAAATCTCATGGACCCTGCCTGCGTATGCGTGTGCTCACTCACTGCCCTGTGCGTGCGTTTCTTTGTCCGTAAGATTTTTTCGAAACCCTTATAAAGAAATGGGGCTTTCCCATTTTCATTTTCCTTTCTCATCTCATCATTGAGTCATTGCCGAACGGGGATTCCGCCTCTTACTATTCTGACACGCTGATGCTTGCTTGCTGGATGTTGATTGCTTATCATATCACATCACATCACTGTTGCATCACTAACCAGCGCATCATTAGGAGTTCAGACTGCCAAGCTTCGTCTGTTTACTTCCGCTAGTTGGAGTAGCGTACGGTACTTGAAAGGTTTCGGCTCCGCCAGCATCTGTCAGGAAGGGATCGACAGCCCTACACGACTATTACTACCGTACAAAACCCGAAGTCGGTGACAACATTGCTTCAAGCTCTGCCCTGCTTCTACAGTACTTATACTTCACGTACCTGCCCCGTTGTCGAAAGGCTTGGCCCTAGTTCTGCTTGCAAGACTTTCAAGAAGATCCACACCCAGGACATCAGATACCTTAATCGACATCACGACATCACGTGCGGACTTTGACAACAATAGAACGAATCTTCTTCCTGCGATATCTACTGAGGCATATCATTTCTGTCAATATGTCTTCCTTCACCAGACACCGCCCATGCAACTCCACCATCCAACCCCGCTACCACTCGAATAGCAGCAAGTACTCCACCTCTCCGTCCCCTTCACCAAGTCCCCCACCAACAATCCACCACCGCCGTACTCTCTCCTCCCGCACCAACAGCTCCTCTCGACGAAGCCCACCGCCACCATCACTTCCTGGCCTAGGCCTTCCCGTCTCTTCGTTCGGCTCACCTGAAAACACGAACTCAAACTCAAATTCAAACGCAAATCTGCATACTGAAGGACCAACTATGGCGCCAGCTTTCGTTCCACAGAAAGAAGAATCGGATGCGGAGTGCTGGTCGAGAATGTTGGCCTTGCAGCGAGAGTTTCATTGCTATAACTCTGCGCGGTTGGAGGCTGCGGTCGAGGCCTTGGAAAAGGGCTGGAGGATCGAGGATGTCCCTATTCGTACGTTCTCAAAATTGAATAGAGGATCTGTGATCACCTCGCTAATGACTTCCAGCTTCGAGATTTTGTCTTGATCTTATGAATGAGGAGCTCCAGGCTCAAATCGAATCGACGAATCTCCATTGAAGGAGATGATAGCACGCAATTCTGGTCGGGTTTGGGCGTCAGGGTCTCGGCGTTGGTTCGGATTGGATAGCATTCTGAATCCAGGATGGAGAGGGCGAAAAGTGGATCTGGACAGCCTCACAATGTGTATTGATGATTGACGAGCGGGTATGCGGAGGACAAATTGGGATTCGTCTGGTGTGAAAGCTACCCACGGTAGCTCCGCCATTAGCACTGGCGTTTGGGAGACTCTTTTCTATGTTTCTATGTTTGCAATTAAGATACCTATTTTCTTGTCGTTGGAAAACTAGCGTCGCTAGGGAGCTGCATTTTGCTTATGAGGGCCTGTGCAAGGACGCTGTTGTTGGCGCGAAAAGAAAGTTCATGCTGAGTGTAACCATCGTGCCATGGCGACACGGCTGGCTGGGTGAGATGCGAGGCTCCGACCCTTCCGTGCGTGGAGGTGTTTGGAATGGCAATCGGGTTCCTGGGTTCTCAATCATAGTAATTATCAGAACGATGCTGTGCCTCACTTATAAGCTTGCATATCTGATCTGTGACCGGATTACGGACTTGAGAGTATCCTCTCGAGTTCAACGTTCCTCGCGTAGCCCTCCTTAATTACTCTCCTTCTGCTAGATCACAACCGTGGCGCAAATAAAAAGTATAGTAACAAAACTATACTCTCCAAGACTTCAGCCCACCACGCCCCCATACTTTCCTGCCAATGCCTCTTGACATTCTGACCAGAATTCCAATGATGCTCTAGCGATAATGTATGAGGGGAGTCCACGCCGCTGTAAAATCGAGCCGGGTAGATGAGTTGCTGCCTGGATTGTAAAGAGAGTAAGACTGCAAGCATGATAGCCATAACCACTGATCATGCTGTGGTGAAGAACCCTTCGGCTACTCTGTCGAAATTGTTGGTAGAAGGGCAAAACTCGCTGAATGTCAACGTGCCAACTAAGAGTCCTCAGCTGAACATAGGCTTCAACATGGCTTAAGATGATGGTATCATGAAAGGATCTGGTACAACAGGAAATCTTGGACGGAGAAGTGCATAATAACAGCGAGAGCGGACAAGAGTAGAAAGTTGTCCTAGAACCGCAAGAGGTGATGGAATGTTAGCGATTCCCGGTACTCGAGTTGTTTCTCAACTGATGCGGGAACTCCTCCAGAGGTGGCCCAACACTGCCAACAGGCGATGTGAGAGCGGAGGCATCTCCAAGCGGGGTAAGACAGGAACATGTTGAAAGGTAGCCCAAGTCGCAAGTTCATCAGTGTGAGACCAAGAACGAACCGTACGCAATAAGGTTGATGATTTCGTAAGGGGAATAAAGAAGCAGAGACAGCAAAATGACGGAAGAGAACACGGAGGTCAGTCAGGAAGAGCTGGAAACACGTTTCACACTTCAAAACTTCCAGCGAGAACTATTTGCTTCCGTTCTTACTCCGTCCCAGTCCTAATGTTGATGCGAAGAAGCTCAGCGCGTGATTGTCTTTCCTGTGTTTATGCTCACGTGTCGAATACAACGTTGTCAAGGCGCCTTGGTAATACACAACAGAGGTACGACACACGATGATCCACGTTGCAAGACTCCGGCATCTTATTGTGGTTGTGGAGTTGAAACAAGGGAGAAAGGAGGAGGAAGCTTACTTCGAGCCCTGACCTGATTGGCCAATCTTGAAATGCGTTAGATCACGTGTCTCGCTAAGCTCGCTCTTGTCCATGACGATCTTCAACCTCGCTGCGGCACTTCGTTCAAGTTCCGATCACATCGCAAAAGTGCACAAGTGACGAAATGGTCTTGAGACTTTGAAAATCCCACCCACTCACCCAAGCAAGGATGGCTACCTAATCGTACATGGTAAGTACGGACGACAATCCAGATTCACGTCTCTCGACTTCGCGCGTGCGGCTTCTAGGACGACTGGCTTCCGA